>NC_137846.1:50901827-52101827 GCF_948465745.1 Chenopodium album | reverse complement strand
ACTTCTTATTTGTACAACCTTTCATATTCACATATTCCTCAATGCACATCTTTGAAACCTTATCTGTTTTTTTCTTAATTTTTTTTTAGTTAGTAAAAGCAGGTGGTTGTCTTCTTCTGATCAACTTATCAAGTTCGAATCTAGTATTGACCCTTCGCTTCTTGTAGAGCCGTTTATTCAAGTAACTTGAGCACTCTTGAAACTACTGGTGCCTCTTAGCATTTTGCACTTTCCTTCACCAAGAATCTGCACATACCCATCACAAAATACCTTTGGTCACTTCATTAAGTTGCAGGATAATTCTTCTGTGGCTAATCAAGCCCCATGCTATCTACTTTCTCATCTGTCGAGTGACAATTTTTGCCTACTGAATCATAATTGTCCAATACTGAGCTGAATCTTGGCACTGGCTCTCCTAACCAATAAGAATTGACGATACAAGCAATCTTTCTGACACTAGGCATAAGTATATTGGACTAGCAGCTCAATTACATCCTTGCCTTTGTCTCAGGGTTTTAGTGGTGCAGATTATATACTTACATGATTTATCTGATTGTCACGAGAAAAATAATTAGGTACAATAACAGAATCGCAAAAAGCTCCTTTGCCTTCTTAGTTCAAGAATAATAACATATCCCTCGCATTTTCAGTAAAATGACAATGAGATACAGCCCTCTCTGTGGGCTATATAAATACATATCCATGGTTGGCTTAGTAACAGTAAGGGAAAAGCAGAGGTTTCTTCATCCTAATCATATTTCTAATGGATACCTTAAGGCCGTTGGTGGATGAAAAACCGGTTGTTATTTTCAGCAGGAACAATTCTGATCCTGTGAGCCATTCCATGAAGCAGCTCTTTACTAGCTATGGTGCAAATCCTGTAGTTTATGAGCTGAATCAATTACCGAATAGACAAGAAGTTGAAAACGCCCTTGATCAGGTGGCAGTGCAGACCCCAAGTGTACCAGCTATTTTCATTGGAGGGAACTTCATTGGTGGGGCAAATGATGTTATTGGCCTTCAAGTTCGTGGAGAACTAGTGCAAAAGCTGATTGATGCACGAGCAATATGGTTTTGGAACAGAAACCAGTAGTTAATAATATCAATAATCTGCTGTAATTCTGATAATTGTGAGAGTGGTTTTTGTTTATTTTAGCTGTATTAAGATGAGGCTAAAATTGTTTAGTGCCGCGCCTTCACTCCTGCAGAATACAATAGTTACGTGTGCTAGTTTACATATGCCAGAAGTCGTTGCTTGAACATTTGATCTTCATATTTGAATAAAACGTCTTTCTAGTTACTATGATTTTTTCTTGTGTTCTTTGGACACATATGAACTATTTTTTAGGCAGTAACAAATGAGAGAAACGTTGGTTGAACAACAATTTTAGTTGTCATAAACAAAAACTTGAGCCTTGTTGGACTGGAAAATCTGGAACATGAAGGGGAAAAAAAGATGCATTGCGCCATTGTGCATGTCATGTCACATATATAATAAAATCATTACATGCATGTCACAAGGTTCCATAAGTTAACTTGTAGGAATTGAAGTGTGGTGCTTGCTGTAAAATGAGCCTGGACTGATGTCTATTTTTGTTCTGACAATAATAAATATACTGTACTACTTGTGAAAATATATCAGCTATTTAAGAACGTATTAAGAAATGTTAAAGTTTACCATTTTGAGACTTTTGAGTTCTTGTTATGTTTGAGCCTCAAGCTTGTTCAGTTTTTTGTAAGGAAGCAAAAAGAAATAAGACTGAAACTGATCGAAAATACTTAAGAAAACACCTGTTTAACATGGAATACTTACTGGTGAACATGCTTTATGATCATCATCCCTGATTACCTGCCCTATTGCTAAGAAAGTTCTACTACTTAGGCAAAGGATAGATTATAGATTATAGGCTTGACATTAACTAGTATAAGTACACATAATTTTGTGGTTATATAATTCCTCAAAACACGGAAAACAACTGGCAGTTGCCATTTTTCAGAATAAAGAGAAAATCAATATGATCATCATCAGAATCAAACATTTTCATAACCTTACTCTGTACTGCATTACTGCACGTCACTAAAAAATATTCTTCCTTCTTTATGAGAGTTTGATGCTACAGCCTGTATCATGCAGTGATGCTATGCTAGAAGCCAGCCTTAGCTTGCAAATCTCTAGCTAGGTCAAATCTGAAGTTGACATTCCTTCCGTACTGACTTGTACAATCTCGTGTCAGCATTTATTCCTCCGTAAGATATGTGCACAATTCATACAATTGTCTGTTTAGATAAAGCAGCTAAAAAAGTTCATTACAAGCAGACAACCTCGGCATACTGTAGAATTGGCTTTAAAACCTTTTTGGCTCTTCAGTACACCTAGAGCTGTTGATTCTAGATAAAATTCTTCCATGTGCTAGCAGCATGGACTTGTATTCTGCTTTTACTTTTTCACATTAGTTATAGATATGGCTGGCCACAACTTGAGCAGCATATTTGATTGATGCACTTAACCCAAAATCTAGTGATATCGAAATAACATTTAGCAGCTAGCTCAGTTTCTGTACATGCTAATTATTTCTGATTAGATCAATAGTCCTTGCTATTGAATAGTTAGGTTTACCTGTGAAAAGTAGTATGCTGAAGGACACAAACCAGAATCAGATACAAAGATTTACTTTTAAGTGCTATAACTAGTCAGAAAACATAATCATAATTTTTAGCTGATATGATGAAATTATACATGGTTCTAATATCCATATGTATGCACTATGCTTTAAAACCATAGATTTTCGCTTCTGCATGCAATTTCATCATTTCATGCAATAACAGGTCAGGCCGTCAGGGAGGAGGGACTAGGCAGGACGACTTATAGAAGATTCAACACTAGAATTATCATGCTTCTGTTATAATTTTATTTTTCTGGCAGTGCCAGGAACATCATAGTAATACCCGTTCAGTCAGCAGTTGCATTCTGCACCAGCCAATAGTGCTGCAGCCGGCAGCTACTGCTTCATGTCGTTTGTCACCTAATATACAGTGTATTTTGGTTTGTAACAAAGAACAAAATATTGTTAAATCTTTATAGCTTTAGGTAATCTAGATTTTACTTCTTCCTTAAATAAAGGATGGGGTGATCCTAGAAAGTAAAAGTGCACTGAAGAAAAATGTTAACTTTTAATCAAATTATGAAATTACATCTCATTTTCTGTTTCTTCATCCTGTTGGGGCTGTTGATCAGAAGGCTAACTTTACATCGAGTGCAAAAATCTGTATCTTTTAGTCAAGGCAATAGACAGGTATTTCATAATAACTCATTGGAGAGTTTTGAGAATAGAGTCTTAATACATCATTACAAATAAAATCTAAATCTTCCACATCACCAAGTCTTCTTGTAAGGAAAGGTGATGACATACAAAAGGAATATTGACTAATGATAACTATAGCATATCGAAGGACACAAAATCTATGTCTAGTTGCCACATTCACTGCATGAATCTGATCTTAAGAACATTAAAAACGCGGTATTTTTCCTTCTTCTGAAGACCTCCAAAGTAAAGGATAGAAAGGTGGAATCTCAGTTATAAAAAAAAAAACTTCTTTTAGGATAGAATCGTGGTTTTCTTTCCCACATAGAAGTTTATGAGAAATACGTGACTCAAGACTGATATTCCAGTTGTACTTCACGTACATATGCTTTTTATTCCTCTGATACAGTCATGTCCTTAGACTCCTTATTCCTTACCCTCTTAGTTCTTTGATAGGGGGGTAATATAGGCATTGAACTCCCTTCATACAATGGCTGTTCAGATGCCTTCACCAAATCAAGATACTGTTCTAATGGTGTGTTAGGCTCCTCCTTTGAAGCTTCGGTGCCCAATTGATCTTGGTTATGATCACCAAGAGCATCCACAACCATTTCACGATATTCATTGGATTTCTCTTTAGATGTAGTAGGAAACCCTTCCCCTTGACACATCCACTCATAATAGTTAGGAACGAATCCTTTGCCATACAAATGAATTCTAACCATGTCCGGAGGATGAAGACGTAAGTTCTTGCATTTAACACAAGGACACCTAACTTCATTCGGGTTACTGCTCTCAGGATGATCTTTGCAATATTGCATGAATTCCTCTACCCCTTTCAAGAACTCGGGCTTAATAGAATACCCATCCTTTCGGTCATACATCCAGCTACGCTCTCTTCGTTTCATGATTACAATTTTTACATAACTCATGCATATAACCACATTAGTCACAAACATTATTATAAAAGTCTTCCGGTTTTTATTTAATAGAATTGCAATAAGATTTTAAATGATGTCCAAGGGTACTTATCACTCTAATCAAACCCATCTTTGGACGTTTAACCCCACTAGTGCATATATGCCAAGTTTTCGATTCTATGGAATATCTAGTAGCATTTCCTTACAGATTCACAAGTAGTACACAATGTAGGCAATTAAATACACCTACATATGTATTAAGAGAACGTTGTAGAGAAATGACAAGGCATGATAATCATTAGAATAAAAAAAATATGACATACATTCACCAATTAAGTGAAATTAAATGTCCAAACACAATCCCAACCGGAATTATTCAAGACATACTCCTAATGTGTATGTCTGAACAGGTTTATAAACATATGATTATGCAAATGATTCATTTCTAACATTTACACATCCTTCACAACGAATTATGTGTTTCTTACATTAAGTACCCACACAATTAGCATATAAAAAGATGAAAATGAAACATAATTTCATGAAATTAATTTGATTTAAATAACATAGTAACATATTATACAACAAACACGTATAATATAAATTGTATATATATGTTTATAAACTAAATGTATTATACATTTAAAGGACCCACCCTCAAAGAGTCTATATTAGTGATTCAACAGGGGAAATAAAGGGTTAGGAATCTCCACCCTTAAAATGCCTCTAGTGGGAATTAAACCTCCAATAAAGTGCAATCCTTACCAATAGATCAAGTTTAGCTTGATATATATACTAAATTAACCTTATATTATACGGAGTATTAAACATATATTTCATATATAGATTTACAAAGCATACATAATACAAAATAAACTCATACACAAACAATTAAATTAATAAAGTTGGTTAAAATTTAAGTTATGTTTAATCTTTAAATCTGTAGTTCTTAACTTCTTTTTTACTATCAAACTAACTCACTCTACAAATCCTACAAATAATTAGATTAGAAAGCTTAATTTAAAAATTAGGGTTTGTAATTGAAATTACACTGAAAAGGGGGAAAGAAAATAACCAAAAAGGGGAAGGCTTACCGAGGGGCTGGGCAGGTGGAGGCTCGTCGCGGCTGCCGGCGGCGGAGGATCCGGGGGAGGCAGCGTTCGCGTTCCTCTTTCTCTCTCTTTTCTGTTTTTCGGATTTGAAACTGATGAAGGCTGAGTGCCTATCTTTTAATATTGACGAATTTTTCCGACGGAATTTCCGATATCTAATTCCCTCGGAAATTTGTTCAAACTTTATTTTAATATTGAAAGGAACCTTCCGATAGACTTAATCCGTCGGAAATTTTCGACGGAAAGTCCATCGGAAAACATTATTCCCGTCGGAATTTTCCGACAGATTTTGTTGTCCATCCAAAGATGTCAATTATTTCAGACATCAATCCTAAGGTTATTTTCTTAATCACTTATATGAATCAGTTTTTATATGAATCATGCAAAATCAAAACAATTAATGTATAGCATATTCTCAAAACTTCAGGTAAAAAGAAAGTTTGTAGCAACTTCTTGCTGTGACACATTTTTACTTGGTTCTCAGTGACTGAATGTGACTTTTCGTACTAGTACTCGTACTTATCTGTCGTAATTACATAATCAAAAGAGATTTCTAAATTTATGAGGCTAATACAATTAATCTATACACGCGCGTCATCCTTTGAAGGCAGAGGCAGGACAAAGTACGATACCAAGAGAACCTAATCTGACACGCGGAAAAGAATCATCCTTGCATCCCTTTTCTGCTTTTCCTTCCACAGAGCCACTGCCCACTGCACACCATCCCCTTTTGTGCCTTTTCCGCGTGATCACAGAATATCACAATGATCGAACAAGCCTGAGTTGACATTCCATTCACCTTACAAATTCAACATTCTTGTTTGTCTTATAACTAGTTATAGCATTTGCTCGAAAAAAATTAATTATGCAGTATTGCAGCATGTCCTGCAATCAAACAGTAATTGTATACTTCAGTATGTCCTTAAACAATAAAAATGATGAACAACCTTACCTAATTACACAAGTCATCTTTGTACATGTGTTATAAAACTATATCATGTAATCACCACAAAATGATTAAATTGATAATAATACGGAGTACTACTTATACACACTGGAGTTAGAATTCTTAAGCAATAGCAGAGTTCTGAATGCTTACTAATGCTGCTGTTTATAGTAAGAATCTCATATGAGAGCAGGAATCATGCACCATCTTAACCCCATAATTGTTGCTCATTGAGAATAATGTAAGAAACCTCTTATATGTCATGAATGTGTAAAAGTTCAAATACATTGAATTTAGACTCTTGATGTACTGTAAATATAATTAGCATCAGTTCCAAGGATTTATATTCTGAGCATCATGGGGCCTGTACCATATTCCAGGCGATACCTTTGAGCATAAGTAGTCTCTTCGAGTGCTTCAAAAGCAAAAATTAAACACTATCCATTATTTAATTTGATCATCTGTATGTTCTATCTAGATTCCCTTTCTTTAACATGTCCACAGATCACTGACCAGTTCTTTAAACATTGAGATAACATATCGACAGAATTTCAAGCCTGAAAGAGGATATATTATGGAATAAACTGATCTTTATGGAGCATCATTCCTTGGACTACTTTTAAATAAAATATTAGAGAAGCAATGTCAATCACTGCACTACTCATACTATAAATAGATGGCATGTATGGTGGCTCAAATTACTCACAGCGAAGGCAAGAAAATCCATTACCAAAACCCAGCAGCAGTAACACATTTGATCCTGATCTTTCTGCTTCATTCTGTTTTCAGAAAAAACTATATAGTGCAGAAGAAAAGGAAAAAAACAGTACATCCCGAAAAACTCAGCAAAAATAGTCAGATAACTAGCTAGTAATGGATACCGTGAACAGATTAGTGGAACAAAAGCCTTTGGTAATCTTCAGCAGAAGCTCTTGCTGCATAAGCCACTCAGTGATTAAACTGATCAGCGGCTATGGAGCAAACGCAACAATTTATCAGCTAGATGAAATTTCCAATGGGCAAGAAATAGATAGAGCGCTACAAAGGCTAGGACTTAGGCCGAGTATTCCTGCAGTTTTCATAGGCCAAAAATTAGTTGGTGGTGCTAATGAGATTATTAGCCTGCAGGTTCAAGGAAGACTTGTGCCAATGTTGAAAGAGGCCGGAGCTCTATGGGTTTAGAATAAAATCAAACAATTTCATACCCTTACACTGTACTACATTACTGCACGTAACTGTGTAAAAGATATTCTTCCTTGTTCTAGAGAGTTTGATGCTACAGCCTGTATCATGCAGTCATGCTATACTAGAAGCCAACCTTAGCTTGCAAATCTCTAGCTAGGCCAAATCTGAAGTTGACATTCCTTCCGCACAGACTTGTACAATCTCGTGTCAGCATATATTCCTCTGTAAGCTGTGTACATAATTCAGACAATTCACAATTGTCTGCTTAGATGCAGCTAAAAAAGTTCATTACTAGCAGACAACCTCGGCGTACTGTAGAATTGTCTTAAAAACTTTTTTGGCTCTTCACTACACCTAGAGCTGTTGATTCTTGATAAAATTCCTCGATGTGCTTGGCAGTGCTTGCAGCATGGGCTTGTATTCTACTTTTACCTTTTCACATTAGTTATAGATATGGCTGGCCACATTTGAGCAGCATATTAGATTGATGCACATAGTGACATAACCCAAATCTAGTGATGTCAAAGTAACATTTAGCTGCTACAGTTTCAGTAATGCTAATTATTTCTGATTAGAGCAATCGTCCTGACTAGTAATTACATAGTCAGATTTACTGTGAAATTAGTCAATACTATGCTGAAGGACACAAACCAGAATCTGATACAAAGGTTTACATTTAACTGGTTAAATTAGAACGACTTTTAGAAGACACAGCAGTAGAATTATCATGCTACTGTTACAATTTTATTTTTCTGGCAGTCCCAGGGAACGTCATAGTAAAATCCATTCAGTCAGCAGTTGCATTCTTCACCAGCCAATAGTGATGCAGCCGGCAGCTGTTGCTTCATATCCTCTGCCAACTAAAATATAGTGTTGTAAGACTTGTAACAAAGAACAAAATATTGTTAATCTTTACAGGTTTGAGTAGTCCAGATTTTACTTCTTCCTTAAATAAAGGATGAGGTGATCCTAGAAAGTAAAAGTACACTAAAGAAAATGTAAACTTTTTATCAAATTTTGAAATTACATCTCATTTTCTGTTTCTTCATCCTGTTGGGGCAGTTGATCAGAAGGATCAGAAGGCTAACTTTACATCGAGTGCAAAATCTGTATTTTTTAGTCAAGGCATTAAACAGGTACTCTATTTCATATATATTAAGTTAATATCTCATTGGAAAGTTTTGATAATAGAGTTTTTAAAACATCAATACTAACATAATCTAAATCTCCCACACCAAGAAGTCTTCTTGTAAGGAAAAGTGATGACATACAAAAGGAATATTGACTAATGATAGCTATAGCATATCAAGGACACAAAATCTATGTCTAGTTGCCACATTCACTGCATGAATCTGATCCAAATAAAAATGCAGTATTTTCCTTCTTCTGAAGACCTCCAAAGTAAAGGATAAAAAGGCAGAATCTCAGTTTAAAAACCTGCTTTTTGGATAAAGAGTCGTGATTTTCTTTCCCACATAGAAGTTTATGAGAAATACGCGACTCAAAACTGATATTCCAGCTGTACATCATGTACATATGATTTTATTCCTCTGACACAGTCATGTCCTTAAGACTCCTTAGAGTCCTTACCCTCTCAGTTCTTTGATAGAGAAGTAAAGACTAAACGTTACTGGGAGGTCAACAACATATAGAAGTGGCCGTTGGCATCTCCTAGAGCTATCTTTTATAACTAGGAGTTATCTTGTATCAGGAATTCTGCTCATCAAAAGAATCTGGTGTTTGAAAGGTAGAACAGAACCTTTCAAATTTGAAAAAACTGAAAAAATCATTAAAGATGCCCCAATTATTTCAGACATCTATCCTTAGGCTATTTTTCTTAACCACTTACACCAAAAAGGAATTAGACATATGAATCATCTTTTATATGATCATGCAAAATCAAAACAATTAATGTATAGCATATACTCAAAACTTCAGATAAAAAGAAAGTTTGTAGCAACTTCTTGCTGTGACACATTTTTACTTGGTTCTCAGTGACTGAATGTGACTTTTCTGTGAGTGCTACTACTCATAGTTATCAGTTGTAATTACATAATCAACTTATCAACAGATATTTCTAGATGTATGAGGCTAATGCAATTAATCTATACACAAGTAGCAGCGCGTCATCCTTTGAAGGAAGAGGCAGGACAAAGGTAGTACGATAACAAGAGAACCTAATCTGACACATTTATGTGGTGGGAAGAATCATTCTTGCATCCCTTTTCTGCTTTTCCTTCCACAGAGCCACTGCCACACCATCCCCATTTGTGCCTTTTTCTGCATGTCCAGAATATCACAATGATCGAACAAACCCGAGTTGACATTCCACTCACACTAGTACCATACAAGCTCAACATTCTTCTTTGTCTTATGAAATTGTTTATGAGATATTAACAAGTTAAAGCATTTTCTCAAAACATGAAAAAAAAAAATTGTACTCCATGCAGTATTGCAGCATGTCCTGCTATCAAACAGTACATGTATACTTCAGTATGTCCTTAAATTAAGACAATAAAAACGATGAACAGCCTTACCTTAGGTATCTTTGTACATTTGTTATTTAACAGTCATATAATCACCACAAAGTGATATAAAATTTCTTATACACCCTGAAGTTAGATCTCTTAAGTCAATAGCAGAGTTTCAGATATTAATGCCGCTGTCATAGTAAGATTATTCCCATATGAGATCAGGAATCATGCACCATCTTAATCCCATAATTGTTGCTCATTGAGATTAATGTAATAAAACTCTTAGGTATCATGAAATGTGTAAAAGTTCAAAATACATTGAATTTAGACACATGATGTGCTGTAAATAAAACTAGCATCGGTTCCAAAGATATATATTCTGAGCATCATGGAGCCCGTACCATATTCCAGGTGATACCTTTGAGCATAAGTAGACAAAGTAGTCTCTTCGAGTGCTTCAAAAGCAAAAATAAAACACTACTTATTACTTGATCATCTGTAGTTCTATCTAGATTCCCTTTCTTTACCATGTCCACAGATCACTGATCAGTTCTTTAAACCTCGAGACAACATATTGACAGAATTTCAAGCCTAAAGAGGATATATTGTGGAATAAACTGATTTTATGGAGCATCATTCCTTGCACTACTTTTATATAAAATATTAGAGAAGCAATGTCAATCACTGATTAACTCATACTATAAATAGATGGTATGTATGATGGATCAAATTACTCACAGCGAAGGCAAGAAAATCCATTACCAAAACCAATCTGCAGTAACACAGTTGATCCTTATCTGCCTGCTTCATTCTGTTTTCAGAAAGAGCTATACAGCGCAGAAGAAGAGAAAAAACAGTACATCCCAAAAAAAAACTCAGCAAAAAAAGTTAGATAACTAGCTAGTAATGGATACTGTGAACAGATTAGTGGAACAAAAGCCTTTAGTTATCTTCAGCAGAAGTTCATGCTGCATAAGCCACTCGGTGATTAAATTGATCAGCGGCTATGGAGCAAACGCAACAATTTATCAGCTAGATGACATTTCCAACGGGCAAGAAATAGATAGAGCGCTACAAAGGCTAGGACTTAGGCCGGCTATACCTGCAGTTTTCATAGGCCAAAAATTGGTTGGTGGTGCTAATGAGATTATTAGCCTGCAGGTTCAAGGAAGACTCGTGCCAATGTTGAAAGAGGCAGGAGCTCTATGGGTTTAGAATAAAATGAACTTAATTCTAGCAAGAAAAGTATCATGCTATAAATTTGAGTTTTTTTGATACATAGAAAGATTTGATTTTATTCTTCTAATTACTTCCATAATCTTTTCAATAGTAGGATGGAAGATCCCCTAGTGCAAGCAGTTATCCAAATTTTGTTTTGATTTTAATTTCAAGGTGAATGTGGTATCCCTTGTGCAAAAACTGCAACTATACTGCTAAACTACCACAATGAGTGTTATTGTTTATCTTCTCAGCTCATTACCAAATTAAGCATCAAATTTGCTCAAAAATTTCTGAAAACTCATGGTATTTAGGAAATGACAACTAAAATACATTATGGAGTCTGCCACTTTGGCCAAACCAGGCTTTTGGAGCAGTGACTTGTAGTTGAGGAAATCAAGACAAATAAAAATGAACTTATTTTTATTAAAATCATTTAGTGATAGAGTTTATAAACCGATCCAACCATAAGCTGATGGTTGTAGCTCTGGATTGATTTATATACTCTATCATGTAGTAAGGAAAACAATTTAGACCATACCAAATCAAATTGAGTGTTTAATATTATGTTAATAAAAATTATGAAAACATAATACTCCGTGGTTACAAAATACACATCAAGACAAATGCAACACAAGAGACCTAGATCTTAATCTTCTTGCCACTGCCAATTGTGAGGTTCATAGTGAGGGAGAAAGTTAAGAAGGTCCATACAGCCACTATAATCTTGCTCTACCGTTTGTGATAGAGACGAGACAGATATACTGCAATTAAGTGGTGAGAAGCGAACTAGACTTGGTAACTTCACAAGCGTCAACTCCTTCAGATTGTTCATTACAACCTTCCTACCCTCTGCTGCAATTTCTTGCCCATGATCTCCAAACACTTGCTCCAGCTCAGCACACTCTTTAATGTCGATGCTTTCAAGTTTAGGAAGTTCCATTGCTACAAAAGAAATTGGCAGGATGGTCTTTAATTTGTTACATGAACTTATATCAATCTTCTTAATTTCTTGAAAGCTTTGAAATGAAGTAGAGGTATGAGAAAGCCTCAATGCTTCATCCTGATCATCTTGTGTAACGATTGTCTCTAGTGCTTCGCAATTTTTTATCACAAGGTATTGTAATTTTTGCAAACTTCGGGCATGAGTGGATGTGAAAACAGTTGTCAATGCGTCACATTCGGCTAGTTCAATGCGTTCAAGATTTTGGAGGCTATAATAATGCTGATAGCCTTTCCATATGCACTTTAATTTAGGTAAGAGTAGCAAGTCTAACTCAACTAAGTTTGAGAGTTGTGCATCAGATGTCTGGCTGTTGAGTTCAACACGCGGAAAAACTTCTTCCAGCTCTAAGGACTTGTGAAGCTTGAACGTAACAAGGGATTCTAGGCATCTCACAACCAGCTTGCACAACTCTACATAGTAGTGCTTGTCAATTAGCTCCTGTTTCAAGAAATAGAGGGTAAAAAAGTAAATACATTAACAAAAAGAGGGAAGATTTAGAAAAAAGCCAGCATAATAATGAATAAAATAATTAAAATTTCAGATTCATATTGAAAACTACTTGAATAATTTACTTATTAAGTAATAACAAAGCCCAAAATGAGGTTACACTCTAAAACCAATTGACAATAGGAGTAGCCCGCTTGTTGGGTTATAAAGTGAAAGCTCTTTACCATATCTTTCAATGCGAGACACATAATTCTCATGACAGCTGCACTTAACACGTTTATTTTAAACGAATGAGGTAATTATGTTCAAAAACAATATGCAATTTGGAGGAATTTAAATGCATGCACAAGAATGAAATGAGATAGAGATTGTTCATACCAACTGGGGGGGCACATTCCATATGCTCTGCAGCTGATGAAGGTCATATAACTCAAGAACTTTAGGACAGGGAAGAAGTTGCAGCTGTATTTGTGTGTGCTGACTTGTTTGTTCTTCCACCAGATCATACACATACTTCATTGGGTAACACTCTCCTACTTCTAGTTCTTCCAACTTTGGTCCAATTGGAAGCATATCAGGAACTACATTCTTCAACTTTCGACACTTTATGATCGCAGCACTTTTAAGCTCTGAGAAGTAACTGCCTGGAAGTTTGCCATGGCACATTTTGCGCAGCAGGGTTATATTTTCCAGAGTAAGATTAACCAAATTGGGGAATGCTGCTGTTAAGGAAGGCAGTCCTACTCCACTTCCTGTTGTATCAATAAGATACTCAAGACTGTAAATGCACTCTAGAAATAGCTCCCTAAGATTCTGGAAACCAGCATTATCAATCTGAGGACACATATTTTGGAAACCACGTATATACTCTTGTCCCTCAATTTTAAGACACTCCACACCAGGAAACAACTTACTGAACGCCTTCTCTGACAATTCATTATATTCGTCCAGTCCCAAACTTTTTGTCCATCTAATGTCTTCATCTTTCAAGTTGTGGGGTCTGCAGTTTATGTAGTACCTTTGCAAATTCCCAAACCTTAAATCATCCGGTAGGGTTTGAAAGCCCATGAATTGGCCGGCGAAGGCAGTCAAACAAGGCAAGAACTTTAAATCAGACAGAAAATTTGTATCCCAGTGGCACTTGTGATCAGGAATATGAAATGCAGGGGCATATAACTCCTCCAGCTTTGTTAATTTTGGTAATATATTGCGAGGTATCAATCTCAACCCATACCATCTAGAAAGGTCCAGCAGTCGCAAGTTACTAAGCTCCCCTATACATTCTGGTAATACTGTTTGCTGTAAACCAAGGCTCAATTCGAGAATCTCCAGGTTCTGTAGTAATCCTATCATGGATATTTCCTTAATCCTGAAACAAACCAACTATTATATATTTCTAATCTTTAACATTAAATTCAATACAATAAAAAAAAAAACCAGTTTACAAATTCTCCTGATTATATTAAGAAATCTGTTCAGTAGAGTATAGAACAACAACAACCAAGTAAATATTTATCATAGTTTTGTAGCAATTTGTCTTAAGTGTGTGCAAAAGCACATTTTAAGCTAAAGTTATAATTAATGTCTGGTTGCAAGCCACAAAACTTAAAGAAGAACATGAGTAACTCCAATGGTCCACTGACTAAGTTGATTGTACTATCATGCAATATCAGCTTTCTAAGCAACATCCCTTTTAATCCACAAACCACCACAGCAGTAAGCCAACCCTCCTAGCTTATATAGGTGCAACATCAAACAATTTTCGCAAAGCTGATTGGCTCCAGATGTGCAACAATTGCCTAGATAGCTAGATAAACTACTATCTTAGGTTTTTTTTTTTTGGCAAGCAAGTACCTTCCCCCCAACCATTATAAACTAGATAATCCTGATGGACTAAAATGCCTCCAAAAGCCTAACCAAGCAATTTTAGGGTGCATAGGAGTTCTATCATGTTTAGGACTTTCACTACTAGTATAGTAGTATATACTTCGCATATTGTAAATGTTTCCACATAGCAATACAGGTTGATCGACATATTTTAAGTTTTCTCAATGTCATACAGATCACTGCATGTGATTCACTAGGCTGTGTTCTGTTATATGACATGATCAATTCATATTCGGTCCGCAAGAGCTTATTGTGACAAAAACTCCTGGAGTAAAGGGGAAAAAAAAAAAAAAAAAAAAAAAAAAAAAAAAAAAAGAAAAACTTGACTTAAAAGTTGATACAGGTAAGTTGCAGCAGACAAATGTAATTAGTAAAACATATATATTTCTTAACCAAGTTTTCTTAACCAAGTAGATTTCTAGATCGCCTCTTAGGAAAGTCTTTAGCTAGATTCATTTCTCAGCTTTAGTGGAATAGGTGAGAGTTCTCATCAGCTGCTAGTGAGACTGTACTGTCAAAGTTCGAGAATTGAAAAATGAGTGCTAATATGTTATTTGTTGTTTGTAATAAAATTTGAATATTTCTACCTGATTTCCTAACAATAATGTTCCTTATAACTGTTAGTGCTGGTTTCTGGCATATGTAAGGACCTATCATTTAATTTAAATGCAACAATAAATTTTCTTTAATAATACCTTGAATGGGCAGCTCCATCCAGATGAAGGTTTCTGAGGTTTTTGAGAGTTTCCAGTGAAATTGGCGGCAATACATTGTGAGTATGACTGGATCTGGATGACATGTCAAGTACCCGAAGAGCACTAGTCACTTCAAAAGCCCCTGCAAACGAGGAAGGGGAAATTCCATTCATGAGGTTTTTTATTCATGAACTCCGATTTCATTAACCAATGAAAATATATACAAGTAAATTTCAATTAAATTATTTACCTTGATATTTTTCGAATGATACCATAGATATGTGACTTGAGACAATCAGCATTTTCAAGTTTGGACATTTCACTTTGTTAGGAAAGTTCTTCCACTCTAACTTAAATCTTGTAAGATACATAGAAGTTGCGTTCTTATAGTTTCTCATCCATATATCTTCATTCTTAGAATTCAGAACAAAGGAGGAAGCGCCATTTTCCTCAGTTATCCACAAAGCAAAAGCACGAACCATATCATGCATTTTCAGGACAGGCCAGGTTTGGAAATAATTACCTTTACGATGTCTAGTACGAGGCACAGGAGATAACAAACCAGCATCTTCAAGTTTTTCAATAGAAGCAAATATCCTCAATCTAGCTTCATCAATTGAATTAACATTTTGAAACAGGCATTGTCCATGCGCGTACCTTGCCAATTTAAGTGCAAATATTGAACTATCCTCTGGAAACACCGAGCACAGCAGAAAACATTTCTTTGCATCTTCATCTTTCAAATAATCATAACTTAATTTCAGGCAAGGGTAGATCTCCACATCAGCACTTTCTACGTTTACAAATTTGGAATTATTGAGTCTTTCGAGTGCATCTTCATAATCTTCAAAATCTTTGCCCCTTAGAGCACTTCCAACTACAACAATTGCAAGTGGCAGGCCACCACATTTTCTCGCAATTTTTCTTGCCTTACTCATAAAGAAGTTGGATTTTTTATCGTTCAGGTCTGCATACTCTCTGAACAAATCCCATGCTTCATCATACATTATCTTATCCAAGGGAACTACCAGATTACAGGACATATCTTTGCAAACATTCACACGCCGTGTTGTGACTACAATCTTACATCCTTTCTGATTTGAGTATACAGGAATTCCTATACTATCCAGGTCTAATACTTCCCAAACATCATCCAGAATAACTAAAACCTTACGCTTTCTCTTGAATCTTGATCTGAGCTCATTAGCTCTGCTCATCTCATCATCATCTTTGAACTTCAGGTCCAACATATCCGCGAGTGTTCCTTGGATATTTCTGATGTCAGGTTCCTGAGATACAGTAGCCATTAGCACCTGATCAAACAATTTCTCATCTTTAGCCTTTTTACCTATTTCCGTTACCAATCTAGTCTTGCCAATGCCTCCTAAACCTGAGATCCCAATGATGCCAGTGCCATCATCCTTAAGGCTCTCCATAATCTTGGCAAACGTAGATCTCCTAGAATGGAAATCAGCAAAACCATTACGCCATATAAGTTCTATTCCTTTTGTAGGGAAAATATTGTATCCTTGATCCACCAGAACTTTTACAGAATTTATAATATCATCCTCAATTGGTTTCTTTGAACGTCGACTAGGAAACAATAATTTGTTGAGTAACTTTGACTTGGCTTTTGCATCAACTAGCAACTTAGACACCTTCATACCAATAATGTTGGCTTCCTCAAGCCATATGTTAACATGTTTGTCAATCTTCTCTCCCATTTCGTTGGATTGAGTGACCTTTTCTTTCACCTCCTTCTCTATACTCTTCAACTCCTCAGCTTCTTTACGTAATTCTTCTATGTTGCTCATACAGCTCATTCTTGTTAATGGTTTTCTGACATCAAAGAGTTGATGATAAAGTGCAACAGCAATGAGCTGATTCCCTGAATTTATTTCTCTTAAGAAATATTATTACCAGTTATGTACCGCATTTTATATTGACACGCATATCTCTCAAATTATCAGTTACAGCATGGTATAAGTTGGTGTAAACTCAAAATCCACTGTACATTCACCCTAATGAATTGAAGTGGTTATTGAGATACTGCAAGGACTCTTTAGATTATATCATCATATGGTACCCTTATCAGATTGCCTAAACTATGTGTCGATTAAAATAACAAATTCAACTCAACCGCATTCAACTCTAGGGCGTCAAATTGTTGCATAAAAAATTTTAAACAAAACGAAGGCACTAATCTTGCAATTATTACGAAATGGGGGGAGTTTATCTCTCTACCCATATGGTCCCCTTTCTATCAACTCACTTTTTTTTCCTTCTCTGACATCCTATATTTCTACTTATAGGATGAAGGGAAGGGAAATGGAAGGAGGAAGTAACATTTATTAGGATAACAAATGACGAAGGAAGAGAATTGAAGGAATGAGAAGTGGAAAAATTAAATTATAAAAAATTAAAATTTATTTCTTCAACAATGAAGGAAAACTATCATTATTTCCGCCCTCCTCTCCCCTTTTTTATATCATCCAAACACACATTATTAAAATTTTAATCCACTATGTTTTGTAATTTCCCAACAAATTCCACGTATTTATACAATATTTTAACAAATGCAACTCAATCACATACAACTTTGAATCAGTCAAAAGTAGTACTCCGTAATATTTTTAACCATGTGTCTCAATAGTCCAACTCATTGATTTGTGAGACAAATTGGAAGGTAAAAGCTTCATTGATTAGGAGACTTGTTGACTTAATTCTGAGATATATCATTAATTTTTCGTAGGCTGGCCCTTATCCGGTGCAATTTATGCTCTTGCACAGGGCCTCAGAGCTATCTAATGATTCTAATACGATATAATTCCTTAATTATAGAGCATAAAACGATATAATAGCATATAATAGAGCATAAAACGATTTAATCATATAATAGCATAGAACAAATACGAAGTACAGTACATCACATCAACCTGAATTGGCTAAATCAAAACGGAGTAAAAGAATAATTTAACTGCAAAATAAAAGAACAAAATTATGTCCGATATGAAATATCTAGTCTGAAAGTTGATGGATCTTTTCACTAAGCAGCATAATTAAGTAATGTCAATTCGAAATTCGTAACTCTAATTAAAAGAAAATAGGCTCCTAAATGAGTCCTAATTAATAAATAAAATGCGTAAAATGAGAGGTAAATTAGAGAATTGAGCAGCGTACCTCAACTTTAATACGGAGTACCGTGTACAATTTTTTTTCCCTCTTAATTTTCTAATGATGAAATTAAAGATGATACGTTTTTGAATTGATTTGAAGGAACTTGATGTAGTATTAGGTTGATGTGAACTCAAATACGTAGAAGTTAACATTGAAAAGTCCCACTACTCACATTTTTATTTTTATTTTTTTGAAAGAAAACCCACTACTTTCACATTACAAGTTGACCGACTACCGTATGAATTACTTCGTATTTCTTCCTTTTCTGTATAGTTGTAAACTTGTAAGTTTGTAACACTTTTCTAAAATGAAAATATCACAATAGTTACAACACATCATAAAAGGAAGGTTTTTATGGTGAAAATTATACTATTACTTTTATTTAAAGTACATGGCCTACTTGATTATACTCTTAACAATCTATTAACCCTATTTAAAGTGTAATATATTATGTGAGGTCCATTTTTCTTAAATAATGTGATAAAATGTGTATTGTAAGTATAAAAAAAAAAAAAAAACAAAGGAAGTATTAACTATAGTTTGTCGGGGAGACTTTTTGGCAAGAATATACAAGTATAATGTACTCCATAGTTTGTCTACATTTCTACAATAATACATAAAAAAATACTTATCGAACATAATTTTAATTGGTAAGTTGGCAACAACTCTAATACTCTATTATACTAGCTAGTTGCCCTATGGGCTATTGCATGTGTCGTGTGTGATAATTAAAGAGATGTTATTACTTTCGGTATTTGCTAATATATGTAGAAATTCTTAGAATTAGAAATTACCAGAATTAGGGATTAACCCTTAATTCGAACCAAAAACCAAAAATAAAATATATTATTGAAATTGATATTTGGGGATTAGAATGTAGTATTCAGAAATTGATTTGATTTTAAGGAGTAGAGATTAGAAAAAAAAATTATAGTTTTAGGGAGTAGAATTGTATTGGCTCTGATACCATGTCAATAATAGAGAATTAAGAGAGTTTTAGAGAGAATAGAATCGTCTAATTTCGTATTAGCGTATACACACATATATATACAACCTATCAAGTTAGGGCTCGGAACATGTACACGGCCCAATAGCTATATATACACACTATGGCTTAACAAGCTCTTATATAATTAGTGTTTTATTTGTAACATATTATGTACACTAGCAATGTAGCCTAAAAAGATACTTGTATGTAATAATCAGTGTACCATGTTATGTGCTAAATGTAGTACTCCATACCAAATTCACAAAGCATATATTGAGCTTAATTTGAGACTTGGAAATTAAAATCAAACGTATGGATTAGCTACTTACATTTTCACGCTTTGCAAGTAAAACAAATGGGAATCATTTAAATGGATACAAAGATAGTAATGTGACATTTAAAAAAAAAAAAATTATTAAAATAATCTCAACTTTAACTTATTTGCTGAAAATAATCTCAATTTTTTTTATTAATTTTTTTAATAATCTCAACTTTAACGTGAATTTACTTATAAAGGCCTGGTTTTCGAGGGGTTGGGAAAGGGAGGAGGGTTGTTTTCTAGGTGGGCGAAGGGAGGGGGGTTGTTTTCCAGGATGGGAGAAGGATTGGTAGGGATGTTTCGGTGGGGTGGGGAAAGTGTGGGAAGGTTTTTTTTTTGGGGGGGGAAGGGGAGGGGGTTAGGGTTTTTGAATATTTTTTTATGTATTTTTTGTATTGTTTGAACTATTCAGGGTTTAATACATGTCAAGTAACCTGTTAAAATAGGTTGTTGACTTTTTTTGTTAACTGGTCACGACCGGCCTTAAGAAGAAACCCCTTCAAATTTGGGATTATTAAACCAATTTTTCTTTTTAAAAATCCCTTATGTTGATGTGGTTTTTAATTTCTTCTTGATTAGGCTAGGGTCAAGAATTTTTTTCGCACTAAATATATCTTTGCACTCTTGAGTTTCTTTAGTTCTTTTTATATCCACAAAAAGTGTGCTATTTAGCCATACTACAATTCAACTCTCCCTTCTTACAGTATTCTCAAAAGTAACAAGGTCAACACTAATTATGTGATTAAACTATTTTTTTTAAAAAAAAAATGATTTAATGTGTCTAACAAGAAACCAATGGGGATGGCTAGAGCTATAGTTTGCATTTTTCATGGTCTAAAAAGGAATCTAGCCATCTAGATAGATCAAACAATGAACCTACCAAGTACCAATATGTACTTCCTCCGTTCCAATAATAATATTGCAACAAGGATGAAATTACGCATTTCAAAGCACATTTTATATGTTAAATATTTATAATTGTGTAAGAGTTAAAATTATAAAAAGTTGATATTGTGAAAGTATTTTATGAGACGAATCTAACAAGATCCCACATGACTATATTTTGTTTAACGTATAAATCATATTATATGGTCAAACAAAAGTGATGAATAGTGCAAAAAGTTCATTATTGCAATATTAATAGAACGGAGGAAGTATTTTCTTAATTATTTGAGTTTATAAGATAAATGAATGGCGAATACGTGAACTTATGATTAGAATAAGCCTCATTATTTTAATGCATAAATCATACTCCCTCCATCCTGTATTGATTGTCCCTTAAGTGCAATTTTTATGGAAATTAATAAACATAAATAATAAGTATTAAAAGTACATTGAAAAGGTAAATCAACATTAGATATGTTAAAAAAAAGTAGAGAGAAAGTAATAAAAGTACATGATAAACCAAAATTTTATGGGAAAATTCTAGTTTATCTCTGAGATAAACATGGAAACATATCTTCTTTCACAATATATTGTTTTACTTATATTTTCTAAATAATTAAAGTGAAAAAGTAAGTGGCACAGAATTTTGGTAAAAAATTAATATTAATGGTACTTAAAAAAATCAAATGGGACTATCATTTTGGGATTTATAATTGGCCCTAAGGGACTATCAATGAAAGACGGAGGGAGCATGTTAGTTGCTCCATTTACATTTAATGTAACAGCTGGCCGGTCTACTGTTCTGTGCAAGTAGTCTAATGTGCTACTTGCACAGTTGCACTTATAAAGTACTCAAGCCGTTTTTTTTAATTGCAATATTTTGATCAGCATCGGGTTTTATGTGATTGAGTTGAATTTACTTCCTCCATTAAATATTAATTGTAATAAATGAATATTTTATTTCTCACAAATAATACCCTTTTGTTGCAATTATTAATTAACGAAGGATGTATTAAAAATATCGTTAAAAAAGTGATATTTCTTAAAGAATTAAAAATTGACAGACTAAAGTGATAGTGAGGGAAAACTTTGGGCCTATTCTGATATAAAGAATTGAATTGAAATGAATATTTTATGAGATAAGGAAATTAGAAACTGAATAGAATTGAATTGAACTAAACTGAGCTGATTGGAGCTGAACTGAACTGAGCTAATTGGAGCTGAACTGAATTGAGCTGAAGAGAACAAACCCTTAATTATACTTCCTCCGTTTCTTTATAGTTGAAACACACACTTTATCACGGTATTTAAAAAAAGTGGACTTCACATAAATCCACTTAAAACGGGGTTAATAGATTGTTAAGAGTATAATCAAGTGGGTCATGTGCTTTTAATAAAGGTAATAGTACAATTTTCGCTATAAGAACCTTCCTTTTATGCTGTGTTGCAACTATTGCGATATTTCTATTTTATAGAAGGGTTGCAATTATAAAGAAATGAAGGGAGTATATATTTAAGGTCATGTGAGTCAATGTACTCATAAATGGAGGAAGCATGAGTCTAAATCTGAACATTAAACGTACAAAAAAAAAAAAAAAAAAAAAAAAAAAAGTCAACAAAACAATGCAACTTGGCAATCTGACTCTGACGTAATTGCTAACAATGCGTTGTCAATGCCGCCTATTAATACTTTTGCTCCCGTAATACTTTTCCCTGAAATGTTAACCTTCCCTTAATTGTCAATCCAAATACAAAAAGAAAGAAGCCTTTTCTTAATTAAGACTGTATCATCTACTCCCCACTTTTTAATTAGCTGAATCCTCCTTTCCCTATAAAAAAGAACAAAAAAGAATCCTTCTTACAGTAACCAGATAATACTGTGTACTAGTAACAGTAATTTTTATGCAGGGTGCTGTTCTGCTGGGTGCTCTATGCCTCTATCCAGATTCCAGAAGATCAAGCTGAATCCATATTATAGCAGAGGTAATAGAGATACGGAGTATTCCCGGCTCTTTTATTTTCCTTTTTTTTTTTTTTAATTTTATTTATTTTCCTTTTTTCTTTTATTTAAATTAAGCCTATTTCTTTTTTTGTTTTTCAATTTTTTTATTTTTTTATTTTTTTTATCTATTACCCTAGCTATTTTAAAATTCTAACCATCAGTAATTTTTATTATTAGTAATTAAAACTTACACAAAAATATACTGTGATGGTACTTGAAACAAACCTTATTATAGTTCGCATAACATTTTTTTTTATCTACTACCCGTTAATTTTTAGTTGCAAGTTTAGAATATTTTATATATCACAAATAATGGATGACTTTTAAGTGGCTACAATAATACGTGGCCATTATATTAGATCAAATCAGAATCGTTTATCTCTTTTGACTAATGTGAATCGTTGATTAAATTGACTATTGATTTTATTTTTGAAAAATATTGAAAAAAAAAAAATTATAAATCTCCCATGTTCAAACCCACCATCATTCGGTTTCCAATTTTTTCACAGATTAGTTTTTTATTTTTTTATTTTTTTTCATGTATTCACTGTAGAAACTCATAAATATGTTTGATGCAATTGTTCACCGTAGAAACTCATAAATTTGTATGTTTGATGCAATTGTTCTTGTAATGCCTTTGATTGCTTGGACATTCTTTTGCTTTGCCTGCTCGTCATCTGTTAGTTGTTCCGTAGAAGTAGAATTCTTTTCACTTGGATTTACTTTTTCTCAACGTCTGCTTTCATTCTTCTTAATTGTGTATTTTGTGTGTTGCTTACATTTTATTTTTGAGAAATCTATGCTTATAAAAGTGGGTGATGATTGGATTGAAGGCTTGAAGTAACACAACAAGAATAATGAAAGCATATGAGTGACATTGAGCAAGGAAAAAAAAACCTAATCAGTGAATGATAGTAGGAGAGAACATGGGAGATTTTTAATTATTTATTGTTATCAACGTTTTTAATAAATAAAATCAAAGGTCAATTTTATCAACGGTTCACATTAGTCAAGAAATGAACGACTATGATTTGATCTAATATAATGGCCATTTGAAAACTGTCCACAAATAATACCCAAAAGTTACAACTAAAAATTAACGGATGTAGTATATGGCAATACTAATACTATATGATTTTTATTTTTCTCGACAAATAAAGGAATCTAAGGTAGCATATAATAATAATAATAATAATAATAATAATAATAATGAGGTGGCAAATAAGAATTTTGCACGTTACTAGAACAACTAGCAAGTAAGATCTGACTTTTTTTGGTAAGGTTCTTACCTCAAAAGTCAAAATATAATCAATCATGATAAAAATAAAATAAATTCTCTGTACTTTGTAAATAACAATAGGACAACTCCCAAACACAACCTAGAAAAGGCAAGGATGTCGATGGAACGTGTCGGATATGCGGAGGATGGTAGAGAGATTGCGTCATTTACTATGAAAAGTTGAGCAATCAAATAGGAACTTTATGTTTTTAGTTTATTTTTAATTACTTAATTTTTTTATATTTAAAATTTACTATCTTGACTCTACTACTCAGGGCATGTTCACTTCAGCTTAGGGTCTGTTCACATTTACTTAATTTCAATTCTTTTCAGTTCAACTCTAATCAGTTCAGTTCAGTTCAGCTCCTAATTTCCCTCTCATATAAAATATTCATTTCAGCTCAGTTCAGTTCAGCTCAACTCCAATCAGTTCAGTTCAGCTCAACTCCAATCAGTTCAGTTCAGCTTCTAATTTCCTTTTCTCATAAAATATTCATTTCAACTCAGCTCAGTTCCAATCCATTCAGTTCAATTCAGTTCCGCTCCAATCATTTCATTTCAGTTCAATTTAGCTCAGTGAACAGGCCCTTAAAATTTCACCTTAATTTTGTTAAAGCAATAATGTTAACGCCACTTAACAGTAGTCAATGAAAAAAAAGGTCCCTGGTTATTATGATTAACCTAGATCTACATATGTTATTTTTGGCATAAGTGAAGCCAAATGGGGATGGGATAGGTATAATCTAAAATTCATCCTCGATTCCTTGGTCCACTATCCATGGTGGGTACAGTTTTTATCCCCATTTTTTGCCATTCCATACGCCAAACTGACACCCATTTCCTCCCTTGATGGGTCTTCTATTTGATTTGCCCCTCTTACATCCTTAGAAAAGGTAACCAAATCAAAACCAACTACAAGTACTTAAAAACAACATTGTTTGAAAAGTTGGGTGTTGAGTATATGACATGTGATGACTAGATTTATTATTCATAAATTAGTCTCTGTGATCACATTAGAATATTAGATCATCATTATTAGTATTCAAAATTTCAAATGAAGTACTTATTGTGTATTATATATATGCAGAATAACAACATGATGGACGCACTCATAGGTATCGTTACGAAAGTTGCGGAGTATTTTGTAGATCCAATTAAGCGAAGAGCAAAACACGTAATTAATTACCAAAGTATTAAGGAAGATTTGAAGAATGAACATAAGGACTTATCAGGTGTGCTATCTATAGTCCAAAATCAAGTCAATCAAGCCCAAAACAACGGGGAGAACATTATTGAGGAGGTGAACAACTGGTTAGGAGAGGCGCAATCCACTAAAGAAGACGTAAATGCTTGGTTAAGTAGCATAGATGACTTGCAAACAAAATGTGGACCTTGTCCTAATTGTTGCAAACGTTACAAGGTAAGTAAGGAAGCCATGAAAAACAAAGAAAATATCACCTCGCTTGTTAAACGTGGCAACAAATTTCCACAGGTATCATTCCCTGCCTCCCCTAAGGGAATAGATCTCATATCATCACACGGTGACTTCACTGCTTTCAATTCGATGAAAGTGTCTTTTAATGAAGTTCTCACGGCTTTGAAAAAGGATGACACTAGAGGTATAGGCATCCTTGGGATGGGTGGCATTGGCAAGACAACCTTGGTTACAGAAATTAGTAGAGTCGCGAAAGAAGAAAAATTGTTTGATCTGGTGTTGTTTGTTGTGATGTCTCAGGCACCGGACGTTAGAAAGATTCAAGGCTTGTTAGGTGATATGTTAAACATAACTTTGTCAAAAGAGTCTGATTTAGGCAGGGCACATCAACTTATGGAAAGGATGAAAAGAATAAACAAAATTTTGGTTATTGTAGATGATATTTGGGAAAATATTGATTTGCTCAAGTTTGGGATTCCTTTTAGTAAAGATCCTAATTTTGATCACAAGGGGTGCAAGATTCTCCTGACAACACGACGCGAGAGTGTGTGTAAATCTATGAAATGTACGGTCATTATCCGGTTGAATCTTCTAGAAGAAGAAGAAGCATGGGAGCTGTTCAAAAAGAATGTAGGGGGAGTACTAAATGACCCATTATCCCCTCAACTTAGAAGTGTTGCCAAGAAAGTCATGGACGAATGCCAAAGGTTGCCGCTAGCTCTCGTGGTCGTAGCGTGTGCATTAAGCGGGAAAAGCTTGGAGGAGGACTGGCAGTCAGCTGCTGACGACCTTAAACGGGGGAAGCTTGGAGAAATGGATGAAGTTGACAGCAGTCGCAACGTTTACAGTTGCTTTAGATTAAGTTATGATTATCTGAAAAGGGATGATTTAAAGAAATGTTTTTTGTTGTGTTCGTTGTTTCCCGAAGATCATGAGATACGTGTGGATGAACTAGCTATATTAGCTATGGGATTCGGTCTTTGTAAAGACACAGCTGACTCCATAACATCGGTTAAGGAGCGAGTGGGGCGTATGTTAAGTGATCTGAAATCATCTTCTTTACTGTTGAAAACAGAGGATATGAGAGCCCATGTGAAAATGCACGACATGGTTCGTGATGCTGCAATTTGGATTACTTCTAAAGACAACGAGCCCTTCATTGTACCGACAACCTTGGATGTTAACTGGGCGAGGAATGAAAACGTTAACCAAGCAATGGCGATTTCTTTGTTGGCTTGCCCTGAGAATGGTCGATTTCCTGTACAACCTCAATGTCCAAGACTGAAGATACTGCTATGCGCTCAGCGTGTACCTTTGGAATTAAAAAGCAACAGTTTTGAAGGGCTGACAGCACTTCGAGTTCTCGATTTGACAGCAGCAAAGAAGCGTCTTAAGATGATGTTACCACCTTCGCTAAAATGTCTCCAAAATCTCCGAACATTACTTCTTAGAAGATGGAAACTAGAAGGTGATATATCCATGATTGGGAGTTTAAAGAATCTCGAGTTTCTTAGTTTCTCTGCTAGTCTTTTTAGAGAATTGCCTGTAGAATTAGCAGAGCTTTCTGAGCTCAGACACTTAGATTTATCTGGCTGTAGAAACCTGACAGGCTCCTGCTATACTGAAATACAAGGTAGACTACCAAATATCAAAGATGTTATTACGCCAAATCAGACACCAACAAATCTAGCTTTTGATGATGAAGATGAAGATGATGATGATGATCACGACGAGGATGAATAATATGATTAATTAATTCATTTATTTAGCATATACTTTCTCATTTTTTTTTTTTTTTTTAAATTTTAACCGGAACTGTTTATTTAGCATGTACTTCAAGTTAAAACATGCTGATTTGATGTAAATCAAGTTTGTTATTTTCAAAACCAATACTGTAATTCAATAACCGAAAATCATATGCAATTAAATAATAAGTTGATGGATTCTTAAAATTTCACAGACCAGACCGGAATTAACCGGCCATGCCGGCTTTGACGGATTGGACCGGTTGAAATTTTGCTTCCTTTTCTTCTAAATTTTAAGATCCTCGTATACAATTTTTTTTTTTAAATATCTTTTTACCCAATTCAGTTCAATAAAAAACACTATTTTAATATGGAGTATTAAGTTTTTTCACAATATATTAATATACAAAATGTTTTTTTCAAGCTAAAATTTTAAATATTATTGAAAGAGAGAACTAATTTTTACAATATTAGCCCTCACTTACATACTCAAAATGACACAAATAGCCCTTAGAGATACTTGACATGTTTATCTATAAGAGAAACATGGAAATATTCTATTTCATTTAATTAACAAATCAATGGAAAGAAGGTATATACACTACAAAACCAATTACAAAAAGAAAAAAAAAAATAAAATAACTATTTTGCAACTAATTAACCAAAATATTTTCCCATTATTTTTTTTTTCAAAACATCCTAAACTAGATTTACATGAACCCTACCACTACAAGAATAACAAACTGGTATACGTAGTATTTCAAAAACAGAACAAGAATATTTTTTTTAACGTGTTCATTTTTTTAATACTAAGGGGTTCATTTTTTTAATACTAAGGGCCTATTCACTTCAACTTAATTTCAGTTCAGTTTAGTTCACTTCGGCTCCTAATTTCCTTATCTCATAAAATATTCATTTCAGCTCTATTCAGTTCAGTTCAGCTCCAATCAGTTCAGTTCGGTTCAGTAAATATGAATATGCTCTAAATGTGTGTTTTTATTTTATTTTTTATTTTATTTTATTTTTATTTTTATTATTACCTTTTTTTATATTGAATGTTCAATTATAAAGTCGTGGTTGTCCAGCAATTCTATTGCTCCATATTATCTATACTTAGTATTTAAAAACTCAAACCGAGAAAGACATATGTTCTCATCATATTACACCTCCCTATCTTCTTTTTAACCCAATATGTCACGTGTCACCTGACATTTTTATATTTTTATTACACTATCTTTCTTAACTCTTTCATTAAACAATACATCTTCATCTCCTTTCTTCAATTCAACCTTTTTTCTTTTCTCGCTTTAATTTTAGTCCCTACACCTTTTTCTCAAGCCTCATTTTAAATTAAAGTCCCAAAAATTAATTTCTTTAATCATTTTTCGATTATACATTACACTGATTTATTGATATTTTCTCACTCATTTCTCAATGCAATTTTCTATAAACAACCCGTGTATTGCACGGGTTAGAAGGCTAGTTATTATATGATAATCATGTTTATTTTTAACATATATACTAAATGATCTTTATTATATTAGTCTCAAATCCACTATTACTTTATTTATTTATTTATTTATTTATTTATCATTGTTTCTTTCCAATCACATTAAGTACTTTTCAATAAACTATTAACCATATTATATTTCTTTTACAATTTTTTAATACTCTAATTACCCCACTTATCACATTAAATTGCCTAAAATTATGTGCCGGTTAAAATGCAACACTTTAAAACAAAAATCGAGTACTAAATGTTCAATTTTTTATGTGTTCATTATTATATGATAATTATGTTCATTTTTAACATATTAAATGATCATTTTTTTTAACATGTTTTCATTTTTAAGATATGTATTCATTTTTCATTACTCATAATAGACGTTCATTACTCCCTCCGTTTTAAAATATTTGCTCATATTATCCATGTGCTGAGTTTTAGGAGAAATTGGGGAAAATAATAAAATATGGGGGTAGTGGGGTTGGTGGAAGAGTTAAAAATTGTACTAAAACAAAGTAGTTGAAAGAATTGGAGGAGAGAGAATATGAAATTAATAAAATATGATTTATATTGAGTCCACTAGTTAAGAGAAATGAATTAAATATTACGGAGTATAAAAGCTTTCCAAATAAGAAAATAAAGCAAATATTTAAAAAATGCCTGAAATAAAAAGTGGAGCAAATATTTAAAAACGAAGGAAGTATTTTATACTTCATATGTTCTTATTTTTTTGTTAGTAAATGTTAATTTTATAGAGCCTAGGATGCAACCGTGTAACTAAGGGCTTATTCTGATTTATTGAAGTGAGTTGAACTGAATTGATTGGAGCTGAGTTGAAATAAATTGTTTATGAGATAAGTAAATTAGAAAGTGAACTGTATTGAACTGAAGTGATTGGAGCTGAGCTGAACTGAACTGAAGTGAACTGAACTGAACTGAATTGAAATGAAATTAAGGTAAAGAGAACCGGTCCTAAGACTTAACGATTATACCACGGTTCATGGCGTTTGAATGTGATCTACCGACTTGAACAATTGTTTTAGTTTTGGCCTCCAAACTTTAGGACTTTTGTTAGCTACTTGCTTGTAAAGTAATGTACTCTCTTAAGTGAAATAAAAAAAATGACAAAAGTAGTTCTATCCTAAAAGCAGAAAAACAACATACCATTCCCAATTTAACTTTCCGAAGATTTACACCACCTGGCCCGAAATTAATGGGGAATTGTCTCTTTATCAATTATTATTAGAACAAAATCAAATCTTTCCTAAATTCCAAGTACAATTATCATTAAATTCAATCCCAGAAACATGGGTTGTCAAATTTTGCAACTAATTATTGTAACTGTAACACTGTTAATCTCTGCTTCTTATGCTACTGAATACATTCGGCCTAAACCTCGTCAACTTCTTCACTTTCCATGGAATCGTCGCAGCTCTACCGAACCCCAACAGGTCTTTTCCATTTATTTATTTTTATATACTAAAATTTTATTAATTGGTTAATTTGATTGCTATAATATTTGGGTTTTGCTTTGATTTTTAACTTATGTATTGGGTTTTATTTTTGATATTTTTTGGATGGTTCTTGTATTTATCTTCAATTACTTTCATTCACTTTTTTCTTGTTTGCTTTATGATGATTCAATCCTGTTTGTTTGAGGTGATCTTGGTTTTATATGGTGGAAAGAACCTAAATTTTATTTGGGTTTAGCTGTGATTTGATTTTAGGTCTTGGTACCACGGATTTTACTGTACCATGGCGTGATGACGTCTATAGTAAAGGACCTTCATGAGTAGTTGTTAGATATCATAGTCCGGTGTTAGCCGACTCCAAATCAATTTGGGACTAAGGCTTTGTTTTTTGCTGTGATCGAAGTATATGTGCAATATAGTCATATATCTAGAGAAACTTTGGTTAATGTTTGTTCGGTTGTAGGTAAACTGATTATGCAAAATTAATCAAACCCTTAAAAAAAATGTAAAGGAAAGGAGCATTTGTGTGGCTGTAAGAGCAATTGTAGTTGGGATAAAATAAGAATGTTACTAGTGACATTTCTTTGCTAAAGCATAAGTGGCACAAACTCAACAATCAGGGATTCTACATTGTTACACTTAGAAATTTGCATTATAGATGGCGAAATGTGAATTCTTTGTTATCTTTCCAGTCTCAAAGGTGCTGATTCTCTTGTTTGTCAAGGTGCTGTCTTTGTGTGATTGACTGATTGCATACATTTGTTGTTTGATTGAGGTAGTACTTGCATTCATACCTTGCATTTAATGAAACTTTGCTGTAGGATTGAACCTGTTCTTCCTTTACATGTTGTCAAGAGGTTTTTGTTTAGCGCGAGTTAAACTCCATTGTCGCCTGAGACACCCATCAACAATGGTGCAATGCGAGTTAAGGGGTCGAAGGAAAAGCATATAATGCAGGAGTTTTAAGGCAATCTTAAACTGAAGTATTAGAGGTCTTATAAACATAGATTTTGTTTTCAGGTACATATCTCATTGGCAGGAGACAATCATATGCGAATTTCATGGGTTACAGATGATTCATCTGCTCCTTCTATAGTTGAATATGGAACATCACCAGGACAGTACTCTGCAAAAGCTGAGGGGGAGAGCACCTCTTACTCTTATATGCTATACAAATCAGGAAAGATACATCATACTGTTATTGGGCCACTGAACCCTGACACTGCATACTTCTATCGTTGTGGAGGGGAAGGTCCCGAGTTCCAGCTGAAAACTCCTCCAGCTCAACTACCAATTACTTTTGCTATTGCTGGTGATTTAGGTCAAACGGGCTGGACAAAATCAACGTTGGACCACATAGATTTATGCAAGTATGATATGCATTTGCTACCAGGAGATCTTTCCTATGCTAATTACATGCAACATAGGTGGGACACATTTGGTGAACTAGTGCAACCACTAGCTAGTAGTAGGCCTTGGATGGTTACGGAAGGAAACCATGAAAAAGAAAACATCCCTTTAGTGAAAGAAGGATTCCAATCATACAATGCACGATGGAAAATGCCATTTGAGGAGAGTGGTTCAAGTTCCAATCTTTATTATTCTTTTGAAGTGGCAGAGGTGCATGTTATCATGCTTGGTTCATACACAGATTATGATGAATACTCTGACCAATTTCGTTGGCTAAAGGTTAGCATTATTTCTCACTCTTAATCTTTTGAAGTTTTGATAGATAGTGCGTGATCAAATTGTTTGAAGTGATTTTACTCGTTTACTCGTTCGGAGACCTTTCTTCAGTCTTAACTCATTTGGACCCCTTCATCACTAGCAATATGCTTACTATATTGTTGTTACTATCATGTATTTTGCCAAAAAGAAAACATCCCTTTAGTGATCTGGACCTTATTACTTTACTGATTGCAAATTTAGTGTCAAAGATCTGTGCTTAATTATATACCTCTCAATGTTACTGTACAAGGTATTGCTCTGATAGAATATGTTCTTGCTTAGACACTAATTTCCTGGATAATAGTTGCTACTTGCTAGAGGATGCATTAACTGTAGTCTACTGTGTTTTCCATTTGTATAGGGAAGTATTATGCAAGGCCTCTCACTACTGATAAGTTGGATATATTCCGTAATTTACATGGGGAAACATCTTGTGTAGTCTTTTGTTCTGTTAATTGAATCATTGAATGTAATGATTGTTAGTTGAGTAATCCAATTAAGGCCTTTTGTTCTGTTAATTGAATCATTGAATGGATTGATTGTTACTTGGGGAACCCAATTTGGTATAATTTTCTTTTTTTTTTTTTTTCCCTTTCTGTAGCTTGATATTACTTAATCCATGTGTTTATATATAGGCTGATCTTAATAAGGTAGACAGGAAGAGAACTCCTTGGTTGATTGCTTTATTCCATGTCCCTTGGTACAATAGCAACACGGCTCACCAAGGTGAAGGAGATGAGATGATGTCATATATGGAACCATTACTCTATGCTGCTGGTGTAGACATGGTGCTTGCTGGGCATGTGCATGCTTATGAACGATCGGTATGAGTGTTTTTAATTCCTTTATCCTGTTGGTCTTTATAAGAAATTGTATGTTAAATATTTGCCCATATGTTGACAGAATCGAGTGTTTGGAGGTAAATCTGACCGGTGTGGTGCCGTCCATATAACTATTGGTGATGGTGGGAACTCTGAGGGTTTAGCTCGAAGGTGTGTACTCATGAACCTTCTTCATTTGCACTTTACATTTGGGTTTACTTTCTGGCCTTGTTAGATAATCATGTAGAAGGAATTCTCAGCTACTTATTGCATTAATCCTTATGATATAGACTTGTGAGTAGATAGTATATATGAAGGTAACTTTATCAGTTATGAATAAATGATCACTGCTTTTTTAATGTTAATTCTAAATTTTCTCAGCCTTTTTGTTCGTTTCATTCATGAATTTCAGGTTGGTACTGATTTTCTATTTTTCTTGATCCTCTTTAATGTATTGGTTTTCTATGGACTTCAGGTATCAAACTCCGCACCCTGAGTGGTCAGTATTCCGGGAAGCTAGCTTTGGCCATGGAGAACTCCAGATTGTGAACTCATCTCATGCTTTCTGGAGCTGGCATAGGAATGATGATGATGAGCCAGTTAAATCAGATGAGGTCTGGATAACCTCTTTAGCTAGTTCAGGATGCCTTGCAGACAAGGCACCTGAATTCAGGAAAATACTTTTGGAGCCATAGGACTGTCAGATAGTAGCAACTGTTTTCGTATTCCACTATTCCTGTTATCAGTTAGCAGGAATCCATGTAGATATTGTCATCAAATCATGTTTGTACCCTGACTAAAGATGGCTATAGAGCTTGTTTTAGAACCACTGCCGCTAGAGGGATATCTGACAGTCTTGGTTTTATCAGATCTTGTATCTTGCTTCTGTACTGGAAGTTGTGTCCTCCACAGCTTATGTTGCTATTATTGTTTTTGTTACTACATGGTGTAATCTAAAATTTTACCATTGTAGTACAGATGTTTATATTTATAGAAGTACTCGTATATCGTCCTGTTTCATCTTGGACCTTTTTCTGTATACTTGCAGGCGTTGCAGTTTTGTTTCAGTTATTCCTCCAACACAGCTTTAAGATTTATATATCTGGATCAATGAGTTTTTCTATAAAAAGACTTGCAACAACTTGACTGAGTGAGCCATGGAGATTCCATTTTCAGTGAACCAATGTAAAAGTGTCAAATACATTCACGAATACTTTCACCACTTATCTTCATGTAATGTTGGATTTGAAATCAAACACCACTCTGGGCACATTTGAGAGTTTTATAAAGCTACAAGTATTTATGTAAATGCAAAAAATTTGAAAATTTTAGAGGTTTGGTAAGAACAAATGGAGAAAGTTTATGTGATACAGATCCACATTCAGCCTTCTATCTAGAAGAAAATCAGAACTGTGATTTCAGCCGGGGTTTCTAGTTGCTCAATTAGGGCAGCTAATTGGTAATTGACACACAATTTTGATTAACAGCAGATGGGCTGATGGGGTATAAAAGAATGATTTTGAGTGAGCTGCTATAGTTTAGGTTATCATTTCTGAAACAGGATACCAAATATACAACCATGCAGTATTCAGGATCAAACAGCATTACAAATGTAGCTCATGCACATCTGCTGACTATTTACTGAATGGATCGGGAAATAACTGGGGAAGAGTTAGAATTCTAATAGACTCGGCTTCACTCGTTGAAATTCTGAGAAATAGGAAGTGCATCCCTGTTGACTAACAAGCATCTCTCCACCATATACGGAAAGATGTAAAGCATCTTCTCATTGCTGTGTGCACTCTTCAGAAATGAAGCCCAGCAGGCCACATGATAGAAATTGCTTGCAAACAGAATTTAGCGGTTCATTAGTTTTTCAGCTAAGTTAAGTGGATTTAAAAAAAAAAAAAATGCAACATTGCCAAGGCGAAGGAAGATATGTTAATAGATCATAGATGTATGCTCATGTTTGTTGATAAAAAAAAATATACAAGTACAAGATTTATCTAATTTAGAGTTTGTAATTATCAGGGTACGAACTGTAGAGTAAGGTAGGGAATCACAACAACCACAACAATTGAAGCTACAACTTGTCCATTGTCAATTGTCATACTGTCATAGATATTGATCAAGGTTCAAATGAAATAAACATGATGACACAATGTACATAAGAATCCTCAGGTGTCTCTTCTCATCTCTACCTTCCCAATCAACCACGACCAGAACTCAGAGCAGCAATCACTAGGACTCACTGTCATCCATGCCGTTAAATAGAACCATAGGGTATGTGTAATGATGGTACAGCTTCAAATCTCTATGACATACAGCAGCTTCATGCATGAGAAACCTCCTGATTGGGTGAAACAATCTTCCCATTTGACATATAAGAAAGTGTCACGAAGATCAATGAGTACATCTCTGACTCGGACCAACCTGAAGCCAACAGTAGTGATAAGATGTTGGGTAATAAGTAATAGCAGAGCGACTCTCATTCATGACTACAAATTTGATGGCTCATTTTTATAGCTAGCTTGATTTTCTTGGTCGTTCTTTCCCCTCCAAAGAATAATTTGCTCATCCTTGAACAAGATTGGGATACATGGTACTAAGTCCTGCATTGATTTCAAAACAATGGTTATAAAAGAAAATGAGAAAGAGGCCAAAATTAAGTAAAGAGATCTACCCTTAGTTTCACACCAATCCTTTTGCAATCGCTGGTTCCAACATAGGTACAGTCCAGTCTCACTACCTCTTCAGTCTCGAAGGCATCCTGCACTCTTTGCACCACATTCACATACACACCATTCCTGGCTAAGGAAACACATCAATAATGAAAATGTTTGTTTGTTTTTTTTTTCCCTTCATGATGTCTAATATTTCATAGATCATTAAGCAATTGAAAGAACAGAGATATAACTTAGATAAATAACATACTTAGTTTCATGAGAGCAAGAGAATTAAGCCCCTGGTTCCTCAATTCTTTGGTTTCTTCGAAAGTCAAGCCATCAGCAACATTCTTCACAAGCTTCGGATAAATTGGAGCACGAGGTTTCCAAAGCATTAAAGGAATCACAGGTCTGTTTTTGGGATCATAATTTCTACCCCGAAACAAAACTAAAACATTAAGGTGGCGGTAGATGACCTTTCCACCTGATTTATCCTGCAGTAAGTACAGGAGCACAAAATCAGACCAGAATTCCCACCAAAAAAAGGCTGAAAAAATAACTGCGATCAGATATTCAGATCAGCACCTCAAGGTGGAAGCATACATTGTCCATATCAAGAGTTGGTATTCCCAAGCATTTGATCCTCACAGCCTCAGCTCGCCGCCAATGGTTGTGAATGTCATCCAACATGTTATGTGTAACTCCATCCTTTCCTAACCCAGTTAAATAGGGAAAAAACAAAAATGTCAACCCACTTTTAAGTATCTCTTAAGGGGGACATAGAAGCCACTATGATGGAGCCACAATATTTGTACTGGATTATACAAAGCCATGAGTAATAACTAATATCCTTAATGAGAGAAATCAATTGCTACGTATGTACATAATCACATTACATACATAAGTACATAACCTTGAAATAATGCTCCATATTTTGTAACTAGAATGCTGTAAATTTAATTATTTATGCTCATCAAACATTCAAACGGCCAGCATACAGTAAGATTCATGCAGGTAATGGTTCTTCTACACTTAAGCTTCTGCTAAAATGATCAGGGAGGAAACAAATACATAATATTTTATTAATATGAACTCGATTGTAATTTGTAAGTACATGTCACATATGTACCTCACTCCCCTGCAATCCGCGAACTGACAAAGGCAAATTAATACATAAATGTGGCACATTTTGGCCTATTTAACAATACTAGGTAGTAAATTGCGTACCCATACACCCCTAAGACATGTTGAATTCTTAATTTCTTGTCAAATACGAACCAAACATACAATCCAAATTATATGGTATGAATTTTAACAATACACAAGCACATTTATAAACTATTTAACCAAACCATCCACATAATCACACAAATAGCTACCAAACATTTCAACCCCATCATGTAGAAGTTTATGATCATCCCCAAAACACATAAATGTCAATTTCGCAAATGGTCGACTTTTATGTTTTTCTAAGGCGCTCTACCAGACCGGAACCTCAAACTTATTATACAAACAGAATGAATTAAAAGAGAGAGAAAAATTACCAATATTAATCTGGCGATTACAATCATTATGACGATACTTCTCCACAAGCTCAGCAACCTCTTCTTCCGAAAGCGGCTCACCCAGAACTCTTTCTTTCTCCCTCTCCCACTTTTCTCTCTCCTCTGTTTCCCCTTGGACCGGAGCATTCGTCCCGGTCCATTTCCGGTCAAGCCGGCCCGGCCCAAACGGAGAAAATCTGGGCGGTTCACGGAACCCAATGGGCTTAACCGACGGGTCGGATTCGGAGTATGAGTATCGGAAGTCGAAGGGTAGGTCGGAATTTACCGGGAAATTGGGGGCATTTTGGGGATTTTTGTGGGGTTGTTTCTCCTTCTTGTTTTGGGGTTTTGGGATGAGAGAGAAAGGTGGGTCGTCGGCGTTGGAGGAGAGAGAAGAGAAGGAGGAAGTGAATTGGGTTAGAGGGATGTAACGACGTCGTATTAGGAGGTTTAGCATTGGCTGTTGAAGAAGTTAACTTTTTCTGGTTACTCTCCGTGAAAGAGTTGAAGAAGAAGAAAAAGAAAAGGAAAGGTTTTATCAGCATTTCAGCAATTTATAATATGGAATGGATTTGAAAGAATTTTGGGCTTTCTTTTGTTGTGGACTTGTGGCCAAGGCCAATCATTATGGTTTAGATTTCATTTTTTTTTTTTTGTAAAAAAATTAACGGAATTAAATAAAGCTATTAAATCGGGTCTACGACCAGTTCTAGAAAATGATTTGTACAAATAGGTCGTAGTATTCATACAAATCGAATGTGCAAATTTTTTTTTTTTTTTTTTTCAGTTTACTGTGGTTTTTGTTGGTTTAGGGTAGAGGTGGTCAGAACGAGGGATTGATGACTTTAGTGTGAGACTAAGATAGGTTAGTTATCTTTGTGATGCTTAAATAGTCATAGAAGTAAGTTACATAGTACGAGACTAAGATAGGTTAGTTATCTTTGTGATGCTTAAATAGTCATAGAAGTAAGTTACATAGTACGAGACTAAGATAGGTTAGTTACATAACACAAAGTAGCTTGTATGAAGATACTAGGCAGGTTAGTTGCAAAGAGCTCTTAACCTGCCATTATCATATGTTAACTTGCATTAGTTGCATAATGGATGCCTAAGTCCAAAGTAGCAGTCACATTGTTATATATGTTATACTCTATGAAAGCGAGGCACATGGTAGAAGTAAACGTTAAACAGCCTGATACTGCAAGAAGCAAGATGATAGAGACTGAAGCAGGATTCTAGCAAACTCACAAAGTGAAGGACAAGAGAAGAATATGATTAATAATCAGCAAGATTTAAATATATTTCTGTTTATCAAGATTGCACTCATGTAGGTACATTGTGTTGGTTTCCTCAAAAAAAAAAAAAAAAAGGTACATTGTGTTGGTACGTTAATCATCGATATGAAGATAGATTTTTTAGTGCCTCCTCCTTGAATCGTCTCTGGTCTTTAACCATGGACTCAAAAACATCTAATAAGTTATCCAGCCCCTCTAACTTCTCGCTCCCTCCTAGAGCCTCCAATGCGTACACAATGCTCTCAATGGTAGACAAATATCCGGGCTTAGGCTGACGCCTAACTTCACTGAACATGCTCAACTTCTCCATGTCTAATCTCACAGACGGTATAATTTTCAACCATGGATTCTCATTATACATTCTATTTGCCTTTGACCAAGTTCCGTCCAAAACAATCAAGTTCTTCACTTCAAAGTCCACAGCCTCAGCTGGCATCGCCTTTTGTGCAGGAAACAGAAGTGCTGATCCTGGTGGAACCGTGATTTGAAACTCTTCAAACTGTTCTAGCTCGACTCTCCCACTGATCTGCTTCTTTTGCAGCTTCGTTACCACAAACCCTCCTGCTAGCGATTCCAGAGCCTCTGGTGACGTGGCCAGATGCTCAAGATTGAGTGTTTTCCCTTCATCTAGCAGCTTCCACTGATGAGAAATGTTGCTGATTTCTCCATATTTACCAATAGTTACACTCATTACAGCTTTAGGAATTTCTGTTTTCACATTTTTACTAGTTATATTATCACAAACACCAGCAACTTCTGCATCACATTGCTTAAGCAAGTGATCATCTTTCTTGGCCAATGCACCACCACTTCCTTCAAACTCGAAAATTTCATCGACATTTTCTCGAATACAACCCGAAAACCTCTCAGAATCTGAAACATCAATGCACCCAGCTCCTGAATCAAGATCAGTAACCTTATCTAAACCCCGCTTTCCAGAAACTTTAACCCCTAAACTCTCAGAGGCATTTTCACAAACAGTTGACGTGCATTCGTCTTCTAACAAAATCTCTGTACCATCCAACACCAGAGGCTGAATATCAAACTGAGCTTCAAACATAACATCAGTAACAGTGAAAACATCGACATTTTTCAAACCCAATTTAGCAATTTTTGCAGAATTAAGAGGGTGTTTTCTTTCTAAGCTATGCTGAAGAATGGTGACATGAACTTTGTTGTTAAGATTTGGGTGTTTCAGTCGAGTGCAAAGACAGAGAGAAAGAGGTTTTGAGCAAGATGGGCAGGTGGGTCTCTTGGAATTTTGTTGAGTTTCCATTTTTAAAGTTGGGATTTTGGAGAGAGAAAAAATGGTTTTGGTAAAAAATGTTGACAGTTTGCTGGTGTATTGGAAGTTGCTGATCTTAGTCTTGACTTGAGACATGAAGCTTGTACTCAACTAGGGCTGTTATTTTTTGGGTGCCTACTAAAAATATGTTTGCATGTGTAGTATTTTGTTTAGGTAAAGGAATGGAGTGGATGTAACTCATGTAAGGACTAAAGAGAGGAAGAGAAATGTGCATATAGGCACATTATATGTTTAGCATGTATATAGGAGGGCATTATGGGGTTTTTATTTTTTATTTTTCATTTGATGTTTTTCTCTAGTGGTACCATTAAAGTATAAGTTCTATTAATAGTACTTTTTGTGTACTATTGTGCATGTAATGATACATTTTGTCATCTTGTTGATTATTTTCTCCTAAAATACCTACCACCTGTCACTTATTACGCTGTAGTAGTATATTTTGTCATCCTAAAACATATAGACGTTATGCGCCAATACTTAACCAAATTATATCTTCTTGTATTTGTAAATACGAATATTTTGGTACACTTAATAATCGATCTTAGGAAATTAACTTTGCTCGTAATGGTTTTCTCAATTAGTTATGTGTCACTCCCTTAAGCTCTACCTACATTTCTCATCTAGCAATCTTTACACTCCAATTTCCCATTACTAGTTTTGTAGAGGGTTACCAAGCTACTAATGGTTAAAAACTTAATATGGTCGGAGTCGACAACTTAACCTTTGTCTTTCCAATACATTAATCCTTACACTCAAATTTTCCCACCCGCTTTCCTGTAGAGAGTTGTCGAGTTCATAACGGTTATAAACTTAATATGGGCTAAAAATTAAACTCTGCCTTTTATTTTGTTTAGAGCAAAGACAATTTGAAAACTTAAACTCTACCTTTTGTTAGGTTTCCCAATGTAATTTAAAAAGAAGTAGCTAGCTTCAAACAAGCTAAGGGGAAGACGAAAGGGTAAAATCGTAAAAAACTCCTACTCTCAAAATGTCTCTAATGATTTAATGAGAATTAAACTCTCAACTTCAAGATTGGAAGATACAATCTTTCTCATTATACTAAGCTAAACTTAATAGTTGAGAATTTAATAGGTTAAAAGAAAATTTGCTTAGAGAGATATATGTCATTTGCTAACTAGGGTAACAAATTGGATAAAACAAAACTAATGACCAATTTATTACAAACATAAATTATTAATGAAAAACCAGGATTGGAGAGTCGTTGACATCAACTAATTACTCATCATCCATTTTGATCCATATTATTGTCTTCCAATTTCTTAATTTTTTAATTCAACTAACCAAATTGCAATTACTCAAGGTGGCCACACGCCAATACCCACTTTCCCTTTGACCATTTCCAAAATTCCTCGAATAATTCTCTCTCCAATTTCATTGATCTCAAATCCAAAAACCCAGTTCAAATTTGATCAATCTTTGTATAATATCAAATACCCATTTGTCGAAAATGCATGATTTTTGCTTCACAATCCCATATGGGTTGGTTCTTGTATTGGGCGGGCTCATCGGGTATGCCAAGAAAGGCAGTTTGGCTTCACTTGGTGGGGGTGCTGGTGCCGGTTTATTGCTCATTTTAGCTGGTTATTTGAGCCTCAATGCTTTTAAAAAGCGCAAAAATTCATACTTTGCTTTGATTCTTGAGACTGGTATGTTTAATTAAATGTTATTATGTTCAATTGGCTTTTCAAAGTTAGTTTTTGGGCAATTTTGTGATGAATTTGGTTGGTTTATATAATGTGATCATGTGTGTTTTTATCGCAATGTTAACAATTTAGAGCTATGTCTTATTGGAACCTAGCTAGATTTGTGAGAATTGTGACTTGTATTAATTTTGCAAATTTGCAGCTTGTAGGATGAATGATTTTTTTGGTTGATCTATTGTTTAATGTGAAGAATCATTATCTGAATCGGTTTTTCACTATCTCAGATTTTAGGGAAAAGAATTGTGTTGTTGCTATTTAAGGTTTGTTCAACTAAATGATCTTTGTCTTGAACTCTTGATGATAAGATTTAATGACATTCGACCTTTTCTCTGCATTGATGTTGGCCATGAGTCCATGACTAATGACTTTTTTAGCAGAAATGACTTTCTAGTTGTTGACTTACTTATAGAAATGACACTAAAACACTTTTTTGTTTATCATGAAGATCAACTTGTATTTTCTCGTTAATTCGTAGGTTTGATCAGGAAGAGCCTATATAGTTATATGAGGTATTGTTTGAAGCAGGGCAGAATACTGCGAAAGCAATATATGATCTGTGTAGTTGTGTGCTAACTATAGATAAGATTTGTGCTGGCTCTTTTGGTACCCCTCTTAGGCTCTAGGTAACCGAAATTTAGCTGATGAAAGAGAGTATAGCTACACAGCAATATGTTGTTTTTGATGTGAAATGTTGACCTAACTTTATGGAAGGGTTTCTATACCCTGGTAAGTGGGATTGCTAGTTCTTTCCTTTCCTGAATCTGATTCAGAAAGATACCATAATCTATCAAACTTCTTGTAAATTGGAGATCTCGGCCTTTGGAAGCTCGTTGATCAGTAGTACCAATTTTTAAATAAGGACCTTTGGAACACATTGGAGCTGTTTATACAAGACTTTTTGACTTAAAGATTACCGCAATGCGAATTTCATGTAGATTTAGCATATAGTTCAAGTTCTAGATGCAAATGATTCCAGATCATAAATAATGCCAAAGAAGGTGTTCTTGTCAAATGCAATGCACATCCTTGCAGGCTTTCTAAAAATTGCAGTTCCTTAACTGTTTAATATTATTTGTGATGCATTTTGAGACTACATGTACTTCTATATGATACTTTTTTATCTGGATAAAGTTCAGAAAACATTCAGAAGAAACTAGTTTGTATTTGGATGCTTTATGTTTGCAATAGTAACACTTACATACTCTTATACGAGTATGTATTTGTGCTTCTAGCATCTGGTAGTTGTTCTTCCATACTTCCTTGCCTATAAATAATTTCTTCCATACTTCCTTGCCTATAAATAATTTATATTCAAGAAAGACAATAATAAGGATTGAAAATTTGAAATAGCTGGCTTACTTCTGATGGTATTTGAAGAAAGTCAAGAAGTCATCATAAGTTCATTTTAACTCAGACAAATAAAACATGGCCATTCAGCTTTCATTCTTTGTATGAAATATATTGAAGCATAGTATTTGAAGTTTGAACTATCTATCTATCTCAACAGTGACTGCAACTGGACTCACATATGTTATGGGACAGCGCTATATGGAGACATCAAAGATAATGCCTGCTGGAGTAATTGCCATGATCAGGTACCTTGATTTGAAAACTCCATAATCTGTTATTCTCTTTTCATTATTAGCATGGCTTCCTTGCATCTTCATGGTGTTTAAATCCATAAAGAGTTCTCCATGAAATTTAAAGGAGCGTTGGATGATGTTACACTTGTAAATCATTAGCAAAATGTTACCCCAACTACATGTCGTTTTAGGAATTTTTACACGTCAAGAATTTGAATAAGATTTGGTTTAATTTGCATTACATTTAATATTAGTATGTTGCTCTAAATTGGTCTACATTGTTAAATTGCTAATGTTAATTGACATACAATATTGCATTATTATTGTAAACAACTTATATTTTGGATCAAAATGAAGTAGCTAAAACGACTTATATTCTGGAACAGTTGAAGTACTCTTAAACAGTTAAACCAGGAAGATTTCATGCATGAGCACTTAAGATTTCACGATATGAGGTTTAGAATACATAATCAAATATATTTCTTTACGGAGCCTATGATTAGTGACTTTGAAAAACCATGATATACAAAGTAACTCATTATCATAGGCTATGCTAACATATGTTTAATTGATGCATGTGTTAATTAAAACATCTTTTTCCAGCTCCTTTGCTCGATGTCATTTCTTCCTTTTCTGATAGATTCTCATCCATCTCTCATTCTTGTTATTTGCAGTGCATTCATGACTGCCTTTTATGCTTACAAGGTAGCAAGTGGTGGCAACCATTTTCCAGCCAAGGCTGAATAATGATAGATTATACCATTTTCAAGTCGAAAAGTTCTGTTGACTGCCCTACAGCACATTTCTGTTGCATACTAGTAACATTCTTTTTCTTACAGCTACTGTGAATCCTAGTTATGTGTAGAGAAGTTAAGATCTCTAATTTGCCTGCTTTTTACTTATGTAAGATGTATTTGTATTGAAATATGACAAATGTATGTGTATCCGAGATACTAATTTTTCATAGAAATGAAATGATGAATTGATTTCTAATTTACTACTGTCTGATTCTGCGTACAACTTTCATTCTTAGTGACTTCAGAGATGGCCAATTTGCCTTGCCATTTTGCCAACATTACTTATTTTTGCTTAGGAAGAGTAAGGCCCTGCTTAGTTTACCTTATTTCTACTTATTTCAGAAAAAATAAGTTCAGATCAGATTAGAAAAAATAAGTTCAAATCAGATCATTGTTTTATGTGCAGTTTTTTATCGTTAAATATCTTTAATTTCGTAATGAAAAAAATTATGAAAATCAAATATTAATAAAATACACATTATTACGAATCTAATAAGATCCCACTTGATATATTTTTTTGTATAAATTATTGTATATTTAAGGTCAAAGTTTGGTCAAATATGACATTCAGACCAGACCAGATCAGGCCAGACCAGACCGGATCAGATAAGCAAAAATAAGGTGAACCAAATAAGCCCTAAGTTATCCTGTAAAAAACTCTGCCTAGTTTGACCCTGAAATAGATGCTTAGCAGAGAATTGTCAAACTGTCAATAGGTCTTAGCTGCACTCTAGTGCAGCTAAGATAGCTGCAACATGTCGTATAATCTGAACATTTAGTAGAAAAAATATGAACACATAAATAAAATGAACATTCAGTAATAAAAAATGAACACGTAAATAAATGAATAATTAGTACTAAAAAGTGAAAATATTTATTAAAAAAATGATCATTTAGTATATTAAAAATGAATAACATTATTCTATAATCATATAATTGTTGAACCACGACCTTAAAAATGAACGTTTAGTAAAAAAAAATTATAAACACACAAAAAATTAAATATTTAGTAATAAAAAAAATGAACACCTAATATAAATATGAACATTAAATTAAAAAAAAAAAAAAAAAAAAGTCTACACATAAAAAAATGACACATTTAGTATGTTAAAAATGAACATTTATCATATAATCATAGAATAGCTTACCATGCCTAATAAAATGAACGTTTCATAAAAATATATGAACACATTAAATAAATTGAACATCTAGTATAAAAATAAACACGTAAAATTATGAACATGTAAAAAGAAATTATGAACATTTAGTATATTAAAAACGAACATGATTTTCATATACATAGGTTCAATTTCATTGTATACAATGATTAATGAAAAATAAACATATATAAAATATGTTCATTTTTTATAATTACTAAATGTTCATTTTTAATGTACTATATGTTCATTTTGTACTAAATGTTCAATTTTAAAGTACTACGTGTTCATTGTTTTTTTTTTTTTACAGAAATTAAATACAAGTTCGTTGTAATTATTTTAACTCTTAAAATTTGAATATCCACCTTAAATTTAATCTTTATTCATCATAATAACAGTAATTATTGATCTATAACATGATAAATTAGGAATTACAAGTGCAAAATTGATAGATTTCATTAATTTTATAACATTCACATATATATAAAAAAAAATCCTCAAAATTACCTACTGATTCAGATCGCGACGATGATGACGACGATAGAGATTGCTACAATGGTGACAAAATTGGAGATTGCTCAAAGTAGAAGAACAAAGAAGTTTAATGATTGAAGGAAAGTGAGGTAAGAAAGAAATTCAATTAACTTATAAGGAAAGTAAAAACAAAAACGAGGAGAGAGAAAATTTTGAGATGAGATTATAACAGAGGAGAGAGAAAATTAACATATATCATATATGTATTGTCGCAGCAATTACCAGTAGAAATTAAATACCGAGTACACTCGTAATAACTAACAAGTCAAGTGTTTGTTGCTCAAGCCATTGTATCCTGTTTCCATTCAAATTCGCTTAAATACTTGCGGCAAAAACTAATCCTAAAATAATCTTACGGCATCTGTGTCGCATATTTTTCTCGAATCATGAACATGGAACTTGGAGGTATCTATAAAGTTGGAGAAAAAACCATTCTCTTCAAGGCTCAAGCCATAGTAGACAGATCTTGTTTCTCGTACAGTCATACAGTAGAAAATAATAGACTTGTTATTAACACAAATTATGTCCAATTATTTAATTGATATTGTAAAAAAAAACAGTTTTTTACTTTGATCAAATAATGTCTAATGTATTTGGAATCCAAAGTTAATTTATGCATAACTATACAAGTTGCCATGTGAAGACAAATAGACAGTCGATAACCTAGCATGCAACAAGCTTAATAACATGTGCACTAGATAAGAAGTGCATGAAAGTTGCTAATTTAAACGAGGAAGAGGGAGACCAAAGATGACTTGGTTGGAAGGAGTGAGGAAGGATATGAAGTGCATGGATTTACGGGAGGATGAAGTTTTGGATCGTAAGGGATGGAGGAGAAAGATTTATGTTGATGACTACACGGAATAATCAAACTTGGTTCATGTTAGCCGACCCCACTTTTGGGATTAAGGCTTTGATTGATTGATTGATTGTACTAATAAGAACTAAATCACAAATTAACCCAAGATACAATATTACTATATTAGTATATTGCATTTTGTTTTGGTTACCTAAAGTCAAAACTTGGATCAAAATTAACATTGAAACTTAATAAATTGCAATGATCCAGAAGGGGCTGTTTGGTTCACTATTGGGAAAAGGAATAATGGAATTACATTTGTGGGTAATTTTGGTAAAGACCATTAAACCACCATCTTAAACATGATTATTTCCAACTTATTGAAAACTCTAATGCTAAATGGTAATGAAAGACACCGCATAACGAAATAGAGTAGCATATTTACAAGTAAGATGCTCAAATCTATGTGTTCATTGCAGGACATCTCTAATGAGCAGGATCGCAACCTTAGCCATCGCGAGAAGAACTCAAACCTAGACCTTGGAACTGCTAGCCAGACAAACGAGGGCTTGGATGCAGAAGTGTAAAAAATGCAAGCTGCACGTACTCTATCCCTTTATAAGAGGGAATTTAAATGTGACTCTACACATGGTAACAAATTAACTATGCTACTGCAGCAACTTATTCTATGCTGCTATAAGCCTTTCGATTTCAGGGGAAACTTTGTCAATATCAAGGAAGTACAAAACTCCTGACTATAGTGAAATGCAACTGATCAATTGTGAATGATCTTCTCAGCGAAGATATGTAGGAAAATTTGTGGGAGCTATTGCTCCAAGATACAACTAAAGATCGATTGTAACCATAACTGAAGAATCAATTTGAGATATCACTTGCTAAAAGGAAAGGTGAAGCTTATATATAATCAGAGTCGAATCAAGCCACAACAAAAGTTGCATTTAGATTAATCATGTGTACATACAACACTATCTATGGTATGACTAGCTGAACCAAATATACACCTTACATCAACCTACATATGATGTTTTACACGAAAATTATGTACAGAAATAACATGAAAGTATAAAAATCCTGCTGTTTTGCTAAACCCAACTAGTGTAACTCATTAACAGTTTTTTGGTCTGTAATATTTTGGAGGAAGGGATGGGCACTTTTCATTCATATGTGGGTACGGATCAATGGTATTGTAACCAGGCAATTCCATTCTATATCTTCCTCGGATTTGACAAAAAGGAAGCTCCACATTATCATTGTCGTTGCACCAACTCGGAAGCCGACTTAGATCATCTTCGAAAAACTTTAGTGAGTAGGCATCCTTTATCTGCAATCAAAGCAAAATATATCAACCCTTGGTTTCACAAAGACAGTGAGAATAGAAGTTCTCAAACTTGTGCCCCGAGTTACATTAAATATTAGCAGCTCAGCTGCCTGTTTATATTGGAGCAATTAAAAGAATATCAAATCGTAAGATAGCTGAGTGATAAAATAAATAAAAAATCTCAAGTGATGCTGTATTATTAAAAGACCGTTGGGGCCTTGTGGGGATCTTGGTGTACGCAAAGGCACTGTTCCTGAATCATGCTACATAATTATATGAAGCACAAGGACAGCGATTAACCCCATTAAACAGAGCCAGTTAAAAAATTAGTAGAGTGAGGATAAAAAAGAACTCACAGTGAACTCAGTTGCTTGAATGGAACTAGAAAGTGGCCCAAAGAGTCCAGCTGCCTTGTATATTTGAAGAACATAAGCAACACATGAGACTGACGATCCATCTTCATAGATCCAATCATCTTGCTCAGGAATAGCAAGCAACTGATCAAAGGATGAGCCACGTTTTTCAACTTCTACAAGAACTTCAGGAAGATCAAGATCCTGCATAGAGAAAGGGTAGCCGCAAAAAAGCAAAAATCATTTACAAAAGTCAAATCCCTGTATAAATATTTTTGTAACAATTTTTTTTTATTAGAGACAACATTCCATTCCTTCCCTGATTATCATAAAATCATGTTCCTTAAAAATAAAGGGTGGTAGCACACAAGAGGGGAAATTCAGTGGTTCAATAGAACATGCTAATCAGGAAGCAACTAATCACCGTTCACATCTTATCAATCAGTTGGGACAATAGATGAGTCAATCACAAAAACTAAGAATGAGAGACATTATGGAACATTTACCTCAGTTCCCAACCGCTTATTCAATGCTTCCTTCCACAAGTTGGCTGCATAAGCAGGCTGCATCTGATACCATATTGTCATTACAGAAGCAACCTGAAAAAAGGAAACAAATAGATGTATAACTAAACTAAATTGTACTACTATATAATAAAACCATCAGTCAGATCATGAATTTTGTACATCAAAAGGCCTTTCATTATGTTTATCATAAAAGTGAAATTGAAATATCTAAACGCTGAAAGTGATAAAGACATAAAAAAGACTGATAAACTAATGGAGAAACACTCCAACAAACTAAAATACCTAAACACTTTCTAACTTTTAAGACACTAAAAGATTAGCTACCACTTTTCAAATAAAAAATTAATCTATTGACATAATGATAGTAATAATCTAAGATATTGTATACATAAAACATTACCATCTGTAATACCTATTACAACATATGAACAAGTCCATGAAGTTATTTTCCAAAAAACAAAAAAAATTATGTTGCAAAAAATTAGAAAAGTCAAGATTTTTAATGATATGTAGCTAATAATGCTTATCCTTCTATTCGAGCTTTGACATTATAGCCAATTTCTGATGAAGTAAAAAGATATATACAGAAAAAAAAAAATTAAAAAAAAAAAACTATCAATGCCTGCAACAAAGTTTACAGAATTTTCATGTTTTGATACTTACAAGTAATCATAACTAGTACACACGCATCATTTATCATGTTTAATTACAGGGAATTCTCAATTCAGAGATTGTGTTGTTACAACTGTACAAGGATTAGCAGCAAACTGTGTATGCAACTAAAAGTTGCCGCAGAGTGAACACAAATTCTTGAGAATCGAAATCAATATTCATGTGATTGTGATATGACATCAAGGATATAAAGAAGAGTGTTGATAATAAATAATAAAGTAAAGAGAAAAGATGAACTTATTAGTCAAGAGTTACCCATATAAAGAATTTGAATTGGAAAGAATGGTAGGACAATTTCAAGGAATTCAATAATCCCATAATACAAAGGACTAAGCTTAAAGAGAATGTAAGAAATATGTCATACCAGATGTGCATCCAAAGGAGGAGGATAATTCTTATCAATAGTGTCTACCCAGCTGAAAATAAGGTTATGGTAACCATATGGCTGCCCATCCATGCTTCTTGCATACTCCCAAGCAGCACTTTCATTAAATTTGGCGCGTAGAGAAGGATGTAAGGGAAGCAATGCAATGTGGGGATTGGCGTTATCTTTAGTCAACTCATATTCCCACCACTCATCCCAAGTAAGCAAAGCTACAACATCTTCTCCCTGTAACATGAAATCACAAAAATTCAGTGTCAAACTGATACAAAACAAATGAAGCCAGGTAAACCTCTAAGATAACAATTAAAGTTATCAACTTATCACTAAGCAGCAAATGGTAAGATTATATTTGAGTTGAATTAGTTGATACAGAGATTTATATATTCATAAAGTTTGTAAAACTCTGCAGAATCATAACAAAATGACAGGACATCATTGATTCACCATGTTTCTCAATTAAATAGTTTTCTAAGCTAATTAAAGTTAGCATTGGAAGAAAAAATTGTCTAGACTCTAGATAACAAGGGGGGTTAGTGGTGAGGATTTTATAGGACAAAGAGATGGTGAAGGAAGCGGAAATATATGAAAATTTCCTATACTTGGACATCCTTAGCACAATGAGAAATGAAGGATTTAAGATCTCCACATTTCTCTCACCTCTCCAGTCTCAAAATCCGTCCCTACGATCATATTATTTAATTAGTAACAAGTCGATGATAACAAGCACAAGTTTCACAGCCATGTTCTAGAGACAGGACTGTCCAAATCAACCAGTTTTTTTTTTTTTTTTTTTTTTTTTTTTTTTTTTTTTTTTGGGGGGGGGGGGGGGGGGGCACAGAAACATTTTACAAGTTGTCACTAATAAATGAAGAAAAAATATGTTTCTATAGAAAAGGTATAAAATTTACACGGTTACACCACTATTTAGTTCATTCTGTGAATTGAAAATTCAAACAAGAACCAACAGTCCTCCACAGAAGTCACTAAACCCCTTGAAGCTTGATCACTAGTCAACTTTTCCATTACCAGCAACTTCAGAAAAAACAGACGTGCACAAATTCAAAAAAACTATGTACATATGAAGTTGTAGCCTTGAGATATCCATGCACAAGACACAATAATGCTCAGCATTTTACCTTTAATATAAGTTTTGGGATAAATAAGTTCATTTAAGGACCAATAATTCAGGTTAATTTAGATAAGAGTCCAAAAGTTCAGATAAACGCTGGCAATTGCAATTTATAGCTAAACATACGTTCAAAATTCAAATAGATCAAGGTTAGTTCAAATGAGGGCCAATAAGTACAAATAAGAAGTTTCCAAGTTTCAACTCAAGTATCAAGAATGAAGACATAACAACACTGACCTTATCATTTTCATGTCCAGATTCTGCAACCCATAGCTTCCCATCAGAATCCCTCAAGCACACAGCACTATGACCAGCATAGGCTCCAGTGACCCACTTCTCCAGGGTCTCAAATCCACCCCAACGGCCACGAATTTTTGATATAGCAAGAAAGTCTCCGGATTGAATCTCATCAGTGGTAATGTTTGTAACCCAAGGTTTAGGGCGTTCCTCAAATGATGCCCCCATATGCTTCTTAAGAAAAGCAAGGTTAGAGTTCTCACCCCAAGCAGTATTTGTAAATAGAGGGAAGACCTCCCATAAAGCTTGCAAAGTCCCAAGCATTCCAGCTTGCAAAAGAAAAATTGAAACCCCATGTTCTTTTACCTGAAATGAAGATAGTGTCAATGAATTACTAATAACCAAGTCAGAGAGGAAGAAATGCCCAAAATGAAATGAACTCACATATTCATATTCGTTTTTATCTTCCCACTCTTTGAACTCCAGAGTATGTTCCCGAGATAGTAAATAGTAGTCCCATGTCACACGATATGGAGTTGCAAAGACATAAATGTCCATACAGGTCCAGCTATGGGCATTGCTAACCTGGTTGCATAACAAAGATAGGCGATTAATGTAATCCAGAGTTTCAAGGATCATAATTATAAGCATCTTAAGGCTTACAAAACCAACATAAAAAAAAGTGACAAAACCCATAATCAAAGGTTTTGACAAATGATCCTATGATAATGCATGAAGATAAAAGAAAGGAATAGAAAGCCACCTACATTCTACAAGCCTACAACAGGTCAAAAGCATATCAAGGAGGGTAAAACATCCATTGAAAATTCCACCCATACAACACACAAAAGACACCGTACAAGCAACAAACATGATATCAAAGAAAACATCCATACTATAGCAGACAGAGTCTTGTTCTACAAAATTAGGAGGAGCTTAGAAGCCGAGAAGGGTAATACCTCTGTGTAAAAGACTAAAAGTTTAGTGATTAGTGAGGAAGCAATACCTATGATTAAATTCCTTAATATAGACACATCAGAAAACTAGTTCACAATGCAGCTTCACAACTATTTGTAAACCACATATACTATTCAATCTTCATCACTGTTGGCAGTATTGACCGAAAACATGCAAGAAAACCACCTGACATATGTTTTTGTAATACTATGTTTATCTATATTTTTGTTCACGCCATCCTTCACCCATCCACTCAAACTCCCAATTCCCAAATTAAAACCAAATAAGGATTTAAAGTCCATTCCTCAAAACTCCAGGGGATCACCAAACAGCCAATGAACCCATCTTTTTATCTTCTTTTCCCATTAGCTAACCAAATAACAGTAAACTTGAAAGTTATAAGAATACCTAAGCCAATCCCATCTACACTAAATCATTTGTTGATACATTGCATATCATATGTACATAAACATACATAAAGCCTATGTATGGGGACCCACCAAAAGTATCAAACTAGGATATAGTAATTGACACCAACGTGTCTGAAGAGTCACACCCATATCTGACATAGGTATGCCAAGGCAGGTGATACAGGAGAACACATAACATAGAGACATAGAGCTAACTTAGCTATATTCACATGTAGGCATGTAGCCACTGAACTTCGAAATCTAAATCAAAAAAGGTTTAAGTTAATGTTCCCATGGACATATCTCTAAACTCTCATAGTTGCAGTAACATACAGAAGTTGCTTCCAGGCATATCCAACCGATATCTTCATATCCACAGTACTTATAAGACATTCATATAACTGCATAAGTGCATATGTATAAATAAAGCCACAACTGATTGCAAAACAGAAACAACTAAATTACTACTACAGGAGCGACATGCTATAATATTTTGCAAATTGCTCCACTGTTACAGTAAAATAAGCCATGATATAATTGTTTTCACTCATTGAGTTATAGTCCTTCTGATGCATTGTATATGCCCTACATTTCATGATAATATTGTACAACTTTTCGAAATTCTAATTATGACCTGTGGTGTTCAGTAGAAGATTAGGAAGAAAAACATTCCTTTCCCTCCCTCCAAAATTACTCCCCTCGCTTTCTCTCCCTCCAAAAATGCGATCCAAACACAGTATGGAAGGACATATCACTGGCCAGGAAGATAAGGAAAAGATGATAGCCTAGTATTAATATATTTTTTGCATTTGATTGGTTCTCTCCCCTATTCCTAGCTCTAACTCCACTTCTCCCTGCTTTCGCTTTGCTTCCCCCCACCCCGTTTTTCTCAAATTTAATATTCAATCTCCATTACTCTCCAACCAAAACTCCATGGATTCATCAAACAGCCAATAACCCATTCCCCTTCCCTTCTTTTCCCCATCAAACCTAATCAAACAGTTCCAAATATCTCATCTTTAACCGCACTACTCCATTCACCAAGCTCCCACAAACTTCACAAATTAAGGGCTTGTTTGGCATCATTTTTGGTTTTCAGTTTCCTGTTTTTTTGAAAACTAAAAACCAAAAACAGGAAACAAGAAAAAGGTGTTTTCACTTTTTTGTTGTCAGTTTTTAAAATTATCGTGATTTTAATAAGTCTAAATATTTTTTGATCCATTATGTAACATATGTAATATACTTTTAAAAAACAAAAAACCAAAAAACAGAAAACCACAGCGATGCCAAACGGACCCAAAGTAATTCTAAGTAAAATTACACACACACACATGCCTTAGTTTTCAAATTCATTCAAATTTTAATTAAGCAATCAAAACGAACACCAAATTCAACTAAAATTACACAGCATTCTTCATTAATCAATTTCAGCTAAATTCACAATATACCCACTTGCCAATATTAAACAGAAGTTCAAGAAGAAAAACAAATTAATCTTCATATGCAAACAAAAACACAACATACACACATGCCAACAAAAAAAAATCAATTTCATTCCAAAAAATAACAGCTCAATCAAATTGAAGTCCAAATTCACAAAACCCACATAGCAAAACCGCAAATATCACTCAAAATTGATTAAAAAAAAAAAAATTGATACAAACCTTAATATGAAGTGTACCCCCACCAAATTGACTACCACTTTTATTGTGAAATTCAAGCCACGCAGTATTCTCATAAAAACAAGCCCCTTTCCAATCCAAGCTATTATTCGAGGAAGAAGAAGCCGCCCCCACAAAAGTCGGCAAAAGGTCAACCGCCCGGTTCAGGGTTTTAAGAACCTGCCATGAAACCTCTTTAGGAAGAAGAGGAAGAACATCAGAGGGGTAAAATGGGGTTTTCAGGGGGTTTGAAGTGGGGAAGAAGACGAGAAGAAAGAGGAGAGAGAAAATCGATAAGGGCGTATTTGACATAGTTGTTAAAATTGAAGGTTTCTTGAGTTCATCAATGGAGTTTTGTGAATTTATATGTGAAAGTGGGTTCATCCAAACACGCCATTGTTAGTTTGATGTAAGATTGAAAGATTCAGAAGTTTGGAGGGATTAAACGGTGACGTATTGGGGTGAGATTCTTTGTTACGGATCCGAATATACGGAGATTTTTTTGTTGTGAACGAGTGCCACGAGACATGAATGGGTAGCTTATTGTAGAAAAGGGTTGGTTTGGAAATAACGGCTTTTTTCGTTGTGATGACAAATAATAATCTGGATGACATAGGATGGATATCAAACGAAATACGTTTAGATGATTAACTAATTTGATTGGTTAAAGTGTGAAGAGCGTGGTATCCCAGAATATCAAATAATATATTAGTATTATAGTCAACAGCCAATAATCTACAGTATTACAGTAATATTTAATGGAGTTTGATCCTAAAACCTAGCGATTGTGATCAGATTTCTTTTATGATATTGTTTGACTTTATAATATAACTAATGTAATTCTGCTTCAAAAAAAAAAAAAAAAAAAAAAACTAATGTAACTTAAAGCAGGACACTTCAAAATTTTATAAGAGTATTGTACTTTTTTTTTTATAAAAGAGTATATTGTACTTGGCGATTTGTCTCATGTCTTGAATATCATGCTTCAAAACTTTAACTAAGTTATTTTGTTTCAAAAAAAATAAAAAAATAAAAAAGTTACTTGACCATCCGCAATAAGAGTATTTTTTATTTTTTCAATTCATATGAGGAAAAGAGCTTCCAAAGAAAACAAAAGGCAAGCAGAAAAAATAACAAAAAGCAACCCAGAACAAAACCAAACCCAACCCAGCAAACCAACACAACTACTAAACACACCAAAACACTAACTTAGGGAGGAACTAAACGCGAAAAAGTCACGCCTCTACCATCCTCCTCCAAGTTCCTACTAAGCTCTGTAGAACAAAATTAAGAATATTAAGTTGTGCTTCTTGTAAGACACTGCAGTTGGTCAATCAATCCGTCCTCTATTACCCTCTCTATACACGTGCTACAATCACTTCCCAACTTGCATCTGTTAGCATCTTTCGGCAATAGTTGATATCATGCACATTTTCACCACTGCCTTCTTTATCCTGACTCAAGCTTTTAACACAAGCTAAATTATCCAATTGCACCTCAAGTTTCTGAATTTGAAGATTCTTTGCCAGTTCTAGACCTCGTGTCAAAGCCATAATCTCAGCTCTAAATGTACTATAAGAGTATGTACTTGTATTTGATATAATGATATACTTTGAGTACATAAAGTATAATACTAACTACGTCCAAAGGTACTCCGTAGTTTGTAAATGGTGAAGGTGAAGGCAAAGGCAAATACAAATGTAACAAACTAGTTGTTATAGGGGGTTGAATACTGACCTATTACAAACAGAATTAATCAAAAATTCTATTCTCTTAATTAGTATGGAATATTTAATTTTATAAAAAAAAAAAATTATTTACCCTAAAATAATTCTTCAATGTTAAAGATATATGAAGATAATATATGCAACCATTTAATTTGTTAATTTCTACTCGGTATTCTCTTTATTACATCTTGAACATTCATATCTTAACGGGGCGTTTGGTAGGAGGGATGGGATTAAGTGGGATAAGAAGGTAGATTAATAGATGGGATAAGGATAAAAATAGTGTATTCTATTATTTGGTATGAATTGAAATTAGATTGGAATAACTAATAAAAATATAAAATTACCCTTACTATCTTTTCTTCACTCTCTTCTTCTTTTTCTTTCATTAAGGGTAAAAATGTCTTTTACCTATTAAATTTAATCCCCATCCCTTATACCACCCCCCCCCCCCCCCTTAATTATTAATTTGGAGGGATAACTCCCTTTTTTATCCCCCTCCTAACCCCCCTCATAATCCCCATCCATCTAAACAGACAAAAGACATGTTAAATCCCTCCTCTTTTATCCTATCCCCTTCACTTTATCCCTCTAAACAAACACCCTCTAAAAGTTAAATACATAGCGTGATTATAAAAAATCTTAATACATATCTTTGAAAATATAATGATCCACTTAATTGATATGCTCCTCATATATAATATGGAGTACTTTATTTTCAATTTTATTTATTTATTTATTTATTTATTTTTTTTTTTTTTTTTTTTGTGAAAAAAAGGTATTCTGTTAACAAGAATGAATTAGACAAGTTTTACTCTCAACTTCTCAAGAGTCAAGAGTATACTTCCTCCTGGATCCTCATAGTTGGTTTTACTTTAATTCTTTAAATAGCTAAAAATAATGAAGATTCACTTCTCTTAAATATGTAAGTTAATAAATTTTGATTAAAAATTTACACTCTAGCTAAATTAATAAAGATTCTCTTCTCTTAATTATGTAAGTTGAAAATTTTAATTAAGTGCATTTACCAGGCCAATTTCATTCTTTTATTTTTTGACAGAATAAATTTTGATATTTTTTTTCATTTCTAAGCTAAAATCAATGATTTTATAATCTATAATATAAATGGAAGAGCAAGAAAAATGCCAACGTAACAAATATACATTACAGACCTAATTTGTGGTTTCTCTTTCTTTTAAAAGTTTGATACTCGATCTCAAGAACTATGTCCACTAGCACTACTATATATATGAAGTTTTTCTTCAATAATTTTATCATAAAATACTCTACATTATAACTCGTGCTTTTAAAAAATAATATAGTATGATGAAGACCAATTCATCTATTATTGTCCTCTCATTTTTCTTGTTCGCCATATTATGCGGTAATTACTGATTAATTTGCTTACAAATTATCGTCCTTTTGTAATAAAAATGAGCATATGTACTTAAATTTGCATGTAGTATGGATTAAATTTGTGTTGTAATAACACTAACACGTAGTTTTGTACGTATTTATTATTTAATTTGTTTTTCTTTTTCATTTGTCATGTTTGTTTTTATGCACATATTTGACCATTATTACGTGTTTTGAAATCAGGCACAATCACAAATTCGGAAGGTAAACGTATAAGAGTGATATTGCCCGATGAAATAATCATCAATGCTCCACTTTGCTTCAAGGTTAAAGATTGCAATACAAGTTGTAGTAATATTGATCCTAATTGCAAGGACTCAACATGTCGACAATACAACGATGGGTCACATTTATGCTGTTGCAGATCTTCACCCTTACTTCCACCCAAAAATTAAGGAATTACTCGTACTTAATAAATTATTTACACTTATAAATTCCTTTTATCACTGATTATGTGATGATATAGACTTTTGATGTCAAAATTATAATACTATTAAATAAATTATAGCCTTTTTATCTTTGAAGTTTTATTTATTTGTTAGTTCAATGCAATTTTGGTTATATATTGGATATTACTCTGTATATTGGTATTACATTGATGTGAATCATGTGATCAGGTAAGTTACAGATTACAAAAATTAGTGAACCAATTAATATTTAATTACAACAAAACAATGCCCGATTCATTATATATTATTGAAATATTGGTAATTATGTTTTGGCCTTATAATACATGAAATTAGCAAATAACAATTATTATATGTAATATATATGTTTAATTTATCCATGACTCGATTTCCTAGCTCTTAATAAAAAAAATTATATATCATACTGCTTATTGTAAATTATACACAATATATTCAATAAACACATAGATAGTACTATTCACGGTAATTTTGATTCACAAATTTTTCATATCTTTGAATAAAATACGAGTATTATTTTTAAGTATATATTACTTTTTTTTTTTTTGAAACAATTACTTTGTAGGAAAACTTTTGGATACACCCGGTTTTCAGTAATTTACTGAACAACGGGTTCACTTTTGTCAAATTTATTGTCACTTTTGTCAAATTTATTGTCACTTTTGTCAAATTTATCAATTAAGCATAAATAACTCTTATATATTTCAGAACAACTTTTGTGCATTTTTGTGTAACTTTTGCGCATTTTATTGTCACTTTATAACGGATGGTCAGTAATTTACTGAACATCTGTTTTATTTAAAAGTTTGTCTACTTTGTATATCATAAATATAATATAATTCCATATATTTAAATATAGAAAAGGTTTTGTGTGAGTCCGTTTCACGTGAGTCCAGTTTACAACGCATTCCCCTTGTCACAAACCGCAACCCCTGTGGTCACACACAACCCATAATCAGCCACCCCTTCCTCCACGCTGGCGATGATGCTGTCATCTCCGACCTACCCACTGCCATCACCCTCCCTCTTCCCCCTAAATTATGAATATTTTTGCTACATGGCCAACGTATTTGGAGTTCCCATCACAAACGAAACATTAAAAGAGATGAAGGAATATCAAGACAAGAAGACGCTGAACCAAAATGACCGAGCTAAGGCAACAATTTTAATGAAGAACACTGATGGTAAGGATGTGAGTGCTCACAACTTCGCCGCAAATCTGGTTGATCGTTGTGGTAGTGGCGTTGCTACTAAGTGTATGATTTACAATGCAACTGGAGGTCCTATAACATTGGAAAACTCCGCCATTGATGCAGCACCTTCATCACGAGGAAAATTTGTCTAATCTCTGGTCAATATCGTCTAATATCTGATAAATATTGTCTAATTTTTGACAATTAAAACCTGAAAAAAATACTATCAGAAATAAGATTTTGTTAGTCAAGAATAAGTTAATTTTCGTCAAGAATTAGATATTTTTTGTCAGGAATAAAATCATTCAAGTCAGGAATAAGTTAATTTTCGTCAAAAATTAGATATTTTTCTGTTTTTATGATCGACTCACGTGAGTCCGTTCTACACAATACTTTACGTTAAATATGACAATAATTCGAGTTACGCATACATTAAGGACCTAAACTTTTTAGTTTTTCACCCTTAGGGACCTCATATTTTTATTTTCACCTTTAACGACCTAAGGTTAGCATTCCGGGCACTTAAGTCATCGTTAACCAAATGTTGACTGTCAACCATAAAATACATCTTTTTTTTTTAAAAAAAAAAATAAAAAAAAAAAACAATCTACCATAAAATACCTAAGTCTCGATATCTTTAGTTGGATCACAAAAATGCAATTTGAGAACATTTGTATATCCCAAAGAATTAATCACACTCTTTTAAGTAATTTGCATCAAAATCATATGGAAGATCATTAAATAACCTTGATGTGCCACCATCGTATATCAAGTTAGGACTATTAACCCACTTTCCACCATGATGAATTACAAGAAATGGTGCAATATCCATTTCTGAAACATCATAATCAAAATTATACTTCAGAACCAATGATCTATCTTACAAGATTTGTTCATTTGTTTTTTAAAGAAGTAAAACTATAACATCAGTAGCATATTAATGCCATCTCACAATAGTCAAAATATCACATTCAAAGTCATAAGCTCACATTGTCATATACTTTGTATGCTTTAGTGCTATATCTCGGCCATTAACTTAAGTCGGAAAGCATTTGTATGAACAAATGATTGAATTTTTAGCAACCCATCCCCTGCTTTACGGTAATTAAACACAACAACACTAAAAATATGTAATTTCATCAGTTGCTACCACAAATAAACAAATTAATTTTAAAAAATTAATATATTTCAAAAACCCTAAACCAATACAAAAACCCAATGATATAACACCCTCAATTATTTAATAAAAACAAATAAATTGATTATCTAATGTCTTACCTTCAATTTCTATATGAAATTTGCTACAAACCCTTCAAATTCTTGTAAAAATGGAGGCTTTTACACTAGAACCGCTGCAAATAAGTTCTGGAGTAAGAGAGAGGGAAGATGGGTTGGCGCCAGTCTTATAATTGTTCCCAATACCCATATGTAAAATTTGGGGGTAAGTATGATTAAATTTTGTTTTCTCCAAAAAATTTAATTAAGTCAATTGCCATTTATTTACATTTAATAGTAATAAAGTATTAAAGTTTAACTAAAAGGGACCCACTAATTTAACTAGTGTGGTTAAATTTCACCGGAAAAGTGTCAATAGGTCCTTAACGGTGAAAATAAAAATAAGAGATCCTTAACGATGAAAAAAGTAAAAGTTAAGGTTCTTTGTATATGCTTAACTACAATAATTCACAATTTATACCTTCAAATCTCTTCAATATATTTTACTTAATTAAGTTTGTAACAAAATTAAAAAATGATGAATGTCTAAAATATATATTCATACTAAAAAAAATCATGTATGTTATTGTTCCATTAATACAATTATTTATTACTACTCCCTCCATTTTCATAAATTCACTAAATTATATGTAACTTTATAGTAACCTTTCTCTAAAAAAAAAAAAAAAAACTTTATAGTAACCTCAAGTTTAAAAGTGACCCTTTTTCATGCGAAACGAGATGTTCTTGGTAATAATTTATCAAATGTACAAGATATGTTTTTGTTTAAAAGCTAATTTTAAAAGCAAGATCCAAATTAATAAAATGGACTTATTATTCCAACGGAATGGTTCAATACATAATTTTAAAATATCTATTTGGTTATAAGAAGAAATCAATATTGATATATTTTTGAATTAAAATGTATATATACTAGGTTAGGCTCGTGCGATGCACAATTTTAACAATAATTTTTTGGCTTATTTGTGTGTAATATGTAATTGTAGTACAAATAATTTAAGCGAAATATAATAAATTATGAATTAATAAATAGTGAAAATCCCAGCATATATTTATACAATCTATATAAAATATACCGAGTAGGATGAAAAATAATGTTTACCGGAAAATGAAATAATCCAACCACCTTTTTGTTTTTTACTCCATTGAAAATTGTGTAGTTAGTCAATTGAAATATAAAAAAAAAACTTTTAGAAAATGTATATTTAATTTAACATTTTCAAACCTCTATTTATCTTGAAAATTTAAAAAAAAAAAAAAAAAGTAATGATGTCACTAATAGTATTGACGGGAAAATTTTTTATGAGAGATTGATATGTGGATAGTAATGATATTAGCGGTGTTTACTTTAGATTTTAAAATTTAGATTTTCATCAAAATTACGATATAATACTGTTCAACGTCACCTAATACATAGTTTAATGTAGGAGTCCATTTATTAGTGTGTTATTTGCAATTGTTTTATTTTTTTAGGATAAATTGTTAGGCTGTTAGTTGTAATGTAGAAGATTCTAATATTCAAATTTCAAAATTGGTTAATTATGGTAGCTCCACCAAAAAAAAAAATTAAATAAAATAAAATAAATTGACATCTTCTTTAAATTTAGGCGGGAAAAAATTTATTATGAGGGTAACATGTGAACAGTGATGACATCAGCAATGTTTTATTTTAGTAATAGTTAATAGATTAATCTCATTTCTTTCATTAATCTCATTTCTTTCATTTACTCATTCATAATTCTTATACAAAGGTTATATGAATTTAAAATATGTAAACTAAAAATGCATAGCAATTTAATTTTAAGTTTTTTCTATTAACCATAAAATACGTTTACTTTATTATGAATTTTTTTTATGACGACTGAAGAATAAAATAATTTTAACAAATAAAATAGTAAAATTTAGGTTACTGCAGATTGAATAATGTATTTTAAAGTTCATATATGCAAAATAAATAATTGATATTTTTTATAATAAAATAATTATTCGAGGTATTGTCTAGGTGGCTAGGTGTAAGGAGGGTGTTCCCATCATAGGGGATCTTTCTCCTTAAATGCCCATTGCCCTTTAAAAGCCTAGGACTTTACGTTACACTTATTAGGGTGTATTAGGATTTGAATTCCTGACTGTTTGGGGGACCTTGAATTAGAATGGAGCCTATCATCACGCTTTTTTGTAAGAAACAAGTAAGAGTCGCCAATGAGTTTTAGAAAAACTCATAAACTTCGTTCATGCCTTTCTCCCAAGTAGAGTTCAAGGGATATTTAGCACGAATCGTAAGTTTACCCATGCCCAAATTGGTCTACATGAACCAGAAATGAGTTCGGGAGCGAGGGTACCAAGATAACGTTCCCTTTAGAGGGGAATCGCTATCTTAGCCCTAGTACAACCTCTGCTAGCTCTTCCTTTTTCACAATTTCATCACCAAACAATACATGCAACGTGATACCTAAAAACTAAGTTAGTTGATTTTATTTACACGCGTCAATCACGTAGGAATTACATTGCAAAAGTCGTTATTCTTATTTAATCAATATTCGTGAAAAGAACAAAATAAACAAGATTCGCCTTGGCTTAAGTGATCAATCAACAATTATTTATTCAATTCTATTCTTTTTTAACGCAAGATGCCATGTGAAATTAATTAATTAAAAGCTCATTTAAAGTGATCAAACAACACTAATTAATTAATTAAAGTTGTTTTAAACAATAAAATTATGTGATTGATCTAAGTGCTCGAGAATTTACCACTTCTCTTTGCTAGATCTTCGTTTAGAACACTAATGGACTCCTTGTTCGGGAACCTCCACCGTAACAACAAGTATTGGGGGGGTGAATGTTTAGGACAAAAGGGTTTTGATAGTTCATAAGTTTACAAAGTTTCTACTAGAGTTTTAGGTTAATTTCTGTCTGTTTGAGCCTCATATTAAGCCTCTATTTATGGGGAATGGGTACGTTTAGGGTTTTGAACATTCTGTCGCAGCAGGTGTCGCGCGCATCTGAATGGGTTGCACGCGACAGCCTAGAGCAAGTCATTGAGATGCGCTGCTTTGGGCAGCGCAATTGATGATCTTGCGCGCGATATTATGGTAAGATTCGATTTTATATTTTTATGAAATCTGAATCTTTTGCAAGTGCATCACTGGCAGTTGCGCTGGAGTTGCGTGCAACTGATAAGGTTGCGCGCGCCAGACAAGCGCGACTCATTGAGATGCGCGCGGATTTTTCTGCAGCAGCATTGATTTTTAACCTAGGCGCCTCTAAATCCGTTATAATTAGGTTTTAACCTCGGGCTTAAGCCTAATTATGATTGAACTAATTAATTGGACCTTATTTCATTTGTTCTTGGGTTAGGCTAGTCATTTTTGTGTCCTTGGAATTCAATCAATTATCCATAAGTATTCTTCACGTTGATCCAACACGAAGATGGTTTTATTTATCGTCATAGCACTTCTTGTCAGGACAGGAGGCCAAAAGTAAATGTCTACATTAGGCTAAAAACTAATTTTTCTTAAAACACTCATCTGGTCAAATTTTTTTAATATATATCTAATAAAGACTCTTTTATTATATATAATTTTTTTTATTTCATTATATACACGATATAAGAGAAGATTAAATATATTATGGTTAAATTTATGTAGCGTTGAATCAAACATAATGAAATTACGTTACCATGCGTGGTACGATATCCTAACCTAGTAAAATTTGAAATTTCATGAATGACTTTTTTAAGGAAAATGATATACATAAGTACTTAATCCTAAGGGGCAAGGGCTATGTATAAGTAGCTAAAAGAGAAAAATATTAATGAAATACATACATAATTTACACTGATTTGCGCGTGATCTTGTCATGCATTCCTAATCTAATGCTCCCTCCGTTTTTAAATATTTGCTCCATTTCTCCATGTGTGGAGTTTTAGAAGAAATTGAAGAAAGTAATAAAATATGAAGGTAGTAGGGTAGGTACATGGAAGAATTAAAAATTGTAAAAAGCGAAAGTAGTTGAGAGAATTAGAGGAGAGAAAATATGAAATTAATAAAATATTATTTATGTTGGGTCCAGTAGTTGAGGGAAATAAATTAAATATTGTAAAAGCTTTTCAAATAAGAAAATGGAGCAAGTATGGCCGGAAATGGAAAGTGGAACAAGTATTTAAAATTGGAGGGAGTATTGTATCAAATAAGAAAAGATATTTAATGCTTATTTGTAGACAAAAGTTAGAGAGAGAAAGTGGAAAAAAGTACAAAACATGTGCAAAAATCAAGGGTAATTTAGGGAGTACAATGAATAAAGTTAAAAAAGTGAGGGTATAATAGTCTTTACATACTTTCCCAAAATAGAACATGAACAATATTTTGGATCTTCAAAAAAGGAAAACAGGAACTACATTATGGGATGGAAGGAGTAATTAATATGAAAAAATAAATTCAAAAGCTAAATCATTAAAGTAATAAATTCTCGCACACATCGCGAGAATTATGCGAGAATTTATTACTTTTCAACGATCGTAGCTTTGATAAAGGAAACCCTAATTTGATTCAATTTTTTGTATTTGTTAATTTAGATTACATTTGTAGATAACAGATGGTTTTTTATTAATGAATTGATTTGTTTCAAAAAAAATTAAAGTAATAAATTATACACATTGACCAATTAATTTCTTCTAAAAACGAAATGAAACAAGACAAAAATCAAGCTTTTTGATACCTTTTTTTTTACAAGAACAACTGTAAAACAAACAAAATTCAAAAGGAAAAATATAAAAGTTGACGACATCTTGCTGTCGTGGCCGACCAATGAACCGGGGTAACCCAAGGACGAGGGACCTTCCTAATTATGCACATATAAAGGCTCAAAATAATAGATTGGATATCACTGAACAACCATCCTGCAAAAAGAGGAACAGACCCTGAACCAGATAACAGGGATATCAAAGCAGAACAATCGGTGTACATGAAAACTCGATTGAAACAAATTAGTAGCAAATGTGAAAGAAATCCTTACAAAGTTTACTTTCAAAATATCGCTTTGTTTTTTCATTTTAAGCTAACTCCCATTATTTTCAACATATTTTCACTTATTTCATAATTAATAAGTTCAAATAAGTTTAGATAATTCTAGTTAAATTCAGATCAGATAAGTACAACAAAAAATCTATTCGAATAAGGGTTACCTAGAGGCAATCAGAAATTTGGGCCAAGTTGGGCCTTAACATCATATCTCATGCCCAACACGCAAAAAGTACTGTAGCAAATTTGTCGGGCCAAAGTGTGTTTTTGGGGTTTTTTCAGGGCACGTTCGAGATTTAACCTAATAATGGACGTGTTTTTAGGATTGTCCAAACCCGCCCAATTTTTGGACCAAATTGGGTTGGGTTAGCGGGTCGGGCTGTGGTTGAATACCTCTAGGCCAGGTTATCCATCAATTATGTATACAATTATAATAAAAATTAATAAGGTTCCATATAAGTTTAGATAAGATAAGATTGAATAAGATAAGATAAGATAAATATACATAGGATAGAAGTTTATTTAAATAAGTAAAAACAGGTTAATAGAATATCGCGTCGACACATTCATTAGTGTTCAATTTTTATTAGTTTTGAATATTAGCATTTAATTTGTTTGTGAAGTTCTTGAGCATGAAAATTTCTACATTGTTGTCCCTCTTTTTGGTGATACTCTTTGTCACTTCTCATGGTAAGTTTTAAGGAGCATTATTTGTGGTTGTTTGTAGTTTGATTTATTATTATTATTATTAGAAAAATTTGTTGAAAATCATCTTATAAAAACCAAATTTTGTTGAAAACCATCTTATAAATTTTTTTTTTGTCAAAACACACCTGTTTTAAAATTTTTTTTGTCAAGGCACACTTGTTTTAAAATTTTTTTTGTTAAGTCCCATAATTTCCCTGGATTCTAACTAATTACTTACATTTTCGGCGTTGATTAACATGTGCACCTCACGTGACTCACTTAACTCCACTTTTTTTTTATTCCCCCCCCTTTCCCTCCATTCATTCCCCTCTTCGTCACTCCTCTTCATCATAATTTGGTTTTTATAGCATTTTATACAATTGCACGGAATATGTAAGTGACGAAGGGGGAATGAATGGAGGAAAAGGGGGAAAAATAATAGAAAAGTGGGGTTAAGTGGGTCACGTGAGGTGCATATGCTAATCAACGCCGGAAATGTCAATTAATACTCGAAATCCGAAAAGTGGTTGGATTTAACAAAAAAATTTTTAAAACAGGTGTGCTTTGACAAAAAAAATTTATAAATGATTTTCAACAAAATTTGGTTTTTATAAGATGATTTTCAACAAATTTTCCTTATTATTATTATCTTTTAACGATTTATGTTAGCCAATTTATTTTGAAACTAAGATGTTGTACTATGATAAATATTTTTTTTATAGGAATATCAAATCAAGATCATTTAGATCCTTCTGAGTTGGCTTTGAAACCTCAAGCAGAGATTCTCGATCAACATCAGAGATGTTATATGCTTCAAAATTGTGACAGCGGATGCACTTTCTCCCCCCCTTGCGAAAAAGATGAGTGCTTTAGGGTTGGCCCAGGACTGTTTTCTTGTTGTTGTAATGACTAGAAATTTTATTTTTAGATTTTCACCTTTATTTTTAGTTTCTCAAAGATCATCTGAATAAAAAAAAAAAAAATTTAAAACTAGTTCTGTGATAGCTGGCTGGCTACATTATATGACTGCTTGTAAAAGAACAAATTAAACCCTATAACACTAATTGAGTAACTCATGTAATACTAACGGAATAACCCTTATAACACTTACCGAGTAACTCATATAACACTGAGTGAGTAACTCTTATAACGCTGATCAAATAACACCTATAACACTGACGAACTAACCCTAATAATAGTTGGCCGCACAATGTGGCCAGCCCACATATAAAAGTTGGTGAAAAAAAAAATTTAAAGCCTCTTTGTGTTATCCTTTTTTATAAATAATAATAAAAGTCTCCTTTTCACAAAATTACGCCTGTGGCATATCAACAAATTTTTACCTTTGCTCTTACATATCTTGGTATTTTATAGCATTCTTCTAGGTCAATCGATCTGTTATATACTTTATGAATATTTCGTATAATTCATCTAATTACTGTAGTCTAAGAATTAACCTCTTTAATTTATCCCGCATAGATTTTTACAAAAAATATTAACTTTGTATAATACTAAACTCATATAATTCAACTATACTCGAACAAATACCACTATAGTGGACATACAGGTTATGCTTTTAAAATGATATACAGGTTTGTAAATAGCCAAAATGTTGATTAAATTTTGACTATTTTCGACTTGCTACCTCTATTTTTTTATTTTTTTTTATAAAAAATCTAGAGAGAAAAGAGAGAAATACTCTTATTGTTTTAAGATTGTCATAGCTTATGTACAACATGTCCATTTATTTTCGAGTGTTTAATTTGATGGTGATTATTATATTTATGTGCGTAACGAGTTGTGCCACCGGGCCCATCAGCCATCACCATTAGTCCATTATTAATGAAATTAATTAGAATAGAAATTGAAAAGAAAAAGAAAAAAAGGTACTCCATAGACACTAAGCAATGTATTGAACACATATTTGCCTCATGTTCTTAGTAGCATCTTGGAATATACGGCTATTTGCCTATTTTGGCACACTTGCTCCTTTCTTACAAAGAAGAGCTATTTGACAACCAATTCCGTATATCATTTTTATCTTCTACCTTTAATTTTGGCAAGTTGAATTGCAAAATGCAGTACTTGTAATTTTGTGGAGGAAAATAATTAGGAGAAAAGAAATGAGTTGGAAGTTTGATTACTTCAGAATACATTCTACGGAGTATTTCTTTGAGCTTGTTCCTTGATTCCTTCTATCTGCAACCTTTATTTAAGTATTTATTTATTTATTTTTATTTTTTTTTGTTTTTGCAGCAATAGTTAGTGTTAAACTTGAACCGTAATTTTTTTTTTTTAATCAATCTGTTGGAAAAAAAGCCATAAAGGGATTATGATATATACTGGTTTTGAATTTATTATGCCTTTAGTATCAGCGCATATGTAAGACTTTCACTAGCTAAGATTGTTGACATCCACATTTTATAGATAGAATTACGTTTACATATTCAATTCTTTCTACTCACTTTTAGTTTCTACACGTTTTTAGAATATCAAGCTTTGATACCAAAACATTAAATATTTTATGACTTACTAATTAATACGAAGTACTAACTAATTGACATGATCATAGATCATAACTAATACGTAGTATAAACAAGTGACCCCCATATCACCATCCAAAAAGTTTCCTAATTGAGGCATCCAAATAGTCCCACGCATCTCTTCTCCATACCACATTACTCATCGATTCTATCTTCTCATCCACCACAAGTCCTTTCTCATCAACTCCAACCACATTTATTTATTTATTATTTTTCTAATTATTATTTTCTAGCAATCGTATTTACAAATTATATTGTCCACTTATAAAAATATCACCCTCTATTATATTAATTCCCTTAGGCACCCCTGCAAGTCTACTACTCGGTACCTTAATGTCCAATGTCAATCTTACCTCAACAAAAGAACCTCTTCAAGTCTCCTTACCAAAATGCTAACAAAAACTACCAAATTATCCACATCATTCGAACTCGGGTTCATTGCACCGCCACCCCGGTAAAACCGAACTTTGGTCCAACCCGTTTAGTACTAGTCAAACCAAGTTCTACTCAACCTACACCAGCTCAAGTTCCAATAACCCCTAAAGGACCTAGGCCGGATGATCCGGCCTTAAAGTCCACGTGGGGCCATAGAGCCTGGTTGGCTAGTGGGTGCACAACTTTGCTAGTTTCTCTAGCCAAGTGTGTAGCTGCTTCAGCAGATTCCCATATTTGGGTCGAGCCTATTTTAGCTGGCTTAGTCGGATATGTTTTAGCAGATCTCGGATCAGGAGTATACCATTGGGGCATCGACAACTATGGAGACGCCAAAACCCCGTTATTTGGAGGCCAAATTGATGCCTTCCAAGGGCACCACAAATGGCCATGGACCATCACAAAGCGCCAATTTGCTAACAACCTCCATGCATTAGCCAAAATAATAACCTTCACGGTTCTACCCATTAACCTAGTCCTCAACGACCCAATCCTACTCGCATTTGTCGGATCCTTCTCGGGTTGCATCATGTTTAGCCAACAATTTCATGCATGGTCACATTCAACAAAGAGCAAGCTACCACCAATAGTAGTAACGTTACAAGATATGGGGGTACTAGTGTCGCGATTAGAACATTCTAATCATCATCGTTCTCCTTACAATAGTAACTATTGCATAGTAAGTGGAATTTGGAACAAATTTTTGGATGAAAATAAGATTCTTGAAGCACTTGAAATGGTTATATTTTTTCAATTAGGAGTTAGGCCAAGGTCTTGGAGTGAACCTAGCTTGGAATGGACCGAGGAGAGTTCTATACCTTCTTCCTTTCCTTAATGATGAAGTTTCTATTATATTTTCTGTTCATATACTTTTTTATTTAAACATTGGTTCTCCAATATATTTTAGTTTGTACAACAATTTTTTTTTGGTACAAAGGAGGGCCAAGCCCAAATAAGTTTGTACAATAATTCGTGAAGTATCTTCTCCATTTTATGTACGTAGTATACAAGAAAATCACTGTGGAAGAAATTTTTGCATACGTTACGCAAACTATTCTTTAATTTTTGTGTGTATAGATTGATTATTCAAAGATTTGATGGCCAAGGAAGAAAATATGAACAATGTCTTATTAGGAAACCAGCAAAGTCAATCAGTCTTAATACTACGGATCGGACTACATGGAGTGTTATGTCGTTTCAACCATTAGGAAAATTATATTTACAGTAAAACCCCTCCTCATATAAGAACTCTTTCTTATGTAAGAACACCTTATGTTCTAAAGTTTTTCCAATATTTTACTGTAATTTTTTTCTACTTATGTTCCAAATTATTTCCTATGTTCTAAATTTTTTTTTAGCTTATGTTCTAAATTTGTTCAAATATTCTAAGTTATTTTTTCAGCTTAAGTTCTAAATTTTTTCCTATGTTCTAAATTATTTTTTCAACTTATGCATTATTTTTTCAACTTATATTCTAAATTATTTTTCTTATGTTCTAAATTTTTGTTTGCTCATGTTCTAAAATTTTTCTATGTTCGAATTTTTTTTTTTTAAGTTCTAAATTTTTTCTGCTTATGTTCTAAATTTTTTTCCTATGTTCTAAATTTTTTTCCATGTTTAAAATATGAACTCCTCAAAATTACAAAAATACCATTACTAAAGGATCATTTTCGATGGCTAGATCAAAACTAATAAAGGGATGAGATTGGTTCTTCTATAAGATTGAGTTCTTATATAGAGGAGGATTCTTACATAAACCTATATATATATATATATATATATATATATATATATATATATATATATATATATATATAAAGAAATATTAAGAACCAATTAAGCTAAATTATTACAATAAATATTAAGAAAAAAAATATATAAAGTTGCATATAAGAAAATTAAACAGAAAAACTAAGAACCTGTTCACTTCATCTTAAAAAAATACTATTCAGTAAAAATAATTTCAGTTTATTAAAAATAAGTTCAATTCAGTAAAATTAATTTTAGTTTAGTAAAAATAATTTCAATTCAGTAAAAATCAGTAACTTTAAAGATGAAATATAATAGAAATTCAGTAAAAATAATTTCAAATCAGCAAAAATAATTTTAGTTCAGTAAAATTAATTTCAATTTAGTAAAAATAATTTAATTTCAACAAAAATAATTTCAGTTTAGTAAAAATAATTTCTGTTCAGCAAAAATAAGGTAAAGTATTCATTAATTATGCATTGAGCATGGCATTTTTTATTGCACTATGGCTTATAAAGTGGACTCATGGTAGTATTAAAAAAAAAAAAAAAAAAAAAAAAAAAAAAAAAAAAAAAAGAAAAAGGGGGATGAAGGAAGCTCATTAGTTATGCATCATTTTTTTCATGTATTGTTGGGTAGGAGCGGATTTTCATGGTGGGTCATCAGGGTCTAGACCGCCAGTACAAGCCCAATAAAAATCAACATAGTTAAAAGCCCAACTTAAAAAGGAGCCTTCTCTGCTCTCTTGTTCTTTATCAATTCCAAGTTTTTTTTTTGTATAGTTTCTTGCTTAACTTACAGGTAGCTAGGTTATATTCTTTTGAGCTTATGGGAAGATTTTAGCAGAGCAGAGTAGAGAAGATTTCAACCGAGTAGATCAGGGCTTCCAACACACTGCAAAGAATAACAAAGCAAATTTAAGCAGAGCAAGTCAGAGCAAAGCATATTTCAGCAGAGCAGATCTAGCAGATTTCAACAGACTAGGACAGGGTAGAGCAGAATAACTCAAAAGAACAGGGCCTAATTAATTATCTCATCCACAATACCTACAAAATAAAGGAAAGCAAAAGCCCTTGATTGTATACACTATACACATTTTGGATCAGTAGCGGATCCACAATGGGTTCAAATGGGTTCATTGAACCCACTGATTTTTCTGGGAAAAAAAAGTTTGTTTTTTTTTTTAAACAAAAGTAGAAAAAAAAAAAGATTAAATAGAATATGTGTGCATAAGTGAGATAGGAAAAGAAGCGTCGCTCAATAGTAGCAAGGGTTTGGGTTTGTGCACTTGGGCCTCATAGGTCTGAGGTTTGATTTCCAGCCTCGTCTTTTTATTTTTTTATCCCCTTTTTTTTCAATACCTTGGCTAAACTCTTCATATTACCACTTGAACTTAATTTTTTTTTCCCCTCTTTTCCTTTACCCTCACTACCTTTTTCTTCAAAATATATGAAAACTCGAATGCTTGTATAAGCCATTTTAATTTTTCCCCCTCCTTTCCTTTACCATCACTGCATTCTTCTCCAAAATATATGAAAATTCGAATGCTTATATATATATAAGCCACTTCAATTTTTTTTTCCCCTTTTTAATATCAACTTTTAATATTTTTTATAAAAATGTAATTTAAGATATTTAAGTGATAAAATGTGTATTGGCAAACATGAAATTACCAACATTGCAATATATATATATATATATATATATATAAAAGAAGAAGGATCGGAGCTATATCTATAACTAATACTAAGGGCCTGTTCATATTTACTGAACTGAGCTGAACTGAACTGAACTGAACTGATTGGAGCTGAACTGAACTGAACTGAACTGAACTGAACTGAACTGAATTAAGCTGAAATGAATATTTTATGTGAGAGGGAAATTAAGAGCTGAACTGAACTGATTGGAACTGAACTGAACTGAACTGAACTGATTGGAACTGAACTGAACTGAACTGAACTGATTGGAACTGAACTGAACTGAACTGATTGGAGCTGAACTAAACTGAAATTAAGTAAATATGAACAGGCCCTAAAGTAGCAACCGCTGCATCAATAATTTATCCACATTATACACGTGTCAGCTTCTCCTTCAATTTTTTCCCGCCTAAACTTTATTTCTCTTTGACATTTTTTTATGGAAAAAACTAAATATTAACTTCAAAATATTTTAATAAAGAATACTATACATTAAACTCTTCATAATTTTTTAATAAACCTTTTGGCAACCATTCACCAAATGAAACATTAGTTTTTTTTTTTTTTTTTTTTTTTTTTTTTTTTTTTTTTTTTTTTTTTTTTTTTATGGAGTATTGTTTTATATAGCTCTCTTTTTTATTATATCTGTGCATCACATGGGAGCTAATCTAATATTATTATTCAATGACTTTGAATCCACACTTCTGACTTCTGGATACGCCACTATTTCGGATAAGTCTTATAGCTCTTTCATCACATAAAAATATTGTTTTGAAGGAGCAAAAATAATGGAGAGGACAAGATTATTTATTGTGATGTTTTCCACTTTGAAAATAATGTATAGAACATGTGGCATATAATTTATTATATGCGCGTATCAGATATCTTTAACAGTTCTAAAAATTGGAAAAAAAAAATTAATGGAAGACACTTGACATTAAAGACTTAGGCAAAGTATTAATAAGGAATTAATCAAAAAACAGTGATAGAAACTAGAAAGGGCAAAAATATTTTATTTATATAAACTATTAACCGAAATAAATAGTATTCCCTTCGTCCCTAAATTACATTTCTACTTCTAGCATTTCTTTATTTATTTTTTTTTTGAAATCCTCGGGAAAAATAATTTATAGATCAAGTTCCGTCAAAGTTATAAAACTTTGGGGGAATAAACTCATACATATTCATTCATCATTACCATCTAAATCCCATCTAGCGGCATAATGAGCCACCGTATTTCCCGCCCTTCTAACATGATTACAAGTAAAAAAAGAAAAGCAACTAGACATTCTAGCAATATCTTCATACAGTAGGAAGATAGGAGCTGCACCATCATGCTTGTGTTTGATAGCTCTGACAATATTTATAGCATCTCCCTCCAAAATCACCTTCTCATTGCCCATACGTCTCGCCAATTCAACTCCATAGCGTGCTGCAGCAGCTTCGGCGAGCTCAGACGACCACACACAGTCAGAATTTTTCACAGCAACCAGCAGCAAGGACCCCTGATCATCTCTTATCACTACCCCAAACCTCACATTGCCATTATTGGGGACATACGCATCAAAGTTCACCTTCACACAGCCACGCCTAGGAACCGACCATGCTATATATGCCTGATGACACATCAGTTACAATCATCCTGCCACCCACCTTTGCATTGTACACGCCATAGTCCTCACACATACGCACAAACCCAGCAGCGATGCTAACACCATGCAGCTCATTACACCCATCAAACACAACCTTATTTCTGCAAGACCACACAACCCACGCAAGACACGAGAAAATTATAAGCTGTTTTTTGTCGACTTTAACCACCAGACAGGAAAAAAGCTCTTTGAATGAATGTTGTGGAGCTTCCTCAATCAAATCCGTGAAGCCACTATGCTGCCAAACAGAAATAGCATGAGAGCAGTAGAATAGGGAATGCACAATAGTCTCCCTTTGATGCCCACAAACCGGACATGTACTAGAGTTTCTAATGTGCCTCGAAAATAAAGTGTCCATGACTCCCAAAGTATTCTTACATGCCCTCCATATAAAGTGGTTAGCTTAGGCGGACCACCAAGCCCCCAAACTTCTTTCCATAGCTCCTTCTCACCCTCTCCATAGAAAAGATTCCACGCATTAGTGCATCCCAGCCTACCAAGCCAATAGGCTGACCGAACCGTGAAAGACCATCCAATGTAGGTTACCAAAACCGTTTATCCCTCACCAAAGTATTGGATAAAGGAATGTTGAGGATTTTGCTGCTATCATCCCCATCAAAATTCGCAGTAACATAAGCATAATTCCAGAATACAACATCGAAATCAATAAGGTCCCTCACAAGCAGATTCGGATCATGATTTGGTAGAGGCGTAGGAACAAAGTGACTTCCTGCACCAGGGAGCCACGCATCCTCCTAGACCTTGATCGAGCATCCATTCCCTACCCTCCATTTAAGCCCTTCAAGAAGCAGAGACTTTGCCCCCCAAATGCATCTCCAAGTAAAGCTCGGATCAAAGCCCCTAGCTGACCACAAAAATCAAAATGTTTGTAATACTTTGCCTTCAGAATCTGTTGCTGCAAAGTGTTACTCTCATTACACAAGCGCCACCCCTGTTCAGCAAGTAAAGCCTGATTAAAGCATTTTAACTCCCTAAATCCCATACCACCCATAGACTTCGGTAAAAAATTAAAAGGAGATCCCATCTATGCCAATGGATTTTCCTTTCCGAACCTCTAGACCTATATCCCCACCAAAATCGAGCTAAAATAGCTTGAATTTCATCAATCAAATCATCCGGGATTTTAAAAATGCTCATCATATATGTAGGAATAGCTTGGGCAACGGCTTTAATTAACACCTCCTTTTCGGGCCGAGAGAGCAATTTTTCCTTCCAACCATTTAACTTCTTCCAAATACGCTATTCTAGAGAAAAGTATAATGTAATTTAGAGAAAAGTAGAAATATAATGTAATTTAGGAACGGAGAGAGTACCGGTGAATGTTACTCCGTAAAAAAAATATCAAAGCTCCTTAATTATGCTTATGTTTTTTTAAAAAAAAAAATCAACTTCTCAATCTACTATTGCAAACCAATTGAATCCACCCGGTTCAATGGAGTCCTTTTCCTCCTCATTAGTCCTGAACTCCGCAATCAAAAGTTATGGTTTAATTTCATGACTCTCTCATTCGTATAAAAAAACTTCTTTAGTATCTCTTGTCGCATTCTTTTCTATTAAAATTATCTTCTTACAATTAAACTTTGTGCAACCGTTCCTACATACAACAATTTATTACTCCCTCCGTTTTTTTTAAATTCATCACTTTGATTTTTGCGCTATTCACATACCATGGTTGACTTGACAAAATAAAATACAATGTTTATTATATTACATAAAATAAATAAATGTTATTATATAATATATCTTAGATTCCTCATAATGTTTAGTTTCATAATATAACTTTGTTATAATTTTTACTACTTAACAATTAAAGATATTAATGGTCAAAGTCACATCTTCACAAATATACCGATTAAACTGATGCAAATAAAAGAAAACAGAGAGAGTATAAAGAGGTTTATATTATAGAGTATTTTAATTTAATGATTGAAAAATTATTGATCTTGCGGTAACAATTTTTTTTTTTTTTTTTTTGTTGTATTAATTTTATTATTAATCTTCCGTGTACGTATTTCCACCATGTCCTTTTTTCATTTAAGGTACTACCCCTTCTCAAACACTTTTCAACATGAATGTGTCCAATGTCAACCTCCTCAAAAGTCGAACCGAGCTCTACCCAACCCATGGTGGCTCAAGCTAAGATCACCGAGGGGCTCAAGCCCGATGATCCGGCTTTCAAATCCACATGGGTTCACCGAGCTTGGTTAGTTAGCGGGTGTACAACTGTGCTAATTGCCCTAACCAAGTCAATAGTGGCCTCAATCCATTCCCATATATGGGTCGAGCCAATCATAGCTGGCTTAGCTGGGTACGTTGTAGCAGATCTCATGTCCGGAGTCTACCATTGGAGCGTAGACAACTATGGGGATGCAAACACCCCCATATTTGGAGCTCAAATCGACGACTTCCAAGGGCACCATGACATGCCTTGGTACATCACAAGACGTGAAGTAGCCAACAATCTTCATGCTCTTGGCCAAGCCGCGACCTTCATATTCTTACCTATTAACCTCTTTTTTAATGACGCGATTTTAATGGCATTTGTTGGATGCTTATCGACTTGCCTCTTATTTAGCCAACAATTTCATGCATGGTCTCACTCAACAAAGAGCAAGTTACCTCCAATAGTTGTGACCTTGCAAGATTTGGGTGTGCTAGTGTCACGCACACAACATGCTGCCCATCATCATGCTCCTTTTAATGGTAACTATTGCATAGTAAGTGGAATTTGGAACAAATTTTTAGATGAATATAAGGTTTTTGTGGCATTTGAAAAGGCTATATTCTTTTTGTTTGGAGTGAAGCCAAGGTCTTGGAATGAGCCTAGCTTGAAGTTGACTAAGGAGAATTCTACACCTCTTTCCTTGTCTCGACAATAAAGTGTCTTTTTAAATCACTTATTTTGTATTTCTTTAAGAGTTTAATTTAGTGTGTATTTAAGAGTTTAAATTAGGAAAATACACATAAATTTGCATGATATTGTGTTTTGAGTATCACCCATTATGTTAACAAAAATTAGTGATTTCACAGAATGCAAAGATAATTAAAGTAAGTAATATGCAATGGAGTATGCCATTTATAACGAGGGTAATAAAGCAACAAATTATGTTACTTCTTTGAGGCATTTTATATTTTATGCAAGCTTATCAAGATATCGATCTGTTCATAAATAGTACTAGTAATTTTTTTTTATTTATTCTGATAAGTTAGGGTATAATATTGAGAGAAAACTATTTTAACTTCTTGATTATCTTTCCTTTTAAAAAAAGGAAAAAACAGCAATGGAGTATGCCATATAATAGTGGCATGTTCACTATTTTAACCCTTTTCAGTCTCTATCATGTATTTTCCTTTATCTTGACCTCACTTCTCAACATATCTCATTCTATTCATCCTCTAAACGTATTGAATACCACACCATTGTTAACCCACCTTCATTTAACCTCGATACCTTTTGGATCTTCTTCTCTATTAGTATTGTACTCTCTTACCAGGACTCTGCATCTGGTTAACTATAGTTTTTTTTTTTTTTTTTTTTTTTTTTTTTTTTTTTTTTTTTTAAGCAGTGTGGCGACATAGACTATACTACGGCAGTATACGCAGGTGGAGATGGAGTATCGTTTTTCCCCGACATATATGAAAACGATATAATTACTCCCTCCATTTCATTTTAATTTGACTGTATCATTTGCTGAAATCTTGCACAGTTTCCAATGTAACATTGTAATAGTTTCCAATGTAACATTGTAATAGTACCTCCTGTAAATGGTGATATGTAATTTTGGAGGTATTATTTATGAGATATAAAAAATTTCAAAATTATAGATAACCATTAACAGAGGTAGTAATAAATACGTAGTACACAACTTCTCTATGTGCACATCAATACTATTATTTTAAAACAAGAAATTGGAGGGACACTTGTCCTACTCCTATTTTTCATATATTTATCATAAATTTTTTTATTGCAAAAAAAAAACCACCCCTCTTCCATCCATCCTTAAACATGTCTATTTAAGAAAAAATAATTCAAGGCGAAAAAAAATAATTAAAACATAAATTAAATCAGATGTGAACAGACACAAATGGAATTAGACAATTTTTAGAGGATTGAAAACATTTGTGAGGGTTTTCTAAAAAAATTCAATAAAACATCTCTTATGACCGAATTTACATATTTACTAATCATGTTTGTTCTAAATATATTTGTAGGATTATGATTAAATTTTTATTGTATCTTAAAAAAAAAACATCAATACTATTATTTTAAAACGGAAAGTTGGATAGACACTTGTCCCTCATCCCGTTTTTCCTGTTTTAAAATAATTTTTTTAATTACAAAAAAATAAAAAAATAAAAAATCATACATCTCTTTCATCCCAATCCCTAATCATGCCTATTCAAAAAATTATTTTTTTTAAAAAAAAATCATTAATCTTCTCCATTTCAATCCCCTAATCATGCCTATTTAGATTTTAATTTTTTTTTCATCAAAAAAATAATTATTAAAACAAATTTAGTGTTTTAGGACAAAGGAAGTTAATCGTTCATAAACCCATCACTGAAAATAGTAAATTCTTGTCTAATTCCAATTCACTATGCATTCATATTTAAAGTTTCGCTTATGTATGATCAAAATTTATTTTCCACATTTAAAAGAATTGTTATGTTTGATTTGCAGAAAGGTCATTGTGGCCCAAATGACTAATAGTGACTGAAGTTCAAATTGGGTTACAAATTCTCTTTTGATAAGCATGTTTCTTTTATTTTATGTATATTGCAGAACAATGAATTAGAAAAATAAATTTGTAGCCCTTATATGTATATATATTGTATTGTGGAGTATAAGATTTCTTTATAAATTGTCGAACAACATTTATAAATTGTAACTATAAAAAGATGACAAATTGTTTAAATTTGACAGACTTTTAAGTGTATTGTACATTAAAAATGCTAACATAACACTATTGTTATAATATTGCCTATTATTACTGGTATAAGATTCGATAGTAATGTTTATATATATATATATATATATATATATATATATATATATATATATGTATAATGTTGAGAGTCCATATTATTTTATTGATGTTTATGTTTAAAAATAAAAAAATTACAATACAATAAACAACCGTGCATCGCACAGGTTTAAGACTAGTTATATTACAAAAAATAAAAATAAATAAAAAAAAATCAAAATCCAAAATTGAGACGAATGCACGCAACAAGATATCACAAGAATACAAGATGACGTATTATTTTGAAATATACTAGTATGCGTTTTTTCCTTACAATATTAAAATAGGCCAAAATTAGAATGAAGAAATTAAAGTATCTCATGCAATAAATTAAAGATTGTGGACTGTTGATCTTGCTCTAATTATAAGTGAACCATTAGATTATCTCTTAAAGGTAATGATTGATTTGAACCATTATGCAGTGGAGTAGTTTTATGTCAATTATAGTAATAAATTAAGCATTAAAAAGGGGAAAGAGATCAAGGAATGACAAGGATATTAAGATCAATTTATGCACGCTATTTTATCCTACTACGTAATTTGTTTGTTGCATCAAAATTAATTAATGCAATACCTTTCAGGCAATCCTCTTCTATTTGGAGGACCCAAAAAATTTCAATTCCCTCATTTCTCTCATTTTGACGTGACGATGTAATGATAATACGTGGTATCAATAATATACATTGTATGTGAGAAACAGAAAGAAAAAGCGAAGGATAGGAGGTTCACATAAAGTTCAATGCGAAGAAGAAAACTAATCAATAATTAAATGTGTCAATCATTTTTTTTTTACAGGAAAAATATCTTTCTTTTTTTTTTAATTTTTTTTGTATTCCATCCATTCACCCTCTAGACTAATATGAGTTTAGGGCTAAGTTTTGGGCAGTTAGGTTTCAATCCCCTTCCAATTGTTGTTGCGGGAGGATTGAACACGCGATCCTCCTACTAAGTGTAGTCCCATTCACCACTGCACCAACAACTAATTGGTAGGAAAAATATCATAACAATATATCTATCTATCTATTACATATTACTAAAGGTGAATAAAAGGGACGTTCAGTACTTTAGCAGCATCATATTAAAAAAATTCCCTCCAAGAGTATTTGCTTAAAATGAAGTATTCTTACCACAGCAAGGATTGTATCTAAATTAAATAATAACATTTGCTTTACATAAACTTTAAACTAAACTTTCTAAAATATTAAATTATTAATTATAACTATTTTAGTGGTTATATACTTCATACTTGAATAAGACCCTATTTGATCTTTTGAGCTTATGGGTAGAATAGGGATCAACAAAGCAAAGCAAAGCAGATTTCATCAGAGAAATGCAGATTTATTATTATTATTATTATTATTATTATTATTATTATTATTATGTAGAGCAGAATAGCTCAAAAGAACAGGGCCTAATTGGTGTGTTGAGTCCTTATATTTTTATACCGTTTTTATAATTTGATTGATTTTTATTATAATTATTTAACCATCGTGCATCAATTGCACTGATTTAACCTAGTCTACACTTATTAAACAACATTTGTTTTATAAACAAATATCTATGATAAACTTATAATTACCTCATATTTTTTTTTTTGTTTTGAAAGTAAGATACATGGGATAGATTAGGAACGTCTTCTCGCAAGATTGTGCTCTAATCTATCTACAAGTAAAAAAAGTAAGAAAAATTACTATTCATAAAAGGGTCTATATCTTGGTGCGTCGGAGTGGAGTAGCCAAGAGAGGCACATAATCTGTTGCCTGATTTCCATCACGATAGAAATGTTGAGACTTGAAGGCCGAGAAAGAATCCAAAATGCTATTATCCATTAGCAGTTGGAGCTTCCACGAGCAGTTATAATGACCCTGTAAAATATTAATAATAGTGAGATTATCACCTTCAATAATTATATGAGTGATGATATTATGCTCTCTAGATAGGAGGAGGCCATTATTATAATTACCTCGTATTACTCTAACAGGCAAGTGTACTTTTTCTCACTTCAATAAGACAATAATGATAGATGAAATTGTGAAAAGGCTACACATACAACCATTGTATGTGGAGCCTACATACAATTTGACATGACTTTGTTTTATTAGTCAATATATTGGGCCCCAAATTCCACTTAAATTAAAATTTTATTTGAATTTTCAATCAAATTTCTAATTCCTAATATTTAAAATTCAAATTAAGTGTCATTTCTAATACACATATAATATTTAATTTATTTTTAGATGAAAAAAAAAATTAATAAAATCTATTAGTGCATTATTCATCTTCCTCCTTCAGCGTTCTCATGGAAGCTTGAATGTAAACTTATTATTATTTTTTTTAAATCTTAATTTATATTTTTCGTATTCCTCTTCGACATTCCCCATTAAAGCTTGATTGTGAATTTTTTTCCTTCTTAATTTTTATTTTTCGTCTTCCTCTGTGGCATTCTCTGTGAAAGTTGGATGAACATTCATTAAATTTTGTATTTCTTAGTACTACGTATATATTTTTCAGCAAATAATTCAAGGAGATTTAATCCAAGAATTATGGAGTAACGAAAAAAATTGGAGTTGTCATCATCATACATCAAATGCAAACTCAAATAACAGAGTAACGAAAGTATTAATTATCCAATCTAACACATTAAAATTCTTCTCTATATTTCTCACTCTTTAAATTTTCCTTAATTCAATTTAGTCTGCAACAAAATTTACCCAGATTCATCACTCAAAATTAAATTTTGTGTGATAATTATTTCCTTTAAATTGATTGAGAAGGTGCTTTCGAGAGTTTAATAGATCGTGAAAAATTGTGATAATATTTTTTTTTTCTTGACATTGTAGGGTATGCTAGATTATGGAGAGGTGAATGTTAATATGTGATAGGAATTAAAAAGAGGAGCTTACATGTAATATAGGAGATTGTTTCATTTTACAATAGGTTATGTGCAAATTTTGATATTGGATTGACAAATCATAAATCATGTATACATGTAAGAGGGCTTAGCTTCATAAATCATAATTCTATAATGGTAGAGCAAAAGGGAGAGTGTATGTATTTTAAACTTTTCCAAATGTCTCTTATACTGTAATACTTTGGGCTTGTTCACATTTACTTAATTTCAGTTCAGTTCAGTTCAGCTCCAATCAGTTCAGTTCAGCTCCTAATTCCCTCTCTCATAAAATATTCATTTCAGCTCAATTCAGTTCAGTTCAGCTTCAATCAGTTCAGTTCAGTTCAGCTCCAATCAGTTCAGTTCAGTTCAACTTAGTTCAGTAAATATGAACGGACTCTTCATAGGTAAGAAAATTGATGTATTTATAAAGTATTTTAAATGTATATAATGCCCCTTGTGATGTATAAAGTACACCGAATCTTCGATCTATAGCTAGTTTTCAATGTATTCATATTTCTCACGCTTCTCACCTTAAGTACCCTATGTACCGGATCCTAATTTTATATATGTTAGAGCTCTTGCAGCGGAAATGTGGCTTCTACTAGATAATATGAAACCGATACCTCATAAAGATAAACAATATTTGGGATAGACAAATAACCACTATATATGAAGGAAATAATAAATATAAGAAAAAACTTTCTTAATGCTAAAACTTTTGACGTGAATAAAATGATTAAAATTAATTTTTTAATAACTCTATGTTACAACGTAACCTAGGTAATTTATATGAGTTTACATGCTATGAATATCTCATATGCCTCCTATTTCACTGGTGGTTATATTGTTATTCTATTTTAATCACCTTAAAACTCTCTTTACCCTGAAATGATGATTCTATTATTATCTCCTCTATACTAGGAGTTACAATCTCATCATTATTTCCTCGTTTGTCTACAATATGTGATATGGTTAATTTTAGCCATATATTCCCACAATTCTCCACCTCGTTCATAATTTGAAAAACATTCAAATTTTGGACGAACAAAATTCGTTATCCTTATGTATCCGGTTGCACCATTTTACAATGATTGCCTACGTACCCTCGACCGGGATCAAACCAATCGTAGTTCCATTTATTTCTCCATGTAATGTCTAACATGGGACAATATTCAGCAATTCCAAACAGTGTTGGAACTTGCTTCCTGACACAACTTTCGTTAACATGTCTGCAGGGTTCTCATTTGTATGCACTTTCACAAGAGAAATACTTCCTTTCTCTATGACATCCCGTACAAAATGATACCTTATATCTATATGTTTGGTACGAGCATGGTGAACCTGGTTCTTGGCCAAGTGAATAGCACTTTGGCTGTCACAGTTTATATTCACACTATCTTGCTTTAACCCCAAATCATCTAGAAGTCCCTGCAACCACAATGCTTCCTTAACTCCTTCTGCCATAGCCATATACTCGGCTTCTATCGTAGATAAAGCCACTGTAGCCTGTAACATTGATCGCCAACTAACTGGAGCACCATGTATTTTAAACACATAACTAGTAGTAGATTGTCTTCTATCTAAATCTCCAGCATAATCCGAGTCAACAAAGCCACTTATTTGACATGTATCTCCACCAAAGCATAAACCTGTGTCAATGGTACCTTTTAAGTACCGTAATATCCATTTCACTGCTTCCCGGTGTGCTTTATCAGTTACAACCTCATCATTATTTCCTTGTTTGTCTACAATATGTGATATGGTTAATTTTAGCCATATATTCCCACAATATATATAAATAAATTCTAGACGTAAGCACGTGAATATGGCTGAAATTCCCCAAAAATATCGAACATCTAAATTTGTAATTTATTTAGTAACACAGACAATTAATTTTGTAAACAAATATCATAAATCGACACATCAGTTACGCACAATATATTTTCTTTCCAGAATGTTCACATGTTGAATATCCCCCAATATAATATTGGTTATTAACGCTGTAGTTACATGCATGACTTACATTGTTCAAGTTCGATCCCACGCAAGCGAATAATTGATTCCTTTCCAAGATTTTTTCCTTCTATCCTATTGTAAATTTATCCTAAATTTATGATAATTAACTTAAACTTTATAAATGACATTTTTCTTGTTATAATTAAGTTTATGGAAAAAAAAAAAAAGGTTGTAAACAACTATTTAATAATTAATAGAGGCAATAATCGGATTCAGATCAGGTGGAGCTTTACCTGCATCCATCCATCATTCTAATCGTTTCATCCACATCCATCCATCACCCGCTTTCACCCAAACATGACTCGATCTAGACACATGGGATCATTTTAATTTTAACTTTCCATTAGTTGATTGTATGTTTTTTTTTTTTTTTTTTTTTTTTTTTTTGAAACATAGTTGATTGTATGTGTAGTAACTAATAAAGTGAAAATCGTTGTGTGTTACATATCCGCTGCTATTTGATTTTAATTAACCCTCTAATATTTTATTTAGACTCTTCAATGTGTAATTATATTTTTAAAATTAAAAGAAGCAACATAAGATGTGTGACAAGTACAAATGTATATTAGATTTTATAAGATACTAGATGAAGCCCGTGCGATGCACGGTTTGTTTGAATTTTCTAAAATATATTTTTTTTGTATATATGTGATAAAATTTGTTGTATATTTAGATAAAATTCTTAATATCAAAAGATAATATTTTATATTTAATTAATTTAAACTTAAAAATATTATTTGTCAATTTTGCTTACGTGGCATTTGAATTATTTAATTGTAAAATAAATTAATAATCTCTTATTTAATTGGCTACAACTAAATTTTATAATCTTACGTGGCGCGCTGAGAAAATTAAATCTTACGGGGCTCTCTAAAAACTCGGGAAAAAACTCCCCTTTATATATATATTAGATTAGATTTGACATAAGATAAAACAATATGTCTAATGTTTTGCATATATAATAAACTTTATATAATATTTTTTACAGCTTATATATACAACATGATACGAAGTATAACATTAAACTTCCTTCTGAGCATAATTCAACGTCCCTAGTCGACCCTAAGCTACGAAGATTAATGTATTTTTCTTATATATCAGATGTTGAATATACTTTCTTATATATATCAAATGTTAAAGGGTCGTCAAAAATTTAAATATTGTAGATGATGATCTAATTTTATTATTCAGTTAAAATCTTGAGAGATTGATCAAATTTTGTCTATAAAATAAATCCAATTATTAACTTTTATTAATAATTACACGGAATGGCAGTACAGGATCTGCAGATTGTATTGCCTAAACTAAATTGTTTTCTTTGCCGAAAATTTAGATATTGTTTATGGCTTCCATAAATCCATTATTATTATTATCTTCTAATTAATCTTCTCAAGCAGTTTGTTTTTCTACATGGTAAGCAATTTTTTTTAAATGTGAAGTGGTGAAACTCATTAAAAGCTGAGCCTAACTTAAATGAAAGTGGCGCTAGCCGCTAGCTAGTGAAATACTCAATTAGAAATCCCGCCGCATCTGTAATATGGCGCCATTACAACAAAGAATTTCCCCCCTAATTTTCCCTCTTATTTTTTTTGCTACTAGTGATGTGTCAGCTTTTAATAGGTATTGTATGTAGGTTCTATATACAATAATTATATGCGTATCATTTTCCGATGAAATTGTGTGGGATTATCCCACGTAGAAGATAGAACATTTAATGACTTCAATTTAAATCTCTATACCTTGTACGAGCACGTTGTTTATTATTGGATTTTGCCTTGAATTTGGCATTGACTTATCACATAAAGCAAACATAAGACTTTATTAAAAGTAATTAATCGAGTAGTGTCTATTTTCATTATTTATTAGTGTATTGAATTTAACAAAATTTAGGCACATTTTGTAATTTGTTTTTCCGTGTACCTATTTCCACCACTTTTAAAAGATAAGAAATATAACATATTACATTATTGAGTCAAACTATTACCTAGGTCCACTTAATTTAAATTAGTAGGCTAGAAATATACTTTTAAATGTGAAGGGGAAGGGGAAGAGTACGGATTCCACACTCAATGTGTCCATAACCATAATGAATTCCCACACCCTCAGAGTTTTCACAGTGACAATCAAAACCCCAAGCTAAAGATTTGAAGGTGCAATATTCACCAGTAAGCCAATATTAGCTTGTTATGTACATACCAAGCCTAGTTATTTAAGGCACTACACTCCATTTATTCTCAAGCACACCTTTAAGTAATTTTCTGCTACCATTCCTTATTAACACAAATCCATTCAATCTTTCCACAAAAATACTATTCGATTCTCCATACCTAGCAATATGGTTAGAAAACCTACCAATTAAGTTACCACCCACACGTTGATCTTGATCAAACACAATAATAATGTTAGACATTGGATCAACTCGCCTAGAAGTCCAACCGAACTTTTATAACTCCAGCCATCCAAGCTCAAACTAAAAACATTAATGAGCAAGAGCCCGATGACCTAAGCTCAAAATCCACGTGGGTCCACCAAGCATGGTTGGCTATTGCGTGCACCACTGTGCTAATAGCCCTAACCAAATCCATAGCCATCTCAATCAATTCCCACATATGGTTGAAGCCCATTGTAGTTAGCTTAGCTGGGTATATTATGTCGGATCTCATTTCTGGAATATACCATTGGGGCATTGACAACTATGGGGAAACAACAAGCACAATATTTGGGTCTCAAATTGAGGCCTTTCAATGGCACCATGAGAAACCTTGGATCATCGCTAGATATCAAGTAGCCAAGAATCTCTATCAACTATCTCGATTCACAACCTTCACATTCTTACCTATTAACCTCATTTTCAATGATCCAATCTTAATGGCCTTTGTTGGATCTTTATCAACCTTCCTCTTATTTAGCCATCAATTCCATGCATGGTCCCACACAACAAAGAACAAATTACCCACAATAGTTGTGTCCTTGCAAGATATAGGGGTGATATTGTCACGCACACAACATGCTGCCCACCATCATGCTCCTTATAATAGTAACTATTGCATAGTAAGTGGAATTTGGAACAAATTTTTAGATGAATATAAGGTTTTTGTGGCATTTGAAAAGGTTATATTCTTTTGGTTTGGAGTGAAGCCAAGGTCTTGGAATGAACCTAGCGTGAAATTGACTGAGGAAAATTCCACACCGCCTTCCTAGCTTCAATAATGAAGTTTCTTTTTTTTGACAAGAATAATGAAGTTTCTTTCTAAATCATATATGAGTATTTTTTTTTTCTTTAATAACTTTAAATAATTATGAACATTATACCAGTAATTAATTGATGTAATATGTACTGTATTGTACAATTGATGATGCATATGTAGATTTGTTTTTTAATTTTTTAATTTTTTTTTAATGTAACTACTTTTAAACCTGTGCAATGCACGTGCATGTAGTTTAACTGTACTTAATTAATTGTTATAATAATCTATAATTTATAACGTTGTAAAATTTTAAAAGAATAAGATTTGAACATAAAACCTTTTTTTACTGGTAGAATATTCATAGTTTACCATCTAAGCTATAAAAATTTGTGTACTAATCACCCTAATAGTTCTCTTTCAAAAAAATCACCCTAGGTAGTAGTTTTTATGTTGTATTTTACAGATAAGAGACTTGATTTCCATAATAATAAAAACAACAACAATAAAATTCTAAGCAATAATCAACTTATATGAAATATGCACTAATATTTCGTCATTATTTTCCATTACATTTACAAGATGTTACTCTGTATATCTTATTATAGTTTCGGTTTTATAACAAACTACGAGTATATATTCTCTCATTTCAGCAGTTTTGTTCCTACAACCGCTAAGTTTTGTTGTTGGCTTCTAATCTATAATCTATAATATAACATTATTAAAATTTATGGGGACAACATGCTAATGTCATGTGTCACTCTTTTTTACGATTTGGTGCCACATGTGCGCCAGTGTCACCCTATGTGTCATCACATTTCTCTCACCACATTGAAGTGTAGCAATAATGTTTATTTACTTTGGAAAACTCTTCACTGACATGATTTTAATTCTTTATAATAATGTTTAATTTACTTGAAAACTCTTCATATCTTATATATTAATGAAAGATAATATTTTATTTTTTTTTGGTGCACACGAGGGACAAGCCCCAAAAAGAAGAAATAAAAACCTAAGACAAGAAGACTAAAAACGGAAACAGCAAGCAGAACAAAAAACACAAAGAAAAATAAAAAAACAAAAAACTAACAAACAGACTGCTAAGTTAAGAAACACAAAGCAGCCTCTTAATCTTCTTCAAGTGGCCTCGGTTGGGATCATCCTAGCCCTTGTTGCTCCTCTCGAGTCCTCCAATAAAACAGTTCGAAGATCCTCCGAGACCGCCTCAAAGATGACTATCTTTCTGTAGCCGTCACTTCAAAATTAGCTAACCAATCCGCATCCCGATTAGCCTTTCTGTAGCAATGACTAATAGTAAGCTCCCAATCACGTTTCACAATTAAGGTCTTACACTTTCGTAACAGATGAACATATGGAGAGTTGGGGAAAATCGGATCCACCAACATACGAACAATAACTTCCGAGTCCACTGTAACTTGGATTTTTCTATCAATGAAAGATAATATAGATTATTATATTTTTCATTCACTTATAAATATTTTTAACTTTAACCTTCTTTAATTAATTTTGATCAAACTATTAATCTATGATATATCGGGGCATCGCCCAGACCAATAACTAGTTTTATATTAAGTACTGGAATATCATCTGATTCATAATCTAATTTACATTTAAATCCATTTAATTTCTTAGATCATAATTGGGCAAATGAAGGAACAAATTTATAGCTTGGCACTAACTTGGGGAGTTGGGGCAATCATAATTAGGTTGGGCTTACTTTATTGGAATTTATATGTTCAATTGGTCTATTGTAGACCCTAGTCCATCTAAAATAGGCGGACCACCAGCCTAAATACAATACAAAACTCATTTTATGCAGCCCAAACTCTCGATTTTCTTTCTTTCTACTCCAACAAAACTGACAGAAGATTCAATTATGAACATTTACTCTTACAATTGCTGAAAAACTTCTCTCTTCTCTGCAAATTCGAGAATTGCCATGGAAGAAAAGCAAGAAACACATGCAGAAAGGTAAATAAAATTTATGAACCTAAAATTTCTTTAAATTTCGAGTTAAGTATACAACAAGGGACTCAATTCTTGCAAAATGTGGGGAAAGGAGACTCTATTTATTTTACAGAGGAAAAAGGGACTGGGCTAGAATGGGTTTGGGTTTTTGGTGGGTTTTAATTAAATAAGGGAAAGAATTGAGTCCCCTTGGTTAAACATTTGAGTCCCTTAGGTTTAATTGTGTTTTTTTATTAAAAAAAAATTTTAAATTAAAATAGACCATAAAAAATAGAGTCCCTTCCTTTTTTTGAAACAAAAATAAGGCATAGAATTACAAAACTTTCTGAATGTTTGTTTTCTTCACATCTTCATTACATCCTCGACCTTCCAACTCCACATTTCTCTTTAAAATCACAACAATCTCATAAGATAATCTTGACTCACGTGGATTGTTAACCCACCTACCACCTAGAGGTGATCAATATCAGTTTGATCCGAGCTTGGATCGATCCGGCTCGAAAATAGGGCGCGTTTGGACAAGTCTTAAAACATATTTTTGGTTACAAACCCGATCCCAGCCGGAAAAACTCGACAAGTCTGCTACTTTTTTGCGAGTTTGGCCTGGGCACGAGAAATTTTGTCAAGATCCGGTCCGATTTTGACCACCTCTACTACCAACTTTATTATCACACAATCAAACAAATGCAAGACAAATAAGCTACAATAAACTAGAGATGAAGAGCATGCTTTGGCTTATTATTATTATTATTGAAAGAATTTTTTTTTGGACAACAAACATTAAAAAAAAAATTCAAGAACAAAACTTTTGCATTGCTATTGCACTTTCTTAATTTCGAACAATTATATTTTTAAACCAATCAGCAGTAATGATTAATGAAGGAATTGAATTTGTTTGGTTTAATCAAGGCAATAACAAGGGGACTCAATTCTTTACAAGGGACTTAATTCTTCTTGGGTTAAAAGTGAGTTAAGTCACCTGAAAATACCCCCTACCACCAGAGATTTAACCCCAATCCCCTTTTCCTCTGTAAAATAAATAGAGTCCCCTTTCCCTACATTTTGCAAGAGTTGAGTCCCCTGTTTTATACTTAACTCTTAAATTTCTTTGAATTTGCAATTAAATGTTAATTAAATTTCTTCATTAGTTAAATTTTTGCAATTTGTATATAATTTAAAAACATTTTTCACATTTCTTAGAGACCCAGCAAATTATTCTACAAGTAGAGATGAAGATGAATTGTTGAATCTAATCCGATCGATTTCAAGGCGTGCAGTGGTACATTGCGGTTGTTCGGATATTTTTACTAAATGTTCAAAATTTGCGATGTTCAAATTTTTTATACTAAAAGTTCAAATTTTGAAATTGTTCATATTTTTTTTACTAAATGTTCAAAAGTAAAGGCATGATATATTGCGATTGTTCATATATTTTTAATAAATGTTCAAAATTTTCGATGTTCAGTTCGGATTTTTTTACTAAATGTTCAAAATTTGCAATCGTTCAAAGTTTTTTTTTACCAAATGTTCAAAAGTATAGGCGTGATACATTGCAATTTTTTAGATATTTTACTAATGTTCAAAATTTTCGATGTTCATTTCGAATTTATTTTGTACTAAATGTTCAAAATTGGCAATCGTTCAGAGTTTGTTACTAAATGTTCAAAAGCATAGGCGTGGTACATTGTGATGGTTCAGATGCTTTTACTAAATGTTCAAAAATTTGATGTTCAGTTCGGATTTTTTTTTACTAAATGTTCAAAAGTATAGGCGTGGTACATTGCAATTGTTCAGATATTTTACTAAATGTTCAAAACTTTCGATGTTCAGTTCGGATTTTTTTCACTAAATGTTCTAAATTTGCAATCGTTCAGACTTTTTTTTTTACTAAATGTTCAAAAGTATAGGCGTGGTACATTGCAATTGTTCAGATATTTTTACTAAATGTTCAAAACTTTCGATGTTCAGTTTGGATTTTTTTTATTAAATTTTCAAAATTTGCAATCGTTCAGATTTTTTTACCAAATGTTCAAAAGTATAGACGTGGTACATATAACTAATTTGAGACAATCAATTAATAAAAATTCATACAAATTAATAAGAACGATCAAATTAATGAGAACAATCAAATATATCAATTAATCGATCATAATAGCTTAAAATCGATCATAATCGGTTGAAATCGATAGGATTAGCTTCAAGAAATTCAAATAAAATTAAAACAAGGATTAGATCCACATATTCATCTCAAAAACAAAAACTAAATCAATATTGATCACAATGAATTCAGAATAACTAACCTTGATTGATCTCTTCGGGAATTTCGACGATTTCCATCACGTTAAAGGCAACAAAACAATGGAAAAAATTAAGGAAAAAAAATCAAAGAACAGAGGAGAGAGAAGAATATGAAAAAAAAAAAAAAGAATTATGATCGAAAAAGAAATAAAAGAATCAGATTAAAAATGGGAAAGAAAGATCTTATAAAGAAGGAAACAAAAAATAAACACAAAAAAAAAAAAAAGAAGCTAAGATGGCGGGATTTGGAGAAGAAAGTGAAGCTGTGTTTAATTAAGAGAAGCGTGCGTTAGAGCTGGTCCATATAGAATAGGTGGAACAGGATCCATAGAAGAATTTGTATTATATGTTAGTTCATATTTGGGGTTATGTTAGTGTAATTAATTAATTGTAATTAGTAAGCCCATGCTATTATTAGGCTGTCATGCTGTTACTAGGTGGTATGAACTACGAAGTACAGTGCATATAATATAACTATACATCAACTAAGGTGGCTCACGGATCGCGGTCGTCATATCTAGATATTTTCAGGAAGTTTTTATAGAAAATGCAACATAATGAGCGAATATATGTCAATAAATATCTTTAGAGGTATAAGTGTCTGCACATATTCAAGAGAGTTTGAAAATGCTAATCAACATTAATGTGGGCAAATGTAATAAACATGTTAGAGGGTATAATTGTCCAAACACTATTCATAAGAGTTAAATCTTTAATCATACAAGGAAAAGTTTAGGCACAATTAACATCATATTAATAGGGGCATATAGGTAAAATTTTAAGGATATAATAACACTATTCATAAGTGTTTTCTCATACTTTCTCCGTTTCATATTAGATGACATATTTCATTTAGGCACGTGTATCAATGCATACTTTCTAATGCAAATATCTTTAATTACAATTAGCAAAAATTATAAAAATTTGAAATTTTAAAATAGATTTTGAGACGAATCTAATGAGACTCCATATGACTATATTATTTCTCAACACGTAATCACAAAATGAAGTCAAAACAAGTTATGTGAACGCCGAACGGTGCGCATTATGATTTTGTCAGCAAATCAAGGGAAAAATAAACATACTTGCTCCATACAAACTTTATTTTTTCTTTACTAAGCCCTTCCTTACTGGGCTTGATAATGGGTTAGTATTACCAGCCCAAAGTGGAGGACAATTTGATCACAGTACTTGTCCATCCTCAGACTAATTTTTACTCCCTTTGTCTCTATTATTATTATTATTTTTTTTTGCCGCATTTGACTTTCTATGGTACGGTTTTCAAGACGAGTCTTAAGTATCTTCATTTTCATACACATAAAAATTATAAAAATGTGTTATTAATAAAATAAGTAATAAGCCAAATCTAATAAGATCACTCGTGATTATATTATCTCTTATATATTAACGGTAATTTACGGTCAAAATTTACAAAGTTTGACCAAAAAAATAACAATGGGCCAAAAGTAATGGCATAGAGGGAGTAATATGAACTGGTAATCCACTAGACCTAGACCGCTATCATATTTGTTAACCAACCTTCCTGTATTTCTTCAAAGTAAAACAATTATTCTTAACTCACATATGAGTTATTTTTCTAACTTTTTTTTTATTCGTAAATCAGGATATAATTATTATAATATGGTGTTAATTAATTTTAAACAATAATATGGTGTTAACTATTGTTTCAAGTAAACATAATCAAAGACACTATATATGCTATAGTTTTAATTGAAGTATGTTAATATTCATTGAAGATATATGTACAATAATAAGTTTATGTAAATTAGACCTTGGCATTGTAAGGCACCATGGGTGGTGGGTGCTAGCTAATATACATATATCTTAAATTCTTAATCTAGTTATACGTGAACTCCGTTAATTCTCGTGCCATCACTGCTATGTACAATAATTTTCTCACTTATTATCAATTTAACACTATTTTTTAATTTATAAAAAATAGTAACAAATTTTTCTATAATTATTGGAAGTAAAATTACAAAAATACAAAGTACATATATTTTTCTTCTTATTTCAACTACAAAAAATGAAACATAAATTATCATAGAAGAGCCAATTAACCAAATAGGTATTTTAAAGCTGCGCATTTGAACAAATGAATTTTTTTTTTTTATATGCTTCAATGATAAATTAGTACTATTTTTCTTGACATTATACTAATCAATGACTATTTTAGAACTATATATCTAACATTTTAACCTTGTTTGAATACCTAAACATATCTATGTAATTTAGCGATCAATTACGATATTTAACAAGTAGATGGATCTAGGGGCGGGCTTGCCAAGACTATGGCCCGCCTCATGAACAGAAAATTATTATAAATAAAGACTATATTGCTGCAGTAAATACCATTAAATTGTGTTGGTTAAGTAGGTTAGGTTTTCACTAGAATGCCTAAACACTCTTATGAAACTAGTGGTTCCATGTTCAATTCTTGTTGGCATCGCTTCTAAATTATTCAAAGATAATTTTAGATGTTTTTGCTTCATTTTTCATGGAGCTCCATTGATGTATAGTCACGGAATTGATAAAACTTAATTGGTCATCAAAATCGATAAATTTACGCAAGGCGAATCTTCTAAATCCGCAACCCTATACCAACAAATAAATCTACCAAATTTGTAATCGTGCATACACGAAAAAACAATACTAAACCGACTGTAATCACCATACTGTTTGTTATCTTTATAGACTAAAACATTTAATTAAAGAAGAATTTGGGGTGCTCGATAAAATCGATGACAACCCCTAATTTTGCTATGGTGGCTTGATTTGAAGAGAGTGAATCGAGAATATTTAGGGTTAGGTTTTTTTTTCCCCCTCAAAAGATGTTTATATTCCATCGTTATTATTAGTTATCAAGGAGATAAGTTTTAGGGGTCGTTTGGTTGAAATATTTGGAATGGAGTTAAAGTCCATTCCATCAACTTTATTGTTTGGTTAGACATATTTAGGTATTGAATCTCGTACTAAGATGTTCTAATTTCACCCCATAGGATTCACAATCCATTCCTTTAATGAAATATAAAAACTATTTCAAAGAATAAACCAAACTTGTTTAGATAAGGAGCTAGTTAGCCCAGGTTACTCGAGTTGAGTAACTAATATTGTTACTCAAACGACACTTGTGTAAATAATGCCCTTGAATTTCCACAAAATTATTACTCCGTATTTTATTAAGTTGGGTACTATCATCACCACAGCCACAAGAAGCTCAAGACAACACCGGCAACACGATTCTGTCCGCCGTCGATACTCTGACCTGACTTTCGGTGGCGACAGATAACTCCACTTTCTTCATCTAAATCGTGGATTGACTTTTTTGACCCCTACTTAGACAGGCAAAATGACAACTGTGCCCCTTACATAACATGAATTGTTACTCAACTTGAGTAACTTGTATTCACCCTTTAACAAATATGAGGTTTAGAATCCATATCTCCCTAATTCGAGATCCATACCAATTCTTTCCAATTTGACGATCCGAATGACTCCTTCGAAATTAAAGAAGCAGATATGAAATACACCTTATATTACATTAATTCGACCACACCACAAAATAAAAAGTCCCAATCTTATAGTCATTCATTCTCACAAATTATTGTCTATTAAACATAGGAGAAAACTTATTATGACCTCACAATATACACCTTATATTTACATATAATCTTCTGTCATTATTAGTTTTATTACCATAGTCATTGACTTTAACCTAACTAATAATTTGTGTGAATACAATTTCACATGAATCAAGCATAAATATCACACACATGACTCGATTATTTGTTAGACATTTACAAAGGTACATTCCGGGGGTTTCATTAGAATTATTATTCCATTTTTTCCTAAAGGTTCTTCTCATTAGGAATGTAGAAATAACGTACTCTCTTTGTTTCATAATAATTACAACGCTATTACTGACATGCATAATTTTGACCATTAAAATTTATAATTTTATATTATTAAGAAATATAAAAGATTAATATAATGAAAATATACATAAAGACTAATCCAAATATATTTTACATGGCAACATATATTTTATATATTAGTATAAATTATAGTCAAAGTAGGCTTATAAATAGTGTAAAAGTCAAACTTTTACGATTATTAATTACGAAATGGAGGGAACTAAATTAAAAGAATTTTCAAAAATCTTTTCCAATATATAAGATAAAATATATTCAAGAATCAAGATGACTTAAATGATGTCTTGATAAATCCGTCTCAATAATAATTTTTAGAATTTCAAACTTATATTACTAATAATTTGTACTACTCTATATCGATCATTTAAATGGGAAATCTTAGGGCTTGTTTGGTTGCACAAAGAAAATGGGGGAAGTGGAAAATCATGGGAATTTGCAAATGAGTGAGTTGTTTGGTTGACAATAAAAAGTGTAAATGGGGGAATTGCAAATTCAAGGGAATTGTGACTTCCCACAAAACATGGGAAGTTAATTACCTAACCCTCCCTAGGTAACTCAAAATTCCCATGAACTTCCTTCATCCTAACCAAACAAGTTTAGACAATTCCTAGAAATTAGATATAGATATTTAATTCCATAAAATACAAATTTCCATGGAAATAATATCAAACAAACAACACCACGGAGGGAGTACCGTACAATAGAGTTTGGGTGGGAGTTTGGTACATCGTGGTGTTGATATACTATACGTGGATGGGGGTTTTTGGTGCGTGATCACGTGCCTTGCATATGACTGCGTGGTCAATGCTTGAAAATGTAAGTCAATGCTAGAATTCAATAAAAGGTCCTTAAAAGAAAAGGTTAGTCATTATGGGTTTAGACTATGCCAACCTATAACTCTAGGCTTGCGGGTCATCATCATCTTAATACTAGCCTATCAAACCATGGCATGTAGATTTGCAAACGTGTACACCCTGCGACACTACATACGTATAGTATCAACCTCTTAAAGATAGAGTATTTTGACTATTCAAGCCTGACCATAGATTTGGATATGTACCCTTGACTCTAGGTTGGAACTTTGCATACTTAAGTGATAAACGTGCTATTTGCCTATATGCTATATATTGAGCTATGCGTACAATGTACAATTTGTATTATTCAATGGCTTGATGCTAACGGTGCGCCACTTTTCCCTGTACCGGTATTGCGACCCACCTCCACCCCCAATCTCGTCGTTTTCCGATTCGGTTTCCCGTCCTTCACACCGAAACTCCCTTATAACCCCTCCAACCATTCGAAACACCCTCGAAACCCCTTCCCCCAGCCCACTCCCGAAAACCCCCCAACAGCCACTTCCTCACCGTCGAAAACCCTAGCCGCTAGGGTTTTGGGGTAAGCGGAGCGTGGTTTGAAGTTTTCGAAATGGAGGATCGATCGATGGGTTTTATAGGTGGTTGCGTAGGGGTTTCAAAGAGGCCGGGGACTGTGGCTTAGGGGAAGCGTCAGAGCGGCGACGATTTGGCGAGGGTGGTGACTGGGCTACATGGGTTGCCGGAGTTCTTAGGGTTATTGGGGTTTTGGCTGGGTTTTTATAAATATTTTCTTAACCAATTAATTTGCGACACGTGTCATTTTAACAAAAAAAAAATAAAAAAAAAACATTCAACCGGTAACCGATATTTGGGATTGAAGAAAGAGAACTACCTCCAAAGTTTGGATTATTCTACAATAATCCAAAGTTAGAATTATTCTAGCAAAATTCATGAAACTTGGGATTATTATTTCTAATTTTTCCTTATATATATCAACAAATTAATTTTTTTATAAACTTCACAATTATAATTTATTTGTAATATATATGTTTAGAGTTATGCATTATCAAGTGTGCCTAAATCAATTCTCTAAGGATTGATTACATTATAATTTCTATGCATAGTTTTGATGGAGAATGGTAAACCGCCTCTAAAGTCTTCATCTATGATAGTCAATGAAACCTCACTTTGCCCCTCCATCCAAGTATCTTCCTCAATCCGAAATCATATGAATCTTGTTCCTTTTCTTCCTTTGTTAGTGATGATGTGTAACAAAGATACATTATTCTTTAGTGTATTGAATTTAATAACAAGAAGGCAATCATTTTGTATAATGTCCTTCCACGTGTGTACTTTTATTATATAATAAATTATCTTATTATATTAGAGTTTCACACAGGTCAACTTGTCTCCTCACGTTAACCCTTTTTATTTTTTTATAGGTAAGGAGATTGTCTTACTAGACCGATCCAAATATCTTAGCGATCGACTCAACTTGAGTTGGTGGGCTAGTCCATCTGAGAGTTTGTAAATACTTCTATTACTCCATTTTGCAACACTAAGTATTTTACACTTGTCAATATACAATTTAAAGTACTAATATTTTTTATTGCATTTTGGTAAAAAATATATTCTAATAAAGTCTAAATTGAGATGAATTTAACAAATCGCATGTAACATGTTTTTCTTGAGTATAAATTACAATATGACGTTATAAGAGATAGTAGAAATAAATATTGCAACTTTGCAAGCAAAATAGATTGAAGGAACATTTCGTAATGGCTCACACCTCAACATAAATACTAGAATTTTCTACGGAACTTCTTTCAACCAGATGACATAAAACTACTTTTTTCCCAAAGCTAATGTGGTTTTACCTAGAATAGAAAGTTCTTGTTGCAGACTACAACCAATTTATTTCCAAAAAAAGGAATATAAAAGTACCAAGTTACAAGCTTGACTTGATTTTCTACGTAAGATTTTATGAATTTTGGTGAAGCTGTTGCGTTAAATAAAGAATATAGTACTCGTTGTACTTTGTTAAATTGGATTATGCCTTGAGTTGGGCGTTGACTTAGCACATAGCGTAAACATCACTTAATACTTCATAAGTACAATGTAATTAAATAGTCTGGCTTCAATATTTATTAATTAGTGTATGTATTGGATTAACAAGAAATCAAAGGCAATCATTTTGTAATACTATATATGTTCTTTCGTGTACGTATTTTCATAAGTAAAATTATCTTATTTGACCAGAATTTGTAACTTAGCTTAGTAAGTTAGAATATACATATCTCCTCCATGCCCACTAATTATATATACATATCTTCCCCATGCCCATTAATTTTATAAATTCAAGTAATTGTCCCACATCAGTATAATCCTCTATCATTACAAAACTGCTTCGAATTTGCACAAAAAAATCCTATCAAAACTTATCAAATTACTGCCCACACTTCGATCTTGATTAATAACCCTAATAATGTCAAACATTGGCTCAACATGCCCAGACATCCAACCGAGCACCACTCCAGCCATTCGAGCTCAAGATAAAACCACTAATGAGCATAAGTCCGATTATCCAACCTCAAAATCTATATGGGTGCACCAAGCATGGTTGGCGATTGGATGCATCACCGTGCTTATTGCCCTAGTCAAGTCCATAGCCCTTTCAATCAATTCCCACGTATGGGTGAAACCCATCTTAGCAGGCTTAGCCGGATACATTTTCTCGGATCTTATCACTGGAGTCTACCATTGGAGCATTGACAACTATGGAGATGCCAAAACCCCAATATTTGGATCTCAAATCGAGGGTTTTCAAGGGCACCATGAGAAGCCTTGGATCATCACTAGAAAACATATAGCCACCAACCTCTATGAACTATCCCAAATCATTACGTTAGTTTTCTTACCTGTTAACCTATTTTACAATAACCCGAGTTTGTTAGCATTTGTCGGATCTCTCTCGACCGGTGTCTTATTTTGCCAACAATTCCATGCATGGTCCCACACAACAAAGAACAAATTACCCACAATAGTTGTGGCCTTACAAGATTTGGGGGTGCTAGTGTCACGCACACAACATACTGCCCATCACCATGCTCCTTTTAATAGTAATTATTGCATAGTGAGTGGAATTTGGAACAAATTTTTAGATGAAATTAGGGTTTTTGAGGCATTTGAAAAGGTTATATTCTTTTGGTTTGGAATAAAGCCAAGGTCTTGGAATGAGCTAGCTTGAAATGGAATTGGGAGAATTTTACACCTCCTTTTCTTGAAATCTAGGCCTCCTTAAATATTTTGGAGGTCCTGTGCTACTACTGAAAACCGAGGACCTCAAATTATTTAAATTTGTATATACTAAACGTAGTATTACATAAAGGTGAAATTAATAACTAGTACAAAAATTTATGATTATAATGTAAATATGAACTCTCCAAATACAATTTTATTTGTACTCTGTAAAATTTTTTGTGACATACTTTATACATATGTCATTCTCCTTTTGTTGTATTTCCTTGCTTGTTATTGAATTATTTATCACTTTGACTTTTGTTTCATTCATATGACAATATTTTCTTACATATATATGAATGTATAAAATACTATTGGATTATTAATAATATATATGTACTCCGATTCGTGTGTTTTCATTACTTGAAAGTTGAAACACTATACTCGTACCTAATCTTTTCATCATATTCCATTGTTAAAATAATTTTGATAAAATTAGTTGATTACTGCATAATCAATCATATATCTTTTCCTTGACATTGTATGTGTTGCAAGTAGAAGAAATTAGAGGAAGTAAGGTATAAAGTTATGGTAAAAAATCTACATTTCCAAGTATTCAAATCAAATAATATTGGACGTTTTGGTTTTCTAGAAACAAAGGGTGTATATGAATAATATGTATAAAGTTCTCCATTCAATATTTTTATACAATTCAATTATATTTGCAATATACAATTTTTGTTTTTTAGGAAGAGAAAAGGTTACTGCATACGAATTTGCAAATTGAAAGAGAGTCCGATCCATAAGTGCATACCAGTAATATATATACAATTTGCAAGTTGTGTGTCACTTTAGGATCAATAATCTTTAACTGAATTAACTCACCAATAATGAACTTCAATTAATTATCTATTAACTGCAAAAATTGATTTGATAAAAAATTAATTTGGCATACAATTGTAGTCAAATTATGTAACATATATACTCCTATTATATATAAGAACCCCTATGCATTTGCACAAAGTGTGCACGGAAGAAAATTATGGAAGCGAAATTTATTGCTTCTAAATGGTTTGAAATTACTTAATTTAATTTCATACTCTTCTCACAATTAATAGTGATAGAAAATGGATATTCTCTATCAAATAGGTTTAACTTAATTTAAACAATTGATCGAGTTCTATATTATGAACATTTGTACAACTTAATAACATTCAATGTACGACGACAATTCACATGCTAAAATATGAGAGGACGTTGACGAGCTTAATTTTCTACACCTCAAAAATTAAAGGGTTACACCATTTACTATTTTGATCCCCCTTAATTTTCCAAAAAATAATGCAAAGGTCATAAAGTTGGAAATGCCTCTTATGTATAAATTGACGTTTTATCATCAATCTTTTTCATAATTAGTTTTTACGTAATAATCACATACAATAATCTAGTTAATATCACAAAATCTCTAAAATTCAACAAGTTCATTAACAATGAAGGGATCAGCAGTTTTCCTGGCTACATTAGTCCTCTTCAGCTTTTGCTGTAATAATTTTATACTTTCATGATTCATTTCTTTCACAATTATACATATCAAAAACAATATTAAATTATTATTATGAATTAATTAATGTTTTTCTAATGAAATTACAGGCACAAGTTTAGCTCAATCATATGCGGATTTCTTACCTCTTTTGGAACCAATGTTGAAACAACAACAACTTGGTGACGCTCCAAGTCAAGCACCCGTAGGAAACGATGGTGAAGGCGAGCCGCCTTGTATGGAGACCGCCGGTGAATGTGATGTCGACAAATGCAATGAAAACTGCCAGACATTTTATGGTCAAGATGGAGGGTGCATGGCTGTTCCTGGTAGAAATGTCTGTTGTTGTGGTATGTAAACACATACATTAGGAATAAAAATTAATTAATTGATTAATTAATTAATTACCATCATATAATAAAAATTATATATATAAATGACGGTCAATTAATAAGCCTACTTTGTAGCTGGGCTTTATCTTACGTATTTTTAGAGAAATTGCTAAATTAGATTGAGGCAATTTAGTAGAAGAACCCTTAATTTTTATGTTCCCTTTATATTTTTGTGTTCTTTTCAAATATCAAATATTTTGTAATTTTTTTACATTACTTGATGATGTACTTGTAGGATTTAATTATTACTCTGTAGTTTGTAATTTGTGATGTATACATCTTATCGAGAAGATGAGAATGATATCTTTTTATGAGATAAAATATTTGTATTCATCTTGACAATAACATATACTTAATTCCTTTATTATAGTTTATTTACTTATTATTAAAAAATCTTTCTTATTTCCTTTGGAAATAACTATTGTAATACATACCTTGACTCAAATAAACTAATAATCTTAATGGTGGTTGTTCTTATCGATATCAATACTATCATAAAGACATCTCATGCATTGATGCACGTATATATTTTAATACCCATATACTACTACTACAACAACAATAGTAACAACAACACACCCTTAGTCCCAAAATTATTTGGGGTCGGCTATAAAATGAATCATCATAAGAAACTGTAGGATTAAAAGAGACATGGCAAGATAATTAGTTAAACGAGTGTGCATAATTATTTGGGATCGGCTAATATAAATCATTATAAGAAATTGTATGATAGAAAGAGACATGACAAGATAATTAGTTAAAAGAGTTTGCAAAAAAGGTGAGTAAAGTGAGAATTAAATAAGGGCATCCAGGATAAAATGAATACAAATATTTTATCAAGGGCAGAAAAAGTGTAACACCTCAGCGCTAGCAAGTTATTTTTTGTTTTTTTGTGCAATTTAATTACAAGAATGTCACTTGATAAACAAAAAACGTTTATCAAGGGGATCGACTTGTATTTGCTCAGATAAAATAAGGGAGTTTTAAAATTAAAGAGAACCACGAATAAATTTAAGAAAGTTAAAGGGGTGGTATATTGGAGTAAGAGAATATAAAGGTTTGAGAAAAGTTTAGCAAAATAAAGTAAATGACTATTTTCAACAGTTTTTTTTTTTTTTTTAATTTTTTATTTAGAAGTAAGATTCAGCTGAAGAAAAATTAAATCGAAAAGGCAATGCAAAAACACCAAAGAAAGATGAATGAGAAATTTATAGATGAAAGTCTTGAATTTTCATGGAAATTTATAGATGAAAGTCTTGAAACTTTGCAAGTAAAATTTATAAAGAAATAAACCCTAAAGAGATAAATAAATCATGACTACAATGCCTCAAATATGAGCCTCTTTATTAACTTGCAAAAATTTAATACTACGTACAAGTAAACTCAGTACAAGAACTTCAAGTATCCTAAATTAATCAAACACTAGTACAAAGAGTGGATTAAGAAACGCAATGCAAGATAGAGAACGATCAAATTTGATAACCGTTATGTAAAACTAAACAACACGGGTTGTAGGCGTTTTGTAAATGAAAGATTATAGAATGGTTAGGTAATCGCTCTTTATTATAACATGTTGCACTTATTTTTAGATCTTTAAATAAACAAAAAAAGAAATATTAAATACGCTAAAAAATTAAAGTACTCTTAAATATACCCACTTCTATGTGTGTATATTTGGATGGAATATACCCGAATGTATATAAACTTTATTAATGTTTAGACCATGTAATATTTATTTTGAATTAGTTCATACATAGCAATGTACATTTGTACGTATTGAATTGATATGTATCTGACAGGATAAAGTCGTAATCACCTAATCAAAAATAATACCTAAATTCACTAACTATGTAGATAGGGAAGAAGGGTCGAATCCACAAGGAAACGAGTCTTTCTATTCCTAATTAATTATTAAAATCTAAATTATCAAGTAACCAATTTGTTATTATAAAAGGGAACTAAACTACTAAGAGTGAAAGTGGGAAGGAATAAAAGTAGGAGGAAATCAAATAATAAAAGACCTAGGGCATAGGTTCACCAATAAATAATATTCCAGGGTAAAACATAATAATCAATCACCAATGCATCAATTAATCAGATCATAAAGGGCTTTCGCTACGTATTACAATCACAGAATTAATCTACCGGTATTAAATCTCATCTCTCGAATCTCGACTTAACCATTTATAAATTAACCTGCCTATTGAAACTAGACCTAAACATCAATTCTCATCTCTCGAATCTCGAATCAATATTGTCAAACTCATGCATAAAAGATCAGGCCTAATCTAGTCACAAAGCATTAAATCAATCAATAGGAAATTAATCAAGCTTTGACAATCAACAACAATAAATTACCCCTTCATATTATTTATGGATCCCCATAAACCCTAGAAAGAAAACTACTCAGACATAATTAAAACTAAACTAATCAAAGCAATTAAAGGAGACATGATGAAAGAAATAAAGTAAATAGCTGAGATTAAAGAAGAAGAAAACGTTACCAAAGTAATCGGAATTAAAGAGTTGAATTAAGAACAAAGTTGTAGAGAGAGAAAATAATCTAAGTAGAGAGAGAAAGTCTAAAGGAGAAGGTAAAAAAAGAGTCTAAAAAAAAGATACTAAACTTGCTTAACGGAAAAGTATTTATATTAAGCAAGAATCCTAAACTAAACAAACTTAATCGACGATTAAAAATCTACTAATGCCAACACGTGCCCGATCGGGCGAGGCACCGCCCGATCGGGCCCGCCTTTTTACTCCCAATGAATGTTTCTCTTCTGGCGCCCGATCGGACGCGGCACCGCCCGATCAGGCGCGCCATCGGGCGGAGACCCTTCGGGCTACTTGGACTCCTTGTTTAGGCTTGTACCTCGGCCCAAACCAAATATCCTCCTTGGGGCTTTAATCATTCGGTCCAATGCCTCATCTTCTCATAAGTCGAGCCCTTAATCACCGGTTCGATGACTCTAACCGATCTTGGGCTATGAAAGATGGTCGTGCTCCTCCAATGCTTGTAGTCGCTCCATAAAATCCCAGGAAAATGCTCCAAGAGTGCAATTCCCTATAAAACTCAACCAAAATTACAAAAACACTAGAAAACACATATTAGTAATAAAAGTGGCTCTAAAGAGCCAAAAACACTACCAATTATGACCAAGGGACGGGGGTAAAATACTATATAAATTGGACACATCAGTATCATATGTTGCTAATTGGTACGCTCCAAGAGGAGAGGACTTAACTTTCTTCTATCTTATATTCTTATCATTAATAAACACAATTTTTTTTTTTGAGGGCATTAATAAACACAAGTTTGTTTAAGGTTACTTGTTTATTTTTTGTTCTTCCTATTTTTGAAACACTCTATGACAAATAAAATTTTCTCTTTAAGCATTCAATTCATTACCCCACTTATTAGTCCAGTTTGTCACATCTAAAGAGTTACATAAAGCCCAGTTCCTTACCTATCATACTCAGCCTAGAGAATCTTGGATTTTGAAAATGATTCTTCAAATCCGCCCTCTCTTAATTGGAGGACTTTGGTGGAAGGTGGGGAATTCTTCTTCTATCCTTTTTTGGGTTGATATTTGGTGTGCTCACGCCAATCTTATTGCCTTCTCGTTTTGGACCCTGATCAAATTGTGAATATTGATATCACAGTTGATATGTTCATCACTGATCATAATAGTGGGGACGTCCCTCTTATGCTTACTATTCTTCCCAATAATAAAGTTCAAATTATTCTAAGAATTCTCCTTCCCTGTTCCAGATGAACCTTGTTGGAGTTTCTCTAAAGATGGTCAGCTCACTGTCAAATCTGCTACTTGGCTTGCTCATTCTCATGTCCATCTTACCTTTAAATGGGAATTTTGTTGGATTTGAAAATTGGATATTCCTCCTAAAATCCAGATTTTCCTTTGACAAATCCTTCATAACAGCCTTCCTACTCATCATACTTTATCTTCACTTAATATTGTTGTCCCTAGCAATTGTGCTCTGTGTTCTAATCATTCTGAATCTCAAGATCATCTTTTCCTCTCTTATCCATTTTCTATGGGTCTTTGGTTTTCTTCTTTTGTTCTTTAGTGGCTTGGTTGCATCCCTCAGATTAATCAGACCCATGATTTATTTCACTCTCTTAAGGCCACTTCGCCTAAACACCTTCCTAAGATAGCTATCTTGTTTTGGAGTATTTGGAAACATCGTAACATAGTTATTTTTAAGAACTCTTTTGCTACTATTCATAGTGTTTTTATTCGAGCTTTCTCTATGTTTAAGGAATGGGAATCTCGTTCCCTTCTTGACATAATATACTTTTCGACTATGTCACCTATACCGCCGCCTCCGCCTCCTCCTCCTCCTCCCCCCACCTATTGTCTCATGGTCTCCACCCCCTTTTGGTTTTTGTAAACTTAATTTTGATTGTTCTGCCAATCAAAATTTTGCTACTGCAGGTGTGGTCATTCGCGATCACCTGAGGAATCATGTTACCAGTCGAACTTATAATTTAGGCTCTTGTTCGGCCTTCGTTGCTGAAGTTATTGCCCTTCGAAATGACCTCCTTCTTACTAGCTTAGGGAATTTAATAATTTTGAGTGTTAGCTTCTCCGATCCAATAGTTAATACATATGTTAACCTAATACGACCCAAGTATCAATAATGATCGTGGCTTGATATGATAATCCAAGCCAAAACGGTAAACTATTGACATCTCATTTGATATGAGGTAATTAATAAATCGTGACATTATTATTGAAGGGTTTTTATGTAATTTGTAAGGAAATAATAAATTTACAAATCAATGATTGTCATAGCATTCTTAATTTGAATCTGAACATTGATGTCAAATACGGGATGGGCTGCACTTGAGACTCAACTTTACAAGTTCAAGGAAGTTTAATCTTGAAAATATATGAAAATAGAGGAATAGCTTCTTATCATTATAAAGTATTTAAGACAACTTTTATCACTATGTGATATTTACACGTATTGTTTGAATATGTTGTATTTTAACACTTCCCTCAAATGTAGGGTTACATTAACTCTGTCACGTACATAACACATTTGATGTTTTTATGGGGCTTGAGCGTATTTTCACAATCTCCCTTACATGGACCCACTCAAATTTAGCCCAATGTAGAATACTTAATTAATGGTCTTAAATTATGGGCCTGACTCTGATACCATGTAACATATTAAGAAGGGCCTAAAGCTTACCTACAATGTATATCTTATACAATACGAAGTATAAGATAAGATCAAATCTTAACATACACCTTAGATAAAATCCTATCCTAATAAATGCTATATTAAAACAATCTTAAGATATGATATCAAACATGATCTTAACAATTAATTAGTAGTTAATTCTCCACTATAAAAAGAAGTCATTGATTAAGCATTGTCACATATACAGTAAGAAAACATTCCACCACAAACTGCTTTCAATCAAAAGTGTTAGTTCATAACTTCATACATTTATAGTGCTCTAAAGTGGTGAATAAGATGGCTTTTCTCCCCCTTCTAATGCTCTTACTCCTTGCTGCTTCTTCTGGTAAATATATAATTCGATTAATTTTCTTTTCTGAATATTTTCTAGTGGTCTGTTAATATGATATGACGCAACATGTATACTACTTCTTGTATAGGTAATAATGTTATTAACAAGCTAAGACTCGTTAATTCTTAATTAACTGCTAATCAAAAATCTATATTTAACCTCTTTTTATTATTGTATTTTTTTTATAAATAAAGGAACAACATCAGCTCGTGAGTTTAATGTAAAGCCATCTCACTCTGGACCATCTCCTGACACACCACCGAGTCTTTCTGATTTTACACCAACAAGCGATGTAAAGCCATCTCACTCTGGACAATCTCCTGGCACACCACCGAGTCTTTCAGATTTTACATCAACTACTGAGGTAAAGCCATCTCACTCAGGACCATCTCCAGGCACACCACCGAGTTTTTCAGATTTTACAGCAACTACCGATGTAAAGCCATCTCACTCCGGACCATCTCACGGCACACCACCGAGTCTTTCAGATTTTACAGCAACTACCGATGTAAAGCCATCTCACTCCAGACCATCTCCCGGCACACCACCGAGTCTTTCAGATTTTACAGCAACTATCGATGTAAAGCCATCTCACTTCGGACCATCTCCCAGCACACCACCGAGTCTTTCAGATTTTACAGCAACTACCGATGTAAAGCCATCTCACTCCGGACCATCTCCCGGAACGCCACCGAGTGTTTCAGATTTTACACAAACTACAGATTTAAAGCCATCTCACTCTGGACCATCTCCCGACACACCGATTCTTTTCGATTTCAAACCAACTATTGTTCTAAAGCCATCTCACTCTAGACCATCTCCTGGCATGCCACCAAGTCTTTCGGATTTTACTGTAACTACCAGTGTAAAACCATCTCACTCTGGACCTTCTCCTGGCACGCCGCCAAATGTTTAAGATTTAACACCAAAGTGATTGAGTGTTAACTAATGGTTGAGATAAGGGCATTTTAATATATACTTGCCTTTTTGTTGTTGTTTGAGCAATAAAAACAAATTTCAAAATTCTAAATTATTTTTTTGTTTAACTAAAACTTATCAATGCTTTAGACCATCTCCAATGGCAACAGTGAGACTCAAGTTTGGGTATTGAAAAACAAAATGAGTTGTATATTTTACCTCCAATGGTGATACTATACCCACTTCTCAATTTAGCAACTCATGTGAAGTCTAATTTTCTAATGGTGAGACTCTCTAAAGTATACAAATATCATTTTTAATTTATGGCCCACCAAATCCATTTCTTTTTTCTTTTATGAGGAGTTGTAATCTAATTTGTATTTATTTTAAAAAAGAAAAAGGTAAAACTAAAATAAATTACAAAATATATTAGAATATTGACAAGGGACCCACATTTTTTGTCAAAAAAGTCTAAAAGTTGAGTATCTAAACTTAGCAACTTTCTTTCGGAGTTGCTAAGTTTAGATACCAACTTATTGGTATACATTACAAATAATACTCTCTCTCTCTCCTAAAAATAATCATTTGAGTCTCACCATTGGAGAGGATCTTTTATTATATTGTTTGTTTCTATCTTATATTTATTAATCTAATAAGGGGATGTCAATGGGACAGGGTGAAGCAGATGCTGACATTCTCATCCCCATCCCACTCCCACTTGAATATTCGTACCCACGAAATTATCGTCTCCAAAATACAGCAATACTACATTATATAAATTAATAAGTTAATATTCCACAAGTTTTTTCTTTATAATACGACTATAAGTCTTGTTACAAAGTGTTTTATTTATTACTCGTACTACTTTATTTTACTTGATATATTTTTTAAAAAGTATAAAGTATATATATATATTTTTTTTATTTTCCTTAAATGTATGGATGCGGGTATGGGATGGGTACGAAGTGGGGCGAGTGGAGTGAGGCGGGGATGTGCTGGTCGGGTACAACCCAACTAAAATCCACCCTACCCCATCACCCATGCAAGATATGGTTTTTATCCCTATCCTCGCTCCACCACCTGCCAAATTGGATCGGGACTTATCCTCGCCCAATTAGATGGGCAGGTCTCCTATTTGACTTGCCCCACTAACTTCCCTAATTTATCCAATATTGTTTATCAATTTTAAATATCTCCAAAGTATTTAATTCCGTACATCATCTTGAAGTACACTCCTCCATCACTCAAAAATTATGGAGTAGACCACCCTTCAATTAACACCGTCTCCTAAAATCATATAATACATCTGTTTCACAAAGATGCAACAATTTGACTATGTGCACTTTAACAACACTTTTTTACACATGTATAAAAATTAAATATTTATATGTATACTATTGTTTGATTAATCTCAACGTTTATTTTCAAAATAAAATTATAAAATTTTACTTTAATTTATTAATGTATACAAAAAATAATGGTCAGAGTACTGTTTTAAAAAGAAAATCAAAACATTGTATTCCTATATGGGCTGTATCTATTGTTAAGTAGAGGTATTACTTTTTTATTTTATCAAGTTAAGTGTGAACTTTGCGATATTCTCAAGTCCAATTCACCATTTGTAGTCTAGCCCATGGGTGTGCCAAAATTTAAGCTGGCCTGGAGCCTAGCCAATTATTACAGGTCCCTTATTTTGAAAATGAAGATTTAATATAAAAAAAACGAACATTTTCTTACTAATAGATATTTATTCTTACAAAATTAAAAGTTCATTTTCATATCCACGTTCATTCTTATAATATTAATGTTCACAATATTAACAATATATTTTCATAATTATACTGACTCTGTCTGATAAGCTCTATCACTCAATATCTTAAAGTATTCCCACTTTTCCAAAACAATAAGCCCAACAACACCCATATAATCCATTAAATTAAATCTGAAAAAACCCCACCAAAATTTTGTCATCTTCTTAGCTTCCTCCAAATCTATCACCATTTTCTCTCTCCAAACCTTCAAATTCATCCTAAATTGGCGGCAGCACTACGAGCTATATCCTTCGCCATATCACGAGCAGTCACCTCCAGAACTCCGTCATTGATGGGTGGAGCTCTGTGGTTGTCATCGTCGACATGGTGGGGTCATGTGGATCCGGCACCTATATCAGACCCTATTTTGGTGTCACTGAAGCTTTCTTGGCTGATCGTTCTCCTAACAAAGTCAATGTTTATTTTATACAAAACATTATATTGCATGAAAATGAACATTTAATTATTGAGAAATACAAAATTATTGTAAAATATGTTCAGTTAGAAAATATTAATTTTTGTTATAATAAATGTTCATTTTTAAACGAGGAATTATGAATATGTACCTGGTCTCGAGATCAGCCTTCAACAACTGCATGGGTGTGGATTAAGTGGGCTGGTTATGATTCATTGTTAGCCCACTACCACTGTGCCTGGACTGCCCAATAGCCATAGTTGTTAAGTCCAATGATACAACTCCATACAAGCAAAGCATAATTCTTTCTAAGGTCTTAAATTACAGCTAAACTCTCGTGGGATCAAAGATGGAGACTTTTCTAACTCTCTTGATAATTTTAAGAATTAGAAGCATAAAGTTATAGGTTTACAGACTTTACACATATGTTAATCTAATACAAGTACACGATCCGAGTATTAATGATAATCATGGCCTGATAATCCAGCCAAATTGCCAAAATTATAATGTTATTGATGGATTTTATGTAATTTGTAAGATATTTTTCATGTCAATGCTCGTCTTAGAAGCCTTAAATTCTATTTTCATGTGAGAAAAATCTTTGTAAGATTTCTTTAGCACTCGTTATTTTAGGTGGTATAGAAACACCGAAGATGCAACTTAATGGAAGGCGCCGAAATCAGAACCAAGTTCTTCATAGTTGAAGAACCATGTGATTGAATGGCAAAAATAAAGAGAAGTATGAGTTGGCATTTGAGGTAGCTGAAATATAAGGTGATGATTTCGACAGAGAAACACACAGTACAAGACTAGAGTTTCTGTATCAAAATTGAATAATGGAACTTTATACAATTTGGGACCTTTTTAAGATCTATTAGTAATTTAGTACAAATAAATGAAGTAACACCATGCCCCAGTAGTCACCTGAACGAGTTCTAACCAATATGGCACAAAAAACTGCAAACAAGATGCATGCACACAGATGGGGTGAGTACGAGGAGATACTACTTGTCTGGCAGCGCAGACAGTACATTGGGGATTCGGATGATACTCTGATCCAAAATTCAGCTCAATCCTAGGCCAATGAATTGCAGAAGATGGCAATAAGTTAAGCTCACTGGATTTGGTGGTATTGACCAGATGCTCTTGTTTGAGGAAGCTTTCGCAGAATATAGAGGACAAGTGCGGAAGGTAGTATCTCAACAACCTAATATTCCAATATAAGTAAGAAATAAATACGTTGTGTTCAGATCATAGATGTAGATATGTTCAAAAAAAGATACTTCCTCTGTTTTTTTTTTATTGCACCATAAGGGATTTCACGCTTGCCAATGCATTACTTTAGCTATCAATATCTTCAATTATACTTTTGTAAAAATTATAAAAATTTGATATTTGAAAAGTAGAGTTCGATACGAATTTAACTAGATCCCACATGACTATATTTTTCCTAATGTATAAATCACAAATGATGGTCAAAGAAGATTAAGTGAATAGTGTAAAAGTCCTAATGGTGCAATAAAATAAAAACGGAGGAAGTAAATAAAATATACCGTGTAGTATATGAGATCCAAAATTGGATGATCCAAGACTTCAAGTGATGCGTCAGAATCAAAGGCAGATATTACAACCTGTAACCATATTTTATGCAGTGAGAACACCATCAAGCAGATAAAGCATGTGACAAGTAAATACAGCAATTAAGGAACCTAATTCTGAATACTCGTGACAAGTTCAATGCATTAGAATATTAGATCATACAAGTATATGGTGAAGAAACAGGTGAAAGGCAAAAACAGAAGATAGGGACATGGCATCAATCATATGATCTCATCAATAATTAAACCAAAAATCAGAAACAACAGAAAAGCTAAATGTGCCCATATGGCCGAGATCCAGGCTTACCATAACACAGCGAATAAGAAAGCAGGTGAAACATATTGCTGTAACTGATCCAACCTGCAATAATATGTTTTAGTCAGAATGTTGGCACTAACTTGATCATCTTTTCATGACTTTATAGTGATACATCTTGATCGTTCGAGACACACTATACAATACGAACCATACAAGCAATATTTCCTCGTGGCATATCTACAGTTCTACACCCTCAAACACCAATTCTCGAATTTCAACTATAATTTAGTTTGGTAATAAAGTTGTGCTTTAGTTTTTGAAAGTTTGTAATGATTGTTTTAGTCAACACTACATAAAACACAGCAGAAAGATGTCCTTATACAAAGAAGGTAATGATCTATTGTCTTGTGAAAAATGTTGTCATTGAGATAGGGAAAAAACCTCATGAAGTTTCTTTCTTCGCCCCTTTGATTCAATTGGGAAGCGCCGCAACATGTTAAATAACCTATGAAACCAAGCAACAAGAATTATACTTCTCTAGATTTTACTTGATGCTTATGCACACAATTATTAATGAAGATTAATGCAGATTAATGTCTACCTTCCCCCGTACAGCAGGAAACCAAGTGCAGCAATAAAGGACACCACTGCAAAGAAAAAATAGCGTTATGATAAATTAACAATCCACCACGAATAAGATAAACAAAAAGCAAAGTGTTGTAAAACATTAAGCTGCACGACAAACCTGCGATAAATATTTGTCCAATGGTTTCAGAAAAACTGCTATCATGTATCCATATGTATATCCAGATTAAAGCCTGTCATGCCAGATTCGCTCAGTGCATTGCAGAATTAATAAGACTGTAATAGGTATATGTAAAACAATGCAAATGTTTGATCTTATTAAATAGTTCCAACTTACACAAAAATGTAATAAAGGAGAACTATGCTTATTATTCAAATGAGTAAGCAGTGTCCATGACCAAACAAGCGAAAACATATATGAAGTCCATACAGGGTTAGGATCATCAAAAGTTTCCTATAATCCTTGTCCTTGTACCTTTCATGAGGCTTCTGTTGAGGCCCTTGAGGGCAAGGAAAAGGAATTACTAGGACACAAAGTAGATAACATTGACCTCTTCTATCTGAGGTAACAACAGGAGTATAAGTGCATCCTTCGTAGTTCATAAATCTTGTTACTTTCCCATATCCCTTTTTTGTTCGGCTTAAAGAAAACATGCACTATACAGTTAAATAATCTACAACAGTAGGAGAAAGGTATAGGTATAATACAATCAAATTTATTTTTCATTGTGATCAGATATGAAGGCTTTAGAAACTGAAAGAAATTCTAATTTAGTTCACACTCTTGTAATGTAAAACTTAACTTCTAGACACATTAACTGGCTGGTTTTACGTATTCATACATAGCTACAGAAGTATACATGCTTTCAATACTGAATACTCCTACCATTTCATAATACTTGTTTTTCAAGGGTACACACACATTAACATTTGGTGATTATTTTATTGGCTATCTATTGATACTTTGACGTTTGAACCTTGACATGACAGAAGGTATTGCATTGGACATAAAGTAATAGATGGAGTGGAATAAGAAATAAGCTGGTTAGTTAAACAGATAATATGAAATGAAGACATTATTAATAAAGTTTGGACTGATTATATTCAAAGTACCAAGTTACCCCCCTCTCCCAAGGTGCTTTAACCCGCTCTCACAAGATCTCCCAAGATGATAAAGAAGACTGACCTGTATAACATAGACTATACAATTAACTGCAATATACCAGGCCCTGAGCTTGTTTGTTGAAAGACTTTTAGCCTGTTAAAGAAACAAAATTTCAAAATCAGGAAAACATGCATAAGCATCATGATTGAAGAATACATTAAATTATAAGAACAACTACCCCTCAAAGAGTTGCATGAGCAAGATAACAGATTACACAAAAACATCAGTCAAAGTGGACACTGAAATCATGTGAAACAACAAAAGTTGCATTGAGAAAGTACGGTTCAGTGATGCAACTCAGTTGTTTCGTGCTCACAATAATCATTTCAGTAGTGCTGATATCCTACACAAGCAGATAACAAAGCAAGCCAAATATACACCATATATATCTCATTGCGCAAAAAGGTTTTTTTAACAAGAAAATGCATCAGAATGGTACAGAAAAATAGATCAAGAACACCTCCACACTTGCCTGATAATATATCTCAGCCCAGAAAAGAACCAAAAGTGTGTATGTCGTAAAGAATAGCAGCCCAGGGAAGTCCAATAACATTGATGTTAAGACCTGTGTAAAGCATAACATAAGACTATTACCATGAGCAACATCACACATTTATATCTTAAAAAGTAATAAATCAACATCACGTCATCACAATGTAAAAGAATGAATATAATGACCAAACATAATGACTTTCCACACACAATGTCGTTTGTGATAAATCGAAGCACTGCTTTTTCTTGGGAATATGCTTAAGCCTATCAATTCTCCGGGTCTAAATAACAGAAAGTAACAGCTTAAACTTCCAAAAACACGAACACTCTGTCTTTAGGGCTATTTAGTGTATGTAATATTATCCTTGTGATGTGCACTAAACGATGACAATGTTTGTATTTTTGTTATACTCTTTTTAACAAAGGCAAAACAACATCATGGTCAAAACTGTCACTGGTGTGAGCTTCAAAGGTTACTAAATCATCAATATAACACACATACAGCTACATAATAGTATAATACTCGAAGTACGAAACTTCTCTTGGATAGAAAATCCATTAAGAATTCTGATGTACACATTACAAAATTAATCTCTGAGAATTTCACTTGGCAACATTGTTGTATCATGTTGCTTTTGACTCTTGATAAATAGGATGTAATCATAAAGACTCAAATATAACTTCATGAAGTAAGAGTAACAAAAAGGTTTGCTCACCTTGGGCTTCAAAGTAAATACAAACATGTGAAACCCGAAAATCACAGCACGCACTGCAACAAACAAGGTGCCAATCTTAACACCAAGTATTTACATAAAACTATAAAAGGCAAGAAATAATATATGCAAGCTAAAGAGTCAATTTTCAATCACCTCCATTGACAATAAAATTCATCAAATGGAAAACCTTCTGCGTTGTCCAACCATATTCAGGCACTCTCATTTCAATCCTTATAAGTTGAATCTGCTCATCATCAAATTCAACCAAACCCAAATAAATTTCCAATATTAGTATCAATTTAATCAACAAAATTCCAACCAAACCGAATTTGATCAAAGTCAAAGCATTGGAATTAGCTAATTAAAGTCAAATTAAACTATGACTACACCTAATTTGAGCTCAATTTCATAATTACAATCATCTGAGCAAGTTAATCAACAAAAACCCAAAACTCAATGAAAGTCAAAGGATTGAGCTTTAGCTAATAAAAGTCAAATTTATGCAAGACCCAGTAATTAAAAGTAAAAGAAGTAAACTTGAACAACTAAAATAAGTAAAATTGGCAGAAAATTGAACAAGAGGAAAGAAAGATTACAAGAGCAACAGCAGAAACGATGGCATAGATAGCACAAAGGGTGAAAAAGATGGCATCTTGCCACTGAGTTGACTCGTTGATCTCGTCCCACCAACTCGACACGAACAAGGGGCGTGTGAATCCAGGTGACGCTAAAAAGTTCAGCGCCAAAGTCGCCATTTTTACACCAACAAACAGCAAACAACAACAAGAAAGAGTAGTAGAAGATGATGATGATTCTGGAAGACAGACAAAGAGAGAAAGAAAAGGTCCTACCAATGCCAATGGGTAGTTCCCACGTTGCCGAGATAGAAAGATAGAGAAATTTGAATTATTAGGGGGAGATCAAAATACGTACTCCTCACGGTTATTTAGGGGAATTAAGTATGGAGTTTGAACTATGAAGAGTTTTACTTGGTTTAAAATTTTAAGCCGATTATAATTACTTCCTCCGTCTTTTTTACTCATCAATTTTAATTTTTATACTATTCACTATTCTTTTTTTAACCGTCTTTTGTGAATAATATATAAGAAAAAATAAATTTATATGAGATGTTTTTAATTATGGAGAATTAAAGTTATTGATCGTTAAAGTTTTGCATTGGCAAGCGTGATAAAAGAAACAGGTCAAGTAAAAAAGAACCGAGAAAGTATTATTTAATGCTTTATTTTATTTTTCTAGGATCGATTCTTGGGTTTTTTTTTGGTTCTGAATTTGCAGATCACATAAATTCTTAGCTGAAGCTGATTAGCCGATCCAACTAAAATAAGCTGCGATTTAGGTATTGTTTGGTTGACAAATGAATTAATTTCCTATGGGCATTTATATTTCATGGAAATTAAAATCACACATCAAATTTCCTAAGAATTAACTAAACTTGTGTGCTTGTTAGATGGGTGTTTACAAACCATGAGAGTTTTGAGTTACCAAGAGTAATAAATTCCCATGTTTTGTGAAAATTGGAAATTCTCATGATTTTACACTTTTCACATTCTCACTAAACAAGTCCTTTATTTCTAAATTCATGGAAATTTTCAATTCCTCCATTTTTATGTGCAACCAAACATCACCATTATTTTATGGCTATACTTTTCTCGCTTCTTTCTTAATGTCACTCATTCTATTCTTTCATATCTACTCTCTGTGTCCCTTATTGTTTGCACCATTTAATCCAAAAAGCTCTCATATAAAGTGGACTATGGTGCAAACAAAAGGGGAATAAGGGAGTTATAAATTACCATTTTAACTAACTAAGAACTTTCTCTCTCCTCAAGGATATTCCTCTGTCCCTCAAAACTCTTCTCTAGCACCAATTATGCTAGGCTTCAAAAGAGCTTGGAAATTGATGATGGCTGCAGTTTCCATAATTTTGCCCCAGTTTTTAGTGGTGTTTGTGGTTGCAGTTAGTCAACAATGATTGTGACTGTTATATGGATTACCATAAGCCTACTAGTAGATATTGTTCGCCCAAGCCCTCAAGGATCTACTTTGATGCAAGACAGATTTCCTACCCAAAAGGGCTCTACTAAATTGAGCTATTAACCCCGTATAACAAAGGATTTTACAATATATACAGGCATGTGTTGCCTTCATTAGGGCTTTTTTACACCATACGAAGAAAAAAAAAAAAAAAACCTGTAGCAAATGTACGACAAATACTTTACATGTATGTAGTTACTAAGCATTGGATTCGAGTTCAAAAGGGCAAATGTGACTAGTAATCTGATGGAAACTATTTAAGTTTGTAGGGCTTTGGACCGAATATTTAGCTAAAGGAATTTAATTTGATTTAGGGCTTTAAATTTTTGTTACACTGATTGGATGGCCCAGGGCAATACAATACACATTAGTATTGTATGTTCGAATCAACTAAATGCAGATTCGCAGATAAGACTTTCCTACAATTAAGTAGTTTTAATTTGCTGTTTATTTATTTCTGTATATATCGTCTAAATTGTGAAAACTTTAATGCATAAGGCCATAAGCAATGGAAGAAATGACAAGGTCTTGTGAGAAAGAAGTAAATTTGGAGTACGGTAATGTTATGACTTCTATAGATTCATGTAGCATTTTGGAAGCCCAGAAAGCAATACAAAATCCTGTCGCCACATTGTAGAAAGAAGGTGAACAAGGTGTTACGATGGCTTTAGGACTGGTCATCTATAATGTCAGCAGCCGTAACATCAGCAACAGACCACGTTTCTTGAGTAATAAATGGAGACCACGAAATTTAATTCAGAGTTGAGCATACCACAAATCTTACATTCACATCAAAAAGGAGATGATGTTATAGAGTTAGGGTCCGATAAGTGGAAGGCTGCCCCAGTCAAGTATTGTTAGGCTATTGTCCATGTTGTGTTCCCCTTAAGATTATATTACATGCCTTGAGAGGATCACAGTGCGATAGTATCAGCTTCCACAACAGCGGAGATGGAAGACACACAAAGAAACCAGTATCGGCGTTTGCCATCTTTGTGGCCGTCATCAATCATTGCAAGACCTTCCTGCAATCACAAACACAATCCCGTAAGGACCAGCTGAAAGTTTTTAACAAGTAAAACTGTGATCAGAAGGCATAGAATAAAGACTCGCCTCTAACAATGTATCAAGAGCATCAATTGCACGCCCTGATGACCAAGAAAGTCGTCTTTCAACCTCTTCTACGGTCACATAGCCTTGTGCCTAAAAGTGACATACAATACAATTGAAAATAAAATCAGTCATTTAGACAAGACCCAAAAATAAAAAAATGGTCAGCGATATAGAGCAAGTTCATATGAGCATTGGTTTTCAGATGAGATGAAGCGCACAGCCATCTCAGTTCGACAACTTTGCATGACTGTAAGACTTGCATAAGCTATCTGAATTTAACACTGACCACCATTCATGTACTTTATATATCCACTGCCCTTTTATTCTTATAGGCATATGAAGATGCAACTATTCATCAAGAGCATCTAGCTTCCAACTCCGAACTAGGAAGATTATGCATATGAAAGTTCAGAACAGTTTAAGAATTTATACATAACCTAGAAAACTACATGCAAGTATAAAAAGAAAAACAAACACAAACCTCCACAGCCATGAAATAGGATGATAACAGGATATTATATTTTTCACCTCAAGCTAATTTTCAGACCTGTTAGACCTCTTCAAACTAGAATCTTAATGATGCTAGATCTATTCACCATAACAACAGAAGGCAATATGGACAGAGGCCAAATAAGGACCTGTAAAAAGCACAAGATTCCCCAAACTGATTGATGACAGGGATGGATTGAACCCTGTATACCAGAAAATAGTGGAGACTTTGATAAAAGAAAATAAATAATACAGAAAATATTCTCTCCTCATATGACAATTACTGCAGCATAATCTGCTTTTTAATATAAAGTCGAGGATTTTTGCTAGGAACTGACATGCTTTCTGACATGATTACAATACTAATAATGGCAGAAATTAAGTAGGAAGATGATGATTGTTGTATTAAGATGAGAATTACAGCTAATTGAACGATAATTCCACTTTCGAGAGGTGGATGCTCTCCAAGTATGAGCTTTCGCTCACTCTCCCAATAACTAACATCACAATATTCAACATATTCTTATTCCTCCTAATGAGGCCTATTTATAGAAAAACTCTCCTAACAAACCTTTAGCATATTTCCCAAGTTAATACTAATAGACTGACTAATATGCCCTTCCCCCAAATATTGATTCCTTGCAATTTTATAAGGGAAGAAGCAACTAAGAGGGGTCTACCAGCAAATCCAATGCAGAAGCTATTAGCACTGTAGCGGTAAGATAACATAAGTTGTAAGCACCTGTTTCAGAGGGCACACTGCATATATACGACATAAATATCTCCGGTACCAATATAACATTATAGATCAGAATTCAGACGGGTCAGGTCAGCTTAGACAAGATGAACCGGCCAGGAACCAGTCCTACTTTAACTTGAATGCCTGGACCCAAAACTTGTCTACCCTCTACCCAAAATCCAGCAATATTATCTAATGGGCCAAATAGGATTTGCCACTCAGACCGGCCTGCCCCAGGAACCAGACAAGACCAGGTGAGAAACTACACTACACATGTCATGTAAGTTCTTCTTTAACTAACTCTAATGAGACACAAGGAAAAAGAATTAGCTTGGTCTGTCGGTCTCTTGCCTGAATCAGATATTACTTTTCCAGAAAGAACATTGTTGGGAGACGAATTATCCAACACTAAACAAATACAATAAGTGTGTGAATCAATAAATAGGAACAACATGAAGAGTCCATTGTTTTCGTAGAAGTTGCATTTAACTAGCAAAAGTTAATTAGTGACCTTTGAATAAACACATAAGATAGCATAATTTTTAAGTAATATCTCACTATAAAAGAAAAGGTGCAAGCAATAAAATATTACATTGAGATCACTAATGAGTTTATCAGAAGCTCTATCAGGCCCTAGTATAAAAGATTATGTTTATGTTAGCATCCTAAAAAACCTACCCCTTTTATCTCAATAAGTAAACAGCTCTACAGTGTATACTATGTTTGCAAATTACATCAAAAGCCAACCCATCAAGCCCCATTGACCTTGAGGGCAGAGGTTAGAGCATAAATAAAGACTGTATCTCTCCGTTGAAATGTTAATGACAACATAGTCAGGTTTATTTTCTTCTAACATAATATGGCCAGATAGAAAAGATATAAGGATTTCACACAATTGAGATTATGAATCCTGAAAGACATGTCCTTTCCAATAAGGCATTACAGCAACACTAATAAGAGCCATATAAAGTTAAAAAGATGCATTCTAACAACTTAAGATCCAGGTTCTCAAATGGAAGTTTGTTTGGCAAATACTCAAAAGTACAGCACTACAGCTACAGCTTCTGCTTCAGAACATATTGAAAAAGAAACAATATGAACTCTGATAGTCAATCATAATTCATTCTATGGCCAATCCGTGAAATCCATCACCAGATGTATGTCATGTATCCACAATAGACATTTGCAACCTTGATTATTATGTTATAGAGCTCATTATCGATCAGCAGTCCAAGAGGGAAAAGGCATTATATCATTGAGGTCATAATGCATATCAATTATCAAGGGATCAATGCAACAGGAATGGAATGAGAATGTATGTGCTTCTGAGTCAGGTTTCCCTAAAAGATGATAGGGCTCAAGTCTATGGTTGAAGTAAGGACTAAATTCATACAGGTAGATAAAACCAAATCAAGTTAGCCAAAATCTATGGGAGACTGAGAAAGAGAAACTTTCAAGTCTCAAGATACAAACCTAATCTAAACCTATCAACCAAGCTTTAAAAGAGTGCATGCTGATCATTGCAAGTAAAAAGCACATGGGAGTAATTTGGACTTCAAAACAATGTGGAGAAGCAATTAATAATGAAATTGCTACAATCAAGGGTAGAACACTGCCTAAAGCAAAATTACCAAGGTCAACACTAATTCCTTTTCCAAATTTATTACACTAATGAAAAATCTAAGCAAAGAAAAAAAAAAAATAGAATAATAGACATATCAGTGGTAAAGCAGTCCTATTACTTCTATATAACATAATTTAACAAATCCAGGAACACTTCCTCCAGTAGATGGGTTAGGAAGGTAAGTTACCTTCTAAGATCCAAATCAATTATAATCATTAGTTCTTAATTAGGTAGCAGTCACCAACATTTTAGCTTTATAAGCCATCAGTAAAAAAAAATAACAAATTAATGGGGAGCTTTTATTCCAAAATCCTTTATTACTTCCAAAAAAAAGATATTTTTTTCCCAATGATACACCCTATCAACAGTTTTACATCCTCCCCTTCCCTTCCTCTCTCTCTTGCAATCTAGTCTTATGTTGTTTCTTCAGTAGAAGGCTCAGAACAATCAGAAGTCAAAATAAAAACCCCCTGACAGACTACAATCAACAAAAGTATACATTCCAAGGTGCTAAACTGCTAAAATCATATATCATAATAAAAACAATGTTTTTATTATTAAAACTCACGGAAGAAAGCCTGTAAATAAGCACCTTATATCACAGACAAAATTGGTTATTATCAAAAACCACATTGGGCATAGCTAGGATATTTTCATAGTGCTCCATTGGAGTATGAGGCATAAAAGTTTTCATATCTAGTTATCTACCCATACTGAGCTAGAAATGGCAGGAGTCACATGATATCATTGGGTAAAAAATGTCAAAGATTCTTGAAATGCACTGAATAGCAATTTTGGACTGTGTTGGCAAGAAATTAAGAGAGATTCTATCTTGTCTTTTTAAGATCACATAGAATGCTAGGAATCTCCAAATTGGATCTTTTAAGTTTTATCTCTCTTCCATTCCCTTTCCTCACAAAAAACTCAACAATGCTAAGACACCGACATCTTTCCTACCTTTTCATGGTCCCCAACACTCCGAGAGACATTACAAATATCAGGCAGAGGTTTTTAGTAGATCAACTTGGGCTCTTGTGGAAGAGAATCCAAGGATTCAAAATCTAAAAGCTCTTATTTATATCCTCTAAACAAGGGACTGAGGGAGTGCTCACACTTTCTGCCTATGTTATACGGAGTATATGATTACAGAATCAGTCTGTTCTGATACGTCAATCTCCTACTGTTCACTCCAGGCTTCTCAATATATTTATCAGTTGGAGATAACACAATTTCTAAAGCAGGTCCCAGGGGAAGATAAAGTTCTGAATCTGATAACCATCAATCCACACCCAGTCTCAGAGTTATCCACTGCCATTATAGACTATAGCATGTAAAAAAATTCATATACAAGAAACAAATCAGCTGTGTCAAAGTACACTTCCAAATTTTAAGCAGGTATACAGTCCTACAAACAAATCTCTGACGGGTAGGCTTTGTAAATTAGTAACCACTACACAACAAATTTACAATATTACATCTACGAAAGACAATTATACAGTAATAAGTGTGGATTGTAGACAAAACAATGAAATCAAACAAAGTGTAAAATAAGCAATTTGCAAGACTTAAAAAAAAAGGCAATAAAAAACCTGAGCAAGCTCCAAGATTTCATTGTGATCCTTGTTCAACTCAGTTGGAACAGACCGTATGAGCTTTTTCTTGCCAACAGATATCACCTCGAACCCACTACCTAAAACCTAAAAATGGGCATGACAAATGTAAGTCTATTGCAATCACCCTGCATTAAGATTAATAATGTGCGAATTGAAAGCACAATGGTGCACTCAGAAGCTGCAACTAGGTGTTTTGATCTTAAATAATTTAAGTTGATTAAAGTCCCCCATAAGGATGGTATGGCACGCTCAAAGCAACAGTCATAAGAGCAATTATTTTAATCAGTACAAAATTCTGATCAAAGTCACTTTAGTTATACATGATGCCAAGTGCATCCAAGTAAAAAGACAATAACGTTGAAGCTAACATTGACAGCCATGTGCACTTGCTGCACAATATCACAAGTAAATGTATGCGATTTTTTACATGTTTTGACCAAAAGAATAAGTTCTAGCAATACAAGCAACTTGCAATACCTTCAGTTTAGATATAGCACGCAAACAATCATCCTCTGATACAGGTTCACGGGCATTTTTGCGCTTCAAACGTAGCAGGTCTAATAACTCCTGCAAGTTTATCAAGCCTCCATTGAGCGATCTGGTGGCCAAACATATTTCAACAATTTGCACCCCTTTCTAGGCAACAAGAAGATGTATCAGAAAATACTAGACATGAATAAAAATGCATCACAACAAAAGCAAAGGCAGCTATTATCATATGCCAAAGCAGGCAAAGCATCATAATATATACTTGTAAAATTTAGCAAAGCCACAGTAAATATACTATATTGAATGGTCGACAAATGAATCATACAAAAGAGCTGAGACAGCATGACACTCACCAAGTTCATAATAAAAGTCACCAATTCCCAAAAGCTCTGCCCAAAAACCCTTGTTTGAGGCAAGAGGATCCACCCCTACTTTAGAGCACATCTCATGAAATTGAGCTCTGAATGTCGGGTTTTTCCGTATATCATTCTGCAGAAAAATGAAAAGTGAAAAATAGAATTACAATATCATCTCTGCTTTTTGCCAATTTGCACAGTTTAAAAGGATTCTTCTGCATTTAAGTTTTAATAGTTCAAGGTCCCAAGTATAAAATTTTTTGGTTAAGCTCAAGACCATGTAAACAGTAATCATAATGTATACTTAGTCAATCAATGACAGTGAATGATAATGAGAGGGGCATGTGCCCTTACTTCAACCCCTCCCCCCCCCCCCCCCACCCCACAAATACACGCACACACAAAAGGAACTATCACATACTCCAATACTTACCTTATCTGTCTAACTATTCAGTACAAATCACTAACTCGGTAAACCCTCCCCCCCCCCCCCCCCCCCCCCGGTCAATACACGCTAATGCAAAATGAACTATCACATACTCCAATGCTTACCTTATCTGCCTCACTATTCAGTACACTAACTAGTATAAGTCTATCCATTCAAATTTCATATCATAATACATTACTTCATCTGACTCGAGAAATCAAACTTAAATCCAAGAGATAATAGATTAAACAAGAACTTTATCCCTTTCCTTTTCTCAAAAAATGCCTCCAACTAGGAATCCTATTGCTATGAAAGAAAGCTCTAGTAAACATAGGAAATCAAAAAATTGTGTTGCGGATGAATTCATTCAATTCTTTTGCACAACCGCAAATAATTTGGGTACTTTTAGTTCCTTCAAGACATGAACAACAACTTGTCGAAGGGTCCTGCACATTCTGTATCACCCCACCACACTTGCAGCTCTATACCATACCCTAGCTTGTTCCAGCCACATCAAACTAAACAGTGGTCGGGAAAGGTAAGGACAGCTAAAGGCACTTCTTTATCTACTTTCTAGTCTAAAACTCAAACAATTAAAACCTTTATCATCTTTTCCAAAAACTCTCTTCTTGTAATTCTTTCTATCATCTTTCGGATGGGGTCCGGGATTTCAAGCAAATGACTTTTTAAGCTATATACAGTATCTAGACATTCTAGTAAGTCAGTTGCAGGTAGCTTATTTCCCTGCTCATCTTATAATTCCCTCTTCACAAAAATAATTACTACAAAAATTTATACTCAATGCTACCTCACCTTGACATCAATAACTTTACTGTAACAAATCCCATTTAATACCATCTAATTTCAGAAACAAATAAGATAAAAATCAACAGCTCATATTTTTTTTTTGAAATAACAGCTCATAAATTAAGAATAGGGGTAAACAGAATGTAATTCTAATCCTTACTATATATTATTTCTAAAATAATTACCAAGAACATCAAAGAAATTCAAATCATACCCTAAATTGTTGCTACATAATAATAATCAATAAAAATATCTAAAACTAATTATAAAACAAAAACCTTATGTTTGCGGGCGAAATCCTCGAGCTGAGAACGAAAAGTGGATAATTGCTCCTTCATAACATCGGTTTTCATGGAGGCTATATTTTCTCCAACTACTCGAAATTGATTCTGCAATATTCTTCAAAATCAATATTTCAAATTTTTTTTTGGGTGTTGTGAAAATAAATCGAAGAAAAATTGGAAGATGAAGATGATGAAGGACTAACCCTAGTAGCAGCAGATGACTGTAAACCTCCGATTCCCGGTCGCCGCCTCATTTTTCCGGCGAGATTTCACACTCTTACGCCGTTGGAGAAAAAGAGAAAGAGGAGAGAGAATGTGTGTGTGAGTTCAGTTTACCGGTTTTACCAGTCTGATTTTGATGCCAACGAATCAATAATTTGAGGTCCTTGATTTACAAAACTTACGTTGGGAAAGCTTTTTAAATTGTTGGCAACTAATGAGCAAAAATGGGTATAAATTTTAGGGGTATAATGTCCACGCATTATTATTAAAAGTAAAAAGATCAAATAATATAAATAAGGATAAAAAAAATAAATAATTTTAGAGTGTATAATTGTTCAAACACTATTAATAAGAGTTAAATTATAAGGATGTGGAGTTGGCTTGATGATAGCACTCCCATCTTATAACCTCGAGGTTATGGGATCGATCCGAGTTAAATTATTAAATCACAAAAGTTTAGAGACAATCAACATCATATTATGGTGCATATTGATAAACAAACATTTTAGGCATATAATTGTCTCACATTATTCATAATTGGAGCGATTACCTGCATCACACTATTCATGAAGAAGCTACAGCTACATCGGATAAACATTATACTCATCCATGAACAATGATAAAGCAATCAATTGAATTCCGGTGGAAAGTCATGCTACAATTTCTCGTAGCTACATAGTTTACAACTAATCGTTTTACAAAATTTCCAAGAATAAAAATCTAGCTCTAAGCCAGAGCTATGAATCTACACCTCTACATTTTCTATGGTATATCGTGATCTCTCAACAATCTAATCAATGATCTTTCTATACTGTGCTAGCTGTGAAAAGGGAGATAACAAAAGGCAGTGAGAACGAAATTAAGAGACCAAAGATGGATGTCTTCACTGTATAGTCTGTATTGAATAGTAAGTTTCTAAATTAACCTATCTATGCGGACAAGCCAGTGGCATCCTTAGGTATCAGAAAGAGAAATGCCAGGGGGATGAATGAACAAAAGAACTGAATAACGACGCCAAGAAGAAGGTTGTCAAAAGAACCCGAAGAAATGTTCAAAATCGATGCCAACCAAGCACCAACAAATGAGCCCACGGTGGATCCAAAATTGTTTATCGACATGAATAGAGCGAACAAGGTCCCTTCAATGCCTGGAGGACACAGCTGTCCTGATAAAATCAGAAATGGCATTAACCTGTTTTCACATCAAGAAATGAAACCATGTCAATATCACAGTATTTAAATAAAGAAAAAAAAAAAGGAAAAGAAATCACTACATAAACAAGCAATCACAAGTATTCCTGACACAACCAGTACTCCATCAATCTCAACTGAAATGTTTTCCTCACAAATGAAATCAGAGAAGAAACAGAGAATATATAACAACATTCTTTCGAAGTGAAATCAGAATATAATGATATCAAATGTGGCTGGATGACTGCAACAGACAGCAAAACTATGGGAGAAAGTCCACAATCACAAGTAAAAACTTCAAAGTGAAATAAGAAAATAACAGTGTCCCATGCAACTACAATCGACTGGTTATGTGACTGTGTCTCTCCCCTCCCAATTGGAAATAAGGTGGACAAGCAGAAAATACAAAAAATAATGTAGAAATGACTGAATGAGTCACCCAAGATGTTGACTATAAAAAAAAAAAAGCAAAGATAGAGATGCAGGTTCTGATATGCGAGTAATAATAGAAGCTTACTTGAACTGGTTGATTGCGTCTGCAACTGCAGTCCCCCATAAGACCAACATTTTATCTGAAATCCCGTATGCAATATTTGCTCTAGAAACTAAAACCATGTCTATGAGAATTAGCAAAGACAATGCAATCTGGGCCCACCTGCACAGCATTTTTGACAGAGCATCAGACACATCACACACTCACAGTCAGTATGTCTACAGAAAGGGAAGAGTGCAATAAACAAGAATAAGCATGTAGGTAATAAAATTCACAAACTACTTACATAAGAGTTTTTTGTAGCTTCTTTCTCTTCAAGTACTTGTTGTAAATGGAAGTTCCAAGCATCAGGCCTAGCCAGCCCACAACTCGTACATTTCCCAGGAAGGACGCATCCAAGTTCAACAACTCAGTCTGATAGTAGAACATCACGGTTGAAATGTTGGGGAGGGTAATGTGTGCCAAGAAAAACCAAGCCATGGGTCTAGCCTTCCAATTGAAAATAATGATTAGAGGTTGAACACATCCATCATGCATAATGGAAAATAAAAAAATTATTAACATGATTCACTTCACAAGAGACATGAGCACGAATGAACCAACATTCGAAACATGATCTTATCAAGACATTATGGTGAATTGGGAAGAAATGATGCCAAGGAAAGCAAGGACCATTTACCTTACGCAAAATTGACCAAACTTATATCAACCAAGTTTACCAAATCAAGCCAAGATTTCAGCCAATACAACATCGTCTTAAAAAAACAGAGTCCACAGTCCAGATCATATCATGTCACCATACTACTCAAATTCCAAAATCAAGATATCTTTTTAGGTCACACAATCTAAGTCATTTACCTGTTGACGGTTATCTAATAAAATGGCCCAAAAACACAATGTTTAGCTTTTTAGTGCCGATGAGTAAAGTTATTACTCCAAGTAATTTTCTTACCTCAATATGATAGGCTGTCTAAAAGCATTGAATAAACTGTAACTGGCAGTCTTCAACGAGTAAAACCATTGTAATGCTAATGACTTATTCTTGACTTGCTTCGGAGAGTTATTGGACGAAATTGCTTTCTTTCTATTTTTTTGGCTCTTCTTTCTCCTTGAAGTGCCAGTTTTGGAGAAACCATTAGTTAAACGGTCCACATTTTCTGCATTATCATCACCATTACTCATATGCAAGCTTGTCGAATTCGAATCTTCACTTAAATCTTTGGAATTTGCAGGACTCTCCTCAACCAAACCACAAGACACAAGCTGTAAAGCTGGAAGAATGGCAAACAGCAGAAATATGGCATCTATTTGCAAGTTACTCAGTACATATCCTCCCAATAAACTCCCAAAGATTCCTCCCAAGGCCATGGACATCCAAGAAATTGACTGAAGATCTCCAGCAAATGCAGCCCTATCAATAAATAAATAAATATATAACTAAATAAATAAATAAAATGAAGTGAGACATAAAAATATTTACATATATGCATCTGGCAGAAGCAGGCTGGCAAGCAATAGAGAAATATTATGATGTTTCCAAGAGCTCTTCATTTTATACTAAATCTTGGATCAGTTCATGCAACTTGAGCAAAGAATAAGATTGACATTAATATACATACCTCTCAAACCTTACAGCTTCTGCAATCATTGCATCAGCTACAACATCAGCCATGGCAGAGCCTATATTCTGTGCTGTTAAAAAAAACATGAGTGGCACTTTGGACGATCTCAGTGATGCATTTAGGCCTAACATAATCCATGGCACTAGAGATAGCACTGTCGAAATAAATAAGTATGGAGTCCTTCTCCTCCCTCTTATGGGTATACAATCTGATATAATTCTGCAAATAAGAGCAAACCACAAGCATCAGCAACAGAAAGAACAAATATACAGAATGCTCTATAACCCTCATTATGTGAAGCATCAAAGGAAGGTACTACTTAGTAGCTAATGCAAATCTACATGGTAAAATTATACCACAATATTACTTTAGCAAATATACAGAATGCTTCAGTACACTTCCCCAAATGTCATTATGTGAAGCAACAGGGGAAGTTATTACTTAGTAGTTAATACAATCTGCATGGTAAAATTAAAATACAATATTTTACAATAATGATAGAAAAATTTAATATCTTGATTACATGCATAATCAAGAGCATGCCAGGAAAACACCACTATTCTATCAACAAATATTCAGAGACATCATAAAATCTTCATATGGATCAAACTATATGTTCAACGTACGGAAGCATACAAATGGATGTTTATTTGGGGAAAAAAATATTTCTTAAAATTGAATCCTTGGAAGTTGGTTATGCATTGACAATTCCCTTGAGGATTACCTCGTGCGAATGGATCCCTTGGCAGTTGGCACACTACGCAAAAATGAAGTGTATACTTTGACTAAGTATGCATATGCATATGCACATGCCAAAAAAAACTAAGCTTGTCTAAAATAACTAGAATTGGCAGTATACGGGTACAAGTACGTCTATTTTTATAGAAGTAGCATACTTATTCAAAAGTAATAATAAAATCATACCCATATAATGGTTTTATACTCCAAGGAAAAAATGCTACCGAGGTTACAAACTGGGATGCTGAGGGAGACAGCTTCAGATCGTCCTTTAGATGGTAAGAAACTGCTGTCCACACAAAGGATCTAAAACCCTGCATTGGACAAATTTCAAGGACAAAAGCCAATCATTAAAAACAATAAGGAAGAATCAGCAGCATTGCCGCAGAAATTCCAGGCCCCAACAGCACTAACACATCACTACCCCCACCCCCAAAAAAAATAGAAAAAGGGGAAACAAAAGGTCACATAAAACTGACAAATGGGAAGAGGGTATTAGTGTTTGCTCCATTTCTGACCCTTAAACACAATATTCCTGTCAGAACATAGTTCACTATTCTGTCATAGTGTCATGTGTCTAAGTGGAAGACAGAGTGACAGACAGAGAGTAAAAGCTTGATAATTATACTCCAGAACACTGATGAAACCATCAGTTTGGTTTAGTAAAATGCTAAAGCAGCTTAACTACACTTAAGGAGAGAAGTAATAGCCACAACCTACAAAAATATATACAATCTATTATCTATAGATAAGTGTATTGCAAAATAAAATATCGGATATCAGCAATCAGTGTTAATTGTTCGCAGGCCATATCCTGGGAGACACCTATACCCCCTCACAAAAAGGTAAAGAAGATAGAATTATGAGGCCTAATCAACATTATAACCATTGAATGAATGACCAAGATTGCAAATATAAATCAGCCCTAACATTCAGGTAAGGAACCTTCTTAATAAGAATAGCTGCTCGCAAACACAAGGGTTGGCCCTAATAAAGTATTTTTCGCTGTTCTTAATCAGACTTTGCTATCACTCTCTACAGTCTACACTGGCATGGGATTACTTTTTCCTCAACATCTTCACTCTCACACCAATGAAAACATCTCTCTTGTTTGCAAAACCCAACACCCAACTTACACCAAAAGACAAACATAGATATGCACCAAGACTTATGAAGACTCATAAACATATATAATAACCTCTTCAAGTTATTCAAATCAATGAAAACCTTCAAGACTTCACACACCAGAGCTACCTGCACCAATGTGCTGCATTCATAGCTAATTTCTCGCCCTTCCAAAGCATCAATATGTCACTAAGCCAAGCACAAACTTTAATTCACCTATAAATTTGAAGCGCCACACGTCTGATCTGATTTTTTCAGCAGAAAATTGTAAGCTGCCAATCTACCACCCCAGCAACAAACTTTGGGAGGACATTAGTATTATCAAAGGCTGATTTAGCTTACAAGTCACTAAGGCAAACTCCATTGTAAACATTACATCCAATCCTCTACAAGCTATGGAATAACTTATCATTGTAGCATGCTAAATTGAAGTGCCAACCACATTCTCCTATTAGACTCAATATGTTTCATATGTATCCTATAAGGCTATAGATCAGCACCTCTACTAGTCTTGATCCCATCCAAAAGTAACTAAATAAAATTTTCTTAACGTTACCATCAGTTCAAAAGTTCCACCAACAATGTCTACCATGGTAATTTCTTTAGAAAAATAAAAATACCCTAATGAGGCGGCCGGGTGTGAATCAAAGCCAGGGACTTCTCTACCTCCTGAAGACCTGAACCCCTATACTTTCCAAATCATTAAAAACACATTCTTCTACCCCATCTCAAGATTGGCTGATCCAACTGGAATTTGCCAACTCTAACCAATTCAAATAGGCCAACTATAGAAGATTAACCATCTACTATGATCTTAATATAAGTATCTCACTTCATAACTCCATCAACTACTTACTACTTCAGGCCAAAATCATTAAATCACAACGACTTTTCCTATAAACTGGCAAATTAAAAAAATTAAGTAGCAATAACCATGAACATTATCAATCCTAGGTCTAAAACACAAACCCAGAACCACATAATCGCAAATTTAGCCCAGATAAATCTAAAATTAATTAATTTTAAAAAATCACACCCCATTTCATAAAACTAAAATGTCATCATACCCAGAAAAAGAATAACAATCAAAATTCCCAAAAAATCATCAACCCAGAAAAAAAAATGAAAATCATAGAAAAATTAACCTGGGTAAAGTAGATCAAACAAATGAGCCATATGAAAGAAGCCCCAAAGGCGGATTTGAGCTGCTTCGACCATTCTATCATCGTCGATTTTATTTTTGCGCCAAATGATCAATGTCTCGACCTTTGAATAATAGCTGCATAAACCCCAGAAATTAAAATTAAACAATAATAACTACTGGGAATTTTTTGTATAAAATATTTCATGAACTCGTTAAATTCATCAGCATTTGAAGTTTTTCTGATGCGAACTGTTTTCTGGCAATATAACGGGCGAAGTTAGTTTTTTTTTTATAAATAAAAAGGGAAAAGAGTTGTAAGAAAATTCCAGCAAGGATTGAGGGGTGCACGTGGCGGAGAATCATTGGGTCCTGTTAGTTGTTCCCTCACTTTCATTGGTTTGTTGAATTTGTTACGTTCAACTTTGTGAAAACTTGAGAACAAACCTATTGACTGACAATAGGGGTAGATCATTCAATCATGGATGTTTACTATTTACACCTTTCACTCCACCCAGAAAAAAAAAAAATTATAGTTATTTACTTGCTTTGATTCGCTTACTATATTGATAGAATAGACACGTATAAATTGACTTTGAGTCATTACGATCTCTAAAAAGATCAACTTCGAGCTCTTAGAATTAGAATGGTCCTAAGGTCAAAGTCTTCGACACTTAAATTATTGCCTCTAACAATGTATATTTGAGAATCTGTGAAGGGGAGTCACCTTTACCCCTAGGGCAATATATATACTTCTTATACAATGGTAGCATGATTTATTTGGCCCATGTTTGCTCTAGCCAAAAATTAGTTAGGTCTCAACATCTAAGCAATACTTCTTTAGTGTGACTTTAATTAGAGTGAAAATTAAATGGAAGTTAGCTTGGTTGTTAGATGTAAAGGGGCAATATTTATATGTGATCGAATCTTGTCTGAAGCATTTTGACTTTTTTTTTTTTTTTTTGAACAGACTTTTACACACTCAGTTTATGCTTTAATTTAATAGCATGAAATTTATTTTTAAAAAAAATTAGTTGTTGCTTATTAAATATAAGTGAGATTGAAATAATGCATTGGCATGCATAAAATATGAAATGGTGCAAGTAAAAAGAAATAGATTTATGAGTAGGTAGACTAGTTTAGGGTTTACGATGTTAGGGCTTAGATTAGAGTTTAGAGTTAGGGTTAAGGATATAAGTCTATGGTTTAAGGCTGAGGGTTAGGGCTTAAGGGTTAGGATTTAAGGGTTTGGGTTTAGGGTTAAGGCTGAGGGTTTAGGTTGAGGGTTAAATGTTTAGGGTTAGGGTTAGGGTTTAGGTTTAAGGTTTAGGGTTAGAGGTTCAGGGTTTAGGGTATTTAAATTACCGATTTGTCCTTATTTTTATTACTTTCTATTAAAAAAAAACTCCCAATGAAGAGCAAAAAATAAAAATAAAAAAAAGACAAAAAAAATCAAAAGAGAAGATTCACCAGCATTTAGAAGATCAGCCTTTTAGACAGAAAATTGCGTAGAAAAATATTGACCATTTTTAGAAGATTTCATTTTGCCAATATCAAATTGAAATTATGTTACAATAGAATCAGTAGTTAAAAAATGGGGGAAAAAAAAATCAAAATCATCAGCGAAGCAGAAGATTTCCTTTCTTCATTATCAAACTGAAACTAGGTTTAAAAATACAGTAGGTGTAAAAAAAGTAGTGGACCATTTTTATTCGATTTTAAATTATAGGAAAATAAGAAAATTAGTAAAAATAATAGAAGAAATTGAATAATTGAAATGAAAAGAAGGGTTTTTATTTCCAGAATCTGAAGACATTGATCTTGTTTTCGAAGAAAGAGGAACAAAGGGTTAATATGGAGAAAAAACAGGGGAATGAGAGGAGAAGACAGGGGAATTAGGGGAGAGAAATAACGGGAAGAAAATAAATAAACAGGGGAATTAGGAAATTAAGTCTGTATATTGTGGCCTTCCGTTATGGTTGTGAAACTTATATCTAAAAATTCATTTCAAAGAGTCAATTAGGTGCTAATTTGGTTAGCTACAGTCCTACACGACCCGTGTTTTTGCTGTAATTATGCTGTGTTTGTTATACAGAGCATTATCTTAATTTATTATTTTATCTTTTACGGAGTAGTATTATTTTAATTTGTTAATTTTTAAATTTATATTATGATGATTTTTTTTTTTTTTTTTTTTGAGGGGATTATTATGATCATCCATAACTCTGAAAATATACTTCCATGAGACCTTGTGTACATCTAAATAGGCAGATCCACACCTAAATTATATTTCCATTAAGCAAGCTTGTATAATAATATAAGCCTACTAAACTTTAACTAATCCGAATTCAATTCGAGCTTGGTCAGGCCTCATTTTGGAGGAAAGTTCTCCCAACAACTGTAGCAACGATTCATTATATATACTCGCAGTCACACAAGCTGTCTAAACAAAAAATATATATATACATACTAGTATATATATTCACACAGAAAACGGAATAATAAGTTAAGCAGCAACTCGTCTATTTATCTTCAATGTGTGCATTGCATACAGAGTATTACACACCATTATGTAGCATGTTAACTTAGCAGTACATTGGGGTATTAGCAAACTGGTAAACAAACGGCTTAAGAGTGTAGGAATAACCAGAAGGGCGCTTATAAGTGAACTTGACTCCAGAGCTGCCATCTCCAAGATGATTACACCGCTCATGAAAACTGCTGATTGGCCGTGCTAGGCATGCATCCCAGCGTTCACTTTCAGACATTGTTTCTGCAACTGTATATACTCCTTTGGAATCAGTGAACGCCTGATAGTTCACAACCTCCCCAGATTTAGTTATACACAGGACAGCCACCTCGGCCCCTGCATGAATAACATTATGAAGTATGACAAAGTTAGCTACTTCAGCTGCTACCATAGCCAAGAAACTACTATGCTGTATTTGCCTCATACACATTTGATCAATACATATTTTCTTTTTCATTTATAAATTGCTAAGCCCATGAAATAAAAGAGTTAATACACGTTTACACCTAGTTTTGGTAATTTAAGCTTCAACAAATTCGTCCTGCTCTTATCTTATATTAGGAACTTGAATGAGACATGCTCAATATAGCAAGTGAATGGAACCTCCTACCATAGCACATGCCACCATCAGTAGACTAGCACCATTTGGCAGCAGCACATCAGCAATCACGTCAACAACTACTAAACTTCTAATATGTATAATTTTAATTGACATTTGATTATCTAATATAGTACTGAATATGTTATCCAGAATTAAAAGCATTTGGCACATTTCCTACTAATTGTAGCTTTTAGCTTCATTAAAGGCAGGATGTAAATAAGCTGAATATTAAGATGAATCTATCTCCTAAGAATAATACAAGGACATTGTTGGTAGAGAGAAAACACGCATAGGGATGATGGGTTGGCTGTTAGATTAACCAAAATAGGATAAGAATCCCCAAGACGGGTAGCTTCAAAGACCCAAAACAGCAAAGAAACTCTAATTAGTTTTTCAAAATCACTTAAAAATACTTTATCTGTACAAGTTTTGATGAGTTTATAGTTTGAGATCGTTGTACAGTTTACACGCTCCTAGAAGAACATTCATGAAAGCCCCTAAGACTTGCCCTCTACTCAGCCAGGATGCTACTGCAATCACAAGGATTGATACAGTACTTGTCTAACCACATTCCCACAAAAGCTCTTTTCTAGACTTTGAGTTGTTTGACTTAGTAAACAATTACAAAAAAGAAGCCTTCTATCATATGTGAGTGTCCAATCAACTTCTCAAAGTTCAACTTCATCCATGAGATATTATATAGACCCAGTATCCACCTCCAAAGAGCCACCTTTGAGGGTGTAAAGAGGAGAAGCTGGGACAAGAATGAAGCACAGCTGGGGGCACGTCAGCACAACGTGACAAAAGTCATCAAGGAAACATTAAGGGAGCGGCATCCTTGGTCTGATTATTGATGGGGTGAAGAGTAGTAGAAGACATAGCTAATTAAGAAGTAGGTAACCTATTGTAATGAAGCTTGTGTATATAAAAAAGTTGTAGTAGAACTAGAATGGCAAGGATTATATGGAAATTGCAAGAGAATTTTGGAAAGAGAATTATAGCCTAAAGCTACTAGTTGGGAGTAGTAGCCGAGCTACCTTTTGTAAGCTTTCAAGAATTATCAAGCAATATATCAAGCTTTCATCTTGTTTAATTCTTACTGTTCGTATATATTTACCATCAGAAAACCAGTCTATTTCATGAGATGAAATCTTTACAAATCAATCTCAAGTCCAATGGAAATCATATAGAAAAGACAATGAGCTTTTGGTACAAGTGTACAGACATGGCTGAATGCTCTTGAATAACTAAGTAGTCCCACATCACTACAAGAACAGTATTTAGTATGGATTTTGTCAAAGTTCAGATTATGCAACCTTACCCTAAACAATAACAAGAAAGGCCCACACATAGAGCATTACAAACAAAAAATTGAAATGCGCAAAATGTATTTAGAATCCGTTCCCATAATTTGGAGTAAGCAAGTCTGCAATGCAGGAAGGGATTCATGAAATACATCCTACATGTATCAGCTAGTTGATCATTTGATCACTTTCCCATCAAATGATCACTTTTACACTTTCCCACTTCAAAACTATCCTCAATCAACACTATCATCATATTTCAATGAGTATAGTAATAAGAAAAAACCATATACTGTAATTTGATCAAGAAATCAATGAATTACTCTTAATTAAGAAGTACTAGTCAATTAATAGTAAAAATGCCATCAGAAGAAACCCCATTTTCACACTGTCGGCAATACCTAAAACAGAACAATTTAAGTGTCGGCAAAAACAAATTCCATCGAAAATCAGTACATACTTTTACTAATCCAAAAACCCAATTCATATAAACCACAAAACTCGATTATACTACATACCCATCAAAACCCCCAAAAATAAGCAAGAAAACATTATTAAATACATAATCAGAAATCATAAAGTAATCCACAACACAGAATAATAGGAAAAAGATGATACCTTGAAGAACATGATCTTCAGGGCCAATTGAAGAATCCCCACAAACATCACAAACAACTCTGCCTATAATTTCACCAGTCCAAGCAATGGCACTAGGAGTCAATACCAGTAGCAATAAAAAGAGAGTAAAAGTAGTAACAGAAAGTTTGAGATTATGACCAAAAATGGATTCTTTCTCCATTTTTATCGGTGTTATTGAATTTTGGAAGACCAAATAGTCCTGATTTTTGGGGTTGAATCCTGCTTCTGGTATTGCTTTGATGGAGTTCAATCACTTTGTTTTAAAGAGGTTTCTTATTTCACTTTGTGTGCACTTTTCTTTTGTTGACCTCTTTCTTTTGTTGACCTCTTCTTAAGATTTTCAGTGACTTTGGCCTTTGGGTAGATGGACTATGGGAGAAATTGGACTCTGTATTAAGGTCATGTTAGCTTATATTTTTGTATAATTTTATGTAAAGTAAATTTAAACAAATTTGTGTTCTATTTAATTGATTTTTACTTATTTTAGTTATAATTTGTATTTGAATAACTCTTATTGGATCTTATTTTTCCCGACTCATTTAAATTTAGAAGAAATGAAATAAGTGAAATAAGGTAAACTGAATCAGTCTTAAGGTTGTGATGGTAAGGTTGTGGCAAGCGATGATAAGGTTGTGGCAAGAGAGGTCATTCATGTGTTTGTTGAGACGTATATTATATCATATGGCACAAGTTTGGGTAGGTAAGTTCGTGTCATGCGTTATTTTAGTAATACATAATTCCAAATTTAAACTTGCTCCAATATTATCAAATACAAGTTGAGCATGAGTTTTTTTTTTCCTCAATACCTTTGGAACTTCGAAGTACATCAACAAAAGTCACTTTATAAATCAAAGTTACAGTAAAAATCAACTTAATGTCAATACAACTCAAAAAAATTGAGTTGACCACCCATTTAACATGTTTGTTTTTTTTTTTTTTTTTTTTTTTTAAGATGCCTACATGGTTCACCAGAGCTTAGCTCCAACTACGTCCGAATTCGACTCGGGACACATACCTAATTTATGGTAGGTGAGTCTCCTAACAAAAACGTTGCAAATCCCAACTATTTCCAATTAGTTTTACTATGGGGTCAAAATTACCCAAAAAATAGAAGCACTACTTGATCCATTATGGTTTGGGCTCAAATATGGGCTTGATAATTTGGTATGGTTAGGTTAATCACTCATCCAGCATATTTCTAGGCGCCGGTATTATATAAACCAAACTAACTCACTGTGTATTATCTCCCACTCTCCTCTTGTTCTTGAAGCTTCTTCTACTGCTATAATCTGCTATATCAATCAACGATTTTGTTGGGTGAGACTGTGAGAGGTTCTTGTATTCTCAGCCTTTTCTGTTTCTTCATCATAAATTTATATTGCTCAAATATTTTGTTGTTTTACTATTTTTTTCTGTTGATTGTCAATTGATTTTGCCCCATTTTATGCTAAATTACACAGTAATTTTAAAGTTTTCTCTCTAGTTATTAAAGGGATTTTCTTATATTTTGCCAAATTAACATTTTGAATCTCTTTCTTATTTGACAATTAGTGACCAATTAATCTGGGTTATAATTCAATTGTTGTCAATTTTCATCAGTTATATGTATACTTAAGGATGGATTTTTCTAAATGATTAAAAGTTTGAATCTTTTTCATTAGATCTTGTAATTTATTGTGTTTAATAACCAAAGTTTATTGCTGTTGTTATTTGTTAGGGTGATCTTAGGCTAGAAATGTACCACCTTGTGAGTTTAGTTGTCATGTTACTAGTTCAAATTACGACCATTGGAGTTTGTGATTAGTTGTGTTTGTGTCATTATTTTCTTTCATTGAATTATAGATTACATCCCAATGAAGAATGACTTATGTCCAAAAATAAAAGTAGTGGACTGATACATTCATGATGAACAATGTTATTCTGAGGGATTTCTTTAATTACTTCAATATTGTCTTAGGATAAACTTAATTTTCACAAGTGATTTGATTATATATAAAGGGCTGCGTGCTAATTGGGGAGAGTGTTATTACTTGACTCTGAAATACCTGTAGGTTTTCTACAGGGTGCCCGGCAGCGCTTGCCCGAACACGAATGAATGGCATCATAGTACAGGCTTGTGCTTTGGTAATTGGTGTTTGTTTCAACTAGCCTACTTACTATGATCTTAACAAGCCTGCCTCCAAAGGCCATTACAATCTTTAAAACAATCGTGTTCGTTTATTGAAATTGGACTCTCGGTGAGTAAAAGAGAGCAAGCGAAATGATGAAATCAGTTGAGCTGAAATTCTTTTATGTGGAATTCATTCATCTGAAAATTATGCCTTCAAAGTTCTCTGATTGCTTTGCTCTCTTTTACACAACATTTCATTTGTTGTATTTATGTGTTGTTTATTTGGGTTGTGAGCACCAATTAATACGTAGCTTGGCGTGAAAAATTTGTCAAACGCTACACGAGCTTGGTGCTAAAGCAAATTATTTCTTCTCTAATTTTGGCGTGTGCTTTTATCCCATGGCTAACTGGCAAATTGGTTAGAAGAAAAAGATGATCAACTTCTACTTTATTTTCACTAATGCTTTGTTGTTTAGTCGCTTGTTCTGTTTTGAGTCGCTTGTTCTGAATCAGCTGAAGATGGACATCCTTGGACATATAGTCATATACTGCAACACCTTGGAACCTATATACCTAAAAATATATAGGACATACTTTGATTTTCTAACAATTTCCCTTAATATTGTTATAACGAAAATTAATTCCCATTTTGCATCGATTATAAAATTAATTACCATAATATTGTCCACGTGGGATCGATTATTAAGGATTTTTTCTATTACTTTGGTTTGGAAAACCACTAACGTCATTAGCGGCTTTATATTAAAACCGCTAATGACATTAGCGGTTCTAAGGGGTTAGTGAAGTGTTTTTATAGAAAGAAAGTAGAGACAAACACTAAATTCTGGTGTATACTTACTCACTACCTTCACTTTCCTACTTGTGAGTTGTGAGTTTGTCATTTAGGGAGTAAGAAAAGAGACCTGGTTTTACTAATGACTGGTCTCTTTGAGTTTTGCATATTTCATAAAAGAACCACTTACGTCATTACCGGTTTTAAGCTATTAAAAAAACAATTGATATTCAAGTCTGAACTTACGTGAACTGGACTGAACTTATTGGAGCTGAAGTGAGCTAAATATTTTATGAGATAAGGAAATTACGAACTGAACTGAATTGATAATAATCTGAAGAGAACAGGTCGTAAGTATCTCGACATGGATGTGATCTAATGGATGAATTGCTTGACCTATTGGCCATTATTTAGCTTCAAGAATATAACACGAGACCAAGTCACGTGTTGTATACTTTTATTTTCACTTCAACTCATGACACTGAAACTGGACAAACAGCTGATCGCAATACCTTAGAAGTGGCTTGGAAGTTGGACTTGATACAATGATTCTTGTACTTTGTAAACAAACAACTCATGCGATGAAATAAAGATGCATTGTGCAAGTGATATGACTTAGGCCTCTTCTGATTGACTGAGCTAAATTAAACTGAACTAAATATTTTATGAGAGAAGGAAATTAAGAATTAAACTGAACTAAAATTAATCCGAAGAGAACAGGCCCTTAGGCTATGTTTTAATTAATAAATATAGATGGGAGTGTGCAAGTGATGTGACTTAGGCTATGTTTTAATTCAAATTCAACTAAACCTATCAAAGGTATTCAAAAATAAGTAGACACAAATTAAAAGATAAAAAATCTAATTTAATGTGATCGGATCAATTTTGAATTAACCAAATATTTGCTTAAATAAACCACTTGAACATAGTCTTAGAACCTGTTCTAATTTACCGAACTAATTGGAAATGAAGTGAAATGATGTTTATGAGAGAAGGAAAATAAGCTTAAGAGAACATACCCTTACCATATGACCTTATTTATTTATTTATTATTATCATAAAACAGACAATTATATTAGGAAAATGTTATACATGGCCCTTAGGGCTACATATAAACATTAAATTTACACTTGAAAATCGTAAAAAGTTAAGAAATTATAAAAATATAAACACTATTTATACAATTTCCAAGAGTGCATTTAATGCTTATATGTTAATGCTTATATATAGCCCTTAGGGCTACATATAACATTACTCATTATATTATCAATAGGCTAAAGCCATTAGTTTAATTACAACCAGCATCACTAAATTTACAAATTGAAAATTGATGCTGCACAAAATAAGGTCAAAATACTGACCATTAATACCATCGAAGGGACCTTATTTTGACCACATTCGGTACAAGAGCTTTTTCAAAAAGCTGATTGAGCTGAATCTGATAATATGTGAAAGTTCAGTCTGTTACTTTCATGTCTTGCAAAAGATACAAACAGGGATTATAAATTGTTCAGCTGAAGGTACATCAGAGTATCAGACTAGATTAATGTTAAGAGAAGATTTTAGCCAATTTTATCACAAACTCGCTCTGGACCTGGATTATCGAGGTGTAAATAAATTCTCACTACCAACAGAGTAGCTCGCAATAGATTAAGGGAATTTTGGTGATTTCATTTAACTACATGACTCCACAAGTTAGAAAAGATCCTGAGAGGAAGCTGTAATAACCAAAAGAAACAGCCAGGAAGGGGCATATTAAGCTAATGCAAATTCTTGAAAGTACATAATCAAAGCAACATTCTCCATGTATAAAGTTTAAAAGTTATCATTGTTTAAGTTGAAATACACAACAGGTAAACACAGGTAATAAAAACTAGATAGTCTGACATTGTCACTCCTCCAGTAAAACGTTTAGTGAACACCACACCAGTAGTTAAAAAAAAAAAACAAATTTAACACACTATAGAACTGCAACTGCCTGAACTTTAGCTGTATGTAGCTTGTTGCTTTATTGTAAACCTCATTAATAAGAACAGATCATCCTGCAACTTTTCTCGTAAAAGTTCTGCTGGGTTGGATCTCCTGAGATCGTCCCATAAACATGTTAGATTGGCCATGCCATCCTCCAGCCTTCATAGGTGGTGGTACTGATTGCCTGATTGTTTGCCTGCCAGAACCCAGAGACATGTTGGACAGCTTCTCTGCTGTTTCACTAACTCCACGAGTGGTCCTACCTGGGTATATGGAGGCTACATACCAATACCTTTGCATATTAGTTTCCATAGCAAGCAAGTTTTACAGGGGAGAACAAGCAAAAGAGAAGGCAAACAAATTATGTATTGACAAAACCTAATAACAATAAAATTAATTCAACATGAGAAGTGACCTACATGGGCTGTTCCTAGCTGGTGGCCGATATTTTGGCTGTTTAACAGAGCTCTTAACAGATTTGTCATTCTTGTTTAAATCCTTGCCATCCATTTCCAGTTTGCGTTGTACACCCGCACCAAAGGCAACATGAGGTTTCAGATTTGTGGTCTTAGAGACGGGATGAGTTCCAGGACCAGAACTCTTCCTCACAGATTTCTGATCAAAATATCCCCTGGTTCCCAATGATGGGGGTGTTCTGTTGACAGTTGCTTTAGGCCGTAGAGATGGCGGAACATAGAAACAATTCTGTCAAAAAAAAACAATTGTAACTCCCATCTACATCATCCCATGCTAATCAAAACCAAATAAAATGTACAAATTCTCAGTTCTAGAAGACTGGCGCAGAAATCATGTAAACAAAGAATACCTTAAAGAAGGGATGCTGAAGGACCTCTGCTGCTGTTGGCCTTTGAAAGGGGTCCCAGGAACAAAGTGACTGAAAAATGCAATATATATTCAGTTACTGAGATAAAAATATCACAAGCAAGCCTTGAGCTGGATTAAAAAATTAAAACATTCACTTTACCCTAATAAGGCTGATTGCATCATCACTTGCTGAAGGTATGAGACTTGAAAGATGCACACCAGGAAGCTGAAAAATATAATCAACATAAGATCAGTAAGGGGCAGAAATTGAGTACTAAAACAACAATGATCTAGGGTTGGCTAGCATGAATCGTCATAAGGAACCATCCGCAAAAAATTGAACACAGAAAAAGAGAAAAAATGAAAGTGCAACAAAAAAAAACATAGGACAAATACGAGGGCAGCGCAAAGTGAAAACCCAAAATCAAGCACTGCAAGAACTAAAAACCATGACCAAAATAGGTTGTACAATATTTTACAACACTGCACCACATTATGTATGACATTATTCACAATACTAAGTATTAAAAGCTAAAGTTTTAGAAGACAACTCATCAAACATTTTATTGGAATGCATGAATCAGCTGCTGAAAAATATCAACTTCACCAACAAAGATAGACAAGGGCAATAACAGACTAGATGTTGATAAAAAAAAGCATACTACAGAAATAAGAAACTAAGGAAATTTAGCTGGGGGAAAAAAAAAAAAAAAAAAAAAAAAAAAAAAAAAAAAAAAAAAAAAAAAAAAAAAAAAAAACTTGAGCATTGTTGATACACTTAAAGACAACACGGAAGTTGCAGTAAAATATTATGAATGGAACTAAGCCTCTAGAAACATTATGCTACCAAGCAAGATAGTGTTCTATAAACAACAGAAAAATACAAAATAGTCCTAGAACTCCTAAATATTACGACCTGCTTCATATAAACTTGTAGGAGGGTCCCATAACATCCAGGAGTTAAATTAACAAAATGCCAAGTTAAATCATTGGATGCTGAGACCTAAGATAGGGTGATTGGAGCAGAAAGATATCCCTCTCACCAATCACCCTAGAACTCTAGAGACAGAAGAAACAGAAAAAAGGAATGTACACAGTCAATGGGCTTCTGACTCACCTGTGGAAACTGGTAATTCATTGATCTAGAAAGCATGAGCCCGTGAGCCCAAGAGTTCTCAGTTGGAGTTCCGATGACACTGCATATTTTATAGATTTCATCTGCTTCACTGCAATAACACCAATGACAATAAAGTATAAAAACAAAGGGATGACAAGGCAACCAGAATTCATGTATTAATATGTGCTCTTAATAATTAAAATTGATGCCCATACCTTAACCCAGGAAAAAGTGGACGAAGAGTAAACAGTTCTGCCATTATCGCACCCATTGCCCACATATCTAAAAGACCAAAAATACAAAAAGAATTCAGAATATCATAATTAATGACAAAGGTCCAACTGTACAGAGACTTGGCTAAATCAATTTTTATGTCCATGCAACTTACCCACAGCAGAAGTGTAAGTGGGAGACTGCAGCAGAACTTCAGGAGCCCTATACCTGCCACATCACAAAATTTTCAGATACATACAACCTAGAAAAAAAAAAAGGCAAATAAAGAAGAGATGGAACACTAAAAACAAAAACAGAATAAAGAATGCTTACCAGCGTGTGGAAACATATTCTGTATAAGGTGGCCCAGAACTTACTTCTCGTGCAAGACCAAAATCAGCTATTTTGATAACATCTTTTGATACCAGCAGATTCTCTGTAGTGAAACAAGAATAAAGCACTTAGCTACTAAACAAAGTAAAGAAATTTGTCAACATTAAAGAGTACTTAGCTCACTGCAACTAGCACGTTGCAAAGTTTACACATACAACAAACTTAGGCAAAAAGTAAGGCTGTCTATAAATACAAACCAATACTAGAGATACTGGACAACACAGAAAGCCTATAAATCAATTTAAAACCCAATTGGGAAAATCCAAGGTGTAAATATTAGAAGGGAACTACATCAACCAATATAATTTCTGAAAATGAATGGTCAAAGTTCAGAGTTAGATTGATGCTAGTTTATTTTTGAAGTTTTAACAATGAGCAATTAAACAAATGTAGAGAATGAAAAATTCAAAGCCAAAGATGCCCAAAATCATGTCATTTCTGACCACGACTAGTTTCATTCAGGCAGCACATACCTGGTTTAAGATCACGATGAAAATATCCACGCTGGTGCATGTAGGCAAGGGCTTGAAATACTTGAAAACACCAATTTCTGAGTTCATTTTCAGAAAAGGGCCTTCCTCTATCCTTCATAAGTTGGTACAAATTGCACTCCTAGTAAACAAAATGTTATATGGACTGGTATCAGAAATCAGTTCGACTGTACAAAGGAACAAAAAACCAGGACCACGCACAAGAAAAGTTACCATATATTCAAACACAAAATGCAGGATATCATGCTCTCTAATAACTTCTTTCAGCTTCACAATATTTGGATGGCTCATCTTCCTTAGTGACTGCAACATTTCCAAATAAATAACTCAAAAAAACAGAGATGGAAAACAACAAATTCAATAGCATGATGTAATTAAAATAATGTTACCTTCACTTCTCTTAGATTAATGCATTCATCCCAGGAATAATATTTTTTCTTCATTTTCTTTATAGCAACCTGTGAACATATCTCATGATATCAAATTGCTAATCAAAAAACAATATCCCAATTTGATATCAAAGGAATGTAACTTACAACTTCTCCACTCTGTTTATTAATAGCACGCCAAACACACCCAAAAGTTCCATCACCAACTTCCTTAATTAGCTTGTACCTGAACAGGCAAGAACTCACCTTAATTAGCAGTACTCATCACAGAAACACAGTAAGAGACCAAAATAATGAAGGTAGAATAAACTCACCTCTCCATTGTTGAGTCAGAAAACGATAAAGCTGAGTAATTGATGAAGGTCTCTTTATTCAACAAAATTGACAAATCACTAACACGAGAAACATAAGACAACGATGCCCAATAGATGTCTGTAAATAACACTATACGATAATAAATTGTGTGGTTGTATTGATCCAGCAGAATCCACCCTTTGATTTTCTATCCCAACAGCACGGACACAAGATGTGAACTCCTGTAATTGGCTTAAGTTGTGGGACTAATCACAGTAAATTCATGACCAGAGACTCTGAGACAGTCCAAAAGGGTAAATAGCAGAGATGCTTGGAGACTCAAGAACAAGTTCTTTAAGAAAATTCCTGTTTCACGTCATAACACCAAGGCTACCACAGAACTCCACAGCTGTCTGGAAATTGACACCTACTCACCTAACAGACACCCGGAGAAACAAAGAAAATACTACGGGCACAAAGAGTCTAATTTGATAGGCTTATCTAGTGGTGACTACAAAAGCAATCTGCATTCCTCAGCCTGCAATTATCAGCCCTGCAGGAGACTGTTTGATATTAAGTACCAAAATTATTTTACGTATCACAAAACTGAAGTCAAGATTAAGATATTGGCAGTACCCCACAAGATATCTTTCTGAAACTCTCGACTTGATATATACTCCACAAACTGCTGATAAGAGATTCAAAGAGGAACGAAAAGAAAGTAAAAAAAGATCAGAAGGAGCAAAAGCGGCATGAAACCACCTCTCAACACCATGAGGAGACAACTTACTCATAGGAGAGCACTAAAGATCCAACAAATTTCTTAGTAGACAATTGCATTAGGCCTCCTATACTGATCATTTAGAAAAATTTGGGCACTAGGTGCTGTTGACAAAGGAAACAAGAAGGAATCCGAGAATTGAGAACCTCCAGTCAAGAGCTTTCTGGAATGAAAGGACCTGAAAATGGAAGCAATTTGACAAGAAGTGGACATGCTCCATATCTTAGTAAAACAAATTGAACTTCTTAGATATAATTCTGGAACCTGCAAATCAAGAAGACAAGAGAGATTGAGATTAGTTTATGAAGCTCATATAATTTAAGTATGTGAAGCTTAACAAATAGAATTAGACAAGTTTTAATACAGGAGGAATAAGATACATTGCATCAGACTCTATTGTGTCCAACGTTAAAATACAACAATGCCACAAGCATTGTGTTTTCAACACAAATAAATAATGGTTATTTTATTATTAAGCCCGTGTCTCCTAAAATGTGCTTTCAGTTATGTGATCAGCAATATGGAAGAGGTAAAATCTATATTCTTGATAAACAATTCATTGTAGCGGAAAATATCAACATATATAGCACCATAGCATGAGGAATAGAATATTCTGTATAGAAGTGCGTCTTGCTTCAACATTAGTTTCAAGGGATCATTTCAGGCAATAACAAAATTTCTTTACTCTAAATAAATAATAATAAAAATAAATTTTTTTAAAAAAAAAACTTTGAAGTTGTCCACAACCAAACAAGGCAGTCATGACAATTCTATTCAGAAGAAGGTATTCCCTTTTATTCTAATTTTGAAAGCACATCTAATGGCTAAAAACAAAAACAAGTACGTCAATGTCCAAATTACATGACAATTTCAACCAAAAAACAATCAAAATCAGAGCACAAAATTATCCCTAATATTAATTAATTGAAAAAGAAAAAAATAGATCTCAGTTACACAACAAAGTTATCAATCCTCATTCATCAGAAGCCAAAAAACTCAACTAGCAGCAATCCGATTTCTGTTCATTGGTTAATTTCATATTTTTATATCTAATCAACGGTGTATCTCCTAGATTGCCATAACCCAAAAACTCAAATCACAAAATCCAAAGCCCCAAATCATTCGCCCGATTCCAAACTGAAAAGTTCCTTAGACGATGTAGAAGTATTAGAGAAAATACAATCATACAATCTAAAATATCATTCACCTAATCCGATCACATAACCTAAAATCATTCGCCTAATTCAATCACATAAGCTAAATGCCAACAATCATTCACCTAATTCAATCACACAATCTAAAAGCCCAAAATCATTCGCCTAATTCAATCACATAATCCACAATCCCCAAAAAAAAACCTAATTGAAAATTTCCATCAATTAGAAAAACTGAAAAGTCACACAAATCCAGTAACCAGAAATCATTCACATAATCCCTAATTCAATTTCCATCTGTTGATACAATGAACCAGCTTATGTAAACACAACAATCCAAACTCAACGAATCAGAATACACCAAAATCAAAACCCTAGCTCCAGATCTAACTCCAAATCAAACAAATAATCAAACAACAATTAAAAATCGAAATAACCTGAAACAAAAATCAAATCAACAACACAAAAATCAAACCTAACTCCAATTCAAATAAAAAAATCGATCTAGAAAACATGAATCAATAAGAAAAAGAAACCGGTAAGCCAAGCGGCAAAAGTACCTCCCAAGACGCGGAAGGGAATTGGTCGACTCCAGAGCGATAATATTTGATTCTCTCTCCTTCCAACCAATTTGTTTCTTTCTCTCTCTAAAATATGAAGGAGTTTCTCTCTCTAAAAATAAAAAAGCGAAAGTAGGAATTGTGATTTGCCTAAAATTGGAGATCAAGTGTGCTTTTAAGCCACGAAAATTATGAGGAGACTCTGACCCTACCGAGTACCACCCTACCGCCCGCCTTCCTTCCTTTGGATTAGCCTGTCTTATTTATACCTTTTTTTTTTTTTACCGTTTACCTAATTTTATTATCACTCGTTTTCCTTTCCTCCCTTTTTTTCACCGCCTTATTTTTTTGGAATTTTTTTTATTTTTTTTATTTTAAGATTATTTTTTATGGTTTATTAATGTTCTCACCAAAAAAATAACAACCATCAAAACTAGATTACTAGGCTAAATCAGTATCTTTTAGTTATATCTTTCCCAAAAAAAAACAACTTTTAGTTGTATATCCTTTTTTTTTTTTTACAACATATACTTCCTTCGTTTTTTAAATGTTGCAGCTAGGGCTGAGCAAAACTACCCAAAAAACTGAATATCCGAAAAATCGATTCATAACCGTTCCAAAAATTAGGGTACCCGATCCGATAACCATAATGATTCGGGTACCCGTTCCGATAATTTGTTATCGGGTATGATTATTGGGCATCATTTTAAAAATAACGGTTACCTGATCTGATCCGATAAACATTTTTTTGTTTTTTTCCTACTTAAATCTATTTTTTTTAAATCTAAACTCCTACTTTATTTCATAATTACTTTATAATATCAATGATTAGTAATATTATTAATAATTTGGTCAAAATCATATCATATTGTTGTTAATTAGTGGTAAATTATATCATAATAGCTACATAATTAAGTTTAATTATCATTATTGGATATCTTATTGGGTACCCGATAACCGATCCGAAAATCCGAGTACTCGAAGTTATTGATTCGGGTTATGGATTTCACTTTTAGGGATTTTGGTTATCGGTTACCCAAACCGTTAGTACTAACGGTACGGGTACTCGTCCCATGTTCACCCCTAATTGCAGCACATGTCTTTTAGAGAAGTTTCACAAATATTACAGTATATTCATTTAAGGAAACAAAATATCTTTGTTCACACTGCAAATGCTTAATCTACCCTCACTTTAAACACTTGATTATTTAGTTTATGTTAATATCACATGGTTACTTTTGTACTTCTACCCCTATCTCTCCCTCTCCTTTTTTTTCCATTACCAAAAAAATCATGCCCAATGGTATGATAAAAAAAGCACAGAGGAAGTATGTACTTATTTTTTAAAAGATATTGTTTTTTTAATTTTTTATTATCATATACACTATTTTATTTTTATTTTTATTTAGAAAAATAGTATACACTATTCACATAATCTTATTTAATTACATTTTATAATTTATACTTCAAAAAGTAGTTATTATTAGATCCGTCTTGATATATACAATATTAATGTAATTGAAAAATTAAATAAAAATTCATTGTTGATTGAGGTAGTGAGAAACTGAGAATTAGGGGTGAGTATGTGTCGGGTATTTGAACCCATTATCATTATTGAATTGGGTTGCTAAGTGTGAGAAATCCTCATCATGACTTTCCATTACTATAAATTGATAAGACAAAATTTGACTTAACTCTAAACTAACCTACCTAGGAACCTACATACTAGATAGAATCATTCCAAATTGATTTGAAATCTTGAAAATTCTATGCTAGAAGAATTTGTTAGGGATATTGGGTACATTTAGAGAATTATATCATTGGTGATTTGGTGATATATTATCCACATGGATTTAGATATGATTTGATAAATAATACTATCTTTTATGAAGTTTGATATTGAATTATATGATTCATGGAATATGTTCAACTTCCAATTGTCTAGGTTAATTAAAGATAGATTAACAAGAAGAAGCTTGACATTGCCACCTTTTAGTCTAAACTGAATTGACTTCACTTTAAATGTAAAAATTGAGCTTGAAAAAAAAAAAAAAAATTATACATAACCAGTATAATCAAGTATACAACCTAACTATATTCCAAAAATCCACTAAACAAAATTACCAAATAGAAATTTAACCTAAATTTTCACTATAATTTACATGATTCAAAACTGATCCGAATACCGATCAATTGTTTTGCCCACCTTTTTCCACAAGGAACAAGATCGGCCCTTGCGGCAAAGTACCCATAACGCGGCTTTAAATAGCACGTGGGTGACCCAAAGTACTGTAGTAAAATTGACACAAATTTTCCTCTTTTGTCTGACATATCTTATACTCCAAGAATAATCAAAATAATTTGGTTTTAGTTTGAGTTTAGGTACAAAATTATTAAAATCAGTTCGCCATATAATTGCGTTTCATCGATCTCATAGCCACCCAACTAACTCATACCAAAGAAATTTCTCAAATGTATCTATTATTACTTCTATTCTTAGCAAGATTTGTGCTTATCTATCCTTAGTTTTATATTTTGTTGCTATATATTATTATGATAATCTTATAACAATCATGATTTGTGAGAGTATTTATTCTTATCTAGCTTTTCATGCTAATGACATAAGTTGCTTACATGTACCACATGATTAATTACTTTATATGATGGAGCAATAATTAAACATTCCCCCACATGATGATATGATAATCCCTTTACAAAATTAAATTAGTTTGCATAATAAATTAAATTACTAACTTTATAGTATGGAGTATGTTTCTATTTTTTTTCCCTCTTATGTCGAGAGGCATAATGTCTCAAACTATTATTAAAGGATGCCCCATGCTTGTCTATACATACATACAGGCCTATTTGTTGGAAAAATTACATGTTGATTCCATGAATAATATTAGCAAAATCAAGAACTTCCCTAGAACAAATTTGATCACCATACTCGAATTATAGACCTGTCCTATCCTCCTTCTGTTGTGCTGTGGTTTGGAACCCACTGACTTAGAAGCGAAATATGCCACCACCGGTACAAGTTTCCGGTGACGCACGCCCCCCAAATTTACACAACGACCTTTGCAATTCGTGTACCCAAATCAAAGGTTGCAATTGCTCAAAAACTATTCATATCTCAAAAGGGTAGGTTTGTGTTTAGAGTTTTTTCGAAAGTTATTTTATTAAAGAGGCTCTTGATTGTATTTATAAAGTTCCAATACAGGGAACCAATAAATCCAAACAACCTATCAATTTATGATGTGCCCAACTGATAGCCACTCCAAATAATATTTGACACAAACGGTCGTGTAGAAGAGGGTACACGACCGTGTAGACATGTTTGACAGCAAAACCACACAATCGTGTAGAGTAAGATACACGACCATGTATGTCACCCGGTCATGTAGTACAAGGTACACGACCATGTAGCGGATAGTTGAGTTTTTAACCAAGGAGTTACTCTCACCCGCTCGGTCGGACAAACCAACCCGACTCAGTCTGAGATAAAACCTTTCCGGTTGTATTACTAACTCCAACACTGTTCACTTCAGCTTAATTTCAGTTCAGCTTCTAATTTCCTTCTCTCATAAAATATTCATTTTAGCTATGTTCAGTTCAGTTCAGTAAATATGAATAGGCCTGTATTTATAATTTACTGTTCCATATAAGGATTATTCATTATTCCATATAAATATACTTCATAAAAAAAGTTTCATGTTTATATTTTATTCCATTTATAGCAATGAGAATTCAATCCCTCTTTTATCTTTCTTTATCCCACCATGCATATATATAAAATTAGTAAAACATGTACTCCGTAATTAATTATTATTATTATTTTTTTTGTATATATATAATTAGTGTAAAAGTCAAACCATGACAATTTATTAATTTTGGTTAATAAAAGAAAGATTTAAAGAACAATGTATTGATATGTATTATGAAGATGATATAAATCAATTTAAGTCTTAAATACAATTAAGTTGGGGAAGGTTTTAGAATTTAAAACTCAAAGTGGTGGAAGTCATCGTTCAAATGAAGCATAACAAATTGTTAGCATTCCTTTCAATTCCTTTACGAAAAAGTATTCCATTAAGATTTGACTTAGCAAATTAAATTCAGAGAAAATTATTAGGACATGCGCATGCCATGATAAAACCATGAATCATGCATTCTAGAATCCAGATTAGCCTTCATATATATTTTCTAATTAATCAAGTTATCAAAAATGTTAATTTATCATAATTTTATTTGTTACTTGTCTACTATTTCCTTTTAATTATACATCATGAACTTATGACCTATAAATCCCAACCAATAACCTTACAACAATTACAAGTCAACTACTAGGAAAATGAGAAACACTGTAATATTTCATGGGTGACATACATTCAAGTTCATTTGAATTTATCAAATTTTAAGCACCCCTATAATTTCAAAAAGGGTAATTAAAAAAGTTAATGTTTGACTTGACACTTAAGATAACATATAAAGTTATACTACAAGTCTACATGATCAAATCATGCACACGTTAATCGATATTATTAATGCTCTACTTGACTTGATATATATTCTTACATTTACAATTTCTTAAATACATGTACATCTTTTCACAGGTTTTTTTTTTTTTTTTTTTGGAAAGAAACATGGCCGGGCATTAATAAATCAAGTCAATTTCCGCCAAAGTAGTAATACTTTGGGGGAAAACACCAATACAAACATACTCATCACAGTTATACGTTTCCCAACTAGCAATACAATGCGCAATTGTGTTACAAGCCTTTCTCACATGAGAAAAAATGCAGGAATTGAAAAACATACTAATGCAATACAATGCGTAACTGTGTTACAAGGCCTTTTCACAAGTTCTTAAGAACAATATATATATATATATATATATATATATATATATATATATATATATATATATATATATATATATATATATATATATATATATATATATATATATATATATATATATATATAATTACTACAATTTTCAACGCAAATATAAATATAATGTTTGTAAATTAGTCTTACTTTATTATATTATGCAAAAATAATACTCCATATTGTTTGTAATTATATTATAATTAAACTTAAGACAAGGACAATACAATACTTGTTTGCTTCAAATTTTAGTTTCCTAAAGAAAAAAAAAAAATAATAAAGTTCAACGTTCAAAGCTATCCATACAAATTAATAATGTAATTTATGTAACAATATGAAAATGAACAACATATTGTATCAAGGAGAGCTTCAAGGTAACGGGATAATTACTAAACATCATTTTATTTCTCAAGAAGCCCTTTGATTAAGACCTCTACAAATAAATCTAGGACACACTTTAATCACATTGAAGATAAAAAGAACACTTTAACTGGTTTTTTTTTTTTTGGAGTTTAGGATTGGGGACCTATTGGTAATGATAATAATGATGGAGTTTGAACCCTCTTTTAATCCTTTCAAAACTAAATTTATCACAATGATTTCAGATTCATAAACTCCAAAAAGTTTTGGAATATTAAATAATACATTATGAAAACGTTGTAATTAATACGGTGTAATCTATTCACACAACATAACTTAGTTTGATTCACTTTTTTTTCTTCTTCTTTTTAATACTACGGAGTATAACATTAGGTTTTCGACTAAAGATGTCTATTAATATTTATCACGGAAAATGTAAAATGGATAATCTACCGATTGAATAGTAGAATCATGTTTCGATTTAGATTATGTTTGGATTGCACTTAGCTTGAAACTAGGAGGGAACACATTATTACACCTACATCTTTATTTCAAATTTGATGGTTAAAGTTGGGTAGCTTTAAATTGATATATGAGTGAATAATTGGTGTATTATGATGAGAGTAGGCTTAAAAATCAGAATAATAATGTCAAAAAGAAGTAGCAGCCAACTAGATTAGAACTACCAAAATGTCTGCAAATATTTGATGAAATTGGGCCAATAATCAATTAAATACTGTCTAGTCAGAAACACATAATAATCAGAATAAAGAATAAAAATGGGACGATTTCACAGTGGATGAGTAATAGATAACAAGTGCTGTATTTGTCAAAAAAAAAAAAAAAAAAAAAAACAAGTGCTGTAAATCAACCGCCCAAATTGCTCAACTTCAAAGACATGCCAACCAACAATGAAGAGAGAGAAAGAAAGAGACCTATCTCATAATATGCTCATTTGATTCCTACTTTATCTTATTTTGCCAATAACAGCTAACCAACAAAAAAAAATGAATTAAAATATATATATATATATATATATATATATATATATATATATATATATATATATATATATATATATATATATATATATATATATATATATATATATATATATATATATATATATATATATATATATATATATATATATAAAACCAAACCTAGTCAATTAAGTTACCAAATTCTTTTAAACTGATAAAAATCATCACATAATTTGAAATTCATTACAATATAATAATTCAATAACAGTGTACTTAAATTATTTTGTTTTGATCAATAGTCGTGTACAGTATTTTGTACTATTTTAAGTTTTAAACGTTTTTTTTCCGAGAGTATACGAAAGTGTTGAGTAGGATTTCACTCACTAAGGCACTAATCTCTATTAGAAGTGGGTAATATATCTAGCGAGTAAATTGAGTATCTTCTGTTACAATTCTCTCTTCAACTTGTCATAGAAATTACTAGTACTCTGTAGCAACCACTTTATAGACAGTAATGAAAAAGTTCAACCTTTGATTAGGTAATGAATCTAATGATGCCTGGTTTTTGGGTAAAATAATCTTCTTATATGTTGAGGTATTCTATAACTGCATGAGTAATTTTAGAAAAACGTTGGAGTATTAATAAGCGGTAAAGACACTTCAAGATTAACCCAACAGATATACAGTATGTGGACAGAAAAAAATTAAGGATTCACAGGAGATATAATGAATGAATGAAGTGTTTAACTCCAGAAGTGTAACAAGCAATACAGTATATTGGCAATATGATTGAACTCCCGGTTTCCAATCCATCAGAAATGGAAAATATGAACTAGGGTTAGTTCATGACGGAAAAAGGACACCTTAAATACTGATATATAGATGAAAGATTATACATCAATGTGAGGTTTATCTGCATACTTGTCATTACATTCTCTAATTGCTGTAATAAAGCGATATAGCTTATTAGCATCAATATTCTTCCGGACTCCTGATTGAACGAGCAGTGCCAAAATCAGCAGCTACCTGCTGGAGGAATAAGCAGAGGTAGGTACGAATCAGATACAACACCATCATCCAACCTTGCAATGCTGAGATTTCTTTTTTAGATGAAATTTTACTGCATTCAGAAAACTGCTTGCCAGGAAAACAGATCAACTTTTCATGAAATAATTATATATTCTTTAATGCCATAAACTTTGCACAAGTGCATACAGTCTAAGTTCATATGAATGTCTGCAGATGAAAAATAAATCATGGCATATATCAGTACACTATATATACTCTTGAAATTGCCATTAAACCTTTTACCTTGCCTCATAAAACTACCATAATCAACTAATGCCAAAGTCTGGGAGATCGGATACTTGGCAACTGCATTTATCAATCCAAGACTTAGGATACATTTACTTAGGAAGGCTATTTTGATCCGGCAAGCTAGTTCTCCTAAGCAATCTAAAGTTCGGCAAGGAAAACCTACAAAGTGACAAAGCTTACAAATCTGGTAATAATATCAGGTTTAAAAACCAACAGCCATAAAAAAATCATCTGCGAAATGATATCAAGTTGTCCTTTACGGCTTCATCCCACATTATACTAAACAAATGCGCTCATTCAGTTGTTTTTAAGCATGCTTCATATGCCATCCAAGTTTACCTTCCTTGTGCAGCTTGTTACAGGCTTATTTCAAATAATTTGAACCTAACATTTTGTCAGGAGATTGAATAAAAATATATTATAACACCCTTACTTTTTATACTTGCTTCCTCAAACTCGTGCAAGTATTTTCTTCAGTAGTTTTAACTTTTAAGTAATTTTATCTAAGGATACACAACTTTTAGCTGAAACCAGCACAGCAAAATATTCCTTCCAGATAGGAAATAGGTACTTGCATACAAAGCAAAAACAAACAAAAAAAGCATTTGCACTTGCAAGCAAATGATATTTGATTACAATATTTCCACTTCAATCCATTCCATAGAGAAAGCTAGCTACATATCATTTGAAGTAATCAAGATAAAAAGCAAATGGGATAATGAGGTGGATACTTATAGGAATTAACAGAAGCCAAGACGATCCAATGATCCAATCATAAATTTGCATTAGGAAAACAACATAATCATAAGAATTCCCGTGAGACTATTAATATTTTGCAAGAAGATTATCATAAAACTTTAAAAGAAAGAATCAAACAAAACTAGAGGAAGTAAATTGGTGGAGATAACGAGTATAAAGCTAGGAGATATACAGGAAACCAAGATGAATATAGGTGTAATTTCTAAATGACAAAAATGGGCAAAAAAATTATTTACTTTAGGGAGGGAGATGGAAGGGGTGGGTTAGGGACTTTAGAGAGAGGTGGAGGAAAAAATGGGACAGACAAGAGGAAATACCTGAGGCAGAATTTGTATTTTCTCCTCAATATGGTAGTCACATGGAACACCTCAGCCGAGTCACTCTGAAATGAAATCCACATAAAATCATGATACTACAATTCTATATTAACATGGAAGTTCTGATATAGTGATATCAACAAGTCTGAACAGCAGCAACCAAAAAACCTAAAGAAGCTAAATCTGAAAAAAAAATCTTTTGGTTGACCGAGAGTCTGTCCCAGGATTATGCAGCGTTGCCCAATCTTGTGGGCAAAATAGTCATTTCACGTTATTTAGTTTCAACTAGTATATAAATCCATTTTCACAAAATCATACCTTCATTATTTTGAGTAGTGGTTCAAAATAGTGCCAAAGCTGGATCCATTCCTATGCTACTCAAATAAGTCAACAAGTGTTGGAATAGGACACAATATTCGACAAATATAGATCTAGTCTATAATTTTTCCAAGGCTTTCTAGTTTCTAAAAATTATTTTGAAGGTTCATGACACAGATATAACAAATTAAGTGAAAACAATGAGTAACGCAGGATGGGTCCATAATCCATATCCTGTCATAAACATTGCAATAATTAATTTTATTTTCTCCCCAAGAGGCCAAGATAGACAAAAATCTCCTAATTCCACACAAACTTATCACCCTTTTGCTATAAGGTCGATGATCTTCAGCTTGCATTGTCAATATACTAGATCCAGCTTCCTTTGGTATCATCCTACCATTAACAAAATTTTACATTTGTATATATGAGCAACTTGAATTTACTAATCCTGTCTCCCCTATCCTGAATCAATCCATTTCTTCAGGGATCTATGCTGGGTATATGGAGATTGTCCAGATTAAAAAGAAAATCTAGAGTTTGAAAAGAGCACACAAGGCATATCTAATACTTCAAATGATAAAAGAACAACAGCATATTGAAAATAAGTCCATAGTAGATACCTCATATAGTACCAAGTCTACCCTTTAAAGATATCTACAACTTGATCAATACACGAAGATATCTACAACTTGACCAATACATGAAGAAATCTCATCCTCAAGTGTGCCTAGAAGCATCTCCACGCAGCTGTGCAGATTTTAAATCATGCTCATCCTGATATAGGATCAAACTACGAAGGTAAGAATCATAAATATAATAACATTGTTTACAAACACGGCATTTTCAAAAACTTACCTGTAAGCTGTAAGAGAAGCTAGATGATGATCGAAAATCCAAATGTCCCTACAAAGTACAAAAATTAAGCTGGAGGATTCTTTTCAGGAATGGGGATCACAGTATATAGAATTATTAGCTATTAGGAATTTAGGATAAATTCGAGAGTATACCAGCCCATGTACACTTTGTTGAGCCCCAAAAAATCCTTCATGATTTGGTCCTATGGAGTTTAATTGCCCCTGTGTCATAAAGAACAGATTAAGAAAAAGAACCATAAATTATATACATAGTACATAATATCATACAAAATTTCATAATCACATACCAGTCCTGGTATACTTTCTTGATCAACATAGTAATTATCATGTGGTGGCTCCATTAAGTTCAACTGCACCTGTAATTTTGATAGATTATTCGCAAAACAATAAACTACTTTGCAAGAAACTCCAAACAGTGACTTGGCATACCAGTCCTACTCCTGGCACATTCTGTTGGGAAACATAGTAATTATTGAGCGATATCCCATCAGAGGTTAAATTTTCCTACAAGTAGCAACAATGTTAAATCAGAATCCAGAGTGCACACTTACAAAACTAAATACAGCCAAAATGGTGCACTATCTAATTGGGGAAATAGCTGAAGGACAAACCATTTGATGCAAGTTGTCCTCAGCATCAGTCAGCATCACTTCTGTTTCTGAAGCTACCTGCACAACAAGATAGCTGTAACACAATCTACACCAAAATTGCACCGTCATTCGTGAGCATAAAAATGACTCCTAACCATAAAAATTACCTTCCTCTTCTTCACTGCATTCTTTTTTTTGCTAGTTCTAGTTGAAATATTTCCCTGGTATGCTTCAACAATATCATGATCACAATAAGTGTCCCCAACTTCAATAGCACTTCTATTCATGTTATTCACACTAACACAATTTTTCAGAGTATCCACCAGTGTTCGCAGGGTAATGTTGTGGCTTTCTTGAGTTAAAGATCCTTCTTCACTCAGTTCAATGGCTTGCTTACACAAGGCCATATAACGCTGTGCCCTGGTCTGCAACCTCTCAGTTCCTTCTACCATCAACTGCGTAGTTTTTGCATCTTTTGTCCACCTCCTCAATATGTACTGAGATGGTATGCTAGAGATACCACAGATTTGTAGAACAAGCATTGCGTGTCTACACAAAAAACCTCTGTACTCAAATGAACGACATAAACAAGAAACCTGAGACTTTGTTTCATCCCATGCTACAAAAAAAGTTTCATCCTTTTCACAGTCATCTACTCGATAAGTAATGGATGTTCCATCTTCACCTTCTTTCCTAGGATGACAGCCAACCACACCCAGAACTTCAACCTGAAATTTTTTGAATATTGCATGTGTATATATAGTTGACATTTGTTTCTCCCAAGGTGAAGGAGACTTCAGTGCAGGTTGCTTGTGCCATGTGTCAAAATCTGCTATAGCCTCTTCCTCATACCTATTCTGCAGAATTGCACCATATTGTTTCACAAACTCTTTCAAAGTAAGTTTTCTTTGAATATATTTGTCAAAAAACGAATTTACGCTATCAGTTCGATGAGGAGGGGACATTCCAGCCAAGAAAATATCACTTAAATAAAGAGGAACCCATTTCTTACGATCTTCATACAGTGACCTTATCCACTCATCTTCTTGAAGATCAAACCTACCAACCATTTTCCACCATCTTAGATCAAATTGTTCATCCGTCCATGACTTGAATACGCACTCATTGAATTTTCCAGTAAAATTTTCGTGTCTCTTAGTGACATGTGCAAGATTTTCTGGGAATTTCTCCAGAACATTACACAGATGAAAGCAATGACGTGTATTAGGTAAGACTTCCTGGATGGCAGACTTTATCGAAGGATGTTGGTCAGTGATAATTACCAGGGGTGCACTCCCTCCCATTGCCCTGAGCCAAGTCTTCAGCAACCAAACAAATGTTGACGTCAATTCCTCTGCAATCAAGGCACAGCCAAGCGACATTGCCTGGAAGTGATGGTTCACCCCCACAAAGAGAACAAGTGGTAGCTTGTCATTTGTCCTTATATATGAGGTGTCAATAGAGACAACATCACTAAAACTTGCATAGTCACTCCTACTTTTAGCATCAACCCAGAAAAAATTCCTAAGATACTGTTCTTCGTTCAAATCTATTGCATAAAAAAAATTAGGATTTTCTTTCTTGATACACATAAAGTAATCAAGTAAGAATTGGGCATCTCCTTCATCTAGAACCAAGCGATTACCTTTATCAAGTAGAGAACTGCGTGCATCCCTTAGGGATTCATGATTCATAAAACTAGCAGACTGTCTAGACATATCAACAAACATCTTCTTTGTTCGCTCACTAACAGCATGTAATATATCAATATTATTCTTCTCAATCAATTTCACATTTCTGTGAATACGAAAATAGTATGCCAATGCTGGTAAAAGTTCGTGATTATGCTCCTTAATGAACTCATGTATGACCCATTTCCCATACTTGTTTCTCTTGACATGCATGCTAGCCTTACAATCAGTCTTCTTAACACTACAACGCCGGCTACTACCAACATCAGATTCTGGAGTGACCCCATATCTGGAGCACGCAAACTTTGCATCGATAAAATCTTTCGATTTCTTTGAACGTCGACTGTTCTTTATTGAGGTCGTGAATCCCATAGATTTGGCATATTCTTGGTAGAACTTGTACGCAGCTTCATGGGACTCAAATTGAAGGTCACTATCAGGCCCAATATCAATGTCTCCTTCAAGCAGAAGACTGCTTGTCGCAGACGTACCAGCCCCTCCATCCTGATCATGTACCACATTGACAATATCAACCATATTTCCACTACCCCCTTCACCATGACATATGTCTCCCCTTTGATCAACTATACTACTAGCAACACAAGGGTGACTATCCTTTGTTAGCATATCCATTAACGAGTGTATTACGATCTCTATCTACATTAAAAATACAAAATTTCCCTGGTGATCACTAACATTATAAAAGGCAAGAAAAACATATAAAAGCAACACAATAAGCTAAACCACATTTATAATCTTTACATATCAGATAACAGGAAAGCAAGGATCCACATCATTAGATAAACCCAAAATTCCATAGTCTGTTTACTTCAAGCCTAAATTAGGAATCGAGATTCGAGTCCCGTTGATTCTTTTTGCTGCTGTTTGGTTCAATGTAGCTAAATCAATTCCAGTAAACTCAATACAAATACTAGCTTAACCGGAACACCAAAATAACAAACAAAAAGACCCCAAAAAAAAAAAAAAAAAAAATGCAATAATGGAATGTTTAACAGGCGAAAATAAAAAATTCCATTTTTCATAGTTCTGCCATAACGATCAAGGATTTTGGAACAAATTAGCAACCAAATTTGAGTCAAATATCGAATTAAATTCTTCTCGCTTATAAATATGAATAGCAAAATTCTAGAATTTGAGTTAAATTGAAAGCGATAGTTCAATAATCAATTCACCTTAGAAGAACCCTAAATTGAATTAAATAAACGATTAACACAAGATTGTGAAACTGATATTCGATGATTAATAGAAACATCTTACCTATGCTTCAATGGAGGAGAGAAAGCTTACAAGCTGCTTTAACGGAGAATTCAGAGTATCTGCTTGCCTGCTTCAATGGAGGATTGGAGGAAAGAGACATTTTTTTTAATAAAAGGATCTTTTAATTCATTTTGAGTAACATCTTGAGTTAGTTTTGTGCCATGGCCCATATTTATCAAATTCCCATAATCTCATTAATAAAAACATTAAGAAGTACCGATTCGTCCGGTCTGACCAAAGAGAACCGATCCAGTGTCCTAGTCAAAACTTATACTTCGTACTTTTTTAATTTTTTATTTATGGTCCGATCTTACTAAAAGCCTATATTACAATAACCAATTAATTGATATTAAAACTAATATTCGGTTGAAAATTATGCATAAAATTTTAAAATGATTCATTTTCTTCTTCAATAGTTCAATGTGTTGGAAATATTTTATAATGTCGTAATTCTTTTTCCTTAACAACATTATTATGCATATGAATAAAATTTCATAATAAGAAAGATAAAATTGAACACAATTTATTTAATTTCATACCATAAACACTTAATTTAAAACTGTTTAATTACTAGACTATTATAGTGATACTGATAGCCAATCAACTTTGTACCAACTAGCTCAAAACCCGATTTTTCATGAAAAGGCGTATATTGGATGGTACTATTTGACCATTGGTAGTTTAGTACAGCTCAGGCGCTCGTGTTACTACAAATGCACAATTGGAAGATATCTTTACAAACCCTTGAAAAAAAAAAAACAGTTTGATTTTCTACTATGCAAGTTAGACATCTGTGACATTCATGCTCTACTTGAGGGGGTTGTTAAGGACTTCATTTAATTATAATTAGTGTTGTATTATGTATCCTCTAATGTTATGTTTTGGGCTTATTAAGGCTTTAGCATAATCTGCTAACTTGTAATTAATTTAGTTAAGGTCCAAATTTATTCATTTTGTCTACATAAATAGTAGTATAACAACAAGAAGAGCAATAATTACTTATGTGCAAAGGGGCAACCATAGATAACATTATTAGTTTATTGCTAGCTGAGAAAAAACACTAAACAAGAGACATTATATGCAATACCAAGTAAAACCACCATTAACTGTGATTGTATTGCCTTTGATGAAAGTACAAGTACATATAAGCAGAAAATATAATGCATACTTGTAAGACTTTTTAAGGACTAATGAGAAATGGAGAAGAGGTAGTAATACAACTAGGAGAACAAAAATCGGAATGGGATTTGTCAGAGCAATAGAAGTGAAGTAGAGATGTTTCTTGAATGGTAAATTTGAATCCAGTAACAAGAAACCGGAGGAAAGCAAAATTACTACGAAGCCCAAGCAGATAGATGAATATGCAGCACAGAGGCGTCTGAACCTGCAGTTGTCTCCTCTGAGCAATCCCAGGAAAGAGGAGAAGAAACCGATGGCTAGAAAAACCAAGCTGCCTATATATAGTGAGGGTATGTGCTGAAAATTGGCTGCCAAACGCCGGGGAAGGAGTGTGATTAACCAAAGGTAGCAGATCAATAGCACCTTATTGATCTTCTCATTGCTATCTTCTTTACTGTAACTATTGCTGCTGTCATTGCTGCTGCTGCATCTTTCTCTGGTGCGATGGTTTTCCATTATTTTTGTATGAAATGGTTTTTCATTCGATTTGACTGACGGAGCAGGATTTTGTAAAATGAGACGGATATGAAAAACCATGGCTAAATGTCTAGAAGGTGCATTATTTAGTAATTTTAGCTGACAGATTGCTTTCATCAGTTGCCATGCTGAAAGCTCATTTCCGTGTTGACTACGTACTAGCTAAATAATTCAATGGAGGGCTTTAGAATGCTTCACTCGCTCTGACTTCGACAAAGGGGAAAAAAAATGACCGGTACAACTCCAAATTTTTTTTTTAAGAAAGGGAATAAACCAAAAAATAAGAGATACAGGGAGAACTACATCAGGCTTGAACCACAATTTCAACGAACAGTGGCATTTAAAATGCATGATACGTTCATCAGCAATACTACATTAGGCACGGGTTAGTCATCATCAATGCGATGTTATATCCATTTTTTTGAAAGAAATGTGATGTAATACTTAATAATGAAGTACTAGTTGATTATTTATTTTGTCGAAAACATGAAGTGATCTTGATTGAAAGCACATATAGGTGTTGAGAACCTTCGTTCTACCTGTTGTTAACTGTAGGGAATATTTCAAGCATTATGATAACCCCAAACTTGAACCCCACTGTGATCATACACTAAAGTACGGTGGCGTTCCAAAGGGAAAGACAAAGAGCAAAAAGAGTCGCCAACAAGTTTTAGGAACTTGTAAACCCAAAAGACAATCCAAAGGACCGTCAACTACTCCATAAGGTCTTGAACCAAATAGGGTCCAGGGATGAGGATACGAATCCAATCTACAAAAGAAAGGACGCGCCCTATAAAATAGGCATCTACTTTGTTCTGCTCGTATTCATGTGCGCTTTTCGAATAACATACAAACATTATATTAAACCTACCCTGTTTATCTATGTTGGTTGAAATTAATGCACAAATAATACTATTATCGGCGATCACTTGAATTAAAATCACATTAGCCTAAACCAAATTAATAATTATCTTATTAAGCGTGATTTCAAGTACAAATTCCCTTTAACAAGCATAAAAGGTGTGATCAAGCAATAACAATATATAATCAAGCAACATAATAAATAAACAATATTAAACAACGATGATAATAACATAATTTAAATATAATAGCAAGATCCTAGGCATGATACTAACAAGATTAATAACAAACCCTAGCATGTCACTAAACAATAAAGATCAAAGCTTTAAACCTAACATGGTACTAACATGATATTAGAAAAGATTAAAGGCACCCTAAACATGATACTAGAAAGCATTAAAAACATCCTAACATGATACTAGGAATTAAACATTAATAAACATGCTTTCTACATTGAAAGAGGGTAATAAGATTACATACTTTGAAGCCTCGTACCTCTTTCTAATAACAAAATACACAAGTTAGTAAACTTCAATGAAAATAATAAAGAACAATTAAAGAATTAAATTGAAATCAAATTAAATAAAGTTTTGACTAGTTTTGGACCAAACCCTCAGAAAATATCAAACCTTACACGTCTAGGGCGAAGGCAACTTCGAACTTGGCTAAGAGATTCAAGATCTTGTGAATGCGGAATTGTATTTGAAAAGCTAGTTTAGAAATAGAGAGAGAAAGAAAGCATATATTGCTTAGAGAGAGAATAGAGAGAATCAAGGAAGAGTTGATAAAAGATCCTCCATAAAACAGAGGTCGAGGACCCTATTTATAATGAAAATAGTCCGAAAAAAACATAGAATTTGATAAGGAATAAAACTCCACGCTGTCGCCAGGAATTGACTCTGTCGCGACGCGACAATGTCTGTCGCGAGGCGACAGGGTCTGTCGCGCGGCGACAGACTTGTCGTTTGGCGACAGCCTGTATTAGCGCGTTTTTCTTCACGTGGAATCCGATCTTTAATCAACTTGATCTACGGAATCCGTACAGAAGATAAAATATATTTTTAAGATAACAAAACGATATTTTATTCCAAATAAAAAACTATTAAAAATAATTAATTATTAAATCTAACAATATTAGAATTAAAAAGAACCTTCTAGAAAACTAAAAGTAATCCTAATAATTTTAGGAATAATAATTAGCATTGGACCCTCCTCTAGATCATTGGGCCGCATTTAAAATAATTAACCAGGTCTAGTTTAGTATTTTGGCCATAACTTCCTCAATATTCATCGGAATCGATCTTATAATATATAGTTGGAAAGATCTTTTCAAGCCCCATCCAACTACACTATTATTGGGCCTTAATTATGGACCAAACTAAACTGGCTCGGCTATTTTCAAACAAATAAAGTCATTTTCAAAAACAGAGAGAAAAGAATTTAATTAAAACTAAACCGCAACACTCGACTTTCAAACCTCTTTCACCTAATTCGATAATAACATAACGTGAAAGGCATTCATCATTGGGTTTGGTTTTGGGGAGACACAAATGGGTGTCTACATTAACATAAAAGTCTTATTTTAGTCTTGGCATCATTACACTAAGTTTAAAGAGATTATTTTTGTAAGTTTAATTAAATTGATTTACTGCAAAACTTCAAACAAAAAGAAGATGAGAGACACCATAAATCCTATGATTTCCTTGATTGGGTCGAACTTTATGGTAGGTGATCGAGTAGTTGTATCTGATGTTTCTCCCAACATCATGGCTGCTGGATCATCCATAGGGTCAGGGCTAATCTTGAGCTTTGATTATGCAATGCTTGAAGGCAGTCAGATGGTATCCTTCGGTCAGTTTGAGGCCTTAAAGTTCTGGGAAAGCCAACTTATCGTGAGCCACATCGATGACAGCTCAGGCCGGATCTATGTGGTGCTCGCAGCTTTGCACAAACACTTGACCTTCCAACCAGGCCATGAAGATAGATATGTCAATTTATGTGTTGACTCAACTTTGATGGAGGCCAGGGGCTCGTACCAAGCTATGCTGTACATGAAGGCCGGGTATGATTTGTATAGGCTAATCGAAGTGTTCCAACAGGTCATTGAGCTAAAAGGGTCCGAACAGTGGAAACCTTTCTATGACAAGTTGATGATGGACCAGCTTGCTGGTCATGATAATTATGAGTCACAGTTTCTTGATGATGCTGATGATATCTTACCCTTAAACAACTCTACAGTTGCAGAAGTACATGATGAGGCACCCCCAGAGCTTGGGAATGGGAATGGGAATAAAATGGATCTGGCCTTTATTGGTAATACTACTGATAAGAAGCTAAAATGGATCTGGCCTTTATTGTTCAACAGAGGATATAATGATTTCTCAGGCAAAATTAGACCTCCCTCTAGAGATTTCCCTATGTTTTTTCAGCCTGCTGAGTTCTCCACTGCAGACTGGCTCAATTCCCATCTCCATAGTGGTGAAATTGAGTCTCCATATTTGCATGAGACAGAGTTTACCAAGCTACCTCACATAAATCGTGAAAATCTGACTCTAATGTTAACCAAATCTGACTCTTATGGCGATGCTTGTCTAGTAGACATGCCTCTGTCTCAAGAAGACACTTTTCAGGAACCCACACAGATGAATAAGGCTGCTTGGCTTTGGTTACAAAAAATTATTAAGATGATAGAGTATGCAGGGAAAAAAGTAGACACTCAGATAGGCACCATGATCATAACTACCTTTGTTGCCAACACCACTGTGAACTGTGAGGCTGCCATTCACAGTGGTTCCTCCATTTCTAGGCTTGATTATGTCAAGACTGGAATTTCTGGCTTGATTTGTGTGCTTATGATGTCCTCATGGATGATTAAGCCCGCCAGGTATTTAACGCTTTCGTCTTGTGCAAGATCCACTGCTAATCCAATCAAAGATAGGAGGGAGGAGCTAAGCCATCTTATGGCTGGTGCTTCTGTCATGTTTGCCTCCATGGGCATCTTCTTTAATATTTTTAGCCATCTTCCTTCAGTATATGCTGTCAGCACTATCGGTACCTGTATGAGACTCTTGTTGTTTTCTTTGTTTTATGGCTCTACTTCAAGTAGAGTAGCGTTCTAGGAAGGAGGTTGGTACTGCCTCTGATATCAAATTGAAGTAATTTTGAATTTTCTGATTTTGCAATTCATAATTGATGTATGTGGTTAATCCACACGAGGCAACTAGTTTCCAAATTTTCTAAAATAATGTACTAGTAGATATTAATCTTATTCTCATAGCTCTTCTGGTAACAATTTTTCTAATTGCTTTTTACTAGTTAAACCCCCATGTATGAAAATTACACTTTTCTATAAGAAAACGGCAATACATAAACCACTGCTCACCATTCGGCTTTAATCCAGAGTGGTAATACATGATGTGAACAACGACATACATTACGTGATACAGAGAACAGGAAACATCATACTAGGAAATGTATAAGCAAAGCTAATGCATTGCTTTGTTGAAAGAATTACCTGGAGAAAATTATAAATATGCTTTTTTATTGCACTTGTAATTTCAAGGGGATGAAACTGATACTGTACAAGTTGCATTGTACTTCAGACTTCAGTAATATGTGCATAAAGCCATCAAAAGTATAAACAACATAAGAAAACATAATTAGTAATAATTAGATTAAGGTCCTTTGGCAAAAGATTAATAACATTATTTACATTCGATTTACTTGCATCACGCTGTCTAGCAAATCAGATTGCAAAATATTCAACCTCTGAAACGCCTTCCAAGTTCAAACCAGCCTATTCTACAACTTCTATTACTTAGTAATTACACCTACTTCTTTAGCCTGTACATGGTACTACCAAGCAAAATATTTAAAGATGACTGAGAATGCATCTTATTCGGGTTTGCCTCTAGACTCTAGAGAATCCGTTTTTGTCGATTTGTAGATGTCAAAGATTCTCTGTACCCTGGCAATCCGATCTAAAATATCCATTTTTGGAGTCTCAGGACACTCAGGAGTGCCATTAAAAGTAGTTTGAACTTCATTCACTTCAGTGCTAATTGGTGTTGTGACCTGACATTCTACCTTACTCTCATTTTTCTCTTCAACAATTAGTTCTTCCCTTGTAGACTCTAGACTTGGCAAAGAATTCTCTGAGTTTTCTTTCGCCGGTGTTATCTCTTGAATAAGAGCATTATCTGCTGCAGAAGATTGAGGGCTCTCTTGACGGTTTACTGACAAGGTTTCCCTTCTACTTTCCTTTTGAGTACTCTGAACTCCAAACAATTCAGTCAATGTAAGGTGATCATCATCTGGTTCTTCATCAGGTTTCACCCCTTTAGAATGTAAAGAAAAACCGGAAGAAGTTTCAGATTCACTGATCTCAATAACAATTTCAGGAGATACTCGAGACCTCTTGGAACAAGGTTCAATTTTATCAAAACAATCACTCATTGCCACCCTTTCGGACTTTGGACTAAAACCAGGAGGCACTGACATTGATATCTTCGAAGATTCTTGACATGGTTTTGTATTGGTTTCTGCATCATTTTTCTTTCTCAGACAATTAACATTGACCTTCACATCTTCTGAATCCTTCCACCACTCCAAATAATTCATTGTAACATCCGACTCAAAGAGCCTTGATGGAATGTACATCTTGACATCTCCAATAGGCCTATTGTAATCATTCCAAGCAAGATTTCGGGTGTCACTTACCCTAGGTAAAACACAAGGGATACCTTGATCGAACCCAAACTGCATAGAAACACGATGAGGAAGGTATTGCTCAACACAGTTCAACCCAACCAACTTACTATTCCTTACAATCCTAGCATAAGACTCCAAATCAATAGAAACATCAGAACTAACAGACACCCAACCAGCCTCTTCTACATAGATTTTTCCACAATCCGAGCCATTATTCAAACTCGTCGTATAAGGCCTCCATCGAAAACTCTCCATAGCAGCATCAAAAGCCAAACCAACATCATTATTTTTCGGGTTTGCAACTTTGTGCCATTTCTGTAATCTAATACCATCAGTCACATAATTTGGTTTAGGACTCAATGTAGTAAATCTTTCCCAAATCCAAACCTGCAGCAACTGCAACGGCGACGACAGACATAGTTTGCTTACACTGCCACCATCAACCTGATCACCCAATTCTCTCAACCACACAATCTTTTCTTTCAATAACCTCAAATCTTTATATATACTAGCAAGAACAGCAGGAGCTAATGCAAATTTTGTACCTCGGGCTAAAAGTATAGCAATTGGTAAAACACCCTTATTGATAACACCGTCAGCTTGAGAAGGCAACACATACCTTGATAGCCAAAGAGTTAAAAACGCTTCGTGCTCGAATTCGCTCCCGTTTTTCATCCAAACATCCATCCATTGATAATGGGATACCTTCTTAGACTTACTATTATTGAGTTCGGAGTACACTATTTCCAAATTACGCTTAACTTCCTGCAATTCACTAGAAGAAATTTTACTCAAAACAGAGTCCCCTGTAACAGAGTAACCACCCAAAACCATAATATCCTCTAAAGTTATAGTAACTTCACCCCAATTGAATACAAATGTGTTATTTTCAGGACACCATTTTTCACAAATTGAAAAGAGAGAATCCCTGAATCTAGGTATTTCATATTTAGAACCCATGATTGGTTCATAAATTGAAGTGTTTTTCCAAGTAGATTGAAATTTAGGGAGCAATTTATCAACCCAATTACTCCAATTTTTTGCTGGGTTTTTCCAGCCATTGAAATTGATTTTGTAAGAGAGAGATTTAGCAATTTGGGAAATGGGTTTAGTGGGGGAAGAAATTGGAGGAGGGTTTAAGTGTTTTTGTTGTTGTTGTGAAATTGGAAATGAGGGTTTGAGAAAATGGGCAATTCTGAAACTGGGTTTTCCTCCAGAAGGTGAGATCATGTGTGCTTCTCTTTCCTCCATTAATGTTTTCATCTTCAACTGTGTGACTGTGTGATTGTTGATCAGAATTTTGGAAAGATGGAAGTTTGAAGGTTTGAAAAGGAGAGAGAAAGTTGGACGGGGAAGTATTGGGTTTTGTGCAAACTGAAAAATGCTCTGTGGTGGGGTCAAGAGTTTGAAAAAAAGGACTTTTGTGTACTCCAATTACTTTAGTACGAGACCGAGTATTTTACGTTGATTCATTTACACGTGTTGTTTTGGAGTATTATTTTGAAATAAATAAAAGTTTTTCTTAGAAATATCGATTATAAACCTTTATGTGAGGGGAGAAAGAAATCCGACTAGTGAGAAACATTCGAGAGAATGAGGGAGCTCGAATATGCAATCTTCAAATGCACTTCTCATATCTCCTTCATCAATATTGCCAGTCGTATTTCTTATGCTTCTTCGTTTTCCATATAAGTACATCAGTTTGGCTGAAGTAATTGTAAAAGTGTAGTAATTAATCGGGTGTTGTTAAACGTCGCTCGCAAATTACATAGTAACGCTCCTTTTTTATAAGAAATTTCCTTTTGTACCCCTAACATATAATTACGGAGTTTCTACTCAACGAGTCACATATTTCACTCTCTAACCTCATTCACTCTCATTTTCTCTCTCTAAAAAATTGAAAATTTTATAAAAATCTGAAATTTAACTCCTAAAAAAAAAAAACATCACCAACAACCACCTTACAACCACCACTTGAAGAACAAGGCAAAGGAATGGCTAATCCGAGGCAAATTAGGGTGACTTACGGTGGTCGTGGATTAGGTGACGGCGGCGGCGGCGAACAGGTGAAATTTTTTTTTTTTTAAAAAAAAAAGGGAAAAAGGGACTTCCGCCCAGAAATTCCGGAAGTCCCTTGGAGGATCCGCCTGAAATTTCCAGATCCTCAAAGGAATTTCCGGAATTTCTGGGCGGAAGTCCATATCCGCTTGAAAATTCCGGAAATTCCTTGGAGGATCCGGAAATTTCAGGCGGATCCTCCAAGGGACTTCCGGAATTTCTGGGCGGAAGTCCTTTTTCCTTTTTTTTTTAATTTTTTTTTTGTTTTTTTTTCGTGAATAAATCTTATTATTATTATGATTATTGTTATTTTTATGATTTTTATTATGATTATTATTATTATTATTATTATTATTATTATTATTATTATTATTATTATTATTATTATTATTATTATTATTATTAGTAGTAGTAGTAGTAGTAGTAGTAGTAGTAATATGTTATTGTTAGCATGATTTTTGTGATTATGATTATTGTTGTTGTGATTATGATTGTTGTTATTGTGATTATTATGTTAGTAGTACATTATTTGTAATGTTATTGTTATATTTAGTAATAGTATTATTATTATTGTTATTTTTATGATTTTTATTATAATTATTTATATTATTATTCTTATTTTTGTTATTATGATTATTTATATTATTATTATTCTTATTTTTGTTATTATGATTATTTATATTATTATTATTCTTTCTTTCCCTTTTTTTTATTTTTTTTTTGTTGAAACCTTATTATTCTTATTATTATTAGTAGTAGTATGTAAATGTTAGTTTATTTTTGTGATTATGATTATTATTATTCTTATTGTTGTTATTATGATTATTAATATTATTATTCTTATTATTATTCTTATTTTTTTTAGTAATTTTTTTTTTTGTTGAAACCTTATTATTCTTCTTATTATTAGTAGTAGTATGTTATTGTTAGTTTATTTTTGTGATTATGATTATTGTTTTTGCTATTGTGATTATTATGATTATGATTATATTTTAAAATTTGTGGTTGGTATGATTATTTTGTTGAGTATGATTTTTATTATTATTATTAATATTATTTTTGTGTTGTTGTTGTTGTTGTTGTTGTTGTTGTTGTTGTTGTTGTTGTTGTTGTTGTTGTTGTTGTTGTTGTTGTTGTTGTGTTGGTATGAAATTAATTAGTTTGAATAGTATTTTTTTTAGTCCAACTTTAAACAAGTAGTATTTTTTGTAATTATTACAGAAATTGGATTTTGTACTTATTTTATGTAGATCGAGGGTTCTGGTGCTCGACATGCAATATCACGACGTTTGAATGCGTCTGTTAGGAGACAATCATCTCGTTCAGCACCGTTTCAGCCCGAGCAGCAATACGGGTCTACTAGTGGTTGGTCGGGAGACCAACAGTCAGGAAGTAGTTGGCCTATGTATTCGCCAGGTGGAGTACCTACATCTGACGAGGAGGAAGTCTCGGCTAGTCATGCTGGTGACTGGGATGAATAATCGAGCCCCCCTCGGGATTATCATATGGTATATAGGGGTCAGTATAGGAGATTTGTTGGTAGTGGATCGAGTCATCCTACTACCAGCTCTGCAGAGGCATGGTTAGTGCAGGAGCCGATGCCGGGTGGTCCTGAGGATGGGGCTGTTATCCCTAGTTTTGGTGGTCACGTGGCACGATATATATGGATCGAGCAGGAGCAAGGTGTTTTGCGGTGTTTGAGTAGGTCAAAGCTATGTTCTGACTTGGTTACGTGGCGAGGTAGTCAATCAGCGGAGAACCTCCACTTGATTGATGGTAGTTGGTTGTCTCACTTGCCCGGGCTGATGTTTAAAAAACTTGATTGGCCGTTGATTTCTGCTTTTGTTGAGAGATGGCAGCCAGATACAAACACTTTTCATATGCCATTTGGGGAGATCACGATCATGTTGCACGATGTGTACAACATTCTTGGGCTACGTGTACAGGCAAGATGGTCACCACTACACCTAGCACGGACTACTTACGAGACGCGTGCTCGATTACCATGGATATGACTCCGGATGATTTGTCTGAGATTTGCGGCACAAAGACGATTTGGCAGGGTAGTGGGGTGTTGACTGATAAGATTTTTGAGTCGACATTGGAGGTTGAGAGGCAGTTTAGTGCTCAGTATACTGCGTACTTGTGGTTAGTGCTTGGAGGTTCACTGTTTATAGACAAGAGTGGTAACCGTACGCATCCTTCCTTCCTCCACGAGCTATGTTATATGGATGTCCCTATTAACGAGTACGCTTGGGGCACAGCTGCACTAGCTTACTTTTTTAGGCAATTGGGCACGGCATCACGGAAAGGTGCTGATTCGATCGCGGGTTGTCTCACGCTTCTGCAAGCGTGGATTTACGAGTACTTTCCGTGCTTTCGGCCTCAGCAGGGTACCTTGACGAGGGACCTTAATATCCCTCGTGCGTTTGCTTGGGATGTTGGAGCGGGATGTCCTAGCAAGAACTTGGAGCGCCTGATATCTTTTCGTACTAGAATTGATGCGCTGACTGACCGTGAGGTGAACTGGCTACCAAACGGAGTTGATCCTGGACTTGGAGTGCCCCCCACTTTATTCATTGGCTGCATCCAGTACCGTAACATCATAGAGCCGTACATGCCTGATAGAGTGGTTCGACAGCTTGGTTTCGTGCAAGGCATTCCACGTGACATTATCAGGCCAGAGAAGGCCAAGAGGCCGACTAACTTGAAGATGTACCGGGTAGACTTCCCGACCGAGATGACAGATGTGATGTGGAAGAGGTTTGTCCCTGGGACATCTCAGAGTGTAGTTTTAGGTGCCCTTACCAGACTTAGTGCTGGAGCTCCTTCTGTTACGCCTGGTTACATGCAGTGGCTGTACAGGTTTTCTCACCCTCGGGTATCTCCAGGTCCAGCAGTTACAAGCAATCTACCAGAGCAGACTAACACTGATTATGTAAGTTTTTGCGTTTATTTTACTATTTAGAATGACTTATAATAATGGTTGTTTATATAATACGTTATTATGTGATTTGCAGTGGATGAGTCGGTCCATGGAGATTCACCTAAGAGCACTAGCTGAGTATCCTCACATGTCTAGTGAGACTAGGACAATGACGGAGCATTTTGTATTTGATTGGAAGTAAAAAATGGGACTCTAGATTGCTTTTTTGGTCGTGTTAGTGGTTTTTATGTGAACTTCTTTGAATTGCTTTATATTTCTTTTTTATTAGTCATGTACAATAAGAACTGGACAGTGTATATTTCTTAGTTTTTGTTGCACCTACTATCTAACTAATGCATCCCACATGTTCCTTCTAGCTTCATATTGTTGATCCCATCCATTAACACTAGCCTCGTGGTGCTCAGTCCACTAACCGGCGATCGGCGGGAGAGGTGAATCAGGTGCAAGGTCAAGACGGATGAAATGTGATCCACCAACTGTAGCAATTACGAACTCCCGACTCGGTGACAGGACCCCATTTCGTGCCCTCAGCGGTAACACTGTGATGTATGGGTAGTAGCAAGTTGGTACTAGGCCTACCCCGAGACAAATCACCCTTGCGTTGAACCACGTAACAATAGGAAATAAATCTTGAATAGTTACCATCCAATGCCGCTCCCCAACAGCCCCACCATCTTATCGAATACGCCCTATGTTCATCCATAGTTGTCCAAGCCCGTAAATCCGTTCGTACAAATCAGGATGACCGGCGATCTCGTTCGCTATTGTTTCCCGAGCGTCAAACCATAGTCCCTGATCACCAAAGAAGAAGTCGATGACACAACGAAAGCCACAGTTCCCATCACCAATGACATCCTTCCAAGACGTAATGTACGGCAACATCGGGCCCGGAATCTGGTTCAAATACCTGCACTGACTAATGTCACACGGATCTGCTGCACATAATTACAAAGATTAATTATTAGTAAAGCTACAAGATGAAATACATATAATTTTTAACATCACTAGACTTTTAATATTACATGTTTCTTGGTCACCACCACATTGACTGTATTGACGATTCACATGCTCGAAATAACTTCGATCACGCCTGGTGTCATTGTTCCTCCGTCGACCACAAACGTTGAGGTTCACATGTGGTTCTTCAAGTTGTGTGTGATCCGGGTGCAGCTCCTCTTCAATGATGCGCGATAAATTTCGACGTACAGCAGGATCACTTTCCATGACTTCATCAACCAGGGAACGAAAATGTGCAGCCTCCTCGGTCAAATCGTTAACAAATTCTGGCATGTTAACACCATCACCAATAACCAAAGTCTTCCAGAAAGAATGAATTTGGCTGCTATACAAGTCTGTCTGTGAAACTAGCGAATCATGAATCTGGAAGGCACACGGTACACCATGAGTCACACGCATAGCACATCCACAACGTTCATAAACCTGGTAACTCAAATCCCGCATCCTTTTGGTCTCCGCATGAAGTAATTTCAAGCAATGTTGAGACACTTTGCCATTTATACGTGACAGTGGCAATTGTCTGTACATCTCCCCAATTTTAGACCTTGATGCCTCCAAACTATTACGAATTTCAATAATTCGATTACCGATATAACAATGGACCCCTCGGGCCCCTACGGTATCCAAAGAACCTGCCATTGATTCCAATTAGTAAAAACATTTTGCTATTAATTATTATAATTACAGTTACGAAATAAAGACAACAACTAATATAGTAAAACAACTAACCTGTGGATGATTCAAACCACGTTTTCACTGCTGAATGTTGGCTCTCAACTCTACAGTTTGTGGTGTTACCAAAGTGAAGAATTTGGTTCGTCCAATACGTCACAAATTTGGTTTTATGACACAACCATTTTCCCTCAACGTACTCAATCACTGCCGGAAAACTTGCCCACCTTGCTTTCATGGTAGCCAAAGCATGGTCATACTCCGCCTCAGTTGATGCATCCATAATACGTTTCCATTTGCCATTTTTAAAACTGGCACCAATCTTCTTGTTTTTGAACATCTTCGTCACCCTAGCCTCCACATCTTTGTTAATGTGCCATCGACATAGTAAATGCGACGTCCCTGGAAACACTTCTCTCAAAGCCGCACATAGCCCAAGTTCACGGTCTGACAAAAATACCGATGGCTCTTTATCAAACCCAATCAATTCCCTTAATCTCTGCAACACCCACCGATAGCTAGCCGTGCACTCGTTGCGCATGAAAACATAACCAACTAGAAAATTCTGGTTTGTCGGTGTCACGCCTACTATCTCAAAGAACGGCATGCCATATCGATTGGTCTTGTAAGTAGAATCCATCCCTATGACGTGTGGGTATGTGCGGAGTATGTTGTCCGTGATTGGGTGCACCATAAATGCATGTTGCAAGACTTCGAGATCATCGGACATGACCCAGTAAATGTACTTACTCTCTCTCGCCAAATGAAGAAATTGCTGAACAACTCCTCTTCCTTCGGACATCTCCATCATGAAGTTATTCCGACAGTTGTAAATGTGCCTAATGTTTGGATGATCATTAGGAAATTGCTCTGCAATAGTTGCCATGATGTTACAGGGCGCAACCTTGGACTTTGTCATGTCACGCACAACCTGTTTTGCACCCGGGCTCAATCCGCTCACTTTACGATGACCCTCTTCATACACAATCATTGGGTGGTTATGTGTCTCGGTGTGATCATTTTTCGCACGAATCTTCCAACTATCAGTGCTGACTTCATAATATATCTTGATGTAGAAAGGACAACCATTAGCTTTGGTTTTTGTGTCTTTCCGTATCGCGTTCTCCAAATCTCTCGGCTTGTTCCTCCGTGACCGATCACATCTCAAATATCGATACGGCCGACCATCTCTGGTTTTGTTATAAGACGATTTCACCAAAATAAATCCCAGATTTATGAAAACAGCATCCGCCCATGTAACCGCATCCTCAAACGTTGGAAAAAACGTATCCGTGACGAAATTTCCTCTATAATTCACACCGTCACCGCCGTCTTCAGATTCTATATCCTATACAAATTAAACAAAACAACGGTTTATGTCATTATGTTCTTTTTTATAATATTAATAATAATATTTATAAAACAATATTACAACTAATAATATTATTAACATTAATAACTAATACTAATAATAACAACAATCATAATAGCAACAACAATAATCATAAACACCACCAACAACAATAACAATATTAATAATATAAATAACAAAACAATTAATACCCTAACATAATTACTAATTAATATAATAATAATAATAATAATAATAATAATAATAATAATAATAATAATAATAATTAGGTTTCAATAAATAAAATTACTACTACTACTACTAATAATAATAATAATAATATTACTACTAATAACAACAACAAACCAAACAATAATAACATTATTACTAATTACTCAAATTATCAAAAACTAAATCACAACAACAATTAAAAAAAAATAAATAACTTAAACAATATTACAACTAATAATATTATTAACATTAATAACTAATACTAATAATAACAACAATCATAATAGCAACAACAATAATCATAAACACCACCAACAACAATAACAATAACAATATTAATAATATAAATAACAAAACAATTAAAACCCTAACATAATTACTAATTAATATAATAATAATAACAATAATAATAATAATAATAAGGTTTCAAAAAATAAAATTACTATTACTACTACTAATAATAATAATAATAATATTATTACTACTAATAACAACAACACTTACAAAACAATAATAACATTATTAAAAACTAAATCACAACAACAATTAAAAAAAAAAATAATTAACTTAAAAAAAAAAAAATTAATTGGGACATCCGCCTAAAATTTCCGGATGTACCATGGTGGATCCGGAAATTTTAGGCGGATCCACCATGGTACATCCGGAAATTTTAGGCGGATGTACCATTTTCAGAAAATAAAAAAAATAAAAAAAAACTTACAGAATGTTCCGAAGCATTCTCCGGCGTACGAATGTCCCAGTCATCCATCATCCAAGACCCGTCGGAATAAACTTGATGATTAAATTTTTTTTAAAAAAAACGATTGAAGGTGGTCGTGGGGACCAATTTGGTTTGAAGGACGTGGGGATCGATGTGGTGGGCTCGGGATTCACGGTGTACTAATTTGAGGGGATCGTTACTATATAAAATGTCCATGAAGGGAACAAAGTCCTTTTTAAATAGTACAACTTGCATAAAGGGCATCTTTGTCCATTCAAGTCAAAATGGGAGCATTACTATGTAAAATGGGAGCGACGAATATTAATTAAAACCAAGTTCCTTTAAAAGAAATAAATATGCGCCTTTTATGAGATACTATGACATTATGTAAGAGATTTTATAGTTTGCACAACAGTCAGAAATAAAAAGATAAAACAATTGACTAACTTGATTCATTGACCTTTTTTTTTTTTTTTTTACAACATGATTCAGCAACTTCTAAATGTTTTAATAAAGTCATCATTCCTTCAACTATAAGTTAGAGTTTTCATTTAAAACCCTAAACATTCATGCATTTGTCTATCTAAGTACAAACTCATAATCTAATGCACTTATCTATTGCCAATGGTAGCCACTGCAAGGATAACAAAGTCATATTAGTAGATTTCACAAAAGTGTTATCCTTCATTGCTTCAACTCTCAACCTACCATGTTGTACAAGGGACACAACATAAGCATTTCAATGAACAATGACCAATTTAATGAGATGATTCTAGTATCGATCACATCAAGAAATCAATGAAATCAAAGCGCCCCCAAGTGTAAAAACAAGGTTACAAGCCACGAAATCAATGAAAGTGAAGCTCCCCAAATCCAACCATAAGGTTACAATCCAGGAAATCAATGAAATTGAAGCACCCCCGAGTCCAACAATTAGGATAACCCTAGTTATGAGCTCCACAGTATAAGTGCAATAGTTTATAGATTATGCCAAAGGTTTTTGTCTCCACTCTCCAACTATATCAGATTAGCAAAATCATCTAATATGAAAATCTAGAGAAGTAAATAAGATGAATTAGAAAGTATGATAAACTATATATAAGAAAACAGTATGGGAAAGAAGACTTTAAAAAAGCAAAAGCCAATGTATACTACTTTGCTAGAACCTTGCTTGGGCAAATTCTCATAATTGGATATGTGCAATTATCTAAAGTTGAGGTTATTTGTTTTTGACGAGAAAGCTTGAGGGGTTTCATAAACAAATTAATGTGGAAAGAATAATGTACCACAAAGCATGTTAAAATTTTTTATTTTGAATAAATGTAAAAAGTTAATTAAATAAGTAGTATTGATAGGAAAGAGAATAAAAATAAAGATAAATGTATAATTAGGATCTAGATCGATTAGATGAGATGCTAGACTATTACCTTGTACTTTTGAGCTTATGAGCAATGCGGAGGAGGAGCAAAGCAATTATTATTATTAACTACTCATATTAAGTATTACTCCATAAGTTTTAATTATTAATTATTAATTACAGTTGGATATTGAGCATAGCATAATAGGACTCGACAATAAGTGTCAGTATAGTAGAGAGAAATACAACTCAAAAGAACATGGCATATGAACAACAATCTGAAGTGCATATATTGCACGTAGTACGTATTAAAGAACACTTAAATTGACTAGATTAGATCAGATCCTCGTGCAATGTATGGATATAACAAAATTTTATAATAAATTACAACCTTTAATTAGTTATACAAATAATTTATACAAAAGATAGAGATAGAGTTTTAGCTAGATAGAGTTTTAGTTTAGAGAGAGAGGGAGAGATTGATTTAGTGATTTAGTTATACAACATTACTTAACTTTATACCTATACTTAGCAAAGATAATAAGGTTAACACGTATTTTATGCAATACTCTCTTAATTACAACTTTTAGTTACTTCTACATCAGTTTGTAAAAAAATAAAATAAAGAACTATATTTTTTATAAAATGCATACGATAACTTAAATTTTATACCTAAGCTAAGCTATACCTTATAACAGAGACATCTAGCTACTCATGCAATACTCTATTCTTAACTATTTAGTTGACACACTTTAATCAGCACATGATTAAGGTAATAATATAATTAATTTTTTATATATATAACAAAAGCAATAAATACATATTTTGATCGTATAAGTTGAAAATTAAATAAAGTGATGGAAATTTGGTACACGTCATTGCTAATATAAATTTGAAAAAATATATATCCTATAATACGTATATTTGTTAACAAAATAATTTTACATTTTTACTACCTTTAAATTAAAATTAAAATAAAGTGAGTTTCATGACCAAAGAAATAAGCAAAGGTTAATATCATAACATATTGTAAAAAAATACTTCATCTGTTTTTTTATACTTGCAACACACCTTTTATCACGTTTATTGATGAGGTGATTAAACTAGGTAAACGAATGAATTAAGTTATGAAATTAAATCGTAGCAACTTATCCCTTTCTTCTTATAGGTGTTAAAATTTTGTAAATTAATTTATCCGTTTACCTAGTCTAATATCTTCCTTAACATGTGTGTCAAAGGAGTGTGTTGCAACTAAATAAAAACGGAGGAAGTATTATTTTTTATATGTAACATATATTACCTTACTCAAGGTTATCATTTTTGAAAAATGCGAATTAACCAACATAAAAGGTACATAAAATACTTAAAAATTAAAAAATATGGAATATATAAGTTAACTAAATATGGAAAAAAAATCATCTTAGTGATAGAATATAGTTTAAAAAGATTTGACAAAATTAATAAAGGGAAAAAAAATTATAGGGAAATTTTTAACTAGATCAGACATGAGTCACTCTTGATCTTTCTTTTATTATATAGTTATTATTATAGGTTGAAGTACTCACAATAATACAAATTATTATTATATACTAGGTTAGAACCCGTGCGATGCACGGTTTATATAAATTTGTACAATTTAATAATAAATCGCTATTATACATGAATATAAATTAGAATTACGTACATTTTGTAATTTAAAATCTTTTATTTTCATCAAAACTATGATATAGTATCTGTTCGACGTCGTCTAATTCATAGTTCAATGTAGGAGATCATTTATTAGATAGTGTGTTATTAAAAGTTGTTTCAATTTCCTACGATAAATTGATAGGTTTTAGTTGTAAGATAGAAGCTTCTAATATTTAAATTTCAAAAATGTTAAATAGGATAACTCTACCAAAAAATAAAAAAAATAAAAAAATGACATCATCATTGCACTTAGGTGGGAAATTTTTTATTAAGAGAACGACACGTGGGCAGTGATGTCATCATCTTCTGTTTTAGTAATAGTTAATAGATTTTATGTTAAATGGAATAAGGCGGATGATGACCATTGAAAGTTTTAATAAGTTTTAGTAAATCTAATATATATATATATATATATATATATATATATATATATATATATATATAAAGTAGGCATTTTTCGGGAGCATTCGGTGCGCCACATAAGAAAAGGTATTATTTTGACCAATAAAATATCAGATTAATAATTATTTTAGAATTAAAAAATTCACTCGCCACCTAAACAAAAGTGTCGAATGAGATTTAAGAATTTTTCCACCTAGGTAAAAACAATGAATAGTGAACAATTAAAATTTAAATTATTTAAAAAACTAATAATTATCTTTTTTTACATATATGGATGCAAATCTTTGATCGCAAATATCTTTAATCTCTCCTTAGCAAATATTATATAAATTAGATATTAATAATGTACTCATCGAAACGAATAAAATTAAATCTCATATGACTATGTTTTTCATTATATATAGAGAGAAATTTAGAAGATTCCCCCTAATTTTTTTAATAATTAAAAAATTCTAGATGAGACTAACATTTTGAAACAGAACGAGTATATAAAAACAAAAAACGCATTTGCAAATAACTTATTAACCAATAAATAAAATGATTTGTCATTTATTTTGAATTAAAAATTTAAATTGTCACCTAAGAAAAATTGATGAATAAGGTTTGGGATTTTAAATTCAAGCGCCACGTAAAATAAATAAACCTACGAAAGATAACATTAGTATTAAAATTAAAAAAAATTATCTTATGATGTTAGGAATTTTATCCAAATATCTATTGAATGATCTTCATAAATATACAAAATTTTAAATTAAATAAAAATATTTAATAGAACCATGCATCGAACGGGCTTATATCTAGTAATCTAATATATGAAAATGCTAAACTTTATTTATTTATATTTTTTTTTACATTTAAATAGGTTGATTGTCAGCATCACTAATTAAGATACTTTGAATTAATTGATCGATATCTCTTTGATTCTTTTTCAAATCAAGATACATGATTGTGCTTATTGTCCAAGTTGTTTTGGGTGTTTTTGTCCCTTGGGAGAGTTACAACTCGAAGACTGGTCCTGCTGGCTCTGTACCTGCAAAATCAACGAAGACACCGGTTGGGTGGTGCTCCGCCTCCAACGCTCAAGTTAGTAACTTGAAGGAGAATAAAAAGTGCGGAAATTTAGGTGGGGATCTGCTTGGATTCCAAGCTCAGGAGTTCTCTGATGAGAGAGAAAGTAGGATGTAATAAATGATAGTAAATTTCTAAATGTCCTCCAAATTGGGGGAATATCTCCCTATTTATAGGGTCATTGGGAAAATTGCCCCTCCCTAGGTCATTCTGACCTAGGACTGATGGGCTGCGCCGCCAAATAGCGGATTTTGGGGAATTGGGCCCTTGAAGGCCGCAATTCTACAAAAGTATCTGGAGAGGCCACGTGTCAGCTGGGGATTGGTCAAGGGTGACCTGCCAGCCTCTGACACGTGGCACCTCCTCATTGGTCCACTTGTCTAGGGTAAAAATACCCTAAACACAAGTATTCATCATGATTGAACATCATTTAAGATTCTACTTGGAATGGAAATTTGCAAAGTTAGAATAACTTAAAGGTCAATAATGTCCATAATGTCAATACTTAATCTGGCACATTGTGTTAATGATTTCGCCAATCAAATGATTTGTTTCTTTGTATAACATGATTTTTGATTGATTATTCATGGGCTGATTGAGGACAATTTTTTATTTTATCATAGAAGATTCTTCCCTTAATTTTGTTGATCTTCATTGATCTTTTCCTTTTTGTCTATATTTCTTTATATTTAGTATGATCATTTCCTTAATATTTATATTTTCTCTTTTTTTTTTCTTTGATTGACCTCTTGTCATGTCCTTGACTCAATAGGAATGATAATATGCACTTTCCTAACCATAAAACAATTTAAAAGGATGAAACTAATGCAACTATATATACTATACATAGTATATTTTTTGGGGAACGTTTATACGTATGTAGTATATGAAATTAACAAAGTCTGGCCAAATTATCAACAGTAAATGAAAATAGTAACACTAAATTAAAAGCTCTTGGAACAAGCTCTATATTTGATTTTCATGTAGGATGTCTAACCCCTTTATTAAATTGGGTATACAACCTCAAACAAGACTATAATCCAAAGTCTAGAGTGTTCAAAATATAACAATATTTATAACATGAAAGATCACTCCAAGTTCAAGATAAAAGACAATGACTAACACAAAATCAATTGATAAAGTTACTAACAATTCATAAAAAATAAAAAAAAAAAATTAAAAAAAAAGACATTGATGAGAGTATCATCTAATTAATTAACTAGGCGTATTTAGTTTTGCCTCTAGTTCTCACCTGTTTTGGCTGCTCTTACCAAGTCGATAATTTTCTGCAATCTAGCAATACGGTCTAAAAGATACATATCTTCCTCAGAGTCACGAGCACCATCAATGATGGTTCGAACATCTTTATCAATAATGATAGGACTTTTGATTGAACTCCCGTCATTAGTCTTTATTCCATCTACAAAGGTGACTCCTTCCATTGTACATTCTTTACTTGGCAACATATGTCTAGGATAATTTTTTGTGGATTTTCTCTCTTGGATAAAAGCATAATCTCCTATAGAAGGTGTGGGGTTGTCTCTATGGATCATTGACAAGATACCACCGCTTTTATTTTCTCTATGAAAACCATTCACCCTAAGCGGATCTTTAGTTTGGGAAGAACCTAGAGAAACATTGGAATGGCTACTCTCTGCATAAATATCAAGACTACCCTGATACTGCATGGACCTCTTGGAGCTTGGTTGATGTTGATCAGATGAACTATCCTCTTTTGCTACCACTCTTTTTCGAATTGGACTAAAACCAGGTGGGACATCAAGTTCATTTTCTGCCTCGACAATCGAATTCTTTGAGATATTTTCCTTCTTTATTCCACAACTATCATTATCATTTGAAGCTACATAATTTCTCCACCGGCTAAAGTAACAAGGTGTAACACCTGCCTTATAGGACTTTAATGTCACGTATAGCTTGCTGTCCACAATTGGCTTATTGTAATTATTCCAAGCATTTTCCTTTGTGTTACCAGTTGGAAAAACAATATTGCTCCATGCAATTCAATCCAACAAGCTGACTAACCCTTATACACCTTCCATAAGACTGCATATCAAGAGTGATTGAGTAAGGTCTCCAAATAAAATCACCGCTAGCATGATTAGTGACTAAATTCACTTCATAGTATTCCGATATTTTCACTTTATGCCATCTTTCAGCCCAACATAAACCGCTAGTAGTAGGATTTGATTTTGGGCTAAATTTCGAAAATCTTTCCCAAAACCACATTTGTAACAAATTCAAAGGTGCACTTATCATTATATTTGACACATTCCCATGCTCCTTATCACTCGAAGCTCGAATAGCTGCAATCTTTTCCTTTAACAACCTTAAGTCTCTATATATACTAGAAAGGACAACTGGCGTAAGCGCAATTCTGATCCCTCTAGATAAAAGTAAAGCAATTTTAAAAACTCTTTTATTTATAGTACCTAAATCATTAGCAGGGAGAACATACCTAGACAACCAAAAAGATAAAAAAGCTTCATGCTCAAATGCTCGCTCTGTTCCCATCCACTTGTCCATCCATTGTTTTTGGCTTGGCTTCCTACTCTTAGTCTTAATTAACTCTGACCTCACCGCCAACAAACTCTCCTCGATTTCAAGCAATTCCTCTGAATGAATCTCATCAGTCAAGAAAAAAGCACCTGTAATTGAGAATCCTCCCAAAACCATAACATCTTCTAATGTCATCGTCACTTCACCCCAAGGTAGCATGAACGTGTTGGTTTCTGGGCACCATTTCTCGGCAAGACCAAAGATAGATGGTTTACACCTCGGGATCTGGAGTGTAGAGCACATAATAGCTTCAAAGATTGAAGCTTTCTTCCATGTGGATTCGAAAGACGGTTGCAAATTCTCAACCCAAGAACTCCAATCTTTTAATGGTTTATTCCAGCCATTAAAACGAATTTTTGAGGTAAAAGAACGGAAAATTGGGGAAATGGATGTTGTGGGGTGGTACTTTGGAAGCGGGTTCATGAAATTTTGTGCCTGATTTGAAGGTGGAATAGAGGGGTTTAGGAAATGACCGGTTTTGAAAATGCATCTTCCATTTATGGGTGACAAAATCAATGAAGGTCTCTCCTTGATTAAGGGTTCATTTTCAACCATTTTTGTGGTGTTTGAGTTGAAACAAATTGTAATTATGGATTTATTTTTTTTTTGAATTTGGAGAAATTGAGTTGAAGGTAAATTAATGGTGAAAGCTCATCATAACATGTATTTTACATACCATGGTGAGAGAGTGTGGAAGTAGAAGGAAGAGAGTCAAATTATTAGTGTTTAATTTTCTTTTTCTAAAAAATGGATGTGTTGTAAGAAGTGTGGAAGCAAGAGTAGAGACATATGTATCATTGTTTATGTTCTTATCTTTCCCCACCTCTTAAAGATTATCTCATATTTTTCAAAAATGGATGTTGTTAAATGATTGTCTAATATAGATATTTTTTTCCCACATGCTCTCTCTCTCTCTCTCTTATCAATTATCGTGCCCATCAAATAAATTAGAAATATAATGATAAAAAATGGAAAAATTATGGGAGAACTACATAGAAAAAGAAAAGTGATATGCATGCATGACATGAATTTACGGATAAAATGATTCAATGGAGTAAAGGAATAAGCTTATTTGAAAACATGTTTTGAAAAATAAGGTATTAGAGAAAGTGGTGCATATTCTAACATACTACGTACTCATATATGAGTAATAAATATTGAAATGTACTAAGAATCTAATAGTTACATCGAGAGAGAATTCCAAACTCCCTTTTCCCCCTTATGCTCTTATTTTTGAACTGGTAGCCGAGGGAAATAAATTCGTTAATTGGGTTAAATTTTTTTATAATTTCATATGAATGTAATAAAAAAATGAACTTGACCATTCAAACAAGAGTAAACATAAATTTCCTAATATAAGATTTTAACTTCAACTTAAATTGTAAGAATTTGTCTTATTATATACTAAAAACGGATGTTATTAAAAGATTCTCACATATCTTATGGAGTAATTGTAAAAAAATTTCTATTGTTCTCTCTCTATCTCTCTCATCAATTATTTTAAATTTTCATACTTGTTCTTTTTATCTCTCTCATCAATTGTTGTCCCCATTCATAGTGTACTACCCATTTATAATGTACAACTCATTTATAATGTACAACTTTGACTTTGTTTCTTAAAAACGTTAAAAAAAAATGAAGGATAGAAGGAATACGAATTAGAACAAAAAAAAAAGTTGACTGACAAATTGGTTAGAACTTATTAGTAACGTAGGTAACTATGTGGTTGTGGGGTAAGGGGTAAAACCGTAAAAGTATAAAAAAATCTTAAAAAATCAAATAAAATAAAGTATAAGTTAAAACCGTAAAAGTATAAAAAAAATCTTAAAAAATCAAATAAAAAAAGAAGTAAAGTATAGCTAACAAAAAAGGAGAACTATTGGCACGTAAGTCCTCTATATTTCACTTGCAAATAGGATAACATTTTTGTAATTAATGAGAACATGAGAAAAAGTGATGGCAAAAAGTACCACTACATGCATAATAGCTAGTACATAAAAAAAAAATACTATTTAGACAACTTATATTGTAATGGTAAATTATACATGCATAATAATACACAAAAATATACCACTGTACCATTAAAAGAGAGATAATGTACCATCAAATTCTAAATCGCCCTTCTATATGCATGCAAAATACATAGGTCCTATGCACTTAGATGCACTCTAACAAAAAAGTACGGATTACTAGTGCATCTTGGTGCATAGCGCCTACATTTTTTCTTTGCAAATAGGAGGGTAAAATGGACATTTGACATTTAAAATGGTACTTTTTATGGTTCAGTGGTACATTTTTGTGTATCATTATGCATGTATATTGTACCATAATGTCTTAGTAGTACTATTATATCTCACAGTGGTATAATATTTTTATGTATCATTTATATACTTATTTGTACCATTAGCAAAATATTTATACCAATATAACATTTAGAGGTACTATTTACCTATAAAATGGTACTTTTTTCATCGCCACTTGGCAGCTTATCCCCACCACAACTTCAACTTTATTACTACATTGTCATTCTATATGTAATGTTAGTAATAGGCGCTATACACCAGGGGTTCTCCTGAAAAATGCAATAAGAAAGATTGTGAGGGAGCCATGGAGGTGTATATATATGTACTACATGATTTTGCGGATAGAATATTTCAAATTGGATTAACGAATTACTCTGTATGGAAAAATATTTGAAAACTTGTATCAAAATATAGAGTATATAGGGGATACAAAAAGTTAGATTTCGGCACATAATGTAGTACTACATGATTCTAACAGTATTTATTTTGAAAAATGAGTATCTAATTTGTCAAATATAGATACCCATGTTAGAAACGTGATCCTAACATTTATTTTAAAAAAAAAAATTGCCCAGAATAATCCGACCTTAGGGTCGTCCGCTAAAAATAATCCCACATTTGGGTTATTTTTAAATAATCCAACCTTCCCTTTAAAAAGAAAAAAAAAATCTAACCTTTATACACAATCTGCTCAAAATGGTCATAAGTGACTTATAACCGGTTGAGTAGGTTTTTTTTTAATTAAGTTTAATACACACGTGTTACTACGTGATTGGTCAATAAATAAGTTTTAATTTTAATTTTTTTTAGAAATGATTATTACTAATTAATATTAATTAATTATTTTAAAACTAATTTAACAATCACCACCAGCCCCAGCCACCTCTACGCCGTCACCATCAGCCCAGACCAAACTCTTCGCTGATCCCAGACTCGCGCCGATCGCTGCTCCACCCCCTACCCCCGTTCGACGTCATTAAACCACCACACCCATTCCCGTTGGCCGAAATTGATGGTGAAGGTTGGGGAAGGGGATTGGGTCGAAATCGACGGAGGAGAGGAAGGGGATTGGGCCGGAAAAGGGACATGGGAAAGGGAGGAGGTCGCCAAACCGGAAAACGTGGTGGGGGGAAGGTCGCTTTTTGGGATTTCGCGGGGGAGGGAGGAAGGTTGGTGGTTCAGGGAGGGGGATCAGGAGCGGCCGGAGCCACTTGATTGGTCGCCGGCGCTGAGGTTAGGTTTTGGTGGCCGGCGCCGCGGAGTAGGGGACTCCGGCGGTGGTTTGGGTGGTTTTTTTAAAATATTAATAATTTATTTTTATTTTTTTCTTTACAAAAAAATTAATTTTTTGTTAAAAATTAATTTTATTTTATTTTAATTTTTTGACCAATCACAGGTCGCCACGTGTCAAGTAACTTGTTATAACAAGTTACATGACCGGTTGTGACCATTTTGAGTGGATTGGGTATAAAGATCGGATTATTTAAAAATAACCCAAAGATGAGATTATTTTTAACGGACGTCTTACAGGTGGAATTATTCCGAGCAATTTTTCAAAAAAAAAAAAAATATATATAGTACTTAAACTTTTGACATAATACTTGAGGATATTCTTTTTTAAAGGGGTGATACTTTGGTAATTTAACTGAATGCTTTTAAATTTAATTAGGTGTTGAGTAATAAATTTTTAACTTCTAAACAAGCCTAACAAATTAGCTAAACTCAAATTTAATCAAGATTCGACTTTGACCCAAATTCTAAACTCTATTCTTTTTTGGAAAATGTTATACATAGCCCTTAGGGCTACATATAAGTATTAAATTTACACTTGAAAATCGTAAAAAGTTAAGAAATCATAAAATTATAAACACTAATTACACTGATTTATGCGTGTTTTTGTCATGAATTCCTAATTTTATACAATTTCCAAGAGTGTATTTAATGCTTATATATAGCCCGTAGAATTACATATAACATTACCCTTCTTTTTTTAATTATCAAGTTGTTTCACCAAATCATAAACTTTAATTTCTTTAGAAACTTAATACTCTACCTCAAAAAGAGTATAAAAACATTATGATAACCGAATTGAACCTTAGTTGATGATTTTTCAACATAATATCATGTAAATACTAATGAGTAGCCCGGGCGTTGCCCCGGGTTGCTCCTGTTATAAACGTGCAATTAATAAGGCTTTTCAAAACTGCAATTGTCATTGTTAAATCAAAATTGAGTTATTTTTTTAATTGAACATTGTGGTTTGCACTTATATAATTTTTTTTACATATTAATAACATACATAATTGGCTTTGATGGTGAAATTTTGATCTTTGAGGGTTCGATCCTCCTTACCCTTACGTTTTTTATGGAGCAATGTTAGTTGAAAAAAAGAGATTACGTGACATATCAACATTCTTAGAAACGCCTTTTAATGTATAGTATAGATTACGAAGTAGATGAATTTCGGAGAGTACAATTTACTTATTAGTGCATATGTTATCATAACCACAATTGCCTAATCATATGTGAAATTAATTTACTACTCCCAAAGCTTTTTTTGGTGCAAAAAAACCTGGTCATTTTCACACTTTACCTTGTTTAGCATTGCTAACACAGTAACCCCCACCCAAAAATAGAAAAAAGTGAACTAGGAATGAAGAAGAAAAGAAAAAGAGAAAGGAACCATTTCCCCCCATATTTATCCAACACTTTGGCAAAGAGTAGGTAAGAAAAACAGAGGAAACACCCCCCAAAAAAAAAGCATGAGTAACGAGATTATGGCTTTGATGATTCTGGAAAATAAAAATGAAAGTGAGATTTTAGAAGATGAATACACCATTACTGAGGAAAGAGAAGAACTTATGATTCCACCAAATTCAGATGGAAACTCAACTTTAAGAAAAGCCCATTTTCTTAAACCTCTGTTAAACCCCAAGATTCAACCTTTACCCAAAACCCCATTTTTTCCACTACATAAAAACCCTAACATCAACTTTGAAGCTCTCAAAAAAATTGTGTCTTTTAAGGGTAGATCAAGGCCATTGAGGAGTTGGAAGTCATGGGTTGATGATTTAAAACCAACCCATGAATGGATTTGGAAGAAAGTTGGGATCTTTGATGCTATCGCGTCGTCGGCTTGTAACATTAGATGGGATACTGAGTTGATCATGTGTTTAGCTGAAAGATGGAACCCTGAAACTAACACATTTGTGTTTCCCTGGGGTGAAACCACCATTAGTTTGGAGGATATTATGGTTTTGGGTGGATTTCCTATTTTGGGTTTTTCTCCTGTTCTTACCTCTTTTCACAAGAGCAACAAATATGCTGAAATTGAGGGTAAATTGCTCAAATCTTTTTCTGTGATTTACAAAAATTGCTATAATAGTTTATCTCATTATGGATGGATGAATCATTTCAAGGGAATGGGAGGTGAAATTGAGCATGTTGCATTTCTTGTTTTGTGGTTGTCAAGGCATGTTTATTCCAGTAATTTTTATGCAAAAATTAATCCTAATGTTATTGGTTTTGCTATTAGTCTTGCTTTGGGTACCAAGATTGCTTTAGCACCTGCAGTTTTAGCTTCAATTTATAGTGAATTGACTTTGTTGAAGGAAAAGATTGTGTCTTATAATATGGAAGGTGTGGATGATGGTTCAGAGCTTGTAGTTTGGGCACCGTTTCAATTAGTGCAGCTATGGGCTTGGGAGAGGTTTCCGGAGTTGAGTCCGAAACCAGTCTCTTTAGTTCAGGGTGAACCAAGAGTGGCTCGTTGGCACGAAGTAGCGAAGCTCAAAACTCGAAATTTGAGGTTGGATGATGAGTCTGTTGCTGACAGTTTTATATGGAGGCCTTATGTTTTGTTTTTAAAAAATTGTGTGTTACCTAAGTTTTATTGTAATGATGGGATGTGGGTGTTGTTAGATTCTGAGGTAGATGAGGAATTGTTGTCATTTGTGAGGTGTTTGAGAGCAAGTGAATTGGTAGGTTTTGATTGTGTGATGCAATACTTGCCTCATAGAGTAGGATTACAATTTGGAATGGATCAAGATATCCCAGATTTCGTTGCTAGATCGAATGCTGATCTTGAACTTGCTTGGAGTAGCTATGCAAGATCACTGAAGGTTTGAAATTATACTTACCTCCTAGATTGTTTGAGGGAGATGTGACAGTGCAGTATTCTAGGTGGTATAGGCCTTTGGATCTTGATGATAAACTGATAGCCTATGTAAGGCGGAAGAGAAGTCGAAAGAAAGTTAGGAAAGTAAGGAAACTGTCTCAATTAATAGGAGGCAGTTTTAGAAAGGCTCCTTTCTGTTCATCTTTTGAGGGCATGACATCTCAAAGGTCTCTGAATGTGGTTAATGGAGTTGCATCAAATCTCACATTGAATGGACAAGAGGATGCAAGAATGTGTGCTCATACAAGTGTTGAGGAAGACGAAAGAGAAGAGGAGAAAGAGAGCTATCTGATAACAATTGGTGGCTGCAAGCTTACAGAGGATAGCCATTCTCAAAATTCGGATTCATCAATGGCCCTCAATGAAGCCGGAAATGTGCAAGAGGTACCTTTAGTCCCAGAGACTAAGAGATTGTCTTCAGTGCTTGCTGAGGACAATAATCTAGGCAAAGATACTGTGGAAGTGGTCATGAAGCAAACATGCAGTAGTACACCTGCTGATGTTGAAGAAGGGAATGGCAACAGCTATCTTAAGACACGATTTCTTGAGCTTGAATCTAGGATAAGTATGCTGGATAGAATTGTTTCTATGTACAAAGCGTCTAAGTTTGGGTCCTCATAAGCTAGAATTTTGCATTTTGGTTTGAACAGTAACACTTAACACAACATCATATGATATTTACTCAGTTTTAGACTCAGTAAGTTGGACACAGTGAGAAGCAGCAGCATAGATATTATGTAGATAAAATGGACATTGACTCCAAAACTGATGACCTGTGGTATATGTAGCTTTTTGGTCTTTGAGTAACGAAAATCCTTGAATTTCAGGTATGCTTGCAGAAACTTTAAACCGAAGAGTTTTAGATTAAATTATGTTTAATATGGTATGCTTCACTTCAAACTGACTCAGATATGCAAATGCAACGTTACATCTGAATCATAGGCTATTCGCCGCATAACAGGTACTACATATATATACTGAAGCATAACAGTATATGGCTATTATGGATGCTATTGTTACTTCATTAGGATATACAAAGTATTGTTACAATCATTCTGCATATACTCTGGAGGTGCTGCTTGTTTCGCAACCAGGAACAAATATATACGTAGTAGTACACTAGTACTTATTAAGATGCTCATATATTAACACTTAACAGTAGAATCTGTAACAATCCTTTAAAGTTTCAATGTCTCTCACCAAAACAGAAACCTGACGAGCATCCTTCTTATTTTGTTCTTGCAGCACAGTAAAGATTCAGCTGCGTTCCAGTTAATACTAGTTTTAAGATGCTCGATAAGTATTCCTGAGGCGAATGTGTTGCAATTTGAAATCTTTTTATATTACTTATCCAAATTTGAATATTTCAGAAGTTAATTAACCATGCTCAACACTTTTAGCAGGATAAATGTTGCATATTATAGATGACAATCAACGACCATGTTAAAAATTTTCGTACGATCATTGCTATAAAGAGTAACATGCTCCAGGATAGATTCAGTTTTTATGTATTTATTTTACAATTTGCTTTAAAATCATAAAAAAATACTTTATTTTTAGGATTAGTAACTCATGGTTCATGAATTCATGTAAATTTTGTTACCTGAAAAAATGAAGAACATTGCAGATTGCAAGACAAACTCACACAAACTAGATTCATGGCTTAATAAAGTATCATCGATTTCCACGTTTTGTACACGAACTTTCAAAATAATTTTCAGAAAGGATATCACAAGCTGCAATAAGATGTAGTGATCAACTAGAATTTGTATTTCACCAAATTATCCTTCAATCCGCATTAATATGACTATTCTGTTCCATTTGAACTCTTACAGTCAATAAGTACAATAATTAATGATTGGCAAGGATCCAACTAGCGCATAACCTCACTCAATTAGCTATTGATGATAGGGGTGTCAATTTGGATAATCGGATGGAGTTTGGATTGACCCACAAGGCCACAACGAATCGGGTATGTTTGGGTCAAGGTTAGCTATTAACCCACCTTAGTTTGGATTGGGTCAACAATCAAGATATGTCGAATTAGGGTCAAATCAACTTCATACCGATTCATATTCGATTTGGATAAATTCGTGTCAAGTTCAAATCTAGTTTGACCAGGTTTCGAGCTTTGGGTCGTGATTCAAGTTCGATTAAATTCAGTTAAGTTTGGTTAGGATAACTCTAATTCAGATTCTTTTTGAATTTGTCTGCATTTGGGTTGGATTGATCAAATTCAATATTTAAATAAGGCCATTTTAAAACTTTAGTAATTATTGAGTCATTACAGTATTATTTAGTCACTATTAAGTCATTTATGTGTAATTTTTCATATCGTGTCATTAATACTTGCAAATTATTAGTTCTCTTTAAATCAGTTCTTATGTCATGTTAATCCTTAAGCCAAATTAAAATTCAATTATTGTGACTTAATTAAGTAAGACAATAAGTAATGAATGACTAGTTGATAGATGATAGCCACATATTGATTAAATTGAACTTTAGTATAGTAAAAACTCAAATTGAAGAATATACCTACTCAGTGTATTTTTTTTTAGTATAGGCACGCATATTTATGAGAGATTAGTATAGACACGTAGATTTATGAGAGATTAGTGAAATAGTGAAGGTAAATAAGTGCTTTCATCAAAATAAGTTTAGCACGAAGATTAGAGTAGGATTAGGTATCATGTGTTAAAGACATTTGAATAATTTGTCCATTTATATTATATAATCTTGACCTTAAAACGCGTGGCACAAGGTTGTGTTGCAAGAAAATAAAAACGAAGGAAGTGTATTTTATTTTATAGTATTACAAATTTGAAATTGCGATGCTCGTGGCGCACCCTTCCAATGGAAAGTTCTTAAGGATTAATAAAATTATTAATTATATGAATCAAAGTAATTATGTTTAAGTAAAAAAAAAAAAAAAGAGGGGGGGGGGGGTGGAAGGTCAATAATAGGTGCATTGGCCTGGGTTTAAAATTATGTGCAGTTTGAAATTGTTTAGGTTTAAAATCAGATTGGGTTAAAATTAGATCAGGTTGAGATGCTAAGATGAGAACGACAGCCAAAAGTGTATAATATTCAAGAACATTCAAATTTACTAAGCTAGTTTGAAGGATTCACAAATGATTTAAAGAACAATTGATGATGATCATCATCAATTATTAATCTTTATGCTTTGGCCTTTTTTTTATCTCAATGTACAGAAAGAATCCAACCGTAAAGATTAAAAAATGACGGAGGGAGTAATAAATCTAATCTAGGTATTTGTTGATAAACGATCTTCATTGTTTTGACAATGTTGACTGGGTTGGCTGACATATTCACTATTTACGATAGAATTAGTTTATTGACATCTTCACTATTTAGGGTAGAATTAGCTGATTGACATCTTCACTAATTAGGACTGATACTTTGAATTAGTTGATTGACATCTCCACTAATTAGGATACATTGAATTAGCTGATTGACATTTCACTAATTAGGATACTTTGAATTAGTTGATTGATATCTCCTTGATTTGGAAGCAAATCAAGGGACGTGATTGTGCTTACTACCCAAATATTCATCATGCAACTAATTCAAAGTATCCTAATTAGTGAAGATGTCAATAAACTTATCCATGAACAAATAAAGCCTATTAGAGTATTAAAAATAATTATATAAAAATTGGATAATTAGTAAAACTATAAGCTCTTATAACACAAATTCTAAATTTGATAACTAGGTCTAGCACCAACTTTAAATATTATACAACCTCAAACATGCCTATAATCCAAAGTTTAATTTATACTTTATAAAAATTTAAGAGTACCTGTAACATGTATGAAAGATTATTCCAAAGTACAAGATAAAGATAGATGACAATGACGACTAACATAAAGTCAATTGATAGAGATACTTCAATTCTATAAGTTGTAATAACGGACCATAATCAGAAAGACTGACATTAATAAGAGTATCAAATAATCAAGCTTATTTTATTTGGCCTTTAGATCTTACCGATTTTGGCTTCCCTGACCAAGTTAATAACTTTCTGCAATCTAAATATACGATCTACAAGATCCATATCTTCATTAGAGCCAGAAACACCTTTGATCTTGATTTGAACCTCTTTGTTAATGATAACAAAACTTCTTGTCGAACTTCCAGCATTAGTCTCAATTCCATCTTCAAGGGTGAGTCCTTCTTTTGTACGTTCTTCTGGATAATTGCATTCCCTCTCCTGGATGATAGCAGAATTAGCCGCTTTGGCCGCTACCTTTTTTTGAATTGGATTGAAACCTGGAGGGACGTCAAGTTCATCATTCTTTTCTAGCCTATCTTCTTCTGTAGTTGATATCTTTGTGATACCTTTATTATTTATCTTACTCCACCAGTCAAAGTAACTGGGTGTAACACCTGCCTTATTGAAGAGCTTTGGCAGCATGTGCAACTTGAACTCTACAATTTCCCTATTGTAATTGCTCTAAGTTGTTTCCTCTGTGTTTCCACTTTGAAAAATGATAGTATTAGGGATATCTTGATCAAGCCTAAATTGTCTTGCTACACGATGAGGAAAATATGGCTCAATACAATTCAATCCTGCCAATTGGCTAACCCTTATACACCTTCCATAAGACTGCATATCAAGAGTAAGGTAAATTGGGAGAAATTATTATCAAGAGTGATTGAGTAAGGCCTCCAATTATAATCACTACTAGCATGATCAGTGACCAAACCCACTTCATAATTTTCCAAAATTTTCACTTTATGCCATCTTTCTGCCCAACAAAAACTATTTGTAGTCATAGGATTCGATTTTGGGCTGAATTTCGAAAATCGTTCCCAAATCCACATTTGCAACAAATACAAGGGCGCACATAGCAAAAAATTCGACACTTTTCCATGGCCCTGATCACCCAATGCTCGAATAGCCACGATCTTTTCCTTCAACAATTTCAAATCTCTATATATACTAGCAAGAACAGCAGGCGCAAGTGCAATTTTGAATCCTCTAGATAAAAGTACAGCAATTTCAAAAACTCTCTTGTTTATAGTACCACAATCATTAGCAGGAAGAACATACCTAGACAACCACAAAGATAAAAAAGCTTCATGCTCAAATTTATGCCCCGTTCCCATCCACTTGTCCATCCATTGTTTGTGGCTTGGCCTCTTACACTTATTCTTCAGCAATTCCGCTCGCACCGCCAACAAAGTTTTCACAATTGCAAGCGATTTGGTCGAATGAAGCTCACTCATAACACATTCCCCGGTAATAGAGAAACCCCCCAAAATCAAAACATCTTCTAAAGTTATTGTCACTTCACCCCAAGGTAGTATAAACGTGCTGGTTTTCGGGCACCATTTCTCAGCAAAACCAAAGATAGATGTTTTATACCTCGAGATCTCAAGTCTAGAACACATAATAGCTTCAAAGATCGAAGCTTTCTTCCATGTGGATTCAAAATATGGCCGCAAATTCTCAACCCAAGAGCTCCAGTTTAGGAGTGGTTGTGTCCATCCATTAAAACGAATTTTTGAGGTCAAAGATTTGAGAATTGGGGAAATGGGTTGTGTGGGGAGGTACTTTGGAGGCGGGTTCGAGAAAATTTGTGCTTGATTTGAAGGTAAATTTGAGGGTTTCAAAAAATGGCCAATTTTCTCAGTGTATACCCCATTAATGGGTGATGAAATTAGAGATCGTCTCTCTTTGATTAAGGGTTCATTTTCAGCCATTTGTGGGGTTTGAGTTGAAAAAAATTGAGAATTTTTAGGGGCTTTTTTATATTGGAGAATTTGATTTGAAGGTACACATTAATGGCGACAACTCATCACTGCATGTATTTCACATTTCAAGGTAGAGGAGTGTGGTGGTAGTACAAGGAAGAGAATTAATTTATTTGGGGTGTACTTTCTCTTTAAGAAAACTAATATGTGGTAAGAAGTGTGAAAGGAAGAGTACAAGACATGAATATCATTTGGTTTTGTTATTATCTTTCCATCTTTAAAAAATTGTCCCATATACTAAAAGTAAATGCATTTGAAAGAGTGTCTCATATCTTTTGGTAATTTTTTCCACGTGTTCTTTCTATCTTTCTCTCTCATCAATTATCGTGCCCATAAAAAAGTAAGAATAATTGATTAATGGAGAAAAAGCATAGATATAGATAAAGAAAAGTGATGGAGGTACATATGAATGTAAACTTATTTGAAAACATGTTTTGAGGTATGTATAAGCTACTACATATTTAGGGAAAAATAAATTGGTACATAATCTATCGAGTTATTCGTATATGGGTAACAATTTTAAAATTTTGAGCATAAATATGTAGAAATGGAATCTCAATTTTTGTATTTTTTTTTTAAAATAATTTTATTTTTGAACTAATTTTAAAAAATTTAAAAAGTTTGTTAATTGGGTAACAATTTTGTTATAAGACTAGATAAGTCTCGTGCGATGCACGATATTAGAAATTTCTTTGAAACATAGAGTATATATTATATGTATTCATATTACTTAATTACCTCATATAAGAAACATAGAGTGTGTATTGGATACAAATAGTTGATGAAAAAGAAAATTAAATAAATTAAAGAGTATAGATAAATTGAGAGGAGGAGAAATTAAATTTGAAATTTGAAACCAAAAAAAATATAATGACATCATTTTTTATTTAGGCGGGAAAATTTTTCTTGTAAAGCTGTCATGTGGACAATATGATATCAGCGGTTGCTACTTTAGTTATATTTAAAGATTAGATGGATGTAATAAAAATTTCAACTTCTACCTAATATTCATATAACAAAATTGACTAAACTCGAATTTTCCAATACAAGACTCAAACTTAGCCCGAATTTTAAAAGATTGTCCTATAAAACTGATGTTAGTATAAGATTGTCAATATCTTATTTGTTAAAATATTCCCACTTGTTCTTTCTATCTCTCTCATCAATTACTATACATTCTCCCACTTACCTTTTCTCTCTCTCATCAATTATTGTTCTCCCTCATCAATTATTGTTCTCATTCATATTGTACAACTTTGACTTTGCTTCCTAAAGAGGTGAAAAAAAAAAAAAGGAATACCCCCTCTATTTTTAGGTAAAAATGATTCAAAATGAAGTTAAGAGCTATGCAAAAATATTCAAAAACTTATTTTAAGATAATTTTATATGGAAAAAACATCAGATCTCATCACATAATTTAGTACTAAGTGATTTTTACATGAGAGCCACAAGTGTTAGTAATGTCTTGAGTATAACTGTTTGAAACTTTAACCAGCTAAACTAATTAATCATCCACTACATGTCTACATGGGTACGGTAACTATTTAGAAATATGGATATCTATTTTGTATATATAAAAACGAGATCTTAATCTTTCAGATTTTTAATAACACTTACTTTTGAAATAATGCTTGAGGTATCATCATTTACCAATTCTGTACATAAAAAATCAACATTACTATTTAGAAAGGATATCACACATTCACATGGCACAATAAGATGTATTTCTGTTACACCTGAGACTCCATCAGTAGTCTAGCCCTACTTAATGCTCCATTCCATTGCCTTCATCCTGAGCTTGAGTCTTCTCATCCAAATTCATAAGCACCTGCTTTTCCTTGTTTTGCACCATAGTGTTGCTTTCGCGATGTCCTGTATCCTCTTCGAGCCTTGTCAAGGTACTCATCTTGTCAGCAAGCCTAATATGATCGGCAACATACTCCTGACTTTCAGATGAGATGCCCCTGCAAGATGGTGTGTTTTTGTTGGGCCTGTCACTACTGCTGCTAATAAATTCTCAACCCATTAACCTCATTACAAGCATGAAATTACCTAGGAAGATGAATTTCATTATGAAGATGTTCATGATTTTCCTTTGAAGACTTGCTTCCTTCACTCATGTTCATACTGCTCTGATTCACCTGTTTGTCCTCCTTTTCGGCCACAATGTTCTCCTTGCACATGTCTGCGTGCCCTGGCCTTGCCTGCATATCTATTATAAGTAGTAATATCTTGGTTCAAGTATTCTTGTTATTATGACTTCTAAATTAAAACTTAGAAGTACAGTTAATAATAATAATAATAATAATAATAATAATAATAATAATAATAATAATTTATAACTCCTGTTTAGGTCAAATCTGACCTTACCAGCTCAAGGTCTATCTAAATATATCATGAGAGCTGACATAAAAGCACTAATCTTCAGTGTTCTTTATCTATGATACTCTGAAAGTAAGTACACCTACACCCTAGTGTAGCATTATAAATGACTTCATTATCTGGTAAATGAATAGTCTTAACAGCATCACATATACAATGCCTTTTTACCACAGTTGGCTGTATTTTGTTCAATTGAATCGGGATTCATGTTAATGGGTGTTGTAGCCAGTGGCCACCGTAACAAATTTCGGAAGTTTATGGATATAGCAATGTGACTCAAATTAGAGAAAAAGTTAAACAAATTAGAGTATCAGAAGGCTAGAGTGTTTACTAAAATGGCAGGGTGTTTAAAGTTCAGAATTCTTTTCTGTAAGCTGTTGTAGACTAGTAGCAGCCTCCTTTACAAAGTGTAAGCTTGAGTTGATTCAGAAATGACTGGAATTACAAACACGAGCAACACGAAACGAGAGAGATGGATCGATACTGAAAGGGATTAACGAATGTGCTAGCTAAGTTTGCGATTAATGACAATTAACAACCATGAAGACGGAAAAAACAAGCAATAAACGAGACAAGGAGAATTTACCGTGGGAAACCCGAGAACCGGGAGAAAAACCCACCAATCCACTATGGAGTAACAATATGATGAAGAACAATGTAGTTTACAAGCTTTCAATCACCATGAAAGCTCCCACCCCAAACTCACCCTCTCAAACACTCAAACCCTAAGTGTTTGGGTTTTACATGAGGCACTCCCTCTCTACATCTTTCCCTTCATCTTATTTTTTTCTACAATGATAATATAAGAGTATATATAGTACAAGAAGATCAACGGCTAAGATTACATCCCGAGCGAAATAAAAGAAATCGGGTCGCTGAACAGGGGCTCGATGGTTCGACCGAACCAACCCTTAGTTCGGTCGAACATGAGGTGGTTCGGTCGAACTTCTTCCTTGATTCGACCGAACCTGCTCTAGAAATCAAAAGGCTGCACATTCTGCCAACTAGGTTCGACCGAACCTTCATGAGTTCGGTCGAACTCCCGCACTGAGCGGACAGCTCTTCTTAAAACAGCCATAACTCCCTCGATTCTTAACCAAATCGAGCTTATGACCAGTCGTTGGAAAGCTCTTGAGACGAGCTATCACCTCCAACTTGAATTATCTCAATATCACTTATAGATCTTGAGATATGCCCATTTGAAGTCAGCCCTTTGTCATCCACCATTGCTTAACACCAAGCAATAGCCCATAGCTTAATCTCCTAATCTATGCAACCCCCCTTAGCCTTCTTGAACCGTTCTCCACACTCTCTACCTAACAGATACCGTATAAAGATTGTGACAGAAGAGCATAGCAAAAAGGGCATAAAATCAAGCAATATACTTCTAGGAATGATAGTTAAGTGAGGTATAAAGACAAGCAGCTCAAAAAAACTTGCTTCACAGCATTAAACGGTATGATTATTGCCAACTAGTAAATCTAAATTTAAAAGAACAATAATTATTAGAATGGACATCGCATGCTGCAGGATATATATGGTTCAAATATTTCTGTTTACTCTGACTTCTGAGATCCTGTTGAAGTACAACAAATTACTTTAGATTTGCCTGAGTAGATCAATGTTCTGTTCCATTACAAAATTGATCTAATGAGCCACCCAGCTAACTGTGAGAGTTCTTAAGTTACATCTTAATTTAATGTTACACACTCAAATACATACTCCTTAGGGTCTGTTCGCTTTTACTGCAATACTCGATAGGCAAGTGTAGCAATTTTAGTGAAACGGAGGAAGTACAATGATCTGATAACATATACACATGATATAGATTAGTTACCTATCACAACTACACATACTAAATCCGACTTATTATTTAATGTATACTTACATTTTTAGACTTCAGTAAATGTGCCTTACGTGCTTGCTGAGCAGAAACCATCCTCTCAAGCCGACTAATCCTGGCGTCAATTGCAAGACACTGCCCTTCAAAAGCATCAAAATCACCATTATCTTCATCATTGAGAATCACAAGATTGACATGTGAACTATTCACTTCCTTTGATCTGGCATCTTCTCTAGCTTCACCTTGTTCATCTTCAACTAATGCTCTGGGCAAGGTATTCACCTGAATCAGTGGCTCTGACCCACATAAGCTTCTATCACCTTCAGGATGAGTACAAGTGTCCTCACCCGTGTTGATGCAACTTTCATTCACCTCTTTTTCTTTTTCTTGCTCCATACCATTACACTCAAATTTTCGTTCATCCTCCTCTACTCCTATCAATGGATTCATCACATTAACCAAACCAACTTCATTGGGAACATGCTCTTGAGTTTCAGATGCAATGCTGCCAACAAATTCTGAGCCCATAGCCTCATTACATGCATGAAATAGCCAAGAAAGACGAGTTTCATTTTGAAGATGTTCATGATTTCCCTCTGAAGACTTGCTTCCTTCACCTATGTTCATATTGCTCTGATTAACCTGTCTTTCCTCCTTTTCGGCCACAACATTCTCCTTGCACGTGCCAGCGTGCTCTGGCCTTGCCTTCAGATCTAATATAGTATCTTCACCAGGTGCATTGGCTTTGCAAAACAAAGAGTTATAATTTTGCATTTTTCTGCTGCTGCTACTACCAACAGAATTTGAACATTCATGATCAGCATCAGAAACTACTTTGGAATCTTTCTTCAGTTTCATCGTGCTTCTCCTCCACGACTCACAGTCATCATGTACAGACAACATTGTCCTCCACCACTCATAATATTGGAATGTAACACCTCCCTCAAACGATTGAGGAGGTAAATAGAATTTCAAACCATCAAGTGGTTTGTCATAGCCATTCCAAGCAACTTCAGAAACAACACTCGGTCTAGGATGGCAAAAAGGAACATCTTGATCCAATCCAAATTGCATTGCAACTCTTTGTGCAAGATATTGCTCCATACAATCAACTCCTACCAACACACACGTCCTCAAGCACTTTGCAAATGACAAATATTGCTCATCCACCTCCGGCTTAACCGAAACCCACATCTCCTGATCACCATAGAACTTGGGAAATTCCCAGTTCTTCAAATGTAAGGCAGAAGGCCTCCACAAGAAATTATCCCCAGTAGAGGAGTCTATAATCAGCCTCAAAATACCGAGTTTCAATTTCTTAATCTTCTCCCAACGAGCCACTCTAGGCTGCCCATGGGCAAGAGAACTTGGTTTCAGACCTAATGTTGGAAACCTCTCCCAAACCCATATCTGAACCAGATGAAAGGGTGCCCACAGAACAAGTTTTGAACCATCATCTTGTCCATTACATTTACAGGTTACAATCTTTTCATTCAGTAACCTCAAATCACTATATACAGTAGCTAGAACAGCTGGGGCAAGCGCGATGCGAGTACCTCTAATAAGACTTATAGCAATGGAAAAAACATTAGGGGAAATCCTACCATAAGAATTTGTAGTAAAAACATACCTTGACAACCATAGAACAACAAATGCAACATGCTCAATCTCACCACCTTTTCCCCTAAAATAGCTCATCCATTTATTATGAGAAACATGAAAACAATTACTTTTACTGATATTTTTCCTTGCAGCAACCAATTCCTTAAGGACATCTCCACCTTCCATGATCCGTGAATGACTTCGAGCAGAACTTCCCAAAACAGAAAGTCCACCCAAAATCATAGCATCCTCCAAAGTAATGGTGGATTCACCCCAAGGAAAAAAGAATGTGTTTGTCTCGGAACACCACCTCTCAGCTAATTCTATAATCAGCTCATTATCCTTCACAATGTGGTACGTTGAGGCCCGGATCGCCTCGAAGATTCCGACTTTCTTCCATATTTCTTGATGAACTTGCTCCATATTATCAACCCATGACTTCCATGACTTGAGTGGTCCTAACATCCCATGAAAACTAACCCTTTTACTAATCAGCTGTATGTAATTTGGGTTTAAGGGAAGGCAGAGAGAAGAAAGATCAGGATGAGGTTGATTTGTGGGGTTTAAAACTGGTTTAAGAAAATGAGCTTTTCTGAAAGTTGGTAATCCACCATTAATGGATGAAATCATGAGCTCTTCTCTTTCAACAATCATGTTGTTTTCTTCTTCCATATTTTTTGTGGAGAAATTTGTCAAAATGTTGGGACCTTGGAGATGACTTGATGCATTTACCTGATATTACTCACAATAAAGAATCAAATTATCTTCACTTTTTTTTTTGTGTACTTTATTTGCCTTTTATAGTAATAAAAAAACTCATAAATCAAACTGAGTTTTACCATTTTTGTATACAATAGCTCACAGCCTGTACAATAGCTCCTAATCTCCACTGGTTCTATTTAAGTACAAGTAGTCAGTTGTGGGCCTGTGTATGCATATAAATTTAAGAAAAACTTTATGACATATTTTTTAAAATTTTGTTGTTACACCATACTTACATCTACTCCGTATTTTCATATTTACTTAGACAATATCTCACATGACTGTTTTGTTGAATATAAATCACTAAACATAATCAAGTAAAGTTATGTAAATAGTGTAAAATCAAAAGACTCAAAACACGGTAACGAAAAAAATAGGAAGTACAGAGTATATTATAAAAAGGAGTAAGATTATCCATAATTTTTTAAAACAAACTCTTCCTCCGTCCTTGTCCTCGCTTTCGACTAACGTTCCACATACTTCCTCCATCCTCGTCCTCGTCCTCACTTTTTGAAAACAACTCTTCCTCCGCCCTCGTCCTCACTTTCAACTATAACGTTCCACATCCGGAGTACCAAAGTAGTCAATTCATTTAATGCAAATTTTACATCACCAATCCAAGTGATGTGGTGCAAAATTTATTATATGCTCAAGCACACCTCTACCATGGTCTTCTAAGACATTTGGTCATATAAAAAACCTGTACTATCTAGTCAATGATGAAAACTATTAATATAAGGTTCTGTAAACAAATTTGTTTTTAGTCCTCAACTCTTATGAAGGCATTAGGTATACTTTACATGACTAAATGAAAATAATATGATAAGCCTATAAACAAGTAAAAAATCTGTTATACTTCATTATCATACTTCATTATCACACGATCCTTGCGTAAACTTTTTGTGATATAAATGAGTGTCCGTTATACATTCGTGTGTATTAATTAAGTGAATTCCCGTGCACAATTCTTCAGGCAGTTTCATTTGTATCATGTTCTTCTGTACTATAGCAGCTTTCATACAGGTCAAAATGTCAATACAAGAAATACTAATCCTTGGTAATTTAACCATTTTTAAATCTTCTAATCAGTTTAATGATACAAGCTCAACTAAAAGCATCTTGAAAAGGGTTCATCAAGCTGAATATCAAAAATTCTCTCTAAGCTAGTAATGAAATTACAAGGTCACAATGTCACATACATTTTTCCAGCTAAATATTCCCTTGACCTGAAAGACAGCTACAAATTAATCTGCAACTCTCTTTTTCATTTCACCTGTACTTGTAACTTATATGACACGGGTGTCTTCTAAGGCGTTCGGCATTTTATCACAGCCAACTGCCTATAAGGCTTAGACCATTAAATGCTACAATGTGACTATAGCTTCACCCTATGGGAACATTTCAAATTCTCAATGACTCCATATGGTAATCTGTTTACTGAAATTCTTAATTTGTCAGTTTCTGATTTGAGAGTAGGAGGATGTGAGTGGCTCGCTACATTTACAGTTCTTAGCGTCTCAACATCAGAATTTACACCCATACAGCCATAAGACAAATAAATTTCAACACAAACTCAAGTTAGATCAGAACATAAAAGGGAAACTAACACAGCCAGCACAATACGAGAGATATATGGATCAAGCATCACAAACTCTGTAGGAAAGATACCTTAGAATTTCTGACCTTACTTCATCTTCAGATTCAAGATGATGAATACTGGAAACTTTTACCTGAAATGATAAGTATTGCAGATTGCAAGATCATCACACATTCATAACTTCAGAGAGTATCAGATCATCAATTCCAATGTTCAATAAAAATAAAAACTCAATCACCAAAAAGGATAACATATGCTGCAATAATATATATTTGGTTCAAGTATTCTAGCATGTTATTATGACTTCTGAGTTAGAACTTAGAAGTATATAAAATAATTATAACACTTCTAAAAGTCAATCTGATCTTACTAGCTCAAGGCTTATCTAAATATATCATGAGAAGTGACATAAAAACACAAATCTTCAGTGTTCTTTATTTATGATACTCTGAAAGAAAGAACAGTACTGCATACATACATGATCTTCATCTACAGTATTACTTCCCATGATAACCTAGCAAAGTTATCAAATCAATACTATACCTTTACCCTAGGGTAGCATCTTAAATGACTTCATAATTTGGTAAATGAAAAGCCTTGATAACATCAGATATTGATGCTTTTCACAACATTTGGCATTTATGGTCACTGTGAGAAATTTCGGAAGCTTATGGATATAGCAGTGTCACTCAAACTAGATGAAATGGTGAACAAATTAGAGTATTTGAAGGCTAGTGTGCATACTAATATGGCAGTGGGGTTATTGTTCATAATTCTTACCTGTAAGCTGTAGTAGGCTAGTAGTGGCCTAATTTAAAGTGCAAACTCCAGTTGATTCAGAAATGGCAGGAAAAACAAACACAAGCAACACGAAACAAGAAAGAAATGTTTCGATACTGTATAAAGACAGTGATAGAATAGCATAGCAAACAGGATATAAAATTTAGCAATATACTTTCAGGAATGATAGATAATGCAGATATAAAGATAAGCAACTCAGGAAAACTTGCTTCACAGTATTAAAAAGTACAATTATTGCCAACTATGTAAAATAATAAACAATATCAATTATTAGAAAGGATTACACATTCTGCGGGATATAAAGGTTCAGGTTCTGTTAATTCTGACTTTAAGATTTTGTTCAAGTACAGCAAATTACTTTAGATTTGCCTAAGTATATTAATGTGCTGTTCCATTACCAATTTGATCTGATGAGCCATGAAGCTAACGGTTGCAGAACTTCTCAATTATATCTAAATTTAATATAGAGAAACCAGAAACCATACTCCTTAGGGTCTGTATAAACTAACATCAAAATTCTAATGTATTTTCCTTGCAAAGAAGAAAAACAACAACTAGTATCACATTTCTACTGTATAACTGATAAACAGATGTGACCTCAGAGAGAGTTCTTGTGAAAGGTACAAAGGCATACTTTAGGCATGACTGAATGATAATAGCATGATAAACCAAATAATTAGCGATCCAGTTCACCTCTTGAATCAGGTTAAGACACCCTTAATTTTTAGCCTCCATTTTGAATAAGTAGTAAAATTTGTTGTAATTTTATTATCACATAATCGTTGCTAAAATTTATGTGAAAGAAATGAGTGTTCGATATGCACTCATTTCTATATGAATTACTATGCATTATTCTTCATGCAGTTTCATTTGTATTCATGTTCTTCAGTACTGATGCAGATTTCATAAAAGTCAAAATGTCAATACAAGATTTACTAATCCTTGAAATTTGGGCTACTATTCTTTAAAATCTACTAACTGGTCTAATTCTTGGTGAAAGAACAACTGAAAAGGGTTCATCCAACTGAATACAAAAAATCATTTATTCACCAGTTGGGAAATTACAAGGTGACCTACATTCTTTCAACTAAATACCCTCTTGATCTGGAAGACAACGCCACATATGAATCTCTAATTATCTCTTTTTAATCTCACTTGCAACTAAATTGACCTACTTGTCTTTTAAGGCGTTTCACTTTTTATTACAGACAAATGCCTAAAAGGCTAAGACTCATACAACGTGACAGTAGCTTCGGGGAGCATATCAATGATAATGAAATTCTATTACTTCATACATTAGTCTGTTTACTAAAACAAATTTTCACTAAAATTTTACTGTTTATTCTTCGATATATGTCAATAACTATCGATCATAGAATTGAGTTAAGAATTTTGCCAGACCAAGACAAAAAGTTAAAAAGTTATAAAACAAATGAGAGTAGGAGGAAAATGGCTCACTTAATTGAATTTATCACTCTTCGATCTCAGTATCTCAGCATCAGAATTCATACTAGCAGACATGAGTAGTGCAGCCTCCTTTATAAGAAATTAATTTCAGTACAAATCAAGTTAATTCAGAAAATACAAGGGAAACAAGCACAACCAACATAATGCGAGAGAGAAATGGATCAAGTTTAAAGCCAAAGGACATGAATATTCCGCATAAGCAAAGATATCATAAGGAGTTCATAACTTCTTCAGTTTTAGTAGTGCATGAATTATCGGAAATTATTACCTGAAAATGATGAAAGTTGCAGATTGCAAGATCGACTTACATAAAACTAGCTTCACGGCCTCATAAAGTATCATCTGTTCTAAATTTCTAAAAATAATCAACATCAAATATTAAAAAGGATATCATTTGCTGCAATAAACCATATTGGATTCAAGTATTTTCATTACTCTGATTTCTAAGTTTCTGTATACGTACAGTAAATTATCACAATAGATCTTCTGTTCTGTTTTATTTTTAGGTCTCTTATCACCCAATAGATCAAATCTGATCTTACCGGCTCAAGGCATATCTAAATTAATAATGAGACATAAAACAACATATGCTCTTTTCCTTTGATATTCTTAGCTCTTATCATAAGTACAACATTCATGATCATGTTATCACATCCCAGATAACCTAGCCAATTTTACTGATCAATACTACACCTTCACCCTGGGGTATCATCTAATATGACTTCATAATCTGGTAACTGAAAAGCCTTAATATAACCACATGTACGATGCCTTTTCAGCACAGTTATTGTTTGATCAAATCAATTCATGTCAATGCATGTTGTGGCAGAAATTACAGAAGAGCATAGAAAACAGGACAGTGTGTAAAGATAGTGACAGAAGAGCAAGAAAGCAGGACATAGAATCAAAACATATATTATCAGCTTAGGAATAATAATAATCAAGATAATCAACTCAGGAAATCTTGCTTCACAGCATCAAATAGTATGACCATTGCCAACTATAAAATTAATAAACAACAATTTATCAATAAATGAATATCCCATGCATATTTGTTTCAAGTTTCTGTTTAATCTTCTGAGATTCCGTTGAAGTGCAGCAGATTATTTTAGATTTGCTTGAGTGACTAATGTTCTAAAATAAAGGTAGCATATATTCTCAATTATATCTAATGTTACTATAGAGTGACCCAAAGTCATACTCCTTAGGGTTTATCTCTTTCACTGGAATTACTGTAATAATCCATAAATATATACTCGTTTGTCGTACATGGTCTCTTGAATATATATACTAATATACACATGATCTAGATAAGTTACCTGTCACTACTAAACATTACTTCTTTTTTCTTCTAAATCTGATTTATGATTAATGTATACTTGCATTTTTGGACTTAAGCTTACCTGCTTGCAGAGCAGAAACCATCCTCTCAAGCCAGAATATCCTATCTTCAATAGCAAGCCACTGCACTTCAAGAACATCACAAACACCATTATCTTCTTCATCACTGAGACTCACAAGATTGTAATGTGAACTATTAACTTGCTTTGACTTGGCACCTTTCCTTGTTTCAACTTGTTCGTCTTCAACTAGTCCTCTACACTAGGTATTCACCAAAATAAGTGGCTCTACAGCCTTTGCCCTACATGCCCACATAAGCACCCATTACCTTCAAAAATAAGTGGCTCTACGGCCTTTGCCACACATGCCCACATAAGTTCCCATTACCTTCATGATGAGTACAAGTATCCTCAACCAAGTTCATACAGCAACTATTCACCCCTTTTTCTTTATCTTGCTACATAGAACTGCACCCAAAATGATCAGAGATATGCTGTGTTTTTCATTCCTGCCTCAAGATTACTTACAATATCTTCACCAAGATTACTTTCTTCAGTTTCCTTGAGCTTCTCTTCCACCTCTCTAAGTCAACAGGGAGAAACAACGGTGTCCTCCAGCACTCAGCATACTGCAAGTCTGCAACGTTACATCTCCCTTGAATAATCGAAGGGGTAAATACAATTTCAAACCATCAAGCAGTTTGTCATAGTTATTCCAGGCAGGTTCATAATCAGCATTCGATCCAGAAAAGGAAAAGGAAATATCTCGGTCCAATGTACAAAGTGCATTGCCACTCTATGTGAAAGGTACTGCTTCCACAATCAACACCTACCAAATTCACAATCTCCCATACACCTTGCAAATGACAAAATATGCTCATCCCCCTCAGAATTCACCAAAATCCACTTCACCAAAATCACAATAGAAATTAGCAAATTCCCAATTCTTCAATAAATCATCTCCACTAGACCCTATGTCCAACCTCAAGATCCTCGACTCGAGTCCCTAATATCGTGCCAACGAGCTACTCTAGGCTCACCATGGGCAACAGACACCGGTTTCAAACCTAATGTCAGAAACCTCTACCAATTCCATACCTGAACAAGTTAAAAGGGTGCCCAAAGAACAAGCTTTGGGCCATCATTTTGATCACCTTCACACTTAAAAAGCTACAATACATTATTTCATTAACCTCAATTCTCTAATCTCTATTGATCAAAGCTAGAACAACAGGGACAAGCGCGAATTTAGTACCTCTACTAAAATTAACAGCAATGTACAATACAACCAACAAAATCATAAAGTAAACACATACCTCGACAACTACAGAACAAGAAAACCCACATTGCATTAATTAGCTTGATGAAGATCATATCTTTTTTCTTGATTCTTTTACAAGCTTCAACCAACTTTCACTGAAATTCTCCACATTATCCTTGTGTAATACCAAATTGACCTTGACTCGTAAAACCCGAAAACCAAAAAACCCTCACAAAACCTTGACATCTTCTCAGCTACTCTATTGATTAACCGGACGGTATTAGAGCTAGTAAATGCATCATAATTCATGACTATCATGAATACCACCTCTTTTTTATTGTTCCCCCCATAATTCTTGGTGGGTTTTCTGCAATTTCAAGTTTTCAACCATGAATTTCAATTTTTAAGTGGTTTTAATTTATCAAGATATGTAACCCTCTTTTTTATCAGCTTTATTTAAAGGGGAGATCAGACGACGGGTAATTCTTCGATTTTCTCTAGAAAAATTGGAGGAAGGAGTAGATCGATCATTTTTTAAAGGAAAAATGGAAATTTTTTGAGTTGATTTCGCGACTATTAAGAAAGTTAAATATAAAGAAATAAAAATAAATTGAAAAGATAAATAAAATTTTATATGGGAAAGCTAATTTTGCACAAATATTGTTGTAAATTGGTAGGTATTTTAATACAAATGGGTCGATCATTTTGAGGCTAAAAGGGTCAAAGTTTTGGGGACGGAGGGAGTAAATAATATGTTATGACAATAATAATCCTACCTTTTAATTATTACAAAACAATCTCACCTTGGTATGTCATCTTTTTTTAACAACCATTCTTACCTATAACCTACTTAACAGGTTTAAATGTTTTTTTTTTTTGTAAGGCCACATGTCGCCTAGTAATAGGTCAAAAAAAAAAAACCAAAACCCATAACCCTCCCCAACCACTGTGACACCCTAACCCTAACCCATAGCTCCACCAAAAATCGGTCAGCCGCCACCCTAAACCCCCGAAAACGGTCGGCCAAAACCCCCTGACCTAAATTCCACCTCCATAACCACCATAGCCACCACCGAAATCACCCCCTACACTGATTCCCACCCCATAACCACCATAACTACCACCGAAATCAATCCTTGAACCAAATCCTACCTCGAAATCTCCATAATCACCACAGCCATCACCCTGGAAAACTCAGCCGCTGAAAATCCCGTTGAAAACCTCCATAACCATCACTGCCGAACTCCATCCCAGCCCGAAAAATCCTACCCAACCTCCTTAAGTACACAGAAAACCCCCATCTCAACCCTAAAAACCCCCTTAAACACCCTAAAGACACAACCCTAGTGCTAGCCGGCCGTTTTCGGTGGCCAAGGAGAGCGCCCGACCGGTTTTTGGTGGTGGCTGAGGTAGGGGCTAGGTTTTCATGGTTGGGGTTGGTGGTTATTTTTTTTATTTCTTTTTTCTTTTATTTTGTTTTTTATTTTTTATTTTTTTATTTTTTATTATTTAAAAAAATGAAATGAACCTATTAAAATCTGACAAGTGGCATGTAACCTACAAAAATAGGTCACCAACAAGTTAAGGTCTATTAAAGGAAGATGACATACCAAGGTGAGATTGTCTCATAATAATCAAAAGGTAGGATGTTATTATCAGACCACGCAAAGGTGGGATTATTTATTTCCATTCTTTCTTTTTTAAAAAATGAAAAAAAAAGTTGAAAGATAATGTTTGAGTTTAAAAATAACTCGAGTAACTCCAGTCATATGGTGTGGTCAGCTATATATAAAATTTGTATTGAATAAAAGCGATCACTTTGAAAAAGTGATTTACTTTAATTAAAAAATAACCTTAATGTAGTGTGCCTTGCTTGTGATTTAAAGAAGGTGGATGTTAAGAGTAGATTAATGATTCTCTTTTTTTTTTTTTTGGCAAAACGCAATAATTAGACCTGACAATCTTGACCTGACCCGTGATCTAAAAGTTGACCTAAAAATGACCCGAACTCGACCCGAAAATGGAGTTGACTCAAACGTGACCCGATGCCCGAAATGACCCGACTTGAAATTAACCCGAAACCTGAACTTGACCTGACCCGAAGTGACCCGAAACCTGAAGTGACCCAAACCGATTAAAACCCGAATTGACCCGACCTGAACTGAACTGAACTGACCCGATACTTGAAATGAATAGACCAGGTTGAAACGGCGAATTACTTATTATAGGGCTTCTTCTATCCTAAGTAGTAGGTAGTCACGATTTTTTTTATTTTCTTAACGATTTTAGTTTATTGTTCTAACTATTTTTTTAAGTGAATTTATTTTGGTGACCCGATCCAAATTTGACCCGACATGAAATTGACTCGAAAATTGGTCCTAAAAATTGACCCGACCCAAACTGACTCGACCCGAACATGACCCGACCCGAACTTAACCCGAAATAATGATCCAAATTTGACCCGAATTAACTCGACCCAAACCGAACCCGACCCGAATGACCTTAAATTAATCCGACCTAACCCCGACCTGAATGACCTGTTTTCCAGGTCTAACATTAATATAGGATACTCAGTAAATAAATGAAACGGCATTAAACAAGGTTTGGATAATTCAATTATTTGCTGAATGTTTGCAATGAACAAATAAATGAATGTGGGCACACATTATAATAAAATATCTTCTAAGCATTTCAAAATTCAAACCATAAAAAAAAGTTGTATTAAACATCGCTCTCTTATTACTAGGTAACACTCGCATTTTATTTTGAATGGACATAATTAACCTTCTTACTCCGTATAAAATATACCAATCTTCTTAATTATTTTGAATTGACTTAATTACCCTTCTTATAAAATATACCAATCTTCTTTCATCTTTCACTTTTTACTTCACTCTTTAAAAATTCTAGGCATTTTTCCATTGGAGTTCCAAAATTGAAACTGACAAATATTTTTGAAGGATAATTAGGCACTAAAACAATACTATTAAGTGGATAAAATAAAATAATACGGAAATATTCCCCCCGTTTTTGGTTACGTGTGTCATTTTAAGCATTTCCTTTAATTGTTAGTTTTTACGAGTACGTTTTAATTATTTTCTAGATTAATGTAAATTTGCTTACACATCTCATACTTGTACATCTACTTCCAATGCATCTATAATATATTTTCATTTACTAAAATAATTACCAACTTTCTTCAAAAAAAAATAATTACCTACTTTCAATGCAACTATTCCTATTTACATTAATATTTATCTATTTTCAACAAATAATTGATATATGTGATACACATAATATTGCTTTCCACCTTCTTACTTCCCTTAATAACGCGCGTAAAATCACCAAACGTAACTTTCTTTAAGAAATGAAGAGAGTATTGCATAAAAAATTGAGAATAACTAAGTGTCAATTACATTGATCTACCTATGTTTTTGTAAAGATGGGCACGGGCCATGCCGGCACGCGGGCGGCACGGGCCCGACACGACTCCGGCACGGCACGACCACTGACACGGCACGGCACGGCGGCCTACTTGTGGGCCGTGGGCCGTGCCGTGAACAAAAAATTGAAATTCGGCACGGGCACGGTCGTCGGCACGCCGGCACGGCCTGTGGCACAGCCCATGCCCAAATAAAACTTAATTAATTAAGTTTATTTATATAAACTTATTTAATTAATAAATAAATAAGTTTATTTATATAAACTTATTTAATTAAGTTTATATAAATAAACTTAATTAATTATTATAACACAATAAATCAATTTATATATATATATATATATATTAAAATAAAAAAATAATAAAAAAAATTAAGTGGCACGGCTTGGCCCGCGGCCTGGCACAACACGGCCCGCCAGGCACGTGGGCCGTGCCGTTCCGTGGGCTGGGGTGTGCCAAAATTAGGCACGGCACGGCACGTCTCGTTGCCCATGTTTATGTTTTTGTTATAAATTCCCAAATTTCTAAGCGTTGAAAGTGTTGTCAATTTTAGAAACGCCAATCCAAAAGTTGTCAAATGATATAATTAAATTAGCCATTGACACGCATTTTAAAATTATGTGCCACTAATGAAGTACAAGAATCTTTCCATTGAGAACCTATTTCACATGAAACATAAAAAATTTAAGAGGATTGAAGAGGATGAGTCTTTATTTACTTCATTTTAATATTTGAAATTGTCTTTTACCATCAAAAGCTCTAAAACTTTTATTTTACTATCAAATAAATTAAAAAGTTAGATTTCACTACCACTTAACGAATTCTATTAGTGAGCCCTACTATATACACATGTCACCATATATTATTGGGTAAAAAAAACCCAAAATAATCCAATCAGCCCTTATTGCCGGCACCCCCCACCCCATCCCCTACCGCCAGATTGGATCCCCAATCCACCGCCGATCTAATCTTGAGCCCTACCACCGGCCTCCCCACCCCAACCCCAACCTCACCGGCTCACCCCCGGCCTCCCCAACCAATACCACCAAAGGCACCCTCCTCCCCACCCTAGCCCCATCCTCAACACCTCTTCCCCAGGCTACCCAAACCTTGGTACCCCTTGCCCCTGCCCTCCCTTGAACTACCCCATTATTGATATACTTTTTGAATATTTGTTGGAATTGTTTTAGCAAATAGATAAATTATTTTTTCAATTGTTATAAATTATATTTATTGATAATTAAAAATATTATTGATTACAAATATGTGTCAGTATACGTGCCATAGAAAGTGTTACATTTACCAAATTTAGCCGAGTTTTAATAAATGTTACGCTCTCTTTGACAAAAATTTACATTTTAATACATATCATACTACATATCATTTTTCTTTTAGGGTCCTCATTCGAACCCACAATTTTTTTTTATTACAGTATTTTTTTCCTCTCACATTCATTACTTTTCGATAAATTATTAATGTTATTATATTTCATTTATAAGTTTTTAATACTCTAACTATCAGTATTTTATTTAAGTAAATTAAATTACCTAAAACTATGTATTGGTAACAGTGTAAGGCCTTGTTTGGTTCACCTTATTTTTGCTGATCTGATCTGGTCTGGTCTCGTCTCGTCTGATCTGATTGTCTGATTTGACCAAACTTTGACCTTAAGTGTACGATAATCTATAAGGAAAAAAATATATCAAGTGAGATCTTGTTAGATTCGTAATAATGTGTAGTTAATTAATATTTAGTTTTCACAATTTTTTTCAATACGAAATTAAAGATATTTGACGATAAAAAACCGCACATAAAATGATGTTCTGATCTGAACTTATTTTTTTTTATCTGAATTTATTTTTTCTGATTTGATCTGATCTGAATTTATTTTTTTTAAAATAAGTAAAAATAAGGTGAACTAAATAAGGCCTAACACTTAGAAAACACAAAGGTGTATTAAAATATGGAAGAAGTAATACGTAAAAGGAGTAGCATAGGGCCGTATTCATTCTAGCATCCTTAAACAAAAAGATGTAAAAAAGCAGTTCAAATGCCAAAAATGCCAATTATTACTGCTCCATAAAATTTCATTGATTTTGAGCTGACATCTAAAAGGGAAAAATGAGTTCAACCATTTTCTAATTTCCAATCACCAATTACCAAAATGATCTTTCAGCATAGAAAACCAGTAAAGCAAAGCAAAATAGTACGGAGTAAATTTCAGAGAAAAAATTCTGTGATGGAAGAAAACTACATTGTAGAGGAGAGAGAAAATCTGATGGTTCCGCCAACAAATGAAGGATTACCAACCTATAGAAAAGCTCATTTTTTGAAACCCATTTACAATCCAACTAATCATCTTCTTCCTAAACACCCTTCTATTTGTCTTCCTTTAAATACCAACACAAAAAAGCTGAAAGAAAGTGTTGTTTTCAAGGGTAGGTTGAAACCCCATAAATCATGGAATATTTGGGTTGAAAATATGCAGAAAACCCATGAATTAAGTTGGAAAAGAGCTGGAATATATGATGCAATTAGGTGTTCAACTTATGAAATTAAGGAGGATAATGAGTTAATCATTGGATTAGTTGAAAAATGGTGCCCTGAAACTAATACTTTTGTTTTTCCTTGGGGTGAAGCAACTATAACTTTGGAGGATGTTATGATCCTTGGAGGGTTCTCAGTTTTCGGGTTTTCGGTCCTCAAAAACTCGGGTAATATTGCAAATGATCATAAGATTGTGAAAAAGTTGAAGGATGCTTGTGCAAAAATCAAGAAAGATAGTGATGTATCTCAAATTAGTCATCTTGAATGGATGAATTACTTCAAGGGTTATGGTGGTGAAATGGAAAATGTGGCATTGATTGTTTTATGGTTATCGAGGTATGTTTTTACTTCCTTTAATGTTTACAACATTGCTATTAGTCTTGCTAGAGGTACTCGAATCGCGCTTGCTCCTGCTGTGTTAGCTTTAATTTATAGAGATTTGAGTTTGTTGAAGAAGAAGATTGTAAGTTTAAACTGTGAAGATGGTCAGGGTGATGGTTCAAAGCTTGTTCTTTTGGCACCCTTTCAATTGATTCAGGTTTGGGCTTGGGAGAGGTTTCGAACATTAGGGCCTAAACCCGAACCCCTTGTTCATGGTGAGCCGAGATTGGCTCGTTGGCATGGAGTGAATGGTGTGGTAAATAGGAGGTTGAGGGTTGAAATTGAATCTGCTGGAGGTGAGTTTTTGTGGAGGCCTTATGCTTTGTATGTAAGAAATTGGGAATTTCCTAAGTTTTATTGTGATGAGGAAATGTGGGTGTTGGTGAATTCTGAGGTTGATGAGGAATTATTGTCATTCGCGGTATGTTTGAGGGTGTGTGAGTTGGTGGGTGTGAATTGTGTTAAGCAATACCTGCCTCATAGAGTAGCAATGCAATTTGGAATGGATCAAGATATTCCGATTTCCATTCCTAGATTGAATGCTGATGTTGAACTTGCTTGGAGTAGCTATGACAAATCGTTTCATGGTTTGAAATTCTATATACCTCCTCGATTGGTTGAAGGAGATATTACCATTCAGTATTCTAATTGGTGGAAGACACTAGATTCGCTCCCTGTTGAAAAGCCGATACAGAGGAATAGAAAGACAAAGGTGAAGAAATTATCTCAAATTCTACGGGGAAGTAAGGATGGGAATTGCAAGGAGGCTCCTCTTCCTTCATCCTCCCCATGTACTAAGGCTGTTGAGTTGGATTGTTCAGGAAATAGCAGGGAAAAGCCAAATGAAAAATTACCTTCTTCTGTAAAAAGTAAGGGAGTGCAGGATATTGTGATTGATTTGCTGTTGGGGCTAGAGGACAACAGAAAGAATGAATCGAATGCTATAGAGGAAGACAGGGAAAAAGAAGTGAATGAATCGAATGCTATAGATGAAGATAGGGAAAAAGAAGTGAATGAACTGAATGCTATAGGGGAAGACAGGGAAAAAGAAGTGTATCATCAGAGTGATGGTAACCTGGGTGCGGACAGCCAGTATTCAGAGAGTACTCATTCTCAAAATGAAATTCCTGTTTGTTCATCTTCCCAATGTAATGAGGATATGTATGTAGATTTTGCCGGGAGTGGCAGTAACAGGCCATACGGAAAATCAACTTCTTGTGAACATAGAGAGTACTCTGAGGGTGCTTGTTCTCCAAATGAAAAATTGATCGAAGATAATGGAACCTTTAGTGGAGCAAGGGCACTGATCAAAAGTGAGACGACTCCTTTGTGTGGTGCAATTGCTGATCAGACAGTTGCAGTAGATGTCGACATAGAGCAAATGAAGCCTTCACCTGATGATATTGTTGATGTCCGTGATGAAGAAATGGATACAGTTGCAGTAGATGATGACATAAAGCAAATGAAGACTTTACCTGATGCTATTGTTATTGTCAGTGATAAAGAAATGGATAATGATCTTAAATCGTTTGAAGCAAAATGTCTGGAAATCAATGCTAGGCTTAATAGGCTTGAGAAGATAGTTTATTCTAAGAAAGCAGCTAAGAGAAGGTCCATGGTAAGGTAAGATCTTGTACCTACATTGATATGTTTATATATACAGGGGCACAGGGCAAAGATCAATGCAGCTTATGTTTAGATATATGATAATTAAGGATAGGGATCGGAGCTAGAATTTTTTGTAAAGGCAGTTTTATCATAGTAGCTGGATTGACAAAGAGTTTAAAAAAGGACATAAAAATGATATAAACTCTGATCTGGTTTTAGTGTAATCTACTGTACTTTCGGCAGATTCAGAAATGTCAATGTAAGTACTTAGTCCATATAATCATATAGCAAATAGGCAATGTAGCAGCATGATGAATACTTATATAGCTCGTTTGTTTGTTTGTACTGTTTGCAATACTCTCTTTACTTGGCTTATAGTATCTTTATAGTTATTAATTCCAATGCTGATATGTTTTTTCCCCAAGTATATTAACTTTAGGTTGAACTGCTAAAAAAAATCTTCTATTAGAACAGTTGCTACACTCGAGTGAAGAAAATTCATATGCAGAGAACAGTCCATTTCCGAATTCTCTTTGGGCTCTTTCAACACTCCCATACAGTCAGCTACTCAGCTTCCTTCAGTTTGATGGAAAATTTATTTCTGTAGTGGCTGAAATAACCCACACAATCACAATGAAATGTTTTTGGCTAAAAAATGAACCAAGTTGCTGAAATACTGTATCCGTGTTGCTGTTTAGCCTTCTTACTAGCATCATGATTTATGAAGCACCCCATAAGACTTAGCATGAGTGTCATCTTAGAAGATATCTTTGCTTCCGGGAGTCTGTTCTGACTTTAGAGCACATCTTCTTGGCAAAGGAATAAAACCGAACATAATTATTGACAAATTGGTTGATAATCATGTTTCCTAGTGAGATTAACTAGAGAATTATTGATTTTGTGACATACCTGAGATGGTCCTGATGCCGTGCAGCATCAGATATTGCAGGAAATGACTACAGAGTAATTTAGAAGAAATTTACCATTTAAGTTCTGTATACTAAGCACTTCCTACTCTATATTTATTATAGTAGATTATTAAAACCAAACCAAAATTCCTCAAAAAGGGAGGAAATTTCAACATTCACGTAGGGAGGGTAGTTCTGTTCATCAAACTTCATGGCATTCAAAGGCGCGCTGTAATAGGTACTGCAGGTTGATTTTTGGGCGAACTTGTATCTTTCCACCCAGGAATTTCATCAGAGATTTTCTTGTCAATCATATTAGCAATCTTGAGTTCATCACCGTTATTTAATAGATCCAGCTCGCTCACCATCTCATTTGCAACACTCTTCGCAGTGTCATACATGGTGTGGAATGGAAAGTGGACAATATAACCTTGTAGTTCCATATATATTCATGCACATTAAAAAACAAACCATTAGTTACACAAAACAATATAATCCCGTGATCAATTATACATCCAATACAAATATTCACAAAACCATAAGAATGAAGGTGTCTCCCTATAAGAAAGTCTGAGTCGTTTCATATTCCACATTTACACGCTTATATATATTTTACTAACCTATGATAGTAACTTTTTTTTTTGTACATGTGCAAATCGGCGAATTAAATCCATGCAGTGCTCTCAAGATTTGGTGATGAATTCCTTTAAATGTTAGTAAAACAACATAGAATTGAATGCAATAAGAAGTATTTTGATGCATAATACTATATAATATAAAAGGGTATAACCCAAGATTAAGAAACATACCTTTGTTGTTGTTCTGATTAGGGATCCTTAACTTGAGAAAGAGGACGGTTTTATCATCAGCACTGATAGTACCAGAAATTGTCATGTTAGTGTCATTAGTAATAGAAATTGCCATATTTTCCACTGTAATTTGTTTTGGAATGATGTTGATGATTATAATTTCTGAGCGTTTGATTATTGCGTGATAATCTCATTAACTGTTTAAATAGGGATCTAACTCTAGCTTATGGGCTGTTAGTCTGTTACCCTCTTTGAAAAAGTCCTCTACCTTTAAGGTATATATAAGAATTTTTACCCAAGGCATTCTTATCATTGCTACATAAATATTTAGTTTAGGTGCTCTCTAATCCTGTTTTGAGGATTTGAGTGTGTAATGTGAACTGTTAATACGAAATTTAAATCTGAATATAGAGAATATCATAAATATAAATGGAGTAAAAATGCTGAATATATTATTTCCTATTGTATCTCATCGTTATGACTATTATTTTACTTTTTAAAATAAATTCTTAACAAGAATTAGACTATTATTATGCGTTAATTTAAAACAATAATATTTCTACCACAAAACCATAGTCTAGAATAAATATTGCTCCATACTTGCCAACTTGCGTTTTGTAACTTTAAAAATTAAAACTTAGCTAAAACATATACGAGTACATATCTTGTTAGTTTTTTAGGTGTAGGTAAATCCGTAAATATGAACTCTAAGTTTGGTCCTTCTATATTAAGAGTATAGGCCGACCCATATTCAAGTCCAATTTTTGCACAGCCTTTGTAATATTTAGAATAATTTTCTAAAGAATGTTTGTCCTTTAAATTTACCACTGTACTACGTATATTTGTATTACCTGTTTTTTTTCATTTGAACCATTTCACATTATATGAATTGAGAAATGACTTTTACACGGTTTAAATTTAATTTAGCACTCCTATTATTGTATAAAAACACATTTTTTTCGTGCTACATTCACAATGAGGAATGTCAAAACAAACAAATGACGCAAAATTTTTTAGTGCATTAGTGGTCATTTGGTCAACAAATGAGAACAAGCAAAGGTTTTTCTTTTTCAATTTCCCTTCATTGTGTGATGACCATTAGAAAAAATTATGCATAAATATTTCCAATTTTAGCTTAATATCACTTTCGATTGCCCTGCACTCCTACTGTAGAACTGTACTTCATTTTTAGAGTGGCAATTCTCTAAGCACGCCCAAACTTGCATAAAATAAATGCATACAAAAGCAAATGAATCCAACAAAATTGAAAAAAATAGATAAACCCAGAACTTCACAAACCCAGAAAATTAGCAGGAAAAAAAATGATGATTTTGGAAAGAGAAGAGTCAATGGTTAGACCAAATGGAGGAATTCCAACACTTAGAAAAGCCCATTTCCTAAAACCCTTCTTAAACTCCACTAATCAACAACCTTCGCTATCTAAACCCCCTTCTCTTTCTCTCTCTTTAAACCCTAAAATCATTCAAGATGTCACAAAAATGGTGTCTTTCAAAGGTACCCCAAATCCGCAAAGGTTATGGAAGTCATGGATTGATGAATTACAACCAACCCATCAAAGCATTTGGAAGAAAGTTGGGATCTTTGATGCTATCACGTCGTCGGGTTATTACATTAAGAAGGATCATGAGCTCATCATAAGCTTAGCTGAGAAATGGTGCCCAAAAACTAACTCATTTATCTTTACTTGGGATGAATGTACCATTACTTTGGAGGATGTTATGATTTTGGGTGGATTTCCTGTTTTGGGTGTTTCTGTTCTTACTCCTTCTAAGAATAGAAACTTTGATGATATTGAGGCTAGTTTGGTCAATTCATGTTCTGAAATTATGAGTAATTCTAATAATCTTGTGACTCATTTAGGTTGGATGAAGTATTTCAAGGGTAAAGGTGGTCATTTGGAGCATGTTGCATTTCTTGTATTGTGGTTGTCTAGGTATGTTTTTCCTACGAATGTGTACAATACTATTGCTCCTAATTTGTTTTCAATTGCAATTAGTTTAGCTAATGGTACCAAGATTGCTTTAGCTCATGCTGTTTTAGCTTCTATTTATCGTGATTTGAGTTTGTTAAATGAGAAAATTGTTAGTTTCATATCATGTGATGGTGAAAATGGTAGTTCAAAGCTTGTTCTTACTGCACCATTATATTTAGTCCATGTATGGGCTTGGGAAAGGTTTACTAGATTAGGTAAAAAGCCGAAGTTTCTTGCTTGTGGAGAGCCGAGATTGGCACGTTGGCACGGTTCAAAGAAATCGAAAAATGGGAGTTTGAGGCTGCAGGATGTGGAGTCATTTGGGGATGATTTTTTGTGGCGGCCTTATGCTTTGAATGTGAAGAATTGGGAAGTTCCCAAGTTTTATTGTGATCAAGGAATGTGGTTGTTGGTAAATTCTGCTATGGATGAGCAACTATTGTCATTTACAAGGTGTTTGATGGCTTGTGATTTGATAGGTGTGGATTGTATGGAGCCATATCTTCCACATAGAGTAGGGATGCAATTCGCAATGGATCAAGATATTCCTGATCCCATTCTTAGATTGAATGATGATCTAGAACTTGCTTTGAGTAGCTATGAAAAATCGCTTGATGGTTTGAAGATTTATATAACTCCTCGATGGCTCGAGGGAGATGTTACAACCAACTATTATGAATGGTGGAGGTCAACATTGTCCCCGTGTGATCATGAATCATTGACCATCCCTGACAAACAGAGGAGAAGCCTAGGAAAAGTGGTTGAGGTGTCTGGAGTACCTGTTTGTTCTACTCCATGTAATGAGGCTATGGTTTTAATTTCGGCTGGCAATAGAAAGGAGACACCAAATGATAATCCATCTTATATTCCGGAAATTGCAATTCAAAAAAATCCTTCCAATGTGTTTGATAAGAACAAGCAAATTAGTACAATAGATTTGACAGTGTGGTCAGAGGACACTGGAAAATGTGAGCACAATGTTGTGGAGGAAGCCGAGGGAAATGAGGTGTGTAAGAGCAAATTGAACGCGAATGAAGGAAGCAAGCCACATATGGAATGCATTCATTTGCAGAATGATTCATTAGCTGAAGATCATGAAACCTTAAATAGGGAAGAAACATTGCTTGACACTACATTGAGCACGATATGCTACACTTTTACTAAAGATGAAAATGCTGCAGCAGCAAATCACAGTACAGACATCAAGCAAGGCAATTCTGCAGCTGTTGCTTTTCTAAATATCAGCGATGGGGAAGAAAATGAAGAACATAATGGTAGTCTCAACCCTTTTGAGGAATTAATTCTTGAGTTTGAAGCCAGGATTAGTGGGCTTGAAAGGACAATCTCCGCTCTCAAAACAGCCAAGTTTGGGTCTTCAATGAGGTAGCATATCTACTTATTAGAATTAACCTTGATGTATATATGTGAATGTGAAGAACAGGATTAGATTCAGCAAAATTGGCTCGGGTTTAGATGCTTTGAAGGTATTGTGTGACACAAATCATTGTGATGTTGGTTGTGATAGATCACTATTACTGTATCTGATTGCACCTATTAGATCCAGAGTAGTCATTAATTTAGAAGTTACAGCAAAAAAAATATTGCATATGTATTCACTTCCTTACTGTGTCAGTTACCATGTTAGGCCCTGCATCTGTAATACTCACCGGAACTTGTGGTCAGAGTTCTTTTAAGGTTCTCATGCAGACATGCAGTAATGAATTACGTATAACTAATTTTGCCTGATGAAGAAAGAATGGTCTAATTATGGCTGCTAATTTCATATGAACCTTAGCATTTATTTAAGGAAATGAACCTTGGCATTTGAAGTATATTGGATCATTATATTAATGCTTGGACCCTCTCTAGTTACATAGATAATTTTGGAGGATGCATTTATCTCAATGATAGTTTACTAGTTTCAAGCTGCAATACAAGTTATACAACTATTCCACAGTTTTACTCATGCATGCCTTGCAAACGGCAATATATATCATTTTGCTGTTAAAAATGTTTCAGGAGGATCTTAATTGAAATCTCAGTGAAAAATCATGTCAGCAGATTGAAACTTGTAAACTGTCTCTATGTTGTATCTCACTGTTGATCTCCGGCTTCTTCCCTGTTAGCGAAATCATCTACTGATGGCATATTGTTTTGTGTTTTGATCATTGAGAACTTTCAGGTGTTGTTTGTCATTCTTACCTACCTCATATTGTGCAAGTGCAACAATCTGCAAGCCTAGGACTAATCAAGTCATTGTTATATGTAGCTCTTGGCAGGATTAACATTCCTTAATTATAGTTTTAAATGAAGGGCCAATATTCATATTAAGGCCCTGACTTACTCTGAAACTAGATTTGGACTTGGAGTATATTCAAATTACTAGTGAAATCATCTTTTTCTTGTTTTCAAAAAAATTAGAATACTAAAAAACAAAATAAAATAAAAAATAAAATAAAAAAAAAAATGTCAAACAAGTCACATAATTAGGCAAATTAGCGGTTCATAAAAAAAAAGGCCCAATTTTTAATGGACGTGGACAGAATGCAAGGGAGTTTTGTTAAGGAAAATTTGTCAGAAAAAACTTATTATAATACTCTTTTTGTCAGAAAAAACCTTTTAAAAATTTTTTGGTCAAAAGAAACCTGTTTCAAAATTTTTTTTGTTGAAGACAACCAAAACCTCTAATTAACCTAATTAGCCCCTGATTACCCCTAATTATAACTAAATCTTATTTAATTAATTAAAAATCATAAATAAATTGATAAATTAAAAAAAAAAAAACATACACCACCCCCAAACCCCATCACCAGCTGCCACCCCCTGGTAGCAACCGCCCCCACCCCCGCCGGCCACCAGAACCCCCCACCCCTCCCCTTCCCCCCGCCGGCAAAGTCCCTCCCCCCTACCCCTCCTATTCCTTTGAACCACCATCGCGACCACCCACCCATCACTAAACCCTAACCTCAAAAACTCCCACCCCCCTCTCTACCACCACCACAAAACGACCACCACTCCATTTCCCACACCCTGAAACGACAAGGGGAGGTCGTTTATGGGTGTGGAAAAAGGAGGGGGTTAATGGTTGTGGAAATAAGGGGTGGAATTTTCGGGTTTGGGTTTAGTAAGGGGTGGGTGGTCGCGACGGGTGAAAGGGAGGGGATAGGGTCTCTGGTCGTCGCGGTGGGTGAAAGGGAGAGGGCTGGGCCTCCTGTCGGCGTAGTGGAGGGGGTTGGGCTGGGTAGGCCAGTCTTAGGAGAGGAGGCTTGGTCGGTGTTGGAGTTGGATGGTGGTTCAAGGAAAAAAGAGGGTGACGCAGGGGGGCGCAGGGCGGGGGTTTGCCGGTGCGGGGGGTAGGGATTCTGTTCGCCGAGAAGGGTGAGGGTGGCTGCTACCAGGGGAGGTGGAAGGGGGAGGGTGGCAGGTGGTGATGGGGTTGTGGGGTGGTTTAAGTTTTTTTTTTTAAAAAATTTATCAATTTATTTGTTATTTCTAAATAATTAAATAAGATTTAGTAGTTAATTAGGGGTAATCAGGGGCTAATTAGGTTAATTAGAGGTTTTGGTTGTCTTCAATAAAAAAATTTTTAGAAACGGGTTTCTTTTGGCCAAAAAATTTTTAAAAGGTTTTTTCTGACAAAAAGAGGGTTATAATAGGTTTTTTCTGACAATTTTCCTTTTGTTAAATATAGTGTACTTGAGGAATGTAACTATTTTTACCACTAACTTCTATGAAAATCACCTTATTATTTTTTTTTAATCCGAGGAGGAAAACTCTAACCACTTGAGCTATCCCTCACTTTCATACAGAAATATTAATAAACAAATAATAATGTCAAACTATCCCAGAATTAGCAGTTTATATAAAAAAAGGCCCAATTTTTAGGGGACGTGGACATAATGTAGCGGATTTTTGTTAAATGTAGCGTACTTAATAAATTTAACTATTTTTTACTAATTACTTTTATGAAAATCACCTCTCTTTTTTTTTGTTTTTTTTAAAAAAAAAAATCACATGATTACCTAAATCGGGAGGGAAACTCTAACCACTTGAGTTATCCCTCACTCTGATACGGAGTAGTTTTATAAATTTCTCTAAGTTTGTATTTGTGTAGGGTATAGATTTTGTATACATCTATATATATACTAAAATAACAACCGATGATGTCATCATTGCCTACGTGTTACTTTTTTATTTAATTTTTTCCCTCCAAAATGTAAGGATGATGTCATTTTTTTTTCTTTTTAAAGCTACCCTATTTAACATAGCTTTAAAAATATATTCCGTTTGAATTTTTAACTTTTGAATTTTAAATTTTGGGTTTTCTACACATATTATGCTATTTAGTTATTTACGAGTTGTTAACAATAGTTAATAATATAATTTAATTGAAATTTCTTAATTAAAAATGAAAATAATGCACTTTCGGAAATTATATATTCATATTTAATTAGAAATTAGTTAGGAAAAATGAGAAAGTTATTTTCTTTCAGTACGTGTTAAAAGTCTATGATTCAATTCTTATTTTAAAACCGTGCATCGCACGGGGTTAATCTTGTTTAATAATATTTATGGTATCAAATTATGATAGATGAGACACGTTAATATAGATGTTCTTATTCAATTTTTTTAACATTTTTTTTCTAAAGTTATCTTATTACTCCATTCATATATAAATAAATGAAACATTTCCCCTTGTGCACATATGCTAATACAACACTTTGACTAACAATTGAACATTAATAAACTATTCATTGAGACGATTTCAACAAAAATACACAAGACTATATTTATTCTTATTTATAAAACACAAACATTAGTTAAATATGAATTAAATGAATAGAGTAAAAAATCAAAACGTTTCAGTTTTTAAAGGGATTATTTTTTTTTAAGAGAAAAAAAAAATAGGAAATTTTTTTTTTGGCAAAAAAGATTTTGTTGTTGACGCGACACGTGTAGTTTTGGAATAATTCTGGTGATTACCTTAATATTTTGTATATAGTTCTAGATAATGTAATTGAAATATAAAAGTCTTTTATATTAATATAAGTCAATAGTCAACCCAAAATAAATAAATAATAAAATTAATTAATTAATTAATTTAAAATGTGTAGAAAAATGAGCTTAACTACTCCATATTTTTTTTTTGGTGTTTAGAAAAATGAGCTTAACTATGAATAATTAGAGAATAATGCTTCTACTTTAATTAATAATTATGTTGGCTTAAAAAAAATTACTAATAATTATGTAAAAAAAAAAATTATATATATAAAAATAGAATTTAGGAGGGAAAATTCCCTCCAAAAAAATTAAAGTATGTAACTATGTATTAGTAATTAGACCTAAAAAAATCAAAAATAAATACCGTAAGTAAAGAAGGGCTCAGATTCAAAGGGCTTAAATGAAGGGACAAGATTAAAACCTAGGATGATTGACTCTTCCCTTGAAAAACCACTGTACGTACTAGTGTACTACCGAGTAATAATAGGAAGGTACGGAGTATATCGGTGAAAAGCACAGAGGAATTGAGCTGTAGTAAGATTGCCAGAAGAATAAGGTACGGAGTAATATTTATTTATTTTTTGACAAGAATAGGGTATTTAATTACTGTAGTTGATTAAAAACGTTGATTTATAATACTCTGTATTATTATACCAAGTATTTCAAATTCATTTGCTAATTTTATGATTAATTAGATAATACTCTGTATTATTATATAATAAATTTTGGGTTACTGTGGAATGTGGATTAATGGTAATGAAGGTGATCTTCCATAATTTTGAATGAAATATTAAAAAAAAAAAAAGTTTTTGGAAATGAAATACTTGTAAGTACAAGATTATACATATTTGGGTTGCTGGGTTTAGATTATAATTGAATTTAAGAGGATTTTTTTTTTTAGTTTATGAAGTGGGAAATTGATTTAACATTGGTGATGAAAAAAGGGTATGAACTCATTGAACTCTGAAGATTAAATTGAGTGTACAAAGATATACAAATTGGGCAATGTGTAATCTGGGTGTTCATTAATTAGGGACTTAGGGTATATGTATTTGATAATTTATATTAATATATATTTGTAAGATTCAATAATGTGAACATCTATTCTGTGATATTGTTATGCTATGGAAATGTGCTGATGTTGCCTGTTTTTATGTTGGGTGTGGGTTACTCAGGAAGTGTGGATAAGGAAGAGGATTTCAATGGAGACCGGTACAAGGAATCATGGATTAATGGAGAGTGGTACGAGGAAATGTGAATCATCGATGAGTGTTGCTACGAAACTTGGATTGATGGAGAGTGGTACAGAGAAATGTAAATTAATTGAAAGTGGTAAGAGGAAACGTGGGCGGCCAAAAGGGAGTAAGAATAGAGTTTTCTGTGAAAGGAGGTTTGAGTTTGAGTATCAACAAGAGGATTCTAGAGATTTTATGATGGATGAGGTAACAACTAACAAGTGTTTAGTGTGTAAATTGTGCTTGTTATGGTAGTATTGTTATGAATTTCGTGCATTAATTTCCGTCTTTATTGTATTGATATGAGGATTGTGAATGTACTAGTATGTTTGTTTTCAAAAAATAAGTTGAGCTTGTAATGAGATGCAGCAAAGCAGTAAAAGTAGAGGTGATCAGGTTAAAGAAGCTGCTCAAGTGCTGAAGGTGCGTTTGAAGGATTATGGGAACTCTGTAAGTGCAAGACTTTAAAATCTCATTATTTATTGTGGGAGGAGGGTAAATTTACGATTTACCATTATTTGGGTACTTACTTTCTATTTTTTTCTTTTGTTGTATATGAAGACACTGAGGGTTCATTGTCATGTTAAAGCATTTGGGAAATTATGCAAGTCCTTTGATGAACGAAGGAAGAAGTGGGTGAGACAAATGGGGTTTGGAGGGTTACTTTTTCTGATGGACAGCTGGCTTCCGATGAACCTTTGCTATTGGTTGATGACCCGGATGGATCCCATTAAACAGCTTTTGATAGCACTAGATGGACACGAGTACAAACTATTCAAGAATCAAGTGAGGTGGATCCTTGGCATTCCAGAAGGCAGTAAGGTTGTTCCTAGGAAGGTGACAAATACAGAAATGAGAAGCAAAGTCAGTGACATTGAGAGGAAATTTGGGAAAGAATGGACGATTAAGCAGAAAATGAGTGGGAGAGTTATCAAACAGAAGGGAATACTTATAGACAGTGCCTTGCTTGAAAAAGCGAAGGGCAGTTGGGAAGAAGAGGATGAAGAGGACTTCAAGACTCTTTTCTTGATCTTGGCATTGCATATGATTCTTTGTCCGCCGCTATCTTCCCACTTCGATAATGATTTGATGCCTGCATTATCATGTGCTAAGCAAGCATGGAACTATGACTGGTGTGGATTGGTGTTGGAGAAGCTTTTGGACAGTGGCTACAAATTTGGAAACAAGTTCTACGCTGATGGATTTGCAAAAGGATGTGGAGGGTTGATATATCCAATTTATATAGTGTTTTACCCCGTCACACGGTCATAATTAGTGGTGTTTTTGGCTCTTTAGAGCCACTTTTATTACTAATTTGTGTTTTCTAGTGTTTGCGTAGTTTTAGTTGTATTTTACAGGAAATTGCACTTTTGGAGCATTTTCCCGGATTTTTATGGATCAACTACGGAGGCTAGAAGGACACGGCCACTCTTGAAGCCCAGGATCGGTAGGAGCCGATGATTAAGGGCTCGGTATGAGACACCGGGGCTATTGGATCGATTAATCAAGACCCGATGAGGAAACTTAGATTGGGCCGAGGAATTTAGCCCAATCGAAATCCAAGCCTCGAAGAAGAAAGCCGGGCCCGATCGGGCGGCTGCGCGCATAAAGACCCTCAAGGGAGAGACGCGCCCGATCGAGTGAGCGTAAGCTCGATCGGGCGCAGCATACCAGCAGCGGGCAAGGCAAAAAAGGCAGGCCCGATCGGGCGGCCCTTCGCCCGATCGGACGCGTGTTTTTCTCAGAGTTGATTAGATTAGTTTTAATTTTTGTTTTGAGGGATGTTTTAAGTACGAATTATGTACATAATTTTGGGGACTTTTTTTCTTGAGATTTTCTCTCTCTACTTAGGATATTTCTCTCTTAAATTCTCTCTCTTAAATTCTCTCTCAACTTTTGTTCTTAACTACTTTCATTAATCCAGATTTCTTTTGGTAACAATTTCTTCTCTTTTAATTTCAGCTATTTTATTTACTTCTTTGATTATGCTTTGCTTTATATATTTGATTAGTTTGGTTATGATGATGCTTGAGTAGTTTTATTTCTAGGGTTTATGGGGATCTAATAAATGATATGAAGGGGTAATTTTGTGATTGTTAATTATCAATGCTTGGTTAATTTCATATTGATTGATTTAATGCTATGCAATTAGGTTTGACCAGATTTAATTGTATGAGTTTAGTAATATTAATTCGAGATTCGACAGATGAGAATTGATGTTTAGGCTTAGTTTCAATAGGCGGACTAATTTATAAATGGTTAAGTTGAGATTCGACAGATGAGATTTAATACCGGTAAATTAACTCTGTGATTATAATACGTAGCGAAAGCCCTTTATAATCTGATTGATCAATGCTTGATGATTGCTTATTATGATTTGCCCTGGAATATTGTTTATTAGTGAACCTATGCCCTAGGTCTTTTAATATTTGATTTTTCCCCTACTTTATTTCTTTCGACCTTACTCTTCGTAGTATAGAATTTATTCCCAAAAATATTGGTTACTTAGATAATTTAGATTATAATAATTAATTAGGAGTAGAAAGACTTGTTTCCCTGTGGAGTTCGACTCTACTTTCCTATCTACTTTAGTTAGAGGACTTAGGTATTTACTTTTGATTAGGGGATACGACTTTACCCTGTCAAGGGTGCAGTATTTTCCTAGCAGTAAGTTGTGTCATTAGTACTACTAAATGGTTGTTGGCGTAGATGGTTTATTTGTATGTTTTCATAACGCCCTAGGCTGATACTTTCTAATTAATTTCAAACGCAGATATTTTACCTAGACCGGTTACATAGAGATCCGGTGATGTGGGGAAAATGGCCGAGAATCAAAGCATGGACAAAGGAGGAGATGGTGAAAGCTGAGATGGAAGATCGAGTTCTGAAGGGGGATTTTGGCAATACAGGGGTAAGTGTGAGTTAACTTTATAGCTTGCTATTGTAACTTCAGGTATGATTTTTGCGAGTTCTCATGTGTTGAAAACTAAAAAGTGTACATTGGAAATCCTAACGCCATCAATTGTTAACAATTTAACATAAGATCCATAATATCTCTAATAATATGCACTAATTTCATCATTAAGATAAGACTATACTTTGTATGAACTTGTGTCGAAGGTCTGGATTATTGGTGTTGATTACCTTTTCCTAAATAACTATTTTTAATGAAGCTATTTTATGTGACCAATGGGTTTGTCTAGTGCATAGATGTAGCATATGGTGAAGAACACCCTTGGGAGGCTAAGGATATGGATGACTTAACATCATTTGCTGAGGAGGTTAGTTTGTTTTTCTTTATATAGGATACAGCTTGGAAGTGTAGTAGGTTGGTATAACATTGTTTGTATGTACAGGGATTAGGCCCTATTCGATCCCAATGGACTCGGGAAAAGGAAGCAAGTTTGGAACATAGTTATGTTGGTTACAACAGGGAGAAACTGACATCAGAAATGAATCCTGTGCCGTGCAAATTGGTTAGGGACAAAATAGAAGGAAGTCTCCTGGCTAGTGTGCCTAATAAGTTAGCTCAGACTACAGAGGACCCCATTCTTTCCATGGTGGTAAAAGGGGGGCAGCCTTCACAATCAGGAGGAAATTCAATGGACGATGATGCTCAGGAAGAGGTGTCACAGCCTCAGAAGGGTTCTACTCTGTCATTGATTGATCATGGTAAGCATAGCTCATGTTGTGCAATTTCATTGTTCAATGCTGATGTGTGGCCTATTGAGGAGGGAAAACAACGTGAGGATTCTGAGGAAGATATTAACAGAGATGGTAGAATTATACCATTGGCTAAAGAGGTCCTAGATGTTACTAAATGTGCAGTGGTGATGGAGCCTATGGATGGAAGCGGTGGAAACATTACGCCATCTCCTACTCCAATTGAAGTGACAATCACATCACATTATTTTAGATGGGATTACATATCATAATATCAAAGGGGCTCCTAGTTGTTTAGCTTCCTCGTGTAATGTAGATATGGATGTAGTGAATGGTTCACTTGATAATCCTGTGATAACCAAGGATGATCAGGCAAGTAAGAAGAAACACTGCGACTTTAACCCCTTCGAAGTGGTTAGTTCTGAACTGGAATGTAGGATAAGTAAGCTTGAGAGTGTTTTTTCTAGGAAGAAAGCAGCTAAGTCAGGATTTAAAGCAAGGTCTAGGAAGGAATTCGTGTGTCATTAAAGGAATATAGTAAAGTGTCTTGGTAGTAAGCTTATAAGAAACACCTTCTGCAAGGCAACTGATCAGTGATAAAAAGGAGAAAATGGTAAGCTTCTTCATTTCTAGTTCTGGTTTATATGAGTAGAATATAAGGTAAAACAAGCAACTCGGCCCTCTTGTGACACAACCAACCAGGTGAGAGGAAAGGTCTGTTTCGGTTCAGTTCAAATGTATTAATTTAAAAGCATTTCATGGGACATGAACGTTGCTTATATTAATGCAAAGATCATTAGTTCTTTGTTTCGTTTCCTTTGTTTCTTTTCTTTAGGTGCTCTTCTGTATGGGGGAAAGAAATATCATATCCTGATAACTACGAGTCTACGGAAAATAGCAAGACATACCCTGTACTCCATCTTCTCTTAAAAAAGGCGACTCTGTTCCATATATTATGAGTTACAAAGTTGCCAGAGTTTCTTTTTATTTTCGAACAATCATATATATATATATAGTTTCAGTTTTTTCATAAAGAAAGAAAGGTGCTTCTGATCCATATATTATATACCCATTTAGCTCTATATACTATCAGATTACTATGCAGAAATGATATGTGGAGTTTGATACAATGCTGAATTCTATATTTGATGAATTCCATATCTCAATCGTGCAAGATTCAAGATTCAGGATTCTATCAACATTGGCGAAAAATATTGTACAATTAACTATGAAACACATACGACCCATTTAGCAGAATGCCAAACTTGCAAGTTTGGCATTCTGCTAATTTTATTATTATTCTGTCTCTAGCCATCATAACGAATACCGATATATCAGGTCCTAGAGGAAGGATTGCAGCCGGGAGCAATGAAATCTCTGCAAAGCCCTAGTTTTCCTATATGATCTATTGTAAAGATCATTGTTTTTTCCCCATTTATTTGAGAGCTTCTGTTGTTGTATTATGATCTTAATACACCAGAAATGCCTCTGCAAGTTTTAGGTTGTTTCTGAACCTGAATCAACAGTATTAAAAATCAGCTTATCCCGAAGTGTTAATCTTATTTACCATCACGTTAATAAGTTAAGTACCTGATAGAGAGACCAGAGATAGAATATCGATGTGATTAACAAATTTAATTTCAAATCTTGCATCATTAGCTTCTCATATTTCAATTCTCAACCTCCTAAAAATTATCTAACTATGAAGTGAGAACTATTGCAGGTCTGAATGCAGCTCAAAGTGCAGAGTTGCAGTAAGGCGTAAACAATATATGATCCTTCGCAATGATCATAAGACATAAGGGATCAGAAACATCGATCAATGTACTCGGATAAGGTGCAAGCTTAACTTTTTTATGTTGCAACATGTTTTTAATTCTAGTTTATAATTTTATCTGCAATGTTGGTTTCCATTGAAGAATTACTAATGGCACTTATAACAAGTATTGAGTTCAAATGTTTTTCCTAATATTTTCACTTTTGTCATGAGTCAAATGTTGTTTACTGATCAACAAGTTTACATGAAATCTCATCTCAATACATAATTTTATTTGTGTATGCACTATGTTGTCAATAATCTACAACCTATAGGAAAATCTGTCTCACTATATCCTCAAAACATTAATGCGGTCGTCGACTTAAGTCACTTATAAATGGTACGGAGTAACATAATGTGGATTAATTGGCCTTTTTTAGTGAGGAAAATTTATCTCGAACATGTTGAAATTAGCTTCAAGCTTAAGCCCCATAGCTTCACTTCAAGCTTAAGCCCCATAGCTTTGGAAGGTTGAGAATGAGGAATAATTCAAAGGGTTAGAGCTCCCCCCCGTTTCCAAAAATCCTGAGATCGTTTCTCATCATTTGCTCTTGTGGCTCTCTACACAACAAAAAAAAGCTTTGGAAGGATGGCAACAACCAATAACCATATAGGATCATCATTATAGAATTAATCATTAAATTACTATAAAAACCATATGAACTAAAATCCAGTGTTAACCGATAAAGTTTTGTTTTAGTAGCTTAACTAAAAGTCTAGAGTTTCAACCCGAAAATATGAGTATAGAATATAATGGTTGGGTCTTTACTTCATACAATTAGACACTACTCCTAAAGTAGTCCTAAAAAGCGATTTTGGAAAACTATCTACTACTTGACTACTTCGTATTATCACCACCATACCTTAATTAGTAACAACATTTAATACTTTCCACTTACTTTTTTATTCTATGATCTACTTATTCTTTGTCTATGTTACTAAATGATTAATTTTTTTTTTGAAAGAATACTCTTTGATTTAGATGAACGTAACATACTTTGTATTACAATATAATGTCAATTAATTTAATTGGTTAAAATTTTAGTAGATTGCATACTCATAAATCGTAATGATATTCAAAATTTGAGATCAATTTTTGTCTATAATTTTGTCAGTTTATTTTACCTAGAAAAAAAATATTAAAAAAATTATAGGTGTAGGTGTAGGTCTTTACTTTATTAATATTTAATTTATTATTTGATTGTAGGTGTAGGTCTTTGCTTTATTATTCTCACCAAATAATGGATTACCCTCTTTATTTTTTCTCTTCATTTATACTTCGTATGTAAATAGAAAAGAAAAAGGGAACCAAAAAAAAAATGTTTGTAAAAAGCAGAAAAAAGTACACATTTTCAGACAGTACCATATTATGTCCATATCCATGCGCCTTTTGTAGGAATAGGTTGCAAATTCTTGGGGATAATCTCAGAAGAGTAGAAAACTCCATAAATTACTAGTGTAAAGTAAAACACTTCAAAGAAACACCATGATTGAGGAGAGAGAAGAGCTCATACTTTCCCAAAATAGTAACAATGAAACTCCTGTATTAAGAAAATCCCATTTCCTAAAACATACTTCAAATCCCATCAATCAATTCCTCCCAAAACCCCCTTCTTCATTTTCTCTATCCTCAAAATTTAACATCAATCACCTCCAAAAGAAAGTATTTTTCAGGGGAAGGCCAAAACCCCAGAAAAATTGGCATTTATGGGTTGGTAATTTAATGCAAACCCATGAATTTACTTGGAAAAAAGTTGGGATCTTTGATGCAATTAGGGCTACTACTTATAATTTAATGTGGGATAATGAGTTAATCTTAGGGTTAGCTCAGAATTGGTGTTCTGAGACTAACAGTTTTGTATTCACATGGGGTGAATGTAGCATTACTTTGGAAGATGTTATGGTTCTAGGTGGGTTTTCTGTGTTGGGAGAATGTGTTAACAACCCATTTGAAAACAGAGAAATTGAGGATATTGAGAATGAATTGCTTAGTGTTTTTGCTGGTGATAGGAAGAATAGCCGCAACAAAATCAATCAATATGAATGGATGGATTATTTCATGGATTTTGGGGGTGAATTTGAGCATATGGCATTTCTTGTTCTGTGGTTGTCTAGGTATGTTTTTTCAACTGATCATTACTGTGAAATTTCTCCTTTTGTATTACCTATTGCAATTGCTCTTGCTAGAGGTACTAAAATTGCACTTGCTCCTGCTGTTTTATCTGCAATATATAGAGATTTGAGCTTGTTGAAAGATAGGATTGTAAGCTTTGTGAACCCTTTTAATGAATCAAATCTTATTCTTTGGGCACCCTTCCAATTAAAGGTGGGCACGGGCCGTGCCGGCACAGGCCCGGCACGGCCCGGCACGGGCACGGTCACCGGCACGGCACGGCGGCCCACCTGTGGGCCGTGCCGTGAACAAAATTTCTGGGACGGGCACGGGCACGGCCCGTGGCACGGCGGCGGCACGGTGGCCGACACGACGGCTGGCACGCTGGCACGACCCGCCGGCACGGCCCGTGGCACGGTGGCCGGCACGACGGCCGGCACGCTGGCACGACCCGCCGGCACGGCCCGTGGCACGGCCAGGCACGGCCCGGCACGGCACGGCCCGTGCCTTGAACTAGCCGTTGGAAAATATGGCCGTTTATGGCCGTTTTCCAACAGCTATAAACGGCCATATTTTCCTCCAATTTCCACCCAATTTCCCACCCAAATCCCCTATAAATACCTCATATTTTCCTCCAAAATTTTCACAATTCATCAACTCATCTCTCTTATTCTCTAATTTTCTTACTCCCAAATTCTCAATTCTCAAATTCCTACAAATCATACAATCTTCCTCTCTTTTGTGAAAAGAAAAAAAAAATTCCTACTCTCTTATAAATTTTACATTTTTACTATTATTAGTCTACTACCAAAAAAAAAAAAAAAAAAAATTGTTATATTTACATTCGGGAAATTAAAATTTCGGGAAATTATAAGTTCGAGAAATTATAAATTTGGGAAAGCATTGAAGCGTCATTGTAAGATCTAACTCAACTTTATTTTAATTTGTTATTGTTGTTGTTATTATTATTGTTATTATTATTATTATTATTATTATTATTATTATTATTATTATTATTATTATTATTATCTCAAAAACAAAAGCCATACAACCTACAATAAATTAGTGGGAAGCCGAGATACAATCTGGGCCCCCACTCCTCTAGCTATTGCAAATCCTACCCTAGTGAAACTACTTAATTATTATTATTATTATTATTATTATTATTATTATTATATACGTGGAACTACTTAATTATATAAAAACTACTTTCTATTTTAATTGTGGGTTATTTGGATTGTTGAAATCTGTCTAAGGCGGGATTTGGGCTCTGGACAACGTCGCTCCTAACCTCTCCTACGTGGGATCTCATTGATCCAAGTAATCTACTATTATTATAATTATTTTTGAAAATTTAATTTATATAAAAACTACTTACTAATTAATTCTCATTGATCTCAGTGTTGTTAATTGTTACTTTGTTATTGTTAATTGTGTTATTATTATTAATTAATCATGGCATCAAACCAGAACGTTTCCTCCTCCTCTAGAAAAGCCAAGTCAAAACGTAGGGAATCACCAAACCCAAACACTTCAATGTCTATGCCCTCCCCCCCCTAACATGCCCTTTCCCTCTTCTAACATGCCCTTTCCAAACACTTCCACCCCTTTCTTTCATCCCCAAAACACGGGAGGGCAAGAACAAATGGATGATATGGCTCCTTGGACCCAATTTCAACAAACCCAATTTCAACAAACCCAATTTCAACAATATGAATTTCCTTTTCCTCCTCCTCCTCCTCCTTCCCAAGGTAGCCAAACACAAGCCTCCGGGTCGAGTGAACCATCCACCCAAAATCCTAACATATTAGAGTGGTGTACCGAAGAGGATTTTGCTCAAACCAAAAGAAAGAGTGAATGTTGGGCACATTATCAATTAAGTAAAGATGGAAAAAAATGCAAGTGTCGGACTTGTGGTAAAATTTTCTCGGCCGATACCAAGGGATGGACGGGACACCTTACTAGACATACAAAAAAAATGTGGTGGACCATCTAGTGATCCAACCCAACCTAAAATTTCTCAATTCCATCCACAAGGTTTCATTTACAATTACGAGAGAGATAGGGATAAACTTGGGAGAATGATTGTACATGCAGAACAACCTTTTCTTTTCGCCGAAAATGATGCCTTCAACAACTATATTAACCGAGCACTACAACCAAAACACAAAAAAATCTCCCGAAAAACCGTTCGATCTGCTGCCATGAAGACTTATCTAGAGTACAAATTGAAATTAGTAAATGAATTAGCTAATCTTCCTAGTAGAGTTTCTTTAACCGCCGATGCATGGGATGGTGGGTACGGACTTCACTATTTATGTGTTACTTGTCATTGGTTAGATAATGAGTGGATGTTACAAAAACGCATCATTCATTTCAAAATGCTTGAATACCCTCATACCGGTCTTAACATTTCACATCATTTAATGGAAGCTATTGATGCATATAGTCTTAGGGATAAAATCATGGCTATGACTTTCGATAATGCAACTTCTATGACATATAGTGCGAATTTGGTCAAATCCCAATTGAACGATGTTATATTAGATGGAGATGCACTTCATGTTAGATGCATTTGTCATGTTCTTAACTTGTGTGTGAAGGATGGAACACAAGCAATTGGTCCATTTTATCACAAAATAAGGAATGTTATTTGCACTATTAATAGCTCTAACATGAGATATCAAGAATGGAAAGGTTTTTGCAGGCAACAACGGATAAAACCATAAAAATAGCACCGGATTGTCCAACTAGGTGGAACTCCACCTATGAAATGTTGAGTCGGGCAATCGAGTACAAGGTTCATTTAACACTTTTTTATAATATGAAATTTCCACAAAATGCTTTACTTGAAGATGATTGGGCTAATTGTGAAAAATATATGCAGTTTTTACAATTACTATATGGTATGACACATTGTTTTTCTTCTGTATATAATCCTTGTGCTCATTCTTTTCTTAGCAATGCATGTTTACTTGCACAACTTTTTGCGGAACACCGATCAGAACATGTTTATCGTGGATATCTTCCATCCATGGAGGATAAATGGCGTAAATATTACACCGATATTCCTCTAATTTATATTTTTGCTTCTATTTTAGATCCTAGACAAAAATATGATGGCACCTTTTTATTAATTGATATTTATTATAGTAACATGAATTTTGAAGATGATGTTGAAACTTTTAAGAATAAGGTGACGGATGAGTTTTTTAATTTATATAATGTTTATGAAAGTAAATATGGAACCGTGTCTCGATTTGCCCCTTCTCAAACATCCAAAAATGTAAGTAAACGGGCCAAAGGTTTATTTGCACAAGCTGCTAACTTGATGTCTAAGTATTCAGGTACAGAATCATCATCATCTAGGAGAACACAAAGCGATGTTTCGGAGTTGCAAATGTACTTAAGTTACGACTTCATGAAAGGCATGGACGATGAAGAGAAGTTTGGCCTCGACATCCTCGATTGGTGGAAATCACAAGCCGTGAAACATCCAATTTTGTCGGCAATGGCTCGTGATATTTTTGCCATCCAAGTCTCCTCCGTTGCTTCCGAAAGAGGTTTTAGTGCGTCGGGAAGAGTTCTAGACGATAGAAGAACAAGACTAAAACCCGAAACACTTGAAATGTGTGTTTGCTTCAAGGATTGGTTGGATGCCGAAACTCGTTCTCAAGATCGTACTTATGCACAAAACGACGACGATGAAGGAACGTCGACTTCTTTTAGTTCTCATACTTCTCAATCTACTCAATTGGCGGATGACCTTGAACCTCTAGGAGACGAAGACGAAGATGAAGACGAAGGCGAAGACGAAGACGACCAATAATAATTACATGATTACATATTTACATTATACACTATTGTATTCTTTTTGTATTATCGAACTTCGTATTCCGTATAATAAATGAAGTTATTCAATATTCATACACTATTGTACGATTTTTAATTATCATTACTTATTTTGTAATTTTGTATTATTGAATTATCGTACATTCGTACCGGCTACCGTCATATAATAAAATAAGTTATTCTTCAATTTTTTGTGTTTTCGGATTATCGCACTAGTATTTTTTTTTTTATTATATGCATTTTTGTTTTTAATTCGTTTTTTTTTAACATTTATTTTTTTTTTTTTTAAAAAAAAAAAAAAAAAAAAAAAAAATTAAGGTAGGCACGGTTTGGCCCGCGGCCCGGCACGGCACGGCACGGCCCGCTAGGCACGTGGGCCGTGCCGTGCCGTGGGCTGGGGTGTGCCAATTTCAGGCACGGCACGGCACGGGCACGGCCCGTGCCCATGTTTACTTCCAATTAGTTCAGCTTTGGGCTTGGGAGAGGTTCCTAACATTGTGTCCTAAGCCTATCGCGCTCTTTGATGGTGAGCCGAGGTTGGCTCGCTGGCAAAATTTACCAAGGCTGAAAAATAAGATGGTCATGATGGGTTTGGAGTCTCTTGGTGAGAGTTTTTTGTGGAGACCCTATGCTGTATGCGTGGAAAATTGGAAGTTACCGGAGTTCTATGATGATGAATAGAGGATGGTTTTGATAGATTCCGAGGTTGGGGAGGAACTGCTGTCATTTGCAAAATGCTTGAGAGCCTGTGAGTTAGTGGGGTTAGATTGTATACAGCAGTACCTCCCACAAAGACTAGGGAAGCAATTTGGATTCGATCAAGATATTCCGGGTTCTATTCCTAGAGTGAATGACAGTGCAGAACTTGCTTGGAGCACCTATGACATATCTCTTGATGGTGCAAAGTTATATCTATCTCCTAGGTTGTTCAAGGGGGGTGTCACTGTCCAATATCTTGATTGGTTCAGGACAGAGTTTTGTCTTGAATACATTAGTATTTTAGACTTTAAGCGACAGAAGATTCTAAGAAGTAGTCCAAAGGAAGCCAAACTCATACCATCCACAACTTCAGATGTGGTTGTGGAGGATAGTAGCATGTGTGCCCCTACTTGTTTAGCTCCATCACACAATGTTGTTCTCGGTCTTTGTTCTGATCATAGTGTTGGGAGTAGTAGTGTAAGGGAATTAACCAGATTCATACCATTTGCAATTTCAGATGTGGCTGTGGAGGATAGTCGCAAGTGTGCCCCTACTTGTTTAGCTCCTTCACACAATGTTGTTCTCGATCTTTGTTCTGATCATAGTGTTGGGAGTAGTAGTGTAAGGGAATTAACCAGATTCATACCATCCACAATTTCAGATGTGGTTGTGGAGGATAGTAGCAAGCGTGCCCCTACTTGTTTAGCTCCCTCACACAATGTTGTTCTCGGTCTTTGTTCTGATCATAGTGTTGGGAGTAGTAGTGTAAGACACAATGTTGTTCTCGGTCTTTGTTCTGATCATAGTGTTGGGAGTAGTAGTGTAAGGGAATTAACCAGATTCATACCATCCGCAATTTCAAATGTGGTTGTGGAGGATAGTAGCAAGCGGCCCCTACTTGTTTAGCTCCCTCACACAATGTTGTTCTCGGTCTTTGTTCTGATCATAGTGTGTAAGGGAATTAACCAGATTCATACCATCCGCAATTTCAGATGTGGTTGTGGAGGATAGTAGCAAGTGTGCCCCTACTTGTTTAGCTCCCTCACACAATGTTGTTCTCGGTCTTTGTTCTGATCATAGTGTTGGGAGTAGTAGTGTAAGGGAATTAACCAGATTCATACCATCCGCAATTTCAGATGTGGTTGTGGAGGATAGTAGCAAGCATGCCCCTACTTGTTTAGCTCCCTCACACAATGTTGTTCTCGGGCTTCATTCTAATCATAGTGTTGGGAGAAGTAGTGTAAGGGAATTAGCCGGATTCGTACCATCCACAATTTCAGATGTGTTTGTAGAGAATAATAGTAAGTGCACCCCTACTTCTTTGGCTCCCTCAAGCAATGTTCTTGCTCTTTGTTCTGTTCATAGTGTTGAGAAGATGCACATTAAAGCCACACCATCTTGGGACAAGACAATCCATGTTGATAATTATGAGGAAATGCCATCTCCATCTCCAAATAATGAACTGACAATCACGTCATCTCATGATTTATATGGGCTTACAGCACCGAATTGCAATGGAACTTCTAGTTGTGTAATTTCCTCATGCTATGTTCCCGCGCCTTCTAGTTTTGTGCTTAACACTGATGAGCGACACCTTGAAGCTGCTCCTAGTGACATGAGAGCTACTCCTAGTAGAAACTATGTTGAGAATTCTGAGTGTATGCCGTCTCAGCATCCAAAGGAAGCAAAGACTGCACTATCCAAGAGTTCTGATCGGACTGCAGATTTGAACAACTTGCATATTGTTGGCGAGACGCCCAATGAAACTATCACATCTTGCGATAATGCTGAAAATAGATTGAGAACCCCCATTCCGAGCAACAACCTTGTTGATGATTCTGGCCACTGTCCATCTCACAGAGCTCAATTAAAGAAAGGAAGAACAATCTATCCCAGATTTTGAATGAGGTTGTGGAGGATAACAGCAAGGGCGCTCTTCCTTGTTCGCCCTCCTCATTGAATGTTATTGAAGGTTCTCATATTGTTGACAATGTTGGGGAGATGTGCATTGAAGTTATTCCATCTTCTGATAAGAACAATAGTCTCAACATAAGCCATGATGTTGGCAATCATGAGATTGTGCCATCTTCAAATACAGAGATTGACATTGATAAGGTTGTCAAGGGAATGGATTTGCTGATGGAACAAGTGGAAACTTACAAGACAAGGTGTGTGAACATGAGCAGTGACAGAAGTCCTGATTGTGTCGCGGTCATGCACACTGAAACCTTCCCAACCTGTGACGACAAGGGCGTCAGTCCTAGAGAAAGCCATGATATTGTGAATGAAGTCAGTCCTAAAGAAACCCATGATGTTGTGGATGAAGTCAGTCCATCTATTTGCAACCAGAAAGTTGTTAATGAACTTCCTAGCTCAGCAAATACACTAACATCAGAAATTGATAAACACGAGAAGATTCACAAGGACACAATCTGTAACAAAACAGAGGTTGCTACTGATGAATATGGCAAGGAAGCCAAATGTGTAAATATGAAGTTAGTGACCAGCTCATTTGATAATCCTGTGATTATCGACGATGATAATGAGGATGACAAGGAAAATGATGACTTAATCCCTTTTGATATTTCTAGACTTGAAAGTAGGATTAGTAAGCTTGAGATAATCGTTTCGAGGATACAAGCAGCTAAAGGCTTATGTTAGAACTAATAGTTGGTTGTAATTATGATGCCCCTTAAACTGAGTTGTTAGATCAAATTTCATTCTTGTAAAGTTCGAACTTCTTAGCTTTGTATCTGGCATCTGCTATCTTCTTCAATCTTCTCCATATCTGAAGAAGAATATTAGTTGTATTTAAGTTAGAGATTGCTGAACTTCATTGCAGTGGTATTTGTAATAGTCTCATAGACTTCTGGAGTAAATTGCAATGCTGTTTGCTTAACTTATTTCTGGATCCACATAATTTTAGTAGCTCCTTCTGTCAACTTAACATGAGCTTGATCAAGATCGATTTCGTATTCGATATCGTGGTGAGTTTTTTACAAACCAATTGAAGCCTCCTTCCTTGTCTTTGCAATATAAGTACCAGCCTACTACTCTCAGGATCAGTTTCTATTAACTAATTACAATGTGTGTTGTATGTCCCGTAGCAATTATCTTTGCAAGCTGAAAAAAAAAAAAAAAAAAAAAAAAAAATGACCACACCATTTGCTCTTCTCAGCTCATTGAATTAAGGTACAGTAGTAAATTACTCAATTAATTGCTTTTGTAAATTGACCACACCATTAACTAATGTTATGCTGACCGACCATACTTGTGTAAAATTAAACCTTTTAGTGTGCATATGTAATTTTTAAATCATGAAAATGTATCAACATGTGCGTTTATAAATACAATGTGAAAATATAGGATTGACATTTGAAATAGCACCAACTCTGTAATTGAAAATATGAAATTTTCTCTCATCATTAATTGTCGCCCCCATAAAATTGATTGATTTAAGCATGTCAATACATTTCAAATCGACAAAAACTAATTTTGGTGATAAAATAATAGTTTAAGTACTCTGTATCATTTCAAAAATATTTTTGTATGTAATTAAATTTTTTTAGCAATATACTTCGATTCTTTACAGTTTTACTTTTTATTTCCGGACATTTGGTACAAGGGATAGGATAAAGCAGGAGGATAAAGATACAGAGAATTAATAAATGGGGATGTGGGATAAGGAATTAAGGATAGATAATTATTATTCATTGTTTGATATGTATGAGAAATAAGTTAGGAATGAGTGATAAAATTACAAACTACCCTTGTTCTTCTCTAGCTTCCTTACAAACTACCAAGACACTATTTTCTACCCTTTTTCCATATTCCACCCTCCCTTAGTTATATAGAAGGATAAGGGGATGTTTTATTACTATCCCCTGCTCCCTCCTAAGTAGAGTAGTTGAAATTTAAAAAAAAAATTATAAAAGAAATATAGTAGGGTTAATACTTAATAGTTTATAAAAAAATAATAAATGTGAGAGAAAAGAAATGATACCTCCGTTTTTTTTTTTTTTTTTTTTTTTTTTTTTTTTTTTTTTTTTTTTTATGTGCAACTTTGAAATTTTTAATATGTCACAAAAAATATTTCAAAGTTGCACATAAAAAAAATCGGAGGTAGTAATAAAAAATGTAATAGTAAATTTAGATGGGATCATGAGAGGAGAGTAATATAAAATTAAAATATAGTTTTTTACAAAAAAAAATAAATAAATAAATTGTAACACTTAAAAAACACAAAAGGTGTACATTTGTTTTATCTCTCCCTTCTTGTCCCGTATATAAACATCTTTTTATTGGCAAGAAAAATTTAATTTCATCATTTTGATACTCCTTCTATTTTGGTGTTATAAAGTTATACTTACCAAATATGGCTGCTATGAAAAACTACATGTTAATACTCCCTCTATGTTTTTTTTAATTGTTACACCTACTACAACCTTGTTTTTTTTAGTGTTACACTTTCAAAAAACTACATTTTAATATTATATCTTTAATTTTATAGTCCCTATCCAAACCCACTAGACCACAACTACTGAGTATTTTTTTTTTTTTTTTTATTATTTCTTTCCTATCACATTGATTACTTTTCAATAGACCATTAACCTCACAATCTTTCTGTTATAATTTTTTAATACTTCAACTACCCCCACTTATCGCTTATTTTATACTATAAGTTAATTAAATTGCCTAAAATTATGTGCCGTTACAGTGTAATGCTTAAAAAAAACACGGATGGAATAATATATCTCTTTCTTTTCATGGTACCCATCCAAATCCACTACTATTTTTTATTATTTATTTTATCTCACATCCATTGATTTGCAATAAACTATTAACTTCATTATTTTTCTTTTACTTCCTCCATTTTTTTTTGTTTCATCACTTTAGTTTTTACGAACACTTAAGCAATTTTTGGAGTAAAAGCGGTAGAGAGAAAAGAAAAAAAATAAGTAAGGCCCATGTGGTATGAGAGAGATATAAATAATTTATTAGTTAAAAGGAAAGTGATGCCACTAATTTAAAAGTTCCTTTTTAATAAGAAAGGGATGTAACTAAAAAAAACGGATAAAGTATTTTTTTTTTTTAATAATACAACTATCCCACTTATCTTTAATCTTAAATTAAGCAAGTCAATTAAATCATCTAAAATTATGTGTCAATGAAAGTGTAACAGTACGAAGAGAGTAAAGGAAAATCATTACCACTTCTTTATATTTTCACCTTTCCCCTGTTTTTGACAAGGAAATCTAAGTTTATCATCTAATAAAGAAAAATTTGCAAATTGCAGTCATTTAAAGTTAGTATTTTGCAAATTGCAGGCATTTTAAAAAAAATGCAAATTGTAGCCCAAAAGTTGTTATAATTGTAAATTGCAACCTAATTCAATTTTTTTATCGGTTTGAGTGACGAAAAATATTCAGTTAAGGTTTTAGCGGCCATTTTAGCCCTTAAGGATCCAAATTGAACTCATAATTGACAAAAAATTAATGTAAGTGCCTTGTTTTAACAGCATAAAATAGTTGCCCACAAATAGATACATTTTTGTTACATAAAGTGTAACACTTACGTTATTTTTTTGCTAATTTCAAGCTCAATTTGGATCTTTAAGGGGTAAAATGGCCCCTAAATCCTTAAGCGAATATTTTTCGACACACAAACCTATAAAAAAGTTGAATTGAGTTGCAATATTCAATTTATAAGAACTTTTGGGCTACAATTTGCAATTATTTTTTTAAATAGCTACAATTTAGAAAATACAAATGTTAAATGGGTATAATTGACAAATTTTCCTCTAATAAGCAAACAAACTTAGGGGTTGTTTGGTTGAATATGGCCATATGGGAAATGCAAATCTTGGAGTTTTATATTTCTATGTAATTGGAATTCCTAGGAAATGCCAAATTGTCTTTGATTAACCATGAAAAGTGGAAATTTCCATGAAGAGTGTTTTCTAAGTTTTATAGAAAGTGGAAACGGGGAAACGTTTCGGAGACGGTACGTCAGTTAAATTAGCCGTTTCCGTGCATCACAGCTTGAGACCATATATGAAAAATTGAGGGAACTCTGATGTAGATTCTTGTATACATACTTCAGTTCGGTTGTAGTATATATAATTAAAATTTTAAGTTGAGCTTAATTATTTATTGTTAGATGCACCAAAACCTGTGATGCACGAAAACGGCTAATTTAACTGACGTACCGTCTCCGAAACGTTTCGGAAATGTATCACGTTTCGAAACGCGTTTCGAAACAGTTTACTAAGTTTCCTAAATTTTGGATACGCGTCTCATAATTTGGAAGTTTGGAAACCCTTAGGAAACTCAATTCTCACTATAAATAAGCGTTCCCCTTTAAAAAAAACCAATTAAACCCTTGATTTTACCTATTACGAGCAGTAGAGCAGCAATTTCATAGTTCTCCTTTGCCGACTTGCCGTTTCCATAGTTGCCGACCCTTGTTTGCCGCCGTCACCGTCTTGCCGGAACAACATCGAGGTAATTACCAATTACCACCGGCCGATTTCTGTATTTTGGTGTCAATTTTGATTGTGATCCGTTCGATTTTTATATTTCTGGTTTTGGTTTTCAATCTTTGATCTTGATCGGTGCTCTCCACTGCTCCATGATTGCCTTGATAGAAATAGTATGCTTTTTTAGTTTTTTGTTTGGTAGTGAGTAGTCTGAGTACATTGATTTTATATAATGGAGTAGTGGAGTACAGGAGTAGTATTACACGTGTTTTATAGAATGCTTAGTACTACTTTTTTATTTAAATTTTTAATGTATCTTTTCAAGCAATTCAATTTTGTATAATTGTATATACTAGAGTAGTGGAGTAGTATTACATGTGTTTTGCAATTTTATGTGCTTTATTGATTATTGAGAATATAATTAATTGAACAATTATATATTTTTTTTTTATGTCAAGCAGGAGAAGTTTATTTAAGCTTATTGTCGTTGAACATGTATTTTCCGTGTCCCCGTTTCCCATGATTTTAAAAAATCCGATTCCCCGTTTCCCCGTTTCCGTTTCTGTTTCCCGTTTCCGTGCAACATAGACCAAAACAGTATAAGCAAAGTGTGATCAAATCAAGAATGCTGGTGGAGTGCTGAAGGAGCGTGCTAATAAGGCAAGTGAAAACGTTAATTTAAATTCTCTTACCGTGAAAAGGGAAGTTTTGATATAATTTGAGTGCTTATCATCTGTTTTTTCTTCTGTATCAGAAGCGATTAAGAATTAACTGTTGCGTTGTTGGCTTTGGTAAAATATGTCAGTCCCTCGACGACAGGAGAAAGAAGTGGGTGAGGGAAATGGGGTTTGAAGGGTTGCTATATCTAGTAGACAGGTGTCTTTCGATTGATCTTTGCTATTGGTTGATGACTCGAATTGATCCAAGTAATGAGCTTTTTAGAGCTGCTAATGGACATGAATACAAACTATCCAAGGATCAAGTTTGGTGGATCCTTGGCATCCCAAAAGGCGATAAGGTTGTTCCTAGGAGGGTGGGGGACGGGGAGATGAAAAGCAAAGTCAGAGACATTGAGAAGAACTTTGGGGATGAATGGGAGACAAGGTTGAAAACAAGTGAGAAAGTTATAAAGCAAAAGGGAATACGTATAACCAGTGCCTTGATTGCAAGAGCAAAGGTGAGTTGGGTAGAAGAGGAGGAAGCAGAGTTCAAGACTGTTTTCTTAATCCTCGCATTGCATTTGGTGCTTTGTCCGACACAATCTTATAAATTGGAATCGGATTTGGTACCTGCATTGACTTGTGCAATGGAAGCGAAGAACTATGATTGGTGTGGGTTGGTGTTGGAGAAGCTTTTTGACAGTTGCCGCAGATTTGGAAAGAAGTTCTATGCAAATGGCTATGCTAAGGATTTGGAGGATGTAGTATTTTCCTAGCAGTAATTCGCATCATTAGTACTGTATCCAATAATTGATGATGTTTGGTGCCTTAAGATCATTTATGTTTTAATTATTTCAGACTGGCTAATACGGCTAAAACACATGCAGATTTTTTACCTTGATCGATTGGATCGTAATCCAATAATGTGGTGCAGATGGCCGAGAATAAAAGTCAGAGATGGTGAAAGCTAGAGATGAGGATAGGCTGGCTCAGCAGGGAGATTTTGGAATTTTAGGGGTAAGTGTGAGCACAACCTATGTCTTGTATATGTAAAATGAGTTAGTTATTTGTGAGTTTTTAGTGCATACTAATGTGTTAGTTAAAATGTCATCATTGTTCTAAATGAGAAGCTAATCTCGTGTGACCAATGGCTTTTTTCAGTGCATAGATGTTAATTATGGTAAGAAACACTCTCGGGATGCTATGGATACCGATGGCACATCGTTTGTTGAAAAGGTTTCACAGTCCGATAATTTTGATCAGACTGCAGATTTGAACAGCATGTTTTGCGCTGGTGAGACGCTTGCTGAAACTATGACATCTTGTGATAATGCTGGCAAGAGATTGAGCAACAACCTTGCTGATTATTCTGACCACTGTCCATCTCAGAGCCCAATTATTAAAGAAAAGAGCAAACTATCCCAGATTTTAAATGAGATTATGGAGGACAATAGCAAGGGCGCTCTTCCTTGTTCGCCCTCCTCATCGAATGTTGTTGAAGGTTCTCATTTTGTTGACAATGTTGGGGAGATATGCATTGAAACTATTCCATCTTCTAATAAGAACAATAGTCTCAACATAAGCCATGATGTTGGCAATCATGAGATTTTGCCATCTTCGAGTACAGAGATTGATATTGAGAAGGTTGTTAAGGGAATGGATTTGCTGATGGAACAAGTGGAAACTTACAGGAGAAAGTGTGTGAATATGAGCAGTGACAGAAGTGCTAGTTGTGTCGCGGTCATGCCCATTGAAACCTTCCCATCATGTGACGACAAGGGCTTCAGTCCTAGAGAAAGCCATGATATTGCGAATGAGGTTAGTCCTAGAGAAAGCCATGATATTGCGAATGAGATTAGTCCTAGAGAAAGATATGGGCTTTGTTTGGCAATTGGCTGTTGGCTGCTGGCTGTTATTCTTGGCTTGTCTGACCAGTTGTATGTATTGGCTTTTTATGTTGGCTGTTTGACTGTTGGCTTTTAAAAAATATGTTTGGTAAAATTGTTTATTGGTTGTTGGCTGTTTGGGGTTAAAATTACCTTTAAGGGCATTAATATGTTTTATTATCTTTCTAATAATAATAATGATTTCTTTTTTTCACTTCTACTACCAAGTAGTATCACTGCTACTCCGTATTTTTTTTCATAAATAAGTTTTTTTTGTTTTTTTGTTTTTTTGTTTTTTTCGTAAATAGGATTATTATTTTTTTTGTAAATAATTTTGTTATTTTTCATAAACAACCCATGATATTGTGAATGAAGTCAGTCCTAGAGAGAGCCATGATATTGTGAATGAAGTCAGTGCATCTCTTTGGAAACAGAAAGTTGATAATGAAGTTCCTAGCTCAACGAATACACTAATAGCCGAAATTGATAAACACAAGAAGACTCGTGAGGACACAAACTGTAACAAAACAGAGGTTGCTACTGATGAACATGGCAAGGAAGCCAAGTGTAAATATGAAGTTAGTGACCAGCTCATTTGATAATCCTGTGATTATCGATGATGATAATGAAGATGACAAGGAAACTGATTATTTAATCCCTTTTGATATTTCTGGACTTGAAAGTAGGATTAGTAAGCTCGAGAGAGATGTTTCGAGGATGCAGGCAGCTAAGTTACAATCCAAGGCCAAAACAAAAGGCTTATGTAAGAACTAAGAACTAATAGTCGCTTGTAATTATATATGATGCCCCTTAAGCTGAGTTGTTAGATCAAATTTCATTCTTGTAATGTTCAAACTTCTTAGCTTTGTATCTTCTGTTATCTTCTCGATATCTGAAGAAAAATGTTAGCTGTTCTGCTTAGAATATGCTAATTGATAATCCGTAAATGTCTTGTATTTAGTTTAGAGTTTGCTTTACTTCATTGCAGAATATTTGTAACAGATTTCTGGAGTATGCTGCAATGCTGTTTGCAATTTTTTTTTTTAAGATCTATATAATTTTAGTTGCTCCTTCTGTCAACTTAACATGAGCTTGATCAGGATCGAGTTCTTGTTTATATTGTCGTTAGATTTTTTACGAAGCAATTGAAGCCTCCTCCCTTTGTCTATGTAAGATACGTGCCAACTACTATCCCCACTAACATAATTCTATCGTTATTGTTGTTGTGTACGAAGTATTTGATCTTGGAGTCAGTTTCTATAACTAATTACAAATTTACAATGTGTGTTAAACATCCATTTCACCATTTTTTTTTTGTTTCTCCGTATTAATTATCTTTATACTACCTCCGTTTTTTTAGTTGACATTATTTGACTTTTACATTATTCATACACTATAGTTTGACTCGCTTTTATGATTTATAAATACGATAAAATATAGTCATGTGGAATCTTGTTTGAATCGTCTCGATATATATTTTACTAGATTAAGTCCCGTGCCACGCACAATTTTTACAAAATTTTATCACGAATTATAATGTCAATTCACAATCTACCAAAAATTAATCCTCATATTTTAAAATGAGAATTCAAAAAGTTTGAATCTTAATTTATATCCAGAATTGAGTTCCGAATCAAAAAGTAAAAGATATAAAATAATATTTTATAAAATATAAAGTGAATACTACAATTGAATATTTTTTTAAGGAAGTGAATCACAATTATATAAAAAGTGTTTTTTTTTTTTTTTTTTTTTTTTTTTTTTTATTTTTTTTTTAAGGAAGTGAGGAAAAAAAATAAATAAATAAAGTTTTGGAAGGAAAAAACAGCACCAAGAACTGACACGTGTCATTCTTGGTGTCTGTTTTAGTATTATGTTATTATTGATTAATATCCACTTATAAAATAACAAAGTAATCTCTATAATACTGACAAGTAACTTTGTAATACTGACCGGATAACCCCTATAACTCTGATATAATAACCCTTTTAACACTGACAAAGTAATCCCTTTAACACTGATCAAGTAACCACTATGATGGCTAGCCACATATAAGAATTTGAGTTAGCGTACATATGTAATTTTTAATTTTGAAAAATATATCATTTAAAATATTTAAATATCATTTCGAAAATATATTTGTATATATATATTTAAGTATCATGTCAAAAATATTTAAAACCTTTAGTGTACATTTGTAATTTGCTTTATATGTTGACATTTAATATAACACATTAACACCTACTCCTCAAGTTGAAATACCTCCGTTTCATATTATTTGCAACGATTAGACATTTTCTACTAATTTTTTATGTCAAATCGTGGCAAATAATACGAAACGGATGTAATATGAAATTTTCCCTGATAACATTGATTGAGTTACACACTTACACATGTCAGTACATTTTAAATGGACAAAAATATATTTTTGGTGATAAATTGATATTTTTAATGGAGTACTCCTATCATTTAAAATATTTAAGTATCATTTCGAAAATATATATGTATAGAATTATTGTAATATACTTTCTTTGTCCCTTATTTTTTTTTTTCCCTTCTCATTTGACTTTTTAAGGTCTCTAAGACACTTAATAAAACGCATATAACATTATTTTTACATGCGTGAAAATTATAAAAACTTGATACAGTATTAATAAAATATACAATGAAACGTATGTTACGTATTCATTTATCCAACAAGACCTCACTTGACTAAGCTATACTATCACTTATAAATTAATGAGAATTTACGGTCAAAGATTTTAAAGTTTCACCCTATCATTTGAAATGGGGGCAATAAAATAAGGACAAAGGAAATATACAGTAGCACTATACGGAGTACTTTTTTTTTTTTCTTTTTTTGACGGGTGGAGTACTTCAATTCTTTGCATTTTCACTTTTATTTTATATTGAGGCATTTGGTATTTGGTACTAGGGTCAGGATAAAGATAGGGAATCTCCTTCCGTTTTTTTAAGTATCCCATTGAAGCTTAGCACACATGCCGATGAAATTTTTTGATTAATTTTAATATGTACTCTGTATAAATATCAACAATTGAATATATCAATAATATATTCATTGGGACAATTCTAACAAGTACCCACAAGAATATATACTTTGTAAGGTATAATTCACAAAAATTGGTCAAAGTAGATCTAAAAAATAGTCGTATATCATATGATTTCTTTGTTTAATTTCTTTAAATGTAACCATGTTTATTAGACAAGCGAGCAACACGTTAGCTCACTTAGTTTACAAGGTGGGATATCGATGTTGATTCAGAGCAGATTTGTACAAGTGAGTTTCCCTAAAGTATTCAAACTTTGGTTGATCTTGACATGACTCCCTCCGTTCCTGAAAGAGGGTTATGTTTTCCATTTTATATGTTGTCGTTTAATAGTTACGTTATGTTCAATTAATATTTTACACATTTTCCTAATACATACACATTTTCCTAATACATACACATTTTCTTACGGAGTAATACACACACATTTTCCATGCCGCTATCTTAATTTATCAAAATATTTAAATACTTCGTATTTCCAATGTAAATATATCTATTTATAAAATTTATAAAAGTATTTACATACTCTCAATACAAAAATTTCTATTTCAAAGTTTATTTAATCCTATAATACTTTTTTTTTAGAGCAATAATGCTACTCCATAATACATGATATATGTCATATGTGACACCTAATTATTGATTTCCACTATCTGAACGGAGGGAGTAATAATATTTGTCCCCCTTGGTTTCAAGTTTTGAACCAAAAAGGAAAAAAAAATAACGCAAAAAGTTACACTTGAGATAAATAAAAAATAAAAAAATAAAAAATAAAAAATAAAAGAAAAAGGAAGAGGGAGTAATTGTACCACTACAGGGAGGACTTTCCAAGTTTGACGATTGCTAAAAATATTTATTGTATAACATCATCTCTCAACCAAAAATACTCTGAGAGTTTCAGCTCTTCTTCCACACTATCTGTCCCCTGTTTATCCCGACCTCACACTCACACGGCCACCGCAACCTCCACCGTCTGAAAAACCACCATGCACGGCCGCTGAGCAACCCGTGCAATTACTAAGTTGTGAATCCGATTGTAATCCACCATTAAAACAAAGGTAACAAACTACTTAGTTCAGCTTTCTGCTCCCTTTTCTTTAGTATGATTACTTTGTTAACTTCACTTATTTTATAGCATAATTAGACTATTAGAGCGTGGATTGCCTGAAAGAGGGTAAATGTGTAAAAAATTTGATGTTTTTTTTCTACAGTTTATAAATTGATCAGATTTTTCATTTCAAAAAAAAAAAAAAAAAAAAAAACAGTTTTCAAATGGCTACAATAAAATTGTGGCCATTATATTAAAATAAATCAAAACCATTCATTTATATTCACTAATGTGAACCGTTGATATGGTTTAGTTTTATATTATTAAAAAAAAAAAAAATTGTCCAAAAAAAGAATTGTAAAAACTACCACGATTAGTTTCTTCTTTATTGATTAGTTTGTATTTTTTTTCCATTTACTTCTCTTCAATGATTTAATCTTTGCTTGTGATACTGGTTATAATAATTTGCTATTGGCTCCAAGTTCAACCATTGTTGTCTTCTTAACTGTAATTTTTCTTAAATTAAATCTACCCTTTGCTTTACTCCTTATGCCATTAGCTTTTTATCGCTTGAATTTCAGAATAAATAGTTGGGAGCAAATATAACAGTTAGATATTGGCATGCAGTTGCCAATATCCATTTGTTTCAAGTTTAAATTTATTTCTCGTTTCTTGAGTATGTGCGGCGAATCTTGCAATGGATGGGAATATGGGATAATAAAAGCCACATGTCTGTTTTTCTATGTGCTTTTTGCGCATAGTGATATACTGATATGGCATTAGATCAGATCATTGTTGTCTCTGAATCTGGCATCCAATTAGAGTTGCTTGAGTTTTTTAAATTACTGAGAAAAAAGAAATTGATAAGATTAAGATCAAAAACCGATAAGAATGTGATAGTTTTGGAAAAATCTTTTTCAATTTTTTTTTTCTTAAGAAAATAAAAAGTATCCATATCAACGGTTCACATTAATCAATAGAAATTAACGACTATGATTTGATTTAATACAATGGCCACATTTTTATTGTGGCCATTCAAAAGTCATCCAAAAAAAAAAAAAAGGCAAAGACCTTGTTCTGCTGTCTTCGATTTTAGCATTTTATCTTCATTTTAATTAGTATTTTTTAAAGATTCAGTCTTTATTTTAAAATTAATTAATGATGAGTATAGCATATGGCCTGTGTTCACTTATTTTGGGAGCAATTAATTTGAATAAGAAAAAGTTACCAAAGTTCAATTAACAACTAAAATAAGTTTTGATATGTGAATCTAAGGTAACTAAAAAAACAACTTATTAATAGTACTCGACTTTGGTATAGGTAGACCAATACTCCCTTCGTTTATAAATGCTTGTAACACTTGAGTTTACAGATTTGCACATAATTTAGGATGGTTGGCTTTTACTTGAAAAAAAAAAGTACTCCCTTCGACTCTGTCCCATAATATAGTTTCTGTTTTCCTATTTTGGAAAATTAAAATGTTGTTCCTTTTTCTATTTTTAAACAGTATATAAATACCATTGTATCCTCATTTTTTTTAAACTTTATTATTGTATTTCTTAATGTACCCTTTAATTTTGCATATACCTTGTATTTTTTTTCCACTTTTTCTCTCTAACTTTTGTCTTTGATTGTACTTTTATTATTATACTTTATCTACTTTCTACTCCTATTTATTAAATTCCATGAAAAAACACAAAAATGAACTATATTATGAGACGGAGGGAGTACATGTGTACTTGATGCCCTTAATGGGTAAGAGTTGGGGGGTTAGTAGGAAAGAGAATTTGGTACGAGTAGAGAATGTTTGCAAGTGGGGTCATTGAAAAAGAGAAACGATGAAGAATAAAGCAACTGGGGTTGTTTGAAAAGGGAATAAAGATTTTATGCAAGTGTTGTTGTCTTATTGATATTTAAATTAAACAACAGAATAATAGTGATCCGATGTCAATATAAAAAGTGTTGCAAGTACCACGAACCTGGTGAGTGTCGCAAACATTAAGGAGCATGGGAAGTATACCCATATACATCTGTTAATCTATATATGTTTGTTGTTTTGGGAGGAAAAGCTTATTGACTTGAGACCATTTATGGAAAATGGAGGGAAATGTAATGTAGATTCTTGTATCATATGATTGATCATTTATTTCTTTTGTTTCTTAAGTCATGCAATACTCAAAACTCTTTCCACTAATCATTTATGAAGTATTAATGAGAAGCTCTTTCATGTAATATTGTTATGCTATCAAGAAGAACTTATGTCAGCTGTTTCGTGCAGATTGAATTCTGATAAAGTTAATGGAGAGCAGTCTAAGGAGTTGTGGGCTGTGGCAAAGCGTGGGAAATAAAAGAGTTGTTAATGAAAAGAGAGCAAGAACACTGGAAGAGTTTGATTTCCAAGAGGAAACCAATGTTCATTCTGAAAATGAGGTAATAAAGTGTCAAGTGTGTGATTTATTATGATGACATGATTATGGATATTGTAGATTTATTCTTTCATAGTTGCTCATATATTGCTATGGGACTGTGAATGGAGAATGGAAGCTATTTTGGTAACGTTTAACTGTTTTCCTTTCGTATGCCTCTCTGTATGGTCAGAGCAAGCTAAAGCTGTGAATTTTGAAGACCTTTATGCGATTCCCATTGTGCTTTAAATCCGCTTCCTTAAAATAAATTTGATTTGGTAGAGATTTTCTAATAGAAGCATATGATTGTTTATTCTCATAGCTAGAAGGTAATGGTGAAGTTTTACTTTTTGATTTTCAGAGTGCTAATGTCATTATTGTATTGATTTGTAGATTAGCAATGCTGAAGGGAAGCGGCAAAAGGTGGAGCCTTGTTTGATCAAGGTGTTAATCATTAAATTTGTTGTGTTGATGAATGTTGTATACTACTCATGATATATTTGTGGTATGATCAAAATTGTAAGTTGAGCTTAATTTTTTGCTGATTAGATGCACCAAAACAGTATAAGCAAAGGTGATCAAGTCAAGAACGCTGGTGAAGTGCCAAAGGATTGTGGGAATAGGGCAAGTGAAAACGTTAATTTTTATTCTCTTATTGTGGAAAAAGAAGCTTTTATATAATTTGAGTACTTATCATCTGTTTTTTTCTTCTGTATCAGAATCAACCAAGAATTAGCTGTCATGTTGAAGGCTTTGGTAAGATATGTCAGTCCCTCGATGACAGGAGAAAGAAGTGGGTGAGGGAAATGGGGTTCGAAGGGTTGCTATATCTAGTAGACAAGGGTCTTTTGAAGGATCTTTGCTATTGGTTGATGACTCAAATTGATCCAATGTATGAGCTTTTCAGAGCTTCTGATGGACGTAAATACAATCTATCCAAGGATCAAGTTTGGTGGATCCTTGGCATCCCAAAAGGCGATAAGGTTGTTCCTAGGAGGGTGAGGGACAAGGAGATGAAACACAAAGTCAGAGACATTGAGAAGAATTTTGGGGAAGAATACGAGTTAAGGTTGAAAACAAGTGAGAAAGTTATAAAACATAAGAGAATACGTGTCAACAGCACCTTGATTGAAAGAGCAAAGGGGAGCTGGGGAGAAGAGCAGGAAGCAGAGTTCAAGACTGTTTTCTTAATCCTCGCTTTGCATTTGGTGCTTTGTCCGACACAAGCTCATCAATTACAATCAGATTTGGTTCCTGCATTGACTTGTGCAGTGCAAGCGAAGAACTATGATTGGTGTGGATTGGTGTTGGAGAAGTTTTTGACAGTTGCTGCAGATTTAAAAAGAAGTTCTCTGCAAATGGATATGCTAAAGGATTTGGAGGGTGCAGTATTTTCCTAGCAGTAAGTCATGTCATTAGTACTGTATCTAATAATCGATGATGTTTGGTGTCATACAGTGGCTAATATGGTATAATGACACATGCAGATTTTTTACCTTGATCGATTGGATCGTAATCCAGTAATGTGGAGCATATCGCCAAGAATAAAAGTGTGGACAACAACGGAGATGGTGAAAGCTAGGGATGAGGATAGGCTGGCTGAGCAGGGAGATTTTGGAAAATTAGGGGTAAGTGTGAGCACAACATATGACTTGTCTATGTAAAATGAGCTATGTTCTTTGTGAGTTTTCTGCATACTGATAAGCACAAGACACAGTTTGTGCTACCTTTTAGGTCGGAGATATGGCTACATATGAAATTGAAATCATTTAATTATATTACGCTATAATCTATTAATAACATTACTCTTTGATAATATGAAGCAATAGTTTCATCATTAACATAAGATCATATGAACAAGTATTTGAGGGACTAATATTATGTATCATGAATACCTTTTGTGTATTAAAATGTCATCATTGTTTTGAATGACAAGCTAATCTCGTGTGATCAACGGATTTTGTCAGTTCATAGATGTTGATTATGGTAAGAAACATCCTCGGGAGGCCAGGAATATGGATGGCACATCATTTGTTGAAGAGGTTAGTATTTTGACTTAATTAAGAATACTTTGGAAGTTTAGTGATCTAGAAGGATATGTAAAATTGTTCAGTGCATGCAGGGGTTAAACCAAGATTTTGAATCCCTACAGTCAAAGGAAGAGGAAGCAATTTTAGGATGTAGTAATGATGTATACAAAAGAAAAAACCGTAAAAGGAGGAAGATATCGGCTATGTATCCTGAATCGCTCATAGTCAAAAAGGCTAAAAGAAAAAGGCTCCAGGGTGGAGTGCCAAATGCGTTGGCACAGGCTTATAAGATTCCTGTTGTTTCCAAGATTGCAGGAGTTGGATGCTCTTCACAGTCAGTGACTGATAACAGTGAGCAGAACTCATGCCGTCAGAAGCCTACTGAGGCGGAAGGGCAATATGAGGATGCCGAGAATGGAGATGATGGATACATATCATTGGCAGAGGAGGTTCCTACCCCAGTGGCTACTGATTATGCAATGGTGACAGAGCCAGTGGGTGAAAGAGGAGATAAAATGTCGTCTCCTTTAAATGAAGTGACTGTCACAACATCTCATGGGTGTTCAGAGCATAATGGCATGGAAACTCCTTGTTCAGCTTCTACGTGCTTTATTTGCCTGCTTTCTAGGTGTGTGCTTAAGGACGTGGAAATTAAACTGTCCAAGAATTTAGCTCAAATGACAGAAGAGAACTTGCTGGCTCCCCCATGTTTAACACCCTCATGCAACACTCATTCTGTGTGCTTAACATCTCAGGGTCAGATGAAAGGAAAGAGCAAACTGCCCCAGATTTTGAATGGGAGTGTGGAGGAAAACAGCGAGGGGGCTCTTCCTTATTTACTCTCACCATGCTGCAATGTTATGGAGGATTCAGGTTTTGTTGACAGTGTTGAGAAGTTGTACATTGAAGTTATCCTGTCATCTGAGAACAACAATTGTCTCAACAAAAGCCTTGTTGACAATAATGAGATCATACGATATTCAAGTTCAGGGATTGCTTTTGAGAAGGCTATTAGGGTGATGGATTTGCAAATGGAACAAGTGAAAAAATGCAGGGAGAAATGTGTTAAAATGAGCAGTAACAGAAGTGTGGATAGTGTTGCAGAGATGCATATGGAAATCGTCCCATATTGTGACAAAAACTCTAACCTTGAAATAAGCCATAATGATGTTAATGAGAGTATTCCATCTCAAATAACACATCAGAGGGGTGTCATTGAATTTTCCAGCTCAACAAATACACAAATGGCTGATATTGATCAACGCGAGATGATTCATGAAGACATTAGCAGTAGGCATTCAGAAGGTGCTCAACCTCGAGGTGAAACAGATATTGATGCTGCTAATGATCAAGGAAAGGCAGCCAATGTAAATGAAAAGTTAGTGAATGGTTCTTATGACGGTCCTGTGATTATTATTGCTGATGAGGACAGTGATGTTGAGAAGGAAAACGACGATTTTGATCCTTTCAAAGGGGTAGGATCACAGCTTGAAGATTGGATCAGTAAGCTTGAAAAGATTGTTGCCCAGAAGCTAGCATCTAATAAGTTAGCCTTCAAAACTACTATCAAGAAAAATAAAAAAAAAAAAGTTAGCCTTAAAATCTGAAGGTAAAAAGCTATGAAATTCGGATGTTGCTGTTCAGATACGAGTCCTTTAACTGTAGTACGTAGCTGCGAATCTTAGAAGTAATCTGTTGATCTTTTGCTACATTTTGCTAACTGATATCTGTATGCTGATTTGTATTATCATCTATTCCAGTAAATCTAATGTGGAATATATTTTGCTGAAATTCATTGTGTATTCATTTTATATTACTTGCTTCTGTGCGAACTCTGCATTAACAACATAAGTATGCATTGTATAGTTTGCTGAAATTCATTGTATGTTCATTTTATTTTACTTGCTTCCTCTGTTAAATAATTGATTTTGTTGTGCAGTTGTGACAAAATATTTTGGCCCGGTAAATTGGTGGATAATGAAAAGAGAGAGATAAATTACGCAAGAATGTTTGAGATACAATAAAAAGAATAAAGAACTTCCTTTGTATTTCACATGCTCTACTTTAACCAATGTCTGTGATGTATATATAGTCATACGAGTACGGAGTATTTGTTTAAATTGTCTCAATGTATAATTTTCAAATATCGGTGGAAATTTCTTATCATATCAACATCTGCGTACTTGCTTAGTTAAAACAGCTGTTGCATTAAAAAAAAAATAAAAAGCCCCCTTTATTTTGATAATGTATTAACAATTTATTTATTTAATTATTTATTTTAATGGAAAGGAGTAACTTTTAATTCAGACATTCAATAAGAAATCAAATTCATGTACTCCCATACTTAAGAGTTTGTTCTCTTCAACTTATTTTCATTTCAGTTCTTAATTTATTCTTTCATAAAATATTCCGTTCATTTCAGTTTATTTCAATTCAGCTCAGTTTATTAAATCAGAATAGACCCTTATCTCGTTACATACCCCTAAAATAGAAAAACAGAAAAAGGAAGGCATACATTTTTGACAGAAACCCAGTTAGTGTAATTCATTCAAAGAAGGTCCCTTCAATTATTCATCTTCAAACAAGAGAAGTAATACTGTAGGTTGTGGCATACTCTGCTCATCAGTGTCAAGCCAAGAAGAAATTACCGTGATTTTTGAAGAGAGAGAAGAATTCATGCTTTCTATAAATAGTAATCAAACACCATCTTCTAGAATAGCCCATTTCCTTAAACCAACTTTTGATCCCAGAAATCAAATACTTCCAAAACCCCCTTCTTTGCCTTCTTTCTCCTTAAAACCCAACATCAAACAACTCCTCAGAAGGAAGGTTTCTTTCAAAGGAAGGCCAAAACCCCAGAAAAATTGGGACACTTGGGTTCAAAATTTGCAGAAAACCCACCAAAATACCTGGAAAAAAGTGGGAATATTTGATGCAATTAGAGCTTCTACTTATATTATAAAATGGGATAGAGATTTAATCTTTGGGTTAGCTGGAAATTGGTGTTCTGAGACTAACACTTTTGTATTTTCATGGGGTGAATGTAGTATTACTTTGGAAGATGTGATGATTTTAGGTGGGTTTTCTGTTTTAGGGGAATGTGTTAAAACCCCATTTGAAAATAGAAAAACTGTTGAATTTGGGGAAGAAATACTGCAGAATTTCATGAACAATAGGAGGATTTTGGGTCCAGTGGGTCATACTGAATGGATGAGCTATTTCATGGGAATTGGGGGTGAATTAGAGCATGTGGCTTTTCTTAGTCTTTGGTTGTCAAGGTATGTTTTTTCAACTAATCATTATTGTAAAATTTTTCAAGATGTTTTCCCTATTGCAATTTATCTTGCTAGAGGTACTCAAATTGCGCTTGCTCCTGCTGTTTTAGCTTCTATTTATAGAGATTTGAGCTTGTTGAAAGATAAGATTTCAGGGATTTTGAATGAATGTGTAGTTAGGAAACTTATTTTGTGGGCGCCTTTTCAGTTAGTTCAGCTTTGGGGTTGGGAGAGGTTTCCTACATTAGGTCCCTCACCCATCAACATCCTTGATGGTGAGCCGAGATTGAGTCGTTGGCGAAATTTAGAGAGGCCGAATCTTGTATGTGTCATGTTGGATTTTGAGTCTCTTGGGGAGAGTTTTGTGTGGAGGCCTCATGGAATTTGTGTGAAAAACTGGCAGTTTCCGAAATTTTACGGTGATGAAGAAAGGTTGGTGTTGGTAGATTTTGGGGTTGGGGAGGAATTACTGTCATTTGCAAGATGCTTGAGGACATGTGAGCTGTTAGGATTGGACTGTGTTGAGCAATACCTTCCACATAGAATAGGGATGCAGTTTGGATTGGATCAAGATGTTCCAAGGTCCGTGCCTAGATCGAATGAGAGTCATTTAGCTGCTTGGAATAGCTATGACATACCTCTTAACGGATTGAAGTTGTATTTATCTCCTCGTTTGCTCAAGGGAGATGTCACTGCTCGGTATTCTGACTGGTTCAGGACAGCATTGTGTGTCAGCAGCAATAGTGTTTCGGTCTTAAAAAAACAGAGAAGTCACAGCAGTCGTCCCAGAGTGACCTTCAAACTGTCCAAGGCTTCAGATGGAAGTATGGAGGGGAATGGGAAGCGTGCTCCTATTTGTCCAACTTCTTCGTTTGATGTTCCTGTAGCATCCTGTTCCACTCATAGCGTTGGGGTTGGGGAGATGCGCATTAAAGATGGCTTCTCTTATGACAAAATCAACATTAAATGCTTAGAGGGCATGACATCTCAAAGTACAAGCAAAGTGGCTGTTGTTGAATCCCAGGATTTTGCTGCGAGTACAGAGGATTATAGCAAGCAGACTCCTGTTTGTTTACCTTCCTTGTCTAATGTTTTTGATACTCCTGGTTTTGTATCTAACATTGAGGTTGTGCAAAATAAAACTACCGCATCTTGCAGCAATATAAGCAATCCTGACAGAAGTTATGTTGAGAATTCGAGGTGCATCTCATCCGAATGTCCAAATGGACTGAAGATTAAACTCTCCAAGAATTTAGATGTGAATGTGGAAAAAAATATGGGCCCTCCATGTAACGTTTCTGTGTCTTCTGGTTTTCTCATATTCCACAATAAGAGCACCGCCAGACCTCAGAATGCTCATGTAGATAACTCTGGATGCTTGCCTTGTCAAAGTCCAAAGAAACCGAAGATTGAACTTTGTGAGAATGTGGAGGATAGCAGCAAGGGGGTTCTTCCTTGTTTACCTTCCCCTAGCAATGTTGCTATAGATTCTGGTTTTGATGATAGTGTTTGTGAGGGATACATTGAATCAATTCCATCATGTGAGAAGAACAATAGTCGCAACACAAGCCAAATTGAAAATTATGAAGTCCTGCCATCTCAAAGCTTACATGTAGCTATTGAGGAAGCTGTTGGTGAAATGGATTTGCAAATGGAACAAGTAGCAAGATGCAGGGACAAATGTGTGAATATGAGTGTTATGATGAGTTTGGATAGTGTTGCTGACAAACATGTTGAAACTGTCCCATCTTACGACCGAAGTAGAAGCCTTGAAAGAATCTGTGAGGACACTCCATCTCAGAGTATGCAAAGGGTCTGTAACGATGTAGAAATGGCAGAGTCGGAGAAACATGAAGAAGATAAGATATATGAAAGCAAGGAAGAATCAGCAAAGAGAAACTTGGGCCTTGTAGCTGATGATGATGAACAAGACAAGAGTCACAAGACAGCTAGAGATGTAATGATAAAATCAGGTGTTGGTTTACTTGATGACCCAGTGATCATCAATGATGAGAATGATGATATTGGAGCTGAGCTTGAAGCTAGGATTAGTAAGCTAGAGAGAAAATTTGCTAGGATGAAGTCATGTAAGTTAAAGTCCAAGGCAAAGTAGGAGTGTAGGAGTAGGACATTGCTTCATATTAGTCAGATGTCATATATAGATGTTAATAGGACATGTAATCACTCACTAACTTTTGAAAAACCCCTTGAACTTGAGTAATCTAAATCAAACTTCTTGTAAAGTATTATCTCTCAGCCTTGAGATAGATGTTTCTGTAAATTTACTGTCATAAAAAACAATAGTTCAGGTGGTTCTGAAGGAGCTCTGGCATCGGCTGCTGCATTGAAATGTTAATGCTTGAGAGTTCTGCTTTTATGTTTCCTGTAATCTTGGCACTGTCCTATAACTGATTTGTCAGTAGCTGGTAATCCATGTGATTTTTCCCTTCCGTCGTTTGCCAATACACGTTTGCCTTAGTATAGTTCTTTGGTCAACCCTGAAGCATATACAGATGTTCTGTAATATTATGGAATTATCCCCAAGCAGCCCCTGAAGTTATCCATCTCTGTGCTTCTCTCCTGGTATGTTAATTTCATACATCCTTTAAAATGCATGATGTTTTTCCTGTCTTTTCTTCCTATTAGCATCATTTCCTGTCTTGTTTCTTTATATTATCAGTTTCTCAAATAAGTAACAATCAAACTAAATTCCTATTATCTTGCTTTTTTTATAGCATTAGATAGCTTCTCATTGCTAGTATTTCGTGGTAATGGCTGGTTAACTGCTCCAGCAGAAAGTTAAATGTGCACTGTTTATGGACCTGAGTTGGTATTTTAGCTTGAATTTGAAATACTAGAAGCTCAACTCTTCCATCCTGATTATTTCATATTGTAGGTATTCTAGCTTGAATTAGTAGGGATAGATCAAGGAGTTTGGCTGCATTATTAATCAAGTATTTGCTTCATGAACCATGTATTAATGCTACAAGTATACGATTATATGGTAAATTCACTCTGAATTTTGTTAATATTACAAATTGGCAATACCAAAGCTTATACAATCAATTCACTCTCAGAATCTTAGACTTATTTCGTATTCAACAATAATGTATGTCATTATATAGTATTCGAAACATATAATACTTTGTACAACAGTAAGATTTTGCTGCATTATTATCCTGACACGTTCATTATATTGTTATGATCCAACATGTTTCGGAATTTTCAACTGCTTTCTTAGATAAAAAGATTAGAATAAGTAAAATCAAACATAATTGTCTAATCTTTCCTTGCTTTACTTAATTGCAGATTTGCAGCCATTGCAGGACAGGGATATCAATCATCGTACTATTTAAAGAGTCATGTTTTGGGTACGTAAATTTTCGATTCTCTTGAGTTTATTATGAGAAACCAATGTACGGGCCAGCTAGTTTAGTTGGTTGGTGGTCTTGAGGTGATACATAATACGTGATATCAAATCTTGTCTAATTTCTACCATTAAGGTTCTTTATAGACCAAAAAAATGTGAAACAAAATTATCATTACTACATTACTAAGAAGGCATTTGACATTGTTAAAGGTCATACAGTACATTTTAGATCAATATAATCATATTACAATTATCTATCAGAATGATAAATTCTAAGTACACGAAAAACCATATCCCCGTAATCACAATTTCTTTCGTTTACCCTTCTCCCTCATACATACATTTTCTCAGGCAAACCTCCAAAAATAAATTACAAATTGTCAGACACACTGCTAGATATGTGACAGGCTTTCCAACGACTGACTTTACCTTGGTGAAATAACAGGCGGCGAGGAATGATCAGGTGAATGCGCGGTCACTGGTAGCTACGGTCAGACCTCAATGATTCAGATGCAGAATTAACCTCCATCACCTGCTGCTGCTGCATCAAATGCATTCCCTCTTGATCTGCCACATTCCATACCTTCACAGACTTGTCAAGACTTCCACTGTATACAATATACCGTTGACCTTTAGCCTCCTCGTCATCCTCTACAGCCAAGCATTTAACAGGTCCGTTGTGGCCGGTTAAGACAGACAGGCAGGTATGAATTGTTCCTTCCCTGCGCCACACACAGATTGTCTTATCAGCTGACCCTGTAAACACGAGCCGAGCTCTAGCAGCCAGGCACAGAACAGCCAACTTGTGACCCCTCAGGACTCCACCGTGTGCAAGATTCTTCTCCCTCTCCCAGAAATTGACCATCCCATCGCTTGAACCACAGTAGACTATGGATCCGGTTGGGTCTACGGCGAGGGCAGTAACTGCACATTCCTGCTTCAGAAGTGTCTGCATGAAGAAATGTTTCGTAACCTTCCCCTGCATTTCTCTTCTCCATACCTTCACTGTTCCATCTGCAGACCCTGTGAAAACCATACCCTCCGAACTCGTGACAACCGAATTCACCGCATCCTCATGGGCAGCTACCGACTCCAAGCACCTGGAGTCGGATATCCTCCAAACCTTAAACGTCCGGTCCCACGAAGACGAGTATAATATCCCTTGTTCGGCGTTCATGCTAAGACATGATATAGCATCCGAATGCTTGATCCATAACGAACTACGATGCCTCTTCACCTCAACATAATTGCTTGGTCTAATAGACGCCTTAAACAAGTCCTTCAATGTTGGCAATGAACCTGACCGTTTATGGATACTAGGATTCTTAGGCGACACCTTCCAAACTCGGATCTTACCGTCTTGATGACCCGTAAAAATCTTCCCACCTGCTATAACAATGGCCTTAACCAATCCAGAAGCGGACTTAAACCCGGAAAATTCCTTAAGATTTTTCCAAACACGAATATTCTTACTGTCGGACCCTGTATACAACAAGTCCCCCTTGGTAGCCAAGGAGTAAATGTGGCCTTCTTCTCGGACAAGCGATCCAATAAGCGAGCTAAGCTGGCCGGAATCATCAGATTGTTGAGACCAAGGGGATTTGGCAAAAGGGGACACCTGATTCCAAGGGGACATCATCATAGGAGACATCTCCGCGCTCATCTTTGGTACTTCGTCGATGAACGAGTTCCCTCCCATCGTCGAAAAGCTGCTTTGTCGAGCCATACACTCGCTCCCGTCCGCGCTCATCCTCGGAATGTTAGGATCAGAATGCACCACCATGTTGGGAGAATGATGATACATACTTGCTATTCTTTTTTGTGATATTATCTCCCTTTTTCCTCTCCCAAGAAAAAAAAACCAAATTATAAATCAACCATCAAATAAATAAATAAATGAAAACAATAAAAATAAAAATAATGGAGAAATAAATTAGTATAGTTATTTTTAAAGAGAAAAGAGAGGAGAAAGAGATGGTTGTTGAAAGACAGAGAAGGTGGTTAAGAAGTAGTTAGGATGATAAAGGGAGAAAAGGCGGGAGAGAGAATTGGATTAAATATAGAAAATATCAAAATTCATTTAGTTGGTGACACGTATAGATATTATAATTAGTTAAATTAATTAACTTGTAAAAATAATCCCCGTAAAATATGGGTGGGGACGCGTTATTTTAATTTTATTATAATTATAATTATAATTATAATTATTAAATAAAATCTTAATTTCTGATTTTACAAATAATTAGATATGTTGATGAGATCATATAAATGTTGGTAGGAATAATAATAATTGAATGGACGTGCTTATTTGTACATCGCTGGATTTTGGAGAATTTTCAGGCCAATATATTCGATTGTGTAGTACGAGTACATCTTTTTTGTATGGATATTGGATAATATATAAACCCATAATAATGAATATGGATTTTAAGCCATTATTGGACTAGTTTAAGAGAAGTGAAGATGTGAGGAATTATGAGATGTTCTTATATGAAGGGGTGTTGATGGGACGTCGGAAAACCATGTGATAAATGAAATCGAACTAGTCAATATACATATTTTTTTTTCATGGGCTTAATATACAAAATAAAGGGTTTTTTTTTTTTTTGACATCGTTTGTAATGCTTTATTTGGTTAAGATTTAAGTTTATATGAATTTGAATTTGAGATATTAATGAGCTGAGCTGAGCTGAATCGAACAACTCATACAAGATTTGTACGTAAAGCTCACTAGCTCGCCAAAAACTTGAAAAATATTATTTTATGTATAAAAATTATTAATCATTAATTTTTTATTAATAAATTTGTTATATGGAGTAGTAATCTATTACAACCAATTTATTAACAATTAATTTGTTACATGGAGTAGTAATCTATTAACAATTACTTGTATATACAAGTAAAATGTGGAGTAGTATATAGTCAAAGTATTTTTTTTTTAATTAACAATTACAACCAATTTATATTTGACTAAATTACAATTCATGTAACCAGTATGATAATCTCTCCGTCCCTAAATTATATTCCTATTTCTAGCATTTATTCTTCACATAATATATAGAGATAACGAGCGCCCCGGGGCGTTAGATAAAGATAAATTATATTGGTTGAAATGGTATTAAGGTAGGAGTTCATGACAAAATCACGCGTCATTCGATGTAATTAATGTTAATTTTACTCTAATATTTGCACTTTAATTTTCTTATCTAACGCCCCGGGGGCGCTCATTATCTTTTGCCTTATTAGAAATAAGGTGAACAAAATGGGGCTGATAATAGTGTACTACTACTCCGTATATATCTTACTAGATGAAGCCCGTGCGATGCACGGTTTGTTTGATTTTTTTTTTAATAATGTCTTTTTTTTTTTTTTTTTTTTTTTTTTTTTTTTTTTTTTTTTTTTTTTTTTTTTTTTTTGTATATATGAGCCTAAAATTTGTTATATATTTGGATAAAATTCCTAATATTAAAAGATAATATATAATATTTAATTAATTTAAACTTAAAAATCTCATTCGCCAATTTTGCATACATGGCATTTAAATTATTTAATTCTAAAAGAAATTAATAATCTCTTATTTAATTGGTTACTACTAAGATTTATAATCCTACATGACACGTTGAGAAAATTAGATCCTACGTGGCTCTCTAAAAACTCGGGAAAAAACTCCCATTTATATATATATTAGATTTTTGCACATTTTTTATTTCTTATACCACCATTCGATGTACTTATTCCCATTTATCAAAATATTTGCATATTTGCAATGCAAAAACCACTTCTGAGTTCCAATGCAAACATTTCTGTTTATCATTTCTAATAAGCCGAAGAGAACACACTTTTAAGTAAACTCTATTCATAAGAGATATTCTCACTAATTACCAAAAGTCCCTAATAGAGCTTACTAGGGTGTCTATTACTGTAGATATTTTGTATGTGGATTGAATTAAGGTTAAATTCAATTGAATTTGAACACGCATTAATGATTTCTCATAAATTAAGCAATTTTGAAACATGTATGATTTCCAACTATTATTATTTTACATTTATAACTGCATTTTTATTGGAAATTATACAATTTAAATATTCAATGTTAGGGAATGATAAAATTACTAATGTTATTTTTTTATTATGAGAAATTATTCAACTCATAAAAAATAAGAGTACAAATACAATTACTTAAAAAAAAAAAAAAATGCAGCCATATATAGGCCTAGGTTAACCCAGTAACAAGAGTAACAAGTAACATGGGAACGTGATATGAAACTTGTCCAGAAATCTTTGCAGAAGAATTCCTGAAGACACTTTTCATATATCAATCCATTAAAATAACCTGTCAAATCAATAAAAAAAATTAATTATATTTCAAAAACAATCTAATTTCGCGCCATTTTACTGATTCTTCCCTTAAATCCCAAAAAACCCATTAAAATTCCCACTCATTTTCATCACCAATGGCAAAATTATCAGTACCAAAAACCCTAAAATCATGTCAAAAACCCCAAAAAAAACCCTCTTTTGTCTGACATTTTCGAGCAAAAAAACCTTCAAAAATGGCCGATTAAGGTGAAATTTCCAGGTTGGAAAAAACCCCATAAAAATTGGGCTAATTGGGTCGAGAAATTATCACTCAAATTCGCCAAAATATGGGAATTAACAGGTATTTGTGATGGAATTCTTTCTTCTTTACATGAAATTAAACCTAACCCAGATATAATTCTGGGTTTAGTTGAATATTGGAGTTCTGTAACTAACACTTTCCATTTTCCATGGGGTGAAGCTACCATTACTTTGGAAGATGTAAATGTTTTGTATGGTTTGCCTGTTTTAGGAGAAAATGTGAATTTTTCTGCTTTTGATGGTTCATATAAAAATCTGGAATCAAAATTGCATAGTGTAAAAAATGCTCTGTCAATTAGTAGTAATGAAAGTAATGGTTGGATTAAGTATTTTAATGAGCAGAATGATGAAATGGAACATGTAGGATTTTTGGCATTTTGGCTTTCTAGGTTTGTGTTTCCTGTCATTGATGATGGATCAGTAGGATCACATGGTTTTCCGGTTGCTATTCGCCTTGCTCGAGGGGCGAGGATCGCTCTTGCTCCTGCTGTTCTTGCTTGTTTGTATCAGAATATGACCTTTCTTACTCTACATGCTGCTGATTTTGATTCTGCTAAGAAGGAGGTTTCTGTTCCTGGTCCATTTCAGATTTTGCAACTTTGGGCTTTCGAAAGATTTCCTTTGTTAGGGTCGAAATTAGCTAGGCCTTTGAGTTCAGGGCAGCCTAGGATTGGTAGGTGGGATAAGGTGAGATTTAAGGGGAGTTTGGTTGATGTTAGAAAAGAAATAAGATCGTCGAGTGAGAGTTTTTGTTGGCAGCCTTATGCTTTAGATTTGGTGAATTGGCCGTATAGGTCTATTGGCCTTGATGTTGGGAATATATTGTGTGGTTATTTGGGTGATGTTGATGATGAATTGAAAGCGTTTCGAGTGTGTTTGCTACCTCAGGAGTTGATTGGGATTGATTGTACTGCAACTTATCAGCCTCATAGAGTCATGATGCAGTTTGAATGTGGTCAATCTGATCATAAGGTTAAGGTTAAGGTTGATGCTGGATTAACTAGGCCTTTGAAATCAGGAAATGTCAGACTGCTTAATGTTAAAAAGCCATCTGAAGTGAATAATAACATACCAAGGGAAGGATCAATTAGTGTTCATGGAAACGCGATTATTGAAGGCCTTGAGCAGGTGTGCAAGGATGATGATCATAAGAGGCCAATACTAACAAGTGACGTGAAAACAGAATCAAATTGTAATGAGGGCAGTGATTCACTTGAACCAGCAGCTACTGTTAGTCCTGTGAGTGAAATCCTGAATGTTTCGGGTGGTGAGACTGGTAACAATGGTACAAAGGATGAAGTACAAAGTCTGGAAGGCCTGGTGGTTATGGATTCAGATGACGAGATGGCAGAGAAACCGGAGTGCAAAGATGTTATCCTGTCAAGGAGTAGTACAAAGAAGCTGAAAAGAAGAATTGGGGATTCGTCTGATTACCCCTTGTTCATCAATGGCTCAAACAAGGCTGTCAAAAAGGTAAAAAAGTTCGGTATCTCGTTTGGGAGTCCAATTGATGTTGAGAATTACTGGCTGTGATGATCAATGGTATGTCACTCGAATTTTGTACATTCTGATTTGTTTTTCAGTATGAAAATGCATGTAGCTATGTGCTTTGATCTTTTTGTTGGTGATTAATGCATTAAGCTGCTATTTGCAGTTTTGCCTAAATTGAGAAAATCTTTTTTTTTTTGCAACTGTCCAAGCATTCTTCATTAATTAAGCACAACTATGCTCACTAATTATGTAACCTATGCTATCCCTTAAACCCGAAAATAGGAAAGAAATAGTGTAGCATTATGTTGGTGTTACCTAATTTGCTAGTATATGTTCGGTATGGGCTCACAATTAGCTATGGTTACATGAAAAAGAAGCACAACTTAATATCACGCCTCGAATCATAAGGGCTACCAGGAAACCAAAATAATATTTTCTACCATACTCCCTTTTATTAATAATGGCTTTGACAATGTACAATGCACAACAATCAAAACTTCACTGGCCTTTGAGCTACTAGGAAACCAAAAGGAGTTGCCATAGGCCCATAGCTTCGCCTATTTCTGCCTTACACGGGTCACGGCCTCACCACCACCATATGCCTATAACATTTAGTCCCTGCAGGTTGCAGCAAGAAAGCAGGGATGCCCTCACGAGTCACAGCCTCACCACCACCATGGCATCACCAATATCGGCCATAATTGATAAATTGACATTCACTTTGACCCTTCTGTCTGAATGTTTGATTGTGGGAGCCCTCCTTAGAACCACACTTGCATATTTCTTAAAATCAGCCAAAAATTGCTCTTCTAAATTTGGTTTTAAGTATAAACAGATTTCATTAGGGTTTTAATTTGTGAACGAAATTGCTTAATTTCGCAAGTGCTTACACAGTTACACTACATGAAATCAACAGGAACAAAAAGAAAAAAGATCAATTGATCAAAATATGCATACAATTATCACACAAGATTGTTGAAACCATTCAAATAATAACGTGCCATAGAGTTGTACATCAGATTTATAAAGATAAAGAAATCTTGCAATAATACTTCCATTTATGCAATCATATATAAACTTCACATATCAGATATCTAACAGTTTTACTACAAACAAAACACCAAATTTGGTTCTAAGTTTTCTTGGGGATCACGTTGTCTTCAGTGTCCTGCTCTACAGCAGCCTCTTTAGGAACTTTAGCTGGCTCTTCATCAATGTCTTCATCTAGAGAAATATCCTGACTCGAATCATCCTCATCATCACGAAAGTAAGCAATCAACTCTTCGTCGGTCACCTTATCCCAGCCCTTAGGACAGCGGATGCGGATACGCTCAGTGGGTAACACCACACGCATTCTTGGTTTCTTGTAGAACTTCTTCGGTGCTACATTGGGTTTATACGACTGTATTTTAATGATCTCCACCTTCTTCACCCTTGCACGATCACGACCACGATCATGAGTACAACCATGACGACTACTACTAGCGTCACCGTGGAGGGGTGGAGGCAAATCAGAAGATTTGGGACTCATACTAGAAAGTTAAGAAGGAAATTGATGTGTTTTGAATAGTAATTAAAATCACCTACAAAAATAAAGACTTGGAAATATACAAGAACAATTTGATAATGGAATTGAGTTATTTATAAAGGAAAACTAAAACCATAGTTAGCCGACTTTCTTAAAAATAATTGAGGAAAATTTGATTTTTATAGATTTATTTGGACTAAAATTAAGAGGATAATTTTACTAAGAGTAGATTATACAAAAGTACTTTTTTACTTTTAATGGTTTAAGAGGATAAGGGCTTTTGTTTCCTTAATAAATAAATAAGCAAGAGAAGGGGTTTTTGGAAAGTTGGGAAATTTACGTATGAGTTAAGGCCTTGAATCCCAAGTTTCCAGCCTTACATGTATATTTTATTAGGAAAATGTTATACTTGAAAATAGTAAAAAGTTAAGAAATTATCAAACGTTAAGAAATTATAAGCATTAAATTTAGGAAAATGCTATACATAGCCCTAAGGGCTACATATAAGCATTTAATTTACTCTTGAAAATTGTTTAAATTTAGAAAATCATGACAAAAACACACTAATTACACCGATTTGCGCGTGTTTTTGTCATGAATTCCTAACTTTATACATTTTCCAAGAGTAAATTCAATGCTTATATATAGCCCTAAGGACTATGTATAGCATTACCCTTAAATTTATACTTGAAAATCGTAAAAAATAAAGAAATTATCAAAATATAAACATTAATAACACTGATTTACGCGTGTTATTGTCATGAATTCCTAATTTTATATAATTTCCAAGAGTATATTTAATGCTTATATATAGCCTATAACCCGTTTAATTACAGTGAAATCAATGCATAGAAAAATTTAATTTGTGAAAAAAAAAATAGGAAAAAAAAAATTGAAGGAAATATTTAATCAAATATGAAAAGAGTATGAGGAATAAATTTTGAACCTTTTCAATCGGAAAAAAAGAAAGAACAGAAAAGATGGAGGAAGTACAGTTTTGTAAGATAGATGGTTGCATATCCATGTAGCATAACTATTGCATGGAACATTCTCTTGCTTGCTTAATCATAAAGATAATTCTTTGTAACCAAAAGTAAAATAAAATTATATCCAAATATTTTGTTCACTTAATTTACATTAATATGAGGAAAATAAGTTTAGATATGGTTAGTTTACATAAAATAAATGTAGCAATAACAGGTTTAAATTATTTTGAGAAGGAATTAATAGAGGTTAAAAAGCCAAGGAGTGCATGGTTCGTGCAGGCGGATGCACGATCCACATGGTGCATCTCTTCCCAAAAAAAAGCGGAAAGAACATTACATAGAAATATAAAGAACATTTAATTTAAGTGAAAAGAACATATTATAGAATTGTAAAGAACATTGTATAGAAATGTAAAGAACATTAAGTTAAAGTGCAAAGAACATGTTATAAAATTGTAATGAACATAATGTGCAGTTAAATAATGTTCTTTATCTTCATGTTCTTTGATTATCAGAATAATGTACTTTTATTTGTGACATATGTTAATTGTTTATTTTGAAATATTCTTTGAATTTTGTCTTTAGATTATGGTGGTTTAATAAAAATAATGTTCATTACAATATCTCGTGTCAAGCCGGGAAAATGTAGTGGGCTTTTCGGGTTTTTTCAGACCGAGTTTGGATTTTTTTTAACTAAAAATGCATTTTTAGGCTTGTCTAAACCCGCCCTATTTTCGGGCTTGATCGGGCCGGGTCGGGTCAGGTCGGGCCAAAGTTGATCACCTCTAATTATCATGTTTTTAATTAATATTACGGATGTTCTTTAGATATACATATAAAGAACATGAAATTGGATGTTTTTTTTTACAAAATAGGTATATGTTCTTTATAAAAACAACTGTATGTTCATTACTATACAGCTATATGTGATGTTCTTTATGAAATAGCTATATGTTCTTTACAAAATAAATGTATGTTCTTTACTAAACAACGGAATGTTCATTCCGTGTTTTTAAAGAGAAAACGGATGCACGGAGCATCGTGCATCCGCCTCCATAGAAAAAATTTCAATAGCGAAGTTCAACTTACAACTAAAATATATTATAATTAGATCAAATAATTTCTATGAAGTGTTTCCAAAAAAAAAGAAAAAAAAAAATCTATGAAGTACTATACTAAATTTTAATAAGATCTTCATAATACCACACTATTCTTTTATCACTATTGAGTCCATGAGAAAATTTATATGTAAGTGGTATGTTGTCCCACATTGATTGAGTTTATAAGTGAGAGTTTGTATTGAGATGTGTATCCCACATTGAAGAAATAAGAATATTGTATCCACTTTATTTTTTTTTTTTTTTTTTTTTTTTGAGGAATATTGTATCCACTTTATAAGGCTAAGGGACTACTTCCCTCATTTCCATATGGTTTTGAGTGTAAAGTGGACAGTTGTGACCCAGGCTCATTTAACAATCACGCTTGCCAATGCATAATTTTAACAATTAATATTGCTAGATACAGGAGAAGCTTTTGTAAAAAAAAAAAGAGTAAACTCAGAGAAGAATTATACTTCGTATGTAATTTTGGAGAAGAATATGCAAATAAGGAGTCAAAGTATATGTAACAAATTTATACTACTCCCTTCGTCCCCAAAATTTCGACCCTTTTGGCCTAATTTTATTTCTAAAATGATCAACCCATTTGCATTAAAATACCCATCAATTTACAATAATATTTGTGTAAAATTTGCTTCTCCATATAAATTTTTTGTTTTTTCATATATTTTTAATATTTTATCTTTTCAATATGTTTTTATTTATTTTTATTTAAATTTCTTAATAATCGCTAAATCAACCCAAAAGGGTTGAAGTTTTGAGGACAGAGGGAGTAATATATTAAAAGGCGTTTCTAACAACGTTCACGTGTCACGTAAACTCTTCTCATCACGCCACGTCACCCATGCAACTACTCATAACGCCATGAAGCTCTCCCTTCCATTTGTTTTCATTACATGTCATGCACTTATAATAATAATAATAATAATAATAATAATAATAATAATAATAAATAATAAATAATAGAACTAATAATTGTGTTGCCACCAAACTATGTGATTTTTTATGTGATCTTTTGAATACAAAATATTACTCTGTATAACATATGACATTATGATCAACAAATTTAATTAGAAAAAAATTGGATCATAAATTACAATATATATTACTGAATTACTGATCAGTTCCATGTAATAATACGGGGCATCGCCCAGGCCCAAAAACTAGTGTAATTTTATTAACCGTCTTGCTAACGAAAGCCCTAAGCGTTAGATAAGCATATGGGGTAAAGAGGTGGGATTATTTATGGAATTTGGAATTATTTTGAAAAGATGTGTCAAAAATGGAATTATTCTTTTCAATTTTTTAAAGGCAATTAACGTTAATAGGGGCAAATAAGTAAATAAATATTTTAAAGAGTATAATTATTCAAATTATTTTTATCTCAATATACTTTAATGGTAAGTTTGGAAAAAGGAGATGTATGAAAATTTATAATGATAGTACGGAGTATTACACTATTACACTACTCATTAATCCACTTTCCCTTATTATCCAAAGTTAAAATATTTGTTGTAAAAAAAACAAAAATCGTACTTCGTACCGTATCACCCAAATTGATTTCAACAAACAAACAAAGCAAGACCACCTTCCAATTTCCATTCACCTTGTTTGTGCTTCAGTACTACCCACACCATTCTTCACCTTCAACCCAAAAAAATGGCAGAACACTCTCAAACTATCATGGAGGAGAGAGAAGAACTCATGGTTTCTTCCAATGGAGGAAAACCCACCAAAAAAATCGCACATTTCATCAAACCCACTTTTGATTTACTCGATTCTACCCCAAATTTACCCTCAATTTCTCTCCCATTTCGACCCAATTTAATCGATTGTACTTTCAATGGTTGGAAAAACCCAAGAAAATCATGGGTTTCATGGGTTGATAAACTTCATTCATCTTACCAATTTATCTGGAAAAGAGCAGGAATTTATGAAGCAATCCTTTCATCAAAGTATAAAATCATCAGAAATGAAGATTTGTTCTTTAGTTTGGCTGAAAGATGGTGTTGTAACACAAATACTTTTGTTTTTCCTTGGGGTGAAGCAACAATTTCTTTGGAAGATGTTATGGTTTTAGGAGGGTACTCTGTTTTAGAGGACTCTGTTTCCAAGTCTGATAATACTGATCATTTTGCTGTTATTGAGAATAAATTGATTGATGCACATAAAGAGATGTCAAAGGGGCCATCTCAGAAGGCTTTACATGGTCAGTGGATGAAGTATTTCATGGAACACGGGCTCGATTCCGGTATCGAGCACGAAGCCTTCCTTTCTTACTGGCTTTCGAGGTTTGTATTGCCTACTTTTACTTATGATGTTATTGTGAAAAAGTATTTTAAGATTGCTATTATTCTAGCTAGTGGATTTCAGAGGTCTCTTGCTCCTGCTGTATTGGCTAGTATTTATAGGGATTTGAGTTTGTTGAAATCTACTATGGTGAATTCTGTTGGTATTGAAGGTGATGGATTTGATGATCTTGTTAAGGTGACTGTTTGGGCACCTTTGCAATTGGTGCAGGTTTGGGCTTGGGAGAGGTTCCCTGAGTTTCGACCGAGCCCGGTTTTGGTTCAATTGGGGGAGCCTAGGTTGGCTAGATGGCATGGTGTTAATGAGAGTGAGATAGGGAATGTGAGGCCCTTGTTGCTATCTGCTGGACATTCTTTCGAATGGCGGCCGTATTGTAAGGATGTTGATAATTTACCTTTGCCTATGTTTTATAGAGAATGTGAGGAGTGGGTCATAATAAATGGTGTTTTAGGGGATGATGTTAAATCGATGGTTCGATTTTTGAGGGTGTGTGACTTGGTGGGGTTGGAAACAATCGAAAAGTATAACCCGAATCGTGTAGCTATGCAGTTTGGGTTTGATCAAGATGTGCCTGAGGTAGTTAAGAGAGGTTTGTTGGATTCTGATGTACCGAAAAGGGAGCTTGTACAATTGGCTTGGATTAACTACACTAACCCTACAAATGATGAAATCTTGTATATTCCATCAAAGTTTTATGTGCCACAAGTTACCTTGAGGTACTTGAACTGGCTTCGTCAGGGTGTGTTAATGAAGCCAGCTGCCTGGTGTGGCGTCCTGAGGAAGAAGAGGAGTTCAAAAAAGAGATTGAGTGAAGAAATTAGGAAGGTGAATGATGCTATTGATAAGAGCATTGCAGCTCTTGACATAGATTTAAAGCCAAGATTTCTGACTCAAGTTTTTGGTAATGATCTCGATGTTCCTCCAGGATTCCCACCCAAGTCTAATGCTTCCTCCGAAAAGGCATTTGTGCATCCTGGATTGACACAGAATAGCAATGCTGATCATTATTTCGAGCTGCCTCCTAGTTTCATTCCAAAGACTGTTGGTAACAAGTTTGATGTTCCTGTAGTTTTGCCTCGCGAATCTGTTGTTGCTTGCAAAGAGGCAGATGTGCCCTCTGGATTTACAACTATGAGTAATGTTGGTAATATATTGAATGTCCCTCCTGGTTTTACGCCGAATAGTGTTGGCAATAATCATATTTCTCCTTCAGGATTTCCACAAAGATCTTGTGAGCAACCTAAGTTGGGTGTTGAGAAAAAGGATGGGTATAAATTGCAGTCTGAAGTTCTGGTAAAGAAAGAATGCATTGAATCCCCTGAAAATAGGCAGCAGTTGCTAAATTGTTCTTATCAGACCTTACATACTTCACCTGTTGAGATAGAGTCCAGACCAGCAAAGTCATTGAAGACGAAACCTGGAGAAAAATTGCAGAAGAGTGAACTGGTGGCGTGTGGATTTCAGCAGACAAATGATGGTGCATCTATAGAGGTTGCAAAAAATGGGGGTTGTGGAAGAGACGGCGAAGATGAAGATCAGTCTATTCTAGCCAAGAAAGCTGAAATGCAAGAGATTGACAAGTTGATTGCTCAATATACAAGCAAAATCAAACAGAATTTTTTGTTCTAAGCCATCATTTTAGCTGATGCATATATTGAACCGATCTAGGTAGTAGATATTAGTATGTTATTGCACTAAACCTTACAACATTAAAGCTGTTTTCATCAAAGGTTTGTATATATGGATGATAACAGTAGGTTGAGTAGAAGTCTGATGTGATTTCTCTTTGGTAAATCATTGAGCTGATACAAAAATTACATGTGAATCATACTGAATGTTGCGAAAATCTGATCTTGAATTAGTGCATATATGAATATATGTTGGTTTGTTTTTACCCTTTATGAACATATGATCTTGAAGCCATCGAATTGAACTGTCTGTTGTATACTCATATCTGCTTATAATGTATGATATGCTGGGTGGTTAGTTCTTGAGAATATTGAAAATATTTTGATCCCTTTTTCCATACATTGCCTTTTTCTACCAGCCAAAATTCTAAATTCTCCTCCCTTTGTTATTGTTGTAATTCATCGTGTATAGTATTGTTGATAATATATAAATCCCTGACTTATTTTAAATACCCTCGACTAGAACAGAAATCCTCTGTTATTATATACGAAGTATGAGTAATTTCTTGTCCACTTAGTATAAAATGGATGATGGACACTGCTTGATTAATGTTTAATGTCATGGTTTCCATTTTATGGTTCAACATAACAAGAGTTGATTCAAGCTTGTTGTTACCAATTAATATTAGTAACACGTTATTGTACAAACCTTATATGCAGTGGTTGTGTTTACTAATCACTATAGGAGTATAGGCTACACTCCGAGGATAAACAACTAAAGGCAATAAGTTAAGGGGATGATTGTTCGAGTATTTTTTGTACTAACTCGATAGTATGAATAATCGAGCTAATGCATCACCATTGGCATCGCGTATCTTATCTTTATCAATTTCAACTTTCAAGCTAACATCCCAAGGTGTTAGTACAAAATCGAAACAGGGGAAATACTCTTATAGCCTCTTAAAACACATTACTAAACAGATTATAAATGAGTTCATTAATGAAGCAGAATACATTATTAGATATAGTCCCATCACAACAGGTTCACAGTTGCTATATATAGGTGTTGGCTATAGTAAAATAATGAAAGATTGAGTTATTAATGCATGAAAGACATTTTATTTTTTTTGAAAGATAATGCATGAAAGACTTAAAACCATTTTTACTGGTATCTTACAATAAAAGTTGATAGAGATGTTTACTTTTAAGAGATTCAAAAAAAAAAAAAAAAAAAAAAAAAAAAAAAAAAAGATGTTTACTTTTAGGAATCTCTGTACAAAAGATTTTGTGTTGTTTTATCCTTGTCTTTCTGAAATTGAACACTGGTTAATGTTTGGTTTTTAGCTGTTGGGTGGACAGTGTCTTATTATAGTTTATTGACTTTTATCACCAAATGGGCAAATGGTGTAAATGTGTAATCCCTATTACTGCCAGATGATGAACCTAGTTTGAACATACTTTTATGGAATTTATACTTTTATGAAATGCTTCATAACAATATTAGGTATGGAGTATTTAGAAGAAAAAAAACAAGTTTTTCATTGATAATTCAAGTGGCATGCATTAAATAAATCATCAACTTCTTATAAAATATAAGCCTTACAATTGTTGATTTATTTACAAAAATGTCATGCTTACGAACCAGTTTTATTGATGATTTAGTTACGATTCTGCCACAATTTGGTTATCAATGAGGTAAAGTATTAAACTAAACCAAAAAAAGATATTAAACAGATTGAGCAATTATGGCCTCTTTTGTTGTGGGCTGCCCAACAAAGAAAAATAGAGATATGCATGCTCTATAATCTACTCGTAGGTGCTTGTTTTCTACACATGCAAATTTATTTTTCATATGAAGTTGTATAAATTTAGGGCTTGTTCACTTCACTTTAATTTCATTTCAATTCAGTTTAGCTCTTAATTTCCTTCTCTCATAAAATATTTAGTTCAGTTCAGTTTAATTCCAATAAGTTCAATTCAGTTCAGCTCCACTCAGTTCACTTTACTTCAACTTCAATCAATTCAGTTCAACTCAATTCAATAAATGTGAACAAACCCTTATGAAAAAATTATTTTTTTCAAAGAAATTATTTTATATCCTTGCTCATATGAGAACTTAATATAAAACCCTCACTTTAATACGATTGACTAAAGAGAGTGATAGTTTATTTTCTATATATTGTGGGAGGATTAAATTCACTAAAATTTCACTTTTCTCATTTTTTTTCCATCACCAACCAAAACATGCATTGAATAGGGAATCAGGAGGTAAATTGAGAAAGCAAATTTTGATGTGAGAGAAACCATTAAATCTAATTTACATTGAATAGTTCACTTTTTCACAACAAATCAAATCAAAAAAATTAAAAAAAAATAAAAAAAAAAAAAGAAAGAAGGAGAGAGAGAAAAAAAAGGGAACAAAGTCATTAATGTGGCATTGGGAAGCTAAGAGAGAATATTGACTAAACATTAAAATCATGCATGGAGAAATTCAAATGAAATTGTATACTAAGTAATAAATTATATGAAAAATAAACTCCATAATTAATTTTGTTACATTTTCAATTAATAAAGGAAAATTAATGAAATTTATAATATACTCTGTATATACAAAGATTTCGAATGGAAATAAAACTTTGAATTTACTTAGGTCTCGTTTAAATTAATGTAAACATTTTCAATAAAAAATTAGTTTTGTTTGGATTTGAAAATATTTTACACTAAAGGAAACCTTAAACATATTTGTTATTTTAGCTTAAGAACAAAGAGTAAGACTGCGGCGATGCGAAATCTACTTCGAATCCAAATCCTGCTACATACGTCATGGATTACGTTTAATTTGTCACGAAACTAAGGATTCAAGTGCTTTTAGTAATTTATACTTCAACTTGTTTGTTTCGACAAAAATACGAGTTTATTATCAATTAAAAAAATTGTAAAAAATTAACAATTTTTCATAAAATTAGGACCTCCTACTTGTTAATGGTTGTATAAATGTTGTCATTCATAATTATTTATGAGGTAAATCGTTTGATTCATTAAGGTATATTTAATTTATATGATTCATACGGAGTAACTTTCTTTTAGTTAATGGTTGTATAAATGTTGTCATTCATGATTTATATCCTTATTTAAATTTGATTTTTGAAAGAATAACATATAATACTGCAATAGCTTTGTGAATAACTTTTTATAGTAGTTAAACATGAAGTTGTGGGTTCAAATGTTATACAAACCATATTTTTAACATAATTACAAACGCTTTTTAATGTATAATTACAGATATAGATTACATATTTATTGAAAAATGTAACTCGCTAAAGTAGTAGGAAAATCTAGTTAATCTACTATACCATAATACCAATTAAAAATTATGAAAAGACAATAGATTAGTGATGGGCTTTGGAGGTACAATTAACAAATAAACATAGACGTAAAGGGAACGAAATGCCTAGATTTTGAACAAAAAGAAGGAAAAAATGGTCAATAAAAGTGGCTTATCTGATCTTTAGCTTAAAAAATTAAATGAATTGACACTATTAATTATATATTTAAAATTTGTAATATAATGTGATTTCGGAAACTAAAAATATACTATAATTAAGTTGATCATCTTGTACTTCCTAGTTTTTATCTATAAATAGAAGCATTGACTATGAAATGAGATTATAATCTTCATTGTTCATTCCATCAACTAGATATACTCCGTATTAGCTTAATTTGTACTGTATCATCAAGTTCATAAAAATGGCGAAGATGTCAACCACTTTCTTCATCATAACCATTATGTTGGCAGTTTTTCTTTCAGGTAAGTACATACATACTTCCTAGTAACAACTAATAAGTCAACAACTAGATAGTGTACGTATTTCATTTATCCATAATTCATCACTATTTTTGATTGGGAAGGTATACAAAAAAGAATATATGATGTGATTGGCCGAGTTAGGTTGATGTGATTTTTTTTTTTTTTTTTTTTTTTTTTTTTTTGAAGGGGGGAGATGTGATTACATAGTGATGTGATTACTAGATAGTTAGGTTGATGTGATTACATAGTGGCGAATTCCTAATTTCTATATTTACTTCAATTTTTTGTTTTATATATATTTAAATTAAGGAAAATTTGCAAATTGCAGCCATTTAAAGTTTGTGTTTTGCAAATTGCAGCCATTAATTTTTTTTTTTTGCAAATTACAGTCCAAAAGTTCGTATAAATTGTAAATTGCAACCCGATTCAATTTTTTCATCGGTTTACAAGTTGAAAAATCTTCGGTTAAGGTTTTAGGGGTCATTTTAGCCCTTAGGGGCCCGAATTGAGCTCAGAATTAGCAAAAAAATAATGTAAGTATCTCGTTTTGCATAACAAAAATGTATCGATTTGTGGGAAACTGTAAATACGAGACACTTACGTTATTTTTTTTGCTAATTTCGAGCTCAATTCGGGTCTTTAAGAACTAAAATGACCCCTAAAACCTAAACCGAAGGTTTTTCAACATGTAAACCGATGAAAAAATTGAATCGGGCTGCAATTTACAATTTATACGAACTTTTGGGCTGCAATTTGCAAAAAAAAAATTTAAATGGCTGCAATTTGCAAAATAAGAACTTTAAATGGCTGCAATTTGCAAATTTTGTGTGGATCTAAGAACGGGGCTTAATCCAGGCCATGAGCCGCCCCATGATTTGATAATAAAGTATAATAATGAAATAAGCATGTATGTGTAACTTACTTCATCCGTTCTATTAATATTGTAACAATAGATTTTTTGCACTATTTATCACTCTTGTTTGACCATATAATATAATTTATACGTTAAGCAAAATATAGACATGTAGGATCTTGTTGGATTCGCCTCATAAAATACTTTCACATATCAACTTTTTTTTTTTTATGATATTTAATCTTACACAATTATAAATATTTAGCATATAAAATGTGCTTTGCGATGCATAATTTCATCCTTGTAGCAATATTAATAGAACGGATGAAGTATTAAAATTCAAATCTTAACAACAATAACCTCCATTTTCACCTTCCTTTGGGTTATCATATCTACAACTATCTATCATCTTAGCACCAATTAAGCTACATGCATGTATTCATTATTTACTTAATATTAGTTGATTTAATTATGATTAATGACTCAAATACATTAGACTATTAGAGATAGATGTCGCTTATATATGTAGTTTTCTTTCTTTTGTGCATTAAATGTTACTTAATTATATGGTTGTGTGATGTTCATCATGTTACAGCTCCAACATTGGCCCAAGTTGAGGAGAGTAACGTTGGTTCATGTAAGGTTGCCGGTGAATTTTGTGGAGGATTCGCCGGATTCGCTTGTTGTAAAGGATTAACCTGCGTTCTTGAAGGCACATTTCCAGACGCCGGAGGAGTTTGCAAGCGAAAATATTAACCCAATCGTTGAGTTTTCCTAATGATCAAGCTTCTCATCTTCTCATTTAATGATTTTAATAAATAATACTACGTAACCAATATGTTATAGGTGGTTTGTTTTCCTTCTGAGTTCATTTTCATGCAACTAACTCATTGTTGGTTACATCATTTATCAATTGTAGGGTTCTAAATAAACTACTATATGTGATATGATGTGTGAAGGTATATTTCAAACCATTATAGTGTACTATGATTGAAATAAATTTACTTCATATATGAACAACGGTGATATGATCTATGACTATTAATTTAATAACCCTCCAAATTTTAATGCCCTGGCCTGTCAATGAATGTGAACTAACTTTAACGGTTTAAAGTATTGTAGAACTGAGGTGTTACCATATTACCCAAGACTTGATATCAAATCTAGGTCTACGCTCATGGCTGATGATATCTCGGGTTTGGCACCACCAAAAAAAACAAAACCTACTACTCCTATCCAACTGACCTCATTAACACCTCCATATTTGTATAAGACACGCGTGCACACACACTGACACACACACAAAAGTGTATGGGCAAGACCTTCACTTAACTTGTTTATTAGTCTTTTCTAAGTAAAATTAATTTCAATTTGCTATCTAACAAATCCCAAACTTCATATACTACCTCCGTTACACATTATTTGCAACAATTTGACATAAAGTAGAGAGGAAAAATGTCTAATCGTTGCACATAATATGTAACGGAGGTAGTAGAAAGTAAGATAGGGATAAAAATTACTATCGAGAAAATTATTAAGAAAGTATTAATCTAACCAATTCTCTGTCTAAAAATACTTCATGTCTAGAATATTATTGCGAGTTTGCAACTATGTATAATTTGAGAGATATGTTGAATCATACCTAAAATATAAGGAAAACACCTTTCACTAAATTATACCCAAAATTAAATTTTCATAGGTCATATATAGCCAAAATTCTTTAATGGTTGAATCAAAACTCGTATTTACATGATTTTTTTTTTCGATTCATATCCAATCATGCATTGGATCGGACTTCAAAAGTCGTGAAGCAGCCAAAAAACAAAGTCAATGAAGTTAGGCCGAAGATTAGATAAGAACATTGAACAAAAAAGTCAAGTTTAAGATAAGCAAACGTGTACCAAAACCATATTTCGTTGCTAAATTACATGTCATCAAATTGCATATCATGTCTATATAATTTTTCTTTGACAAAAAAAAAAAAAAAAAAAAAGTACTACTAAATTAGTACTAGTATAATGTACCTATCATGCATAAGACTTATCTTTCCAGCTCATTGCTTGTTTATATTAATGTTGACAATTATGTAACATACACCTTATTGTATGTATGTAATTGATCATTTATATTTCATATTCAAATAAATTAACTACTACTAGTAGTTGTATATATATATATATATATATAGCTCAAATCTATGCTTATATTCTCAATAAAATCTCCTAATCAAATTTCATAATTGCACAAATAATGGCGAAAACTACACGTACCTTCGTAATTTTTAGCATGGTGTTTGTGTTAGCAATTTTACTAAATATTTCAGCTCCTACTGTTGCAGCTAGAGAATGCATGAAGGCTGAAGAGTTTTGCGGAGGCATCGCCGGATTTGAATGTTGTGAAGGATTAGACTGCATACTCGATGGCGACGAGTATGAATCTGATCCAGGTGGAGTATGTAAGCCCACAAGCACATCATGTCCGATGGCTGGTGAATTTTGTGGCGGTATCGCCGGAATTCAATGTTGTGAAGGGCTTGAATGTGTGCTTGATGGTAATTTTCCGGATGCTGGTGGAAAATGTAACAAGGGAAGTCTTTACCAATAAAGATAATACTTAGTACGTATTAATTAAGAGGCCAAATTAAAATGTATTGCATGCATTTGGAAGGGTTTCTTATGTACGGAGTATGTTTTAATGATGTAATTTTAAGTTGCGTCATCTTTAATTAAAGTTTGTAATTGTTGATGTAATTTATACGTATGAATTGAATAAATTTACTCAATAAACATCTATTGATTTCAAATTTTAATCAAGGAACTCCCAATTCTTCAATTTCCTTTTGTTTATTTAGTTTGAGAAAATTGTGAAAAAGAACCTTTTAAGTGGTCGACTTTTAAAAAAGGACCTTTTAAGTGAAAACTTGTGGAAAATGACTTTTTAAGTTGTATTTTATTTGTATGGGATATTTGGTGAGCTTGCATGGTGGTCAACTAGCGGCGTTGGCTGTGACTTTTTTATTTAAAAAGAAAAAAAATTCCACAAATTTTCCTCCTTTCCCGACCTAACCGAAACTGAATACATAGCATTTAACGAAAGGGTTAGATCAGGAAAGCAGGGAAATTTGGGGATTTTTTTTAATTTTTTATTTTAAGTCACGTGACTAATAGGTGATAGTCAACGACGTAGCTCTGGCGTTAACAACCACGCAAGGTCACCCAAATAATACAAACAAAATACAACTTAAAAGTCCTTTTCCACAAGTTTTCACTTACGATTTTCTCATTTAGTTTGTATAGCTTATTAGTCTGTGCATATAATGCTAAAACTGTCTCAAATTATAAAGTAGCACCATTTGACTTTTAAAGCAAGCTTACAAATCATTGATATATGAGATGAGTATTTTATAAATTAGAAATTGTTAAACACAGTCTTGTGATATGCACTTTAAAATCAAGATAAGTATATAATCAAAGATATAAACAAGGGTACAAAAGTCAAATAAGAATACTTGCTCCACGTCAGCTGCAAGTGCTAAGATAGGTTAAAAGTACTCGTAGAAATCAATCTTCAAATCAAACCCAAAAATAAATCCCACTTATATGATAAATGCAGCTAGAAATTAGGATCCAGTGTACACTTCGAAAATCATAAAAATACCAAGTTGGTGAAAAATCTGCATGCTAACAAAACCGTGATGCGGAAAATATGCAAAGTCAATGAACGTATGGGTAACATTTAATTTTGATTCGATCATATCATAGAATATCATATCTTACTTAGTCATATTTATACAGCTACTAGCTCATAGATTAAATACTAGTAACCGACAATGTAATGACGTGACATAATGGTGAATTATTTAACTACTATGTTATCAAATTATAAATGTTAAGTGTACTATATATATACATAAACTGTATATGTGCTTTTCTTTCATCATAGTTATGCCAAATTTATTGTCAACATCACTAAATAATGTTAATGATGAGAGTTTTTACACCCACATTCATCTTGATAACTATACTAGTGGCTTTGCTCACCTTATCAGGTAAATTTATTTGCATTTGTTCTTCCTTAATTAAGCTTCCCTAGATTTATTCCCCAACTATTTGCGAAAGCAATGATTTTAGAGCTGATCAAGAGTAGCCTGACTCGAAAACATACACGAGTTTTATAATGACATTTGGGCCGAATATTTGGCCCATATGCTCTTTACCAGGCTTTATTCTTGAGAAAATTGGTCTTTCTAAGATAGCCCAAAATTGAATTTTCGGTTTAATTTTCAGCCCGATCCATATAGTCTAAAGCCTACTCTATCAGACCCAAATTTGTACATGGGTTTAGGTGCGATGGATTTAGCTTGAATATAAGCCCAATGACGCCTTGATTCAATTTGGGCCATATTATGTTGCATGGCTACATGTTTTGGTTTAAAATAATAGGATATAAGTATATAACCTTTAGATGGAGCTCAACTCGATTCATGATCACCTCTACTCTAATGGCTTAGATATCTAATGTAATTGTTTTTCTGATGATCTTATTATTCTTCTTCAAAATAAATAATCTGTGCCATGACTGAGTTTGGAATAAAAATTAACATGCTATTTATGTCCATGGTAACATTTTGCACACTTTTATTATCAAGAAGCATTATCTAGTATTCTAGTAAGTTGTCCATTTAGAATAAAAAAGCTTGTAAACATAATTTCCAAAAGTAACTAGTAATTTTAGTAAGATGTGAAATTCAAATTTCATGTAATAATCTATATCTATATTTAGTATTTAAAACTATAACCAAGAAACTAAGAAAGACACATGTCCCCATCCATTCTATTACATTTCTCTAACCATAGTGCCACATGTCATCTTACACTATTAATTTTTTTTTACACCATTTTTTTTTTAATTCTTTCATTAAATTTATACTTCTATCTTTTATACACACTTCATCTCTTCCCTTTAATTCAACCTTTTCCTATTATCTCTTTAATTTTAGCCCTTTCACATTTTATTTAAGCCTCTTTTTCGATTGAAGTTCCAAACTTTTAATTTCTTTAATCATGTTTTCCATTACATATTATACCCTATAATGACTAACTGATTTTTCCTCAATTATCTCTCAATACAATTTTTCTGATTACATATTATACCCTATAATGACTTACTGATATTTTCTTACTTATCTCTCAATACAATTTTATATGAATAACCCGTGCATTGCACGGGCCAGAAGGCTAGTTCTCTAATAACGTACTTATGTTTGACGTGTTCCTTTCACACATAACGTAATAACCTTAACAGCAGCAGCTGAAACAAGAACATGTAAGAATGCTAACGAGTTTTGTGGAGGCATCGCCGGATTTCAATGTTGTGAAGGACTGCAGTGCAACCTCGAAGGTGACTTCCCTGACGCAGGCGGCGAATGCAAGCCAACAACTACGACATGTAACAAGTGTGGCCAATTTTGCGGAGGCATAGCCGCGTTTCGATGCTGTGAAGGATTAGACTGTGTACTTGATGGTGATTATCCGGATGCCGGTGGAGTTTGCAGGAAGCCGAAACTGAGATCATGTCACAAGGTTGGACAAATTTGTGGCGGCTTCACCGGAGCACAATGTTGTAAAGGATTTATTTGTGTACTTGATAATATGAATTATCCAGATGTTGGTGGTAAATGTAAGCGTGTTCATCACTAATCATACACCAAATAAAATTAACTGCATTTGGGTGTGATGTTCATGTTATACTAGTTTCATACCTTGTAACAATCTTTTTGTGAAATAATTTTATGGTTGTATACATGAATTGTGTTGAATTATATCCTACCAAGTGACACATGTAAGGATCACACGTTGATACGAGGCCTTTTGAGAAATGTTCAAAAATAAATCTGTGCAGACTAGGCCTAAAGTGGACAATATCATACTAATGTGGAGTGAAGTGTACACGCGACCCGTTAAGGTGGATGACTCGGGTCCAATTAATGGTATCAAAGCCAGGCCCACAGTTTTGAGACCTTTAATTTAATGCCTTATGTATATTTTCAGGCCCATGGTTTGGGACCTTTAATGGCATATTGGCACGCATTAAGTGTTCTAAGTCAAACTGAATTGGATCATGTGGTCCTTGAATTAAAGCCTTAAGGGACCTTATATGCGAGGGGGAGTGTTGAAATATATCCCACCAAATGACACATGTAAGAGTCCCACATTAATAAAAGTTGAGATAGTTAAACATTTTATAAAGTTAAGGGGCTAAATTTCCTTTGACCATGTGGTTTTGGGATAAAATCTCGTTTGAACTTGTGAAGTGGAGAACCGCTTAAAACATTTTAGATAATAACAAGATGATGATCTGATCATTTTTAGTGGTTCTCTCAAACATTTTAGAGATCGTTTAGACAAATGTGCTAGACACGTAGTAATAAAGATATGAATATTCCCGTAAAAAAAAAAAAAATGAATATGCAAGCTAACTTGTAAGAGAATATTCAGGATCATATCTTATCGAAATCTTAGTACTATTAATTAATTAATTATAATAAGTTCATAGGAATTTGATAATCATTTTTGCAAATGGTACCATACAAGATTTAGTGAATGAGATAAGTTTGACTAGGCACCGGTGCAACTTTTACAAATAATATATTTAATTATTAAATATAATTTATAATAAGTTAAAAATTATACATTTACACGTAGAGAAAACAACTCAACAAGTATCCAAATTAGATCATGTTTTTTCTTTTGTTTAAATCACCAACAACATTGGTTAAATTAGGTGATGTGAACAGTTCAAAAAGTCAATTTTAAAGCAAGTAATGGGTCAGGAGGGAGAGGAATAATCCATTTTTTTTCCTTATTAGGTAAAAATTAAATTATGGGCTTCGGCTCCCAAGGGTACGTGTCGTAGGCTAAACTTGCACGGCGCATGCACCATGAGAGTTGTCTTGAAGTACAACTCCTATCGAGCGGCGGGGTGAATCATTTGCAGACGACTTAAATACGCAACGGAGTACTGTAAGTGGCAGACTGGCCTTGCTGCCACGATCCATTGAGATTCATCCCTATGTCGCTTCAATTCGTCCCCCTCTCCACAACCCTATTCCCTAAAAACACCTATATTTTGAAAAACGAGATTAGCGATGCATCTTATATGCTAAAAATTGCTAGGTAAGGCATTAAGACAAGGCACAAAGCCTAAGTGTTGGGATGTTGGATGTTACAAGGGGGTGTGTCGCATGTGCACAAGAGATGTGCACCCGAGGACAAGGCTTACTTGGAGACATTTTGTCATTTGAGGATATATCGACTTTAATTTGTCGTAAAATAAATATGATGATTACGGATGAATGAGATGGTTCCGGGCACGATTTATGACTTCCAGGGCCCTTTGGGAACCCATGGAAGTACATGGATGCATAATCTTGCCGGGTGTAAAAATGATACATAGAAGCCTAATATGAAGGCTATAATACACGAAATCAGAGTAATTTAGGAGGTGTTGGGACCCGGTGTCGGAAATTCGTGAAACACTACAAGATGTATCTCAGGGTCATATAATATTGTTTCGATCCACATATGACCATTATTTGGCTACGTAAAGGCCCCATGAAAGCTCACAGCCAATATAAGAAGCGTGTACGAAAACGGGTGAATTGGATGCTTAAAGGAAAATTGGATGGTTCCACCTATCCAATTGGACCCCCATAGGGTATTAGGGTCTAAGGTAAACATCTCGTCAACTTTTATTTCCCAGCCAAAAAAGTAAAAAATTTTCAAAATTGAAGGCTATTATCCATGCTTTTTAAGCAATTTTGAAGGTTTTGAGACCCAATGTCGAAAATTCTTGAGAATGTAGGGATACGTCCTGGGATCATATAATGTCGTTTGGAACCATATGTTGCCCGTGGTAGGATTGAGTTTATGAAATCCGTGCAAGTTGTAAACGGGTAAATTGACCGTTTAAAGGTAAATTAGATGGTTCCACCCACCCAATTGGACTCCCGGAGGGTATTAGGGTCCCTGTTAAACATCTCGGCAATTTTTTCGGTCCAAAAAAAGTTAAAATTAAAGGCTATTATCCACGCTTTTTGAGCAATTTTGAAGGTCTCGGGACCCGATGTCAAAAAGTGTTGAGATAGTAGAAGATACAACTAGGGGTCATATAATGCCGTTTTAGAACCATATACGACCATTATATATTGTCATAAATGTTCGTTCATGGTATGCTTGAGTTTATGAAATCGATGCAAGTTGTAAACGGGTAAATTGACCGTTTAATTGTTTAGTTCATTGAAATGGACGGAATGTTGTTTTGTTAAAAGCATTATTAACACTCACGGGGGCAATACATTTTCCACTTTTGCGAACAAATATATATTATTGCATGAGTTGCAATCATGATAATTCTATTCTACTACTCGAGTTTTGAATGCATACTAAAAAATAGAGATTAAAAAATATCTAAAATACAGCATTAACACTACTTCGTGCAAATCAGTAATACTAAATCAAATCTTTTTTCCAAGGACAAAAATATAGGAATGGTCAACCAATAATAATCTTTGTAAACAACAATATAATCCGTTCTTAGGCTTTTCGAGATTCATTATTTTCTGATCATAGACTTTGTTCATTCTACCATCAAATTTTAAGAAAATGGAGAAAAGTTTCCCAAATTATATTGTCTTTGTTATTCTATTGTCCATCTTCTTAACCTTCTCAAGTAAGCTCTAATCCTAGTATTTTTTTTTTCCACTCAAAATTGTACCATTCACTTTTAAATTTTAATTGTAACATTTGAATTTGATTACTAGCTAGTATAACCATATAACACAAACCTGTAAATTCTTGTTAAATTCGTTTCAAAGTATAAAATCAATATTTGATACTTTTAATCAGATATATGAAAGATTTAAATTATGTATTGACAAGCATAAAACTCAAGATAACGTTAGCTAAGTGATCGAGGAAGTATTATTTTCCCTTTCTATATATAATAATGTAAAACACTATCAAATAATCTTCATTTTAAGCACCTTTTCATTGTTATTGTTGCTTAACTTCAGGTTCGATAAGGGCTGCAGTCGAGGTCGAAAAAATCCGCGCTTCGGTAGGGCAAAGAGCATGCCAAACTGTTCAACAATCTTGCGGAGGAATGTCCGCATATCAATGCTGTGAAGGACTACAATGCATTTTCAACGGTGACTATCCAGGCGCAACAGGAACGTGTATGCGACGAACATGTAAGACCGTTCAACAATATTGTGGTGGCACTTCAGCGTACCAATGTTGTGAAGGACTACGATGTGAGCTTGATGGTGATTATCCTGGATCCGGCGGAGTTTGTAGGCCGCTAAAACCATGTCGAAGGACATATCAACTTTGCGGAGGTATCAATAGATTGAAATGTTGCCAAGGACTAAGATGTGAACTTGATGACGATTTTCCAGAAGTTGCCGGTGTTTGTATGCCAGGAAGAAAATGTCAAAGTGATTATGAATCTTGTGGTGGTAGCACTGGACTTCAGTGTTGCGAAAGGTACGCGTGTGTCTATGATGCGAGTAGCTACGCTGGTGATGGTGGTGTTTGTGTGCCTACTTACAAGCAGAGTTCTTCGTCGAAATGATGATATTATTGCTTATTAGTCCATTCATGTGGATAACTCTCATTTTCTTGAGCTATAATTGTGTTAATTTATGTTACATATATGTATTTTTTGTTGAGTGTTTGATTTCTTGTATTAATTTTGATTGTATTGATTGAGTTTAATTAATAAATGTTACGGAGTTTTATTAAGAAATTTATATATATGCTATTGCTATGTGTTTGGGTACAAATTGGATTTTTTATTTTTTATTTTTTATTTTTTTTTTTGGGGCTGCTCATTACAAGCCAAAATTTTCTTCTGTGCACTGCAGGTATTCTCGGCCCAATTCACCAATTGAACCAAAATCGTCTTTAACCCAATACTAAAAGTCTTAGTCGATCTAGATCTTATTGTTTTTTCCCAAATCACTACTACAAAAATGGTCAAAGAGACCCAAACTAAGAGACCATTTTATTCAATAACCGGTCTCTTTGATTCAGGAGACCCAATTTCACAAACAACGGGTCTCTTTGGAATTAGCTTTGGGAGTTGAAAAATAATTGGGACCCTTCATTAAAGATAATAGGTTTCTCTTGATTTTTTTTTAAATGTAGTAAAAGAGAGACCTGTTTTATTGAATAGCCAGTCTTTGGAACTAAAACTTAAGACCGCCTATTAAGTTAGGCAGTCTCTTGGCTTTTTTTTTATTTTTTTTTTATTTTCCTTCTACATACCTCGTTTCTCTTTAATCTCCCTTTACCCCATATGAGTTCTGACCTCTTAAGTCTTTAATTCTCTCTCCTCCTTAAAACCCTTGCTTCCAGCTTCTAGCCTCCAGCATTCTTTTTGATGCAAGTCCATTCTCATTCATCCATTCTCTCTCTTCATTGCAGCCCAACCTACCACCTCTTACCGCCAACAACTCCACCGCATCCCTCCCTCATCACTGCCTCGCGACCGCAGCTAGCGTCTGCAATAGGTTCGTCATTCCCTTGCTCCGATCCGAACACTTGGTGCTCTCTCTTTGGGTTCCAAGGTTTGTCTGTCTCTCCCCTCTTCATCTTATCTTTTTGTTTAATTATTTTTCAGAATGTACTGATTTTCGAATTGATATTTGTGAGTAGTTTTTCTAAATTTTGTTTGTGTAATTTGTTTGGCGAATTGTTCTAAATTTTGAATTTCGAATTTTGAATTTTAGAGATAATTTAATGGAGTGGACTGAAATTTTCATTTTCTTTAATTCTTTTTGATACCACACCAAACTTATTTTTTCGTTTAATGTTTAAATTAGATCAAAATCCATCTCAAAATCACAATAATAGTTTCAAAAATTTCTAGATCTCATCTTGAAAAGGTTGTTTTTATAATTTCATATTACCATGCATTCTCTATTCAGAAGAGTATATTGAAAAAGAAATTCGTGTCTCTTTCACAATTTATTTAATTTATCTTATTGATTAGAGACGTTTGATTTCATTGAATTAGTTGTATTTTATTTTCTAAAAAAAGAATTATGTTTAGTTATATATTTTTCTGTTATTTTCTGTATGTTATTTGGTACTAATGATTTTTATCAGTTCAATTGGATGAGTAGTTTTTCTAAGGTAACTTAATTTCTGTATTTTAGATTTCTAGATGTGAATTTTTTTTTAGGCAAAGGTAGTTGTTATTTACAATTTTCTGGGTTAGATCTTTGAGTTTTTCACCTAATTCGTTTATGTTAATTGCAGCTTTTGAGCGTATGAAGCATATGGCTCAGTCCATATTCGAAGCTAAAGACATTGTCCAACATGATATGAATATTTGAAGCTCACACTGAAGAATTGAAGATGCATATTAGGATTTAAAGATTTTAATACATTTTACATTGGGTTGTGTAATATTTTTTTTTTTTTTTGACAGAATGTGTAATTTGTAGTCTGTACCATATACCAAGTATTTGTATAAAATATTAAATGCAATTATTATTTAAAATTTAAATATTAAATTAAATAATCTATTTTTTTTTATTTTAAAATGACACCAAGAGACCCGTTAAGTTCCATAAGTGGTCTCTCTTTTTTCAAAAAAGAGACTGCCTAACTTCAATAGGCGGTCTCAGTTTTCTTAAAAAAGAGACCGCTTTTCTATAATAAGCAGTCTCACTTTTCCTATTCTAGAAACCACTTTTCTTCAAAAGGCAGTCTCACTATTTTATTCTAGAGACCGCTTTAATAAAGCAGTCTCTTTGCCAAAGAGACCGCTTAGCTTGAGACCGCCTCCAAGGCAGTCTCTTTGGCTTATTTGAACGGGTCTCTTTGGCCTATTTTGTAGTAGTAAATGATAGAGTATAAAACATATTTCTGGGCCTCAACCATCAGCTTAAGCTTTTGGTTGAATTAGTCCTCTAACATGGTATCAGAGCCTTCAAAGTGGAATTAATTCGCACCAGGTATGGGTAGGCCTTTGTTACATCCACATTTCAAGCCTAAAAGGATTTTTATGTGAGGAGGAGTGATAGAGTATAAAACATATTCCTGGACCTCAACCATCAGCTTAAGCTTTCAGTTGATTGGTCCTCTAACACCGAAACACAATTTATGAATATATCATATAGTTAGTTGTAACCTTTTCTTTGTCAAAAAAAACAAAAAAAAAAAAAAAAAACTTGTAACCTTTTCATTTTACCCCTTGTTTTGTTAGAAAAATAAAAATTTAAACATTTATTTGTGTATATTAGTATTCATCATAGAGTATAAAAATGGCTTTTATAAAATTTTACTCATGGCCGTACATTAAAAGGATTTGAGGACATAATTAATTAGATAGTGCAAAAGTCAAACTATTGAAATTAAAAATTAAAATGAAGTACAATAATCCCCGGAATCAAAAACATAATGTATGCTATAAAACAATACATGAAAACACATGATGAACATATACTAAACTCAATCAGTATACTATGAACTAGTGAGTACATATTGGGAAATTCCTTGTTTCTCATATTAAGAAACGAAATTTGTTTCTCACGGGGGCATTTTTGTGAATATATCAACTATTTTTTCATTATTGTGGGCTCCACGATTGAATAAAGTTGGTTTATTTACGAAAATACAATATGAGAAACAATTGTTTCTCACCATGAGAAAATGGGGCATCCTCGTACATATTATAGCTTAATAATTAGCATAAGTGCATACACCCGTACCAGGAGGAAGCTTCTTCTTTCGAGTTTTAATAAGAGGTTCTGTAGGAAGGTTTCGAGCGTGAACGCAGTTCAATCCTTGACAACATACGTACGGACCATAGAGTTGGCACTCTTGAAGGTGGTGTCTACAGTTATCTTTCGACGGAGGTTGTTGATTATCTAAAGGTGTACATAGTCCGAGACCACCTGGTTGCTCTGGTGTCCAACCAAGACAATATAATCCTTCACAACAAGCGTAATCGCCATAACCTCCACAAAGTTGTTTTAGTTTCCTACACGTAGGGTTAGGTTGTGGTTGTGGTGGTGGTGGTGGTGATGATGCCGGTGGTGGTGGTGGTGGTGTGCTCGAGGTATCCGGTACATATGATGGTTGTTGATCATAGGGTCCATAACTCTTTTCCATGGCTGGAAGAAAAATATGAACATATCACCACAAATTTTGTAAGTAACAATTAGTGAATGTTAAAGAGAATTAAGCTAAATATAGTTTTATCATCTTATATGAAGTTTAAGCACTTCACTATTTCACTTCATCTCATACTCCTCTTGTATCAAATTTCTTGCATTACTTTAACTGAATACTCTTGACAATGTACAATTTTGGCTATCAATATCTTTTAATAGTAAAAATATAAATTGAATATATACATTATAATAAATCCAATAGTGCCTTAAATATGGACATTTGTTTTCATATATTTTCAAAAAAATATGATCAAAATAGTGGTGAAAATTCATTATGAAGTTATGAGTAATTAACTAACGAGTTGGTCTTTTAAGAATACTATGAGGCATATATAAAAGGGATACTCAAAATGACACCATGGCGAAATTTTCACAAGGATTAGAATTTTTTGGACAATATATGATTTGGAATTATTATAAATCAATATTATATACACACGAGTGCACCGTATACTCAACTAATCCAAAATTAAATGAGAACGAACTACTCATGGATGAACGGTGCGCCTGGATGTATACGATAATATCTCAATTATTATAATATCTTTGTATGTGTACTTTTCCATAAAAGTATACATCTCCATGCATTTTATATTTAATGAGGGCTTAAATATCTATAAAAACGAGGACAAAATGATTAAATTAGAAAACCCTAAAAGGACAAGAAAAACACTATTTTAAGAAACTCAAATTCAAAAATGGAAAAAATATTATAGGACAGAGGATGTTAGGGCAAAAGGTAACCAAAAAAAAAACACACACACACAAACAATATTAAGAAAGAGTTACAAAAACTAAACCTGATTCAGCCAATGCCAAAAGAGCTAGCAAAATTGACAACACAAATAAGTTGATAAAAATCCTCTCCATTGTGTTAATTAAATGTTTTAAAATTAAATTGAAGTTTGATTATGTTAGCAATGTCCACCATTATATTGCAATACTTATATAGTGCTTCCAAATGCGCTTAAAAAGTCTACTTACTAGGTAAAAATAATTACGAGTCGTGAGCTAGCAATTTCTATGATTACTTACTTAATTATTGAGTTGTTGCGCACGACTAGTTCACTACGATAAAATTTATATATACAGCTTGTTATGGCTATTTTTATCAGATAAACTAAATAGATTTTTAGATGGTTGCAGCCACGTCTTTGGATTATTATGTTTTTGTTGAGGTATACATACCGACCCTCCTAAACACAGTACATACCTTTGTTAGAAAGGATTTTTAAAAAAAAAAATGCAAAGAAATATCTAATACAATTATAGTCTACAAAAATCTATTGATATAATATATCTATGATACTAATGAATCTTATGTAAATTACAGTATTATCTTTCGCCAAACCTGTTATATACACTCGAATTGTACAAAGTTACATGCATCCAATATAAGGGTAACTTTTTCCTCATTTGATACGAGTATATATTTGTGTGCTCATTTTAAGATTCTAAAATGAGCAAAAATATCATATGAGCAGAAAATATTATTGGGTTTACCTTGCACTCGGGTGTGTATGTATAAATTTCTTTGTATCTCTTTAGAATATTCTAGCATTAAATATTATAATCATCTTTTGTACGGAGTATTAAGGTGTATATATACTCTGTAGTACTATGTATAAATATGTATGTGATTATTGGCCATAGGATACAAAATAAAAATTTAAAAATGATATTAGTCTTGTTTGGTATAGAAGCTGGAAAGCTTTTAGCTAATAGAGCCTAGTTAGAGGTTAGCTTACTGAAAGACTTAAAACTCGTTTCGAAAAAATCATTATAAGAACTTTTTGAAATCAACTTATTAATAAGGAAGATTTGTAAATTACCACCCAAAAAGGGATTCTATTTTGAAATTACCACCCATTAAAAAATTTATTTTAAATAACCACCCATTAAATTAAAAAACATTCTAGATTACCACCTTTTTTGAATTTCCGGTGGAATTTCCGATTGTGGGTCCCACCATATTAACCTCTCTCCTTTGTTTTCTTCTTTTCTTCGACCTAACACTCTGACTACTCCATTAAACTCAAATTTAGCTTCTCTCACCAATTTCCTCACTTAATTCTTCCAAAATCATCAATTTTTTTTCCCTCTTTCTTCCTATATTTCTCTGTCAAATTCTCAACCACCCCTTTAGGGTTGAATCAAAACCCTAACTTCACTTTTTTCCTGAAAATTGAATGCTTTGGTTATACTTGCATGTACTGTTAAAGTTGCCTTCCTGCAAATTAATTGCAAACTAGTAACCTAATTGCAAAAAAAACCCCAATTTAATTACCCCATGAACCCTAATTCCTAAATTGGCGAAAAACCCTAATTTATGAAGTAAATGATTCTTACCATAGATACGAATTGAGAGTCTGAACTTCAGTAGATAACTTATTCATACGATACCAGTTCAAATTTGAGGAAATTTGGATGAAATTTGGAGCAAAATGTGTGAATTGAAGTTGGAAAATTTATAAACAAGAGAAATCGGGGAGGAAAACAGTCAAAAGAGTTAAATTAATTGTTAATAGCCGTTATGAGGGACCCTCAACCGGATATTCCACCGGAATTTCAAAAAAGGTGGTAATCTGAAAAGTTTTTTAATTTAATGGGTGGTTATTTAAAATAAATTTTTTAATGGGTGGTAATTTCAAAACATGACCCCTTTTTGGGTGGTAATTTACAAATTTTCCTATTAATAATTAGCTTTTTTACTTTTTGGCTATCAAATACACTTATGCCTTGTTTGGTAAAGTGCATTTTGGAGTTATTGAGCCCTATTATATGTTTGACTGATTTAAATACTACCTTTGAATATTTTTAGTTGCAACTTTGGAATATTTTATATCTCACAAATAATACCCCAAAGTTGAAATTAATAAAAATCGGAGGTGGTATCAAATTTGGGTGTTTGGTAAATAGTTTATTGAAAGAGATTTTTGGACTCAAAAAAGCACGCACTTTTAGAAAACAATCAATACAAAACTTTTTAATATTAGCTTATTAAAAAAATCATCTTTTGTCTATTAAATACACTAAAACAACTAAGTAACAGTTAATTACTAAACACTTTTACACAATAAGCTAAACTATTTATAACCAGCTAGTCAAACTAATTAATACAACCAAGTTCAATATTATTCTTAAATGATTAATTGTATTCAATTCAACTTGCTACATGATTAATCATGATATAGCTAATGTTAGTTTACTGATATCATATACTAGCAGTAGTGATGAGTCCAGCAAAGCAAAGACATGGTTGCATGCACGTAATAACAACGAAAATAATGATGCATCTATATTATATCTTGTTAATTATTTTATCATGTATTTAATTTCCTTAAGTTTTTGTTTGGCTTGTCGATCAACATACAATAAAATTAGTTTTCATTCCATAAGGTAAGCAATATAAATGCTAAGGAAAGCTGAGGAATGTTCAATCACTCGCCTAAAACAATAATAGATCGTATAAGCTTAGCTTAGAAGTGCAACAATCTTCTTATATTTCCTTCATTAAAATGGCGAGTATTCGTATCAACTACACTGTTATGTCAATGATGTTCTTAGCTATTCTTTTACTAAGTGTATCAGGTTTGGCTCCGACCTCTTTTTCTCCTACAATACTCATTATTATTACACGTATTATGTGCTTTGGAGATATTGTTATATACACCTAGTGTACCGTACACCCATAGGTATTTTGTACTTATTTTGATGATTATATTTCATTGATTCATCAAATGAAGAACAAAAACTAATCTTGGGTTAATTGGATGTACAGTAAACCTGGATATATATAAAAAATTTATGTGCACGGGCTAAAAACTTTTTTTTTTTTTTTCTATAATTCTAGTCAAATGTCGTTTTCAATTCATATATGCATGTTCGATTACTCTATAAGTTAAATAATTTTTGAAAAATGGGTGACTAATATTCATGGTTAAAATTATTTCAGTTCCAGCATTCATCGATGCAATTGAAACATCCGAAGAAGAAAAATGTCAAGGTGAAGGCAATATATGTGTTTCTAAAGGTGTATATGCTTGTTGTGAAGGACTAGTCTGCTCAGCTTCCAATATTGTTATTGGTGTTTGTAAAAAACCTCTACCGGATCTACTAATAGATTATGCAAATTGAGACTCCTTATAATCATCGAAATTCATGAATACATACAAGCAACTCTACTAAGTATCTAGAAGAGTTTCTTGTATAATATACCACTATTTGTTTCTAGCTTGCACTGTGATGTTTCTCATAAATGTTCTTTTTAATCAGTATTATTATTCATAATATCATAATTATTGTTAGATAATCAACTCAATCAAAAGCTTAAACAGATGGTTGAGGTTAAAGAATATGTTTTATACTCTATCAATAATGTTCATTTTGTTGCTTTGATCGGTCTTGGATTTATTTTTAATTTTTTTTTTCAATTCAAAGTGTATTGTTTGTTGATGGGGGTACACATACGTATGTCAAATTAAAAAAAAAAAGATTGAATGATCATCAAAGTCAAATATAGTAATAATATACGTTATCTAATCATATATACTTCGTAGAATTTTGTGATTGATTGGTCTACCACAGAAACGAGACTTAATAAATTTAGGAAATTGAACCTCATCCGTTGGAAAAATGGCTAGAAAGCATGGGTGTATTTTAATATCACAACTTAAACTACTAATCATACATATACAATATATTCTTATTGAACTTAAGAAATATGGATGATGTTGACAAAATAACTCAAAGTGTTGGACCTTTGATGGCTGTAATGCAATTTAGGTCAAATTGAATGAGTCTATGTGAAGGGAAAAAAAAAAAATTGCAATCTAACCCATGAAATATCACCGTGATCGAATTGAAAAAGGGACCTTACATTTTTTTTTTTTTTTTTTTTTGGACACTCCTTACATGTGTTGTTTGGGAAGAATATGTCTTAACATACACATACTCATATATAAGTTTCAATTATTACTACCTTTTCTTATTTCAATTAATTTATAATCATGTCAATTATCTTGCTGAACTTATCTTTGCATATATATACAATTGGGCGCTTCTTTAAGTTGAATGAATGTTATCACTTGTTTGATTCACTTTGTTATTTACACCTTTTTTTTTTTTTTTTTTAATCTGCTTTTTTAATCTGCAATTATCATCCACATCACTCGTACTTTAGCGAGTGTTTACTAGTAGCCAAGTAAACATAGTAACCGTGGGGTGCTTACCGCGAAGGCGCTCCAGACTCCAAGCAATAAGAGTGTCCATTGCTTGCTGGCAATATCTTGCCTCAATATTACTTTCTTCATTAGTCTAATACCAAATGTCTTGCATTTTCATGGTTTAGCCCTAAATAACTGACACAATCAACTTTACACATATGGCGATGTACTAGTTTGACTTTATTATTATATACAAGTGATAAAATATTAATAAAAATTATCATAAAAATTATATTATAGAACTTTATATAATATTTATCTAACAACATATTTTATTATTTTGTTATAAATAAATTATGGTCAAAGCTAATACATAAATAGTGAAAAAATTCCACCAATTGAGATGGAGGGAGTTATTATTAGCTTTTATGAATTTAATTATTTTATTGCGTTAGGAATTCTATCTTTACCATATCTTAATCTTAACTATTTTCACATTATTGCAGTTAAATTGAGATAGAGAAAGTACTCGACATAAATCAACAGGAAGAACAAGTACTCCTTACATATGAATTATCAATTACATAAAGATCAAATTACAAAACTAGAAAGTAGCTAGCTAAAACAAATTACAGGCTAAAAAAGGATGCTTAAATTTAAAGAGGATGATTTTGGAATGGTAGGCCAGTGTTTGATTCTCATTAGCCCCAACTTCTTGTTTCAATCGAACGAGTCCCTAAAACCCCGAGGATAGGGGATCCATGTCTAAGTTCGTTTCCTCAACTAGAAAGTGATCAATGAATCAAACTTGAAATTATTATTATGAAGTAATAATATAAGATGAAAGGTAATACTGTTAAATTTGGAAACAATATGAAATGGGCTTGGGCAACCCGAACAAGGAGGAGGAGAATTTGGTCCACAAACTAGGTTTTGGAGTTTTCACACTAAAACCAATTGACAATAATAGGAGTAACTCCTCTACCTTATAAAGTGTGAAAATTGTATAGTACACTAGGGTGTACCATGCTCATGGTACACCTAGTGTTAAATGATGTGTTTTTAACATTTTATTTGCAAGCTGTCAGTTTGTTATTTAAAAAATAAAAAAAAAAATCAATATCTTCCACAATTCATGGGATTCAACGTGATATTCTCCATTTTTACATAACTTTTAAAATTAAATTTCACCATATTTCAGTTTCGAATTAAGAGAGAATAAAGTTTATAAAAAATTTTGTAGAGAGAAAAATACAGAGCAAATTATGAGAACATTATAATAGATGGATCGGAGAAGCTAAGGTAATTTGATTTTATTTGTTATGATTTTAATTTCAGGATTTTACTTATTAGGTTGATTTTATTTCGTTATTATTTTGCACAATTATTGTAAAATATCGTTGTTTTTTTTTTAAAATTTTGATATTTATGAATTTGAGATCCATATGACAAAGGTTGAAGATAGGTTCTTTTATTTTGTCAAAGGTTGAAGATGATGTTTTTTATATTTTGTCAAATGTTGAAGATGGTGTTCTTTATAAATTACTTGTGTTCGTTATTATAGTTATTGAACAATTATATGAATGTTCTTTATTTTTATCCTTTATGTTCTTTGCTTCGATGTTATTTGATTTATTCTGTATGTTCATTGAATTATCACTAACTACGTATATTTTTTTTTTAATCAGGATCGTGAAGGTTGATGACGATATTCTTTTGAGATCTCCTCTATTGATGATTGTTTTTCAGATCTAAAGAACATCTGTAATATTATTAAAGAACATGATAATATTATGAAATGAATATAACTTATATATATACCTACCACGATCCAAATACAAAATTCAAAGAACATTTCACAATAAGCAATGAACATTATGTGACGATAAAAGTACATTGCAATTACAATAAAAAAAACATGGACAATTAAAATAAACTATCAAAAAATCTAATAAAAATCATTATATGATATAATTATGGAGATAAGGAAAAAGGTATAGTTTTAAAAAATAATTGTACATTACAAACAACTATAAAGTACATCATGTTTTCTAATAGAGAACATTATTAAATCACATAAAGAACATCACAAAAAATTTATATATACCAACCCTAAAATGAATATTGTAACTATATATATTAAAGGTGAAAAATATGAACGAAATTAAAAAAAAAATTGAAAACTAAAATTTTGAAAACCAAATTTATAAATTTAATTAAATTTTGAAATTTAAAAACAAAATCTTAAGTTATTTTTAGGTCAAATAATTTTAGAGAATAGAAATTCTTTTTTTTTTTATAAAGAACATTATATAGTCATATAAAGAGCATCATTTAAAATTTGAAATTTAAAATTCAGGTGCATGGTACACCTGGGTAAAGCTTGATTCGTGGAGGCGGATGCACAATCCGCATGGTGCATCCGCTCCAAAGTACAAAAAGGCGGAATGAACATGCAGGTATATACTAATGTACATGGGCATATAAAAGAACACAGTGTTCATTTATAATGTACATGGACATATATATAAAAGAACATAGTGTTCATTTATAATGTACATCAGATTTTTGTGCAACAATTTTGTATATTATTTTTGTATAATGATATAATTATTTTTTTTGTATAATGAAATAGATAAACAGTACTATAATTATTTTTTTTTACCATACATTAATTACAATCATTTCAATTTTTTTTTTTACCAAAAGTTCACTTTCTCTCTCCAAACAAAACTTCAAACCCATTTAAATTCCTCAAACCTCAAACAAAATTTCAAGAAATTCGAAATTTTGAGTCCAAAATTGTTCAAGATGACAAATAAAAACGAAAGGTAAGACCAAATTCGACATTCATACTTGTTTATTTGACATTCATACTTGTTTATTTTGAGTTTGAGTGTTTGTTTTTTATAAATTTGATTGAAAATTGTAGTATTTGATTTTATTGGGAATTAATTGCAATTTTGATGTTATTTTGTTGTTACAATGAGAAATAAAATGAAGTTCTTGAAGAAGATCGTCCGACTATACCATTTTTGAAGAAGAAAGCAAGCAAATAGACAATTTTAGAAAAAGTTGTAGATTCAAATAATACAATGTACATTAAAATACAGTAAAATGTTTTTTTTTTCATATACTTACATGATGCAAATAATACAATGTACATTAAACATGTAACCAACATTATAACATATATATTCATTAGAATATAATACAATGTACATTATAATACAATAAAATGTACTTTTTTATATGCATACATAGTCATTTATACCAAATGTACATTTACTATATGAATAATGTTCTTTAATATTATCATGTTCTTTACTAATATTACAAATGTTCTTTAGATTTACAAAAAAAACATATAAAACTAGATGTTCTTTATAAAATAGCAATATGTTCTTTATAAAACAACTATATGTTCTTTACTGAACAACTAAATGTTCATTTCGCCTTTTTTTTTTTAAAGAAAATCGGATGCACCATGCTTAGTTCATCCGCCTCCACAGAAAAAATTTCAAAAAATAATACTTCCTCTGTTTTTTTTTTTTTTTTTTTTTTTTTTTTTTTTTTTTTTGTTGACACATTTCTATTATCACACTTGCATTTTCAACGCATGTTTTTAACGACTAATATCTCTAAAAATCAGCATTGTGAAATTATAAAAAGTGGATATTAATAAAATATACATTGAAACAATTCAAATAAGATCCCACATAAATATGTTTTATCGTATCTATAAACCACAAAAGCAAATCAAAGCGTGTTGTGTGAATAGGGTAAAAGTCAAACGGTGTTAACTAATAAAAAGTAAAAAACGGAAGAAGTACTGTGTATTAAAAGAATATTATTTCAACACTTTTGTATCAGGTGCATAAAGAGCTAGTTTTAGGTCTTTTTTGAAGAAAAAAATTTCTTTAAGGTCAAAGCTTGCCAAAAAAATTATAAAGTTGTTTTGACAATAAATGAGCTTTATAAAATATTGCGTTTTGTATGCGCCTGGTCACAACATGTAGTCGGCTAGATGTAAAAGAATAAATTAACTCCTAAAATATGCAATGACTGAGTAACCCCAGCCCTATCACACTAACCGAGTAACCCTATCATACTGACCGAGAAACCCTTATAACACTAATCGAGTAACTCCAATAACAATAACGAAGTAACCCCTATGATGGATGGGCACAACATATAATAATTTGTGCTCTACATATACGTACATATTTTATTTTATTTTACGGTAATATATGGGGTGGAAGATGGAGGGATTAACCATCCCTCCATTCCTATATCCTCACGTACACCTATCTAATGATCTAAAAGAAAGTTAAACAGACAAAAAAAAAAAAAAAAAAAAAAAAAAAAAAAAAAAGTGCTTCATACAAAAGGATGAACAAATATACCTAATTTTGCAGGTGCCAAAACTACTAACACGGTGGTCACAACGAAGAAGTTGATTGAATTCCTTGCCATTTTGAAAATGAAAGTTGGAAATTCCACTTGATAATATTGTTCTAACTTGTTCTTAATGTAATATATACAGCTCGATTTCGAGATCGAAAGCTATTAATTTTATTTATAAAGATATAACGAATTCAATTATTTTAGGTATCGCTTGCGTGCAGTCATGCAAGTTTGTGGTGAGAATATTAGTACTAAAATACACATGTACATTACAGCTTGCTACAATTATTTATATTACACACTACCAACATTATTATTGTTCTTGCAATCTGTTATTGGATATATTTTTCTTCATATATGAAATATAAATTGTTTCCTACATGCTAACATACTTTGAATCAATTTAATTTATTAATACATCAACTACTGAACCAAGATCGACTTCATCATTTTATACCATCAATTCATCAAATACCAATAAAGGCCGTAATTATGAGCTGTATTTACTAGCTACCCCACTTGCTTTATCATTTTCTTTTACTTGCTCTCATTTCCTTAATATATGTGCCTAAATTGAACACATCAATTAAATAGAAACAGAGAAAGTATATACACTCCCAATTTCAGGATAATTAATGACATAATTTCCTCATTTGGCTGTTTATATAACCCACCATTATTAAAATGTTCTTATCTCATGTCTTTGACCTTGTTTGGATATTGATCACCTAACTTGGTCCAATATACGTATGCATGGATGTTATTCAGCCGCCGCACATTTTAAGTTGATATTCACTGACAAAAAATGAAATTAATCATCCTATAAATGACAATAGACATTCAATTAATAGAGTAAATAAATCTCAAATAAAGATACATACAACTTCATAATAACACTACAAATTTTTCAAAATACAATAGTGTAAACAAATTACAATAATAGAAATTAAATATAACATAAAGAAGAAGGCCATTGATCTCATTTCATATGGCTAGCTGTGATCTTAGATTAAAGTTTAATCGGCTCGCATATCCCAACACCAGGAGGAAGCATCAGTTGTTCGGGTTCAATGCCCGCGACTGGAGGCAGTGTTCGAGGATGAACACAGGTTAATCCTTTACAACAGCTATAATCACCATAAGGCTGACAGAGTTGATGCGCAATTTGACACTCTTGTGCTGGTAATTGTGGTGGTTGATTCGAAGGCGTACAAACTCCAACTCCTCCAGGAAGGTTTTCAAACCTACCTGCGCAAACAAACCCTCCGCAACAACTATAAGCACCGTAACTTGTACAAAGTTCAAGCAACTTCCTACATGTAGGGTTAGACGGTGGTGGTGGTGACTTTGTCGACGAGTAATAAGCTGCTTGCTGCTCGCCATCATATGAACCATCAGCTGGAAGTACATAGCACATGAAACACAAATTATTAAACAACATTTAATATAATTAATTATTATAAAAAAAAATTTGAGTTGAGGGAGCGCAGTTAATCTTCATGGTAAATAAAAATTATTTATCTAGTGACATTTCTGTAAATAAATAAACATAAGATCTCAGTCATCATGTCATTTTCGTTCAACATTTATGAGACTCGTATTTAATAAAAGTTATTAATTTATTTACAAAAACGCAACTAGATAAACATTTTTTGTTTATCAAATAAACATGTATTTTTTTAAAAAAATTTTAATTAAAAAAATATGGAAAACAATCAATTTGACATGAAATTAAATCAAATAGAAGAATTGAACCAACCTGATCTTGTAAAAGCCAAAACTATTGCGAAGAAAATGGCGGCTATGACAACGGAATTGGTGGTAAACCTCGTCATTTTTTACTAAATTAGAAAGGTTGCTGAGTTTATGTTCATTAGCATCGGATACTAGTATTTATAGATTTCCAAATTTGCTCTAGTGATAGAGATAGATGTTAATTATTAGGGTTGGATAATTATATTAGTCAATTATTCATTAGAGATAAGCTGATCGTGACTTATTGATAGTAACGTGTCCAGCTTGTTATTAATGCTAATTTGGTGGACAACATATTTTAGTTGCAGCCACGTCTTTTAGTAATGGATGCGACTACACTAATTTCGATCACTTGAACTATTTACATAACTCACTCTTACTAAGTTACTATAGTATATTAATTAGTATTCTCTTTTTTAGATACAATCATACAACTAGCCATAAGTTATTTCGACCATTAATATCTTTATAATTCTCAATGATTTATATATAAAATATAGTATCATAAGATAAAATTGTTAGATTCGTCTCAATGTGTAGTTATATATCATCGACTTTTAATAAGTTATGTAAATACACAATATAATTAAAGATATTAATGATCAAAGGAATGAGTAAATCATAGCCTTGGCTTGCAGGGGCCAGTCCCCGATTCTACCTCGAACTACTAGCTCCCTTCGATATGAAGCTTTCATTCTAGAACATTGTGTAATCATTGTGCAGCCTAATACGGCTAAACTTTCTGTTAGTTGAGACGAATAATACAAGAGGGGGGTGAATTGTATAGAGTTCCTAATGACTACTTTTTGTGGATAAATAAACAATGCGTAAAGGAACTTAAGCAAACACACAGATTTTACGAGGAAACCTTCCAGCGCCCAACTGGAAGTAAAACCTCGACCCTACCTTAGGGATTTCAAACACAAAACACTTCACTATAATAGGGCAAACACCAAGTTACAACCTATTAGACACAGACCTTTATTTCACAAGTTCCTCACTGGATCGGACTTGCTACTTGATAGGACCCTATCCTACCCAATCTAAGCACCACACTTAGATTCACTCGTACCACCAAAGTACTACACGTACTCCCAAAGTACACAACACTCGTACCACCCTAGTACAAAACTCACAGCCTCACCAAGAAGCTTACACAAAACTGTATGTAACACAAACTATAAATATCACCCAAATAACCCAACCAATACAAATATAAGACGCCTATTATGATAGGTAAGCAATGCACGAAATCCGAAACTAATATGATAAGTTAAAAGCTTGGTAAACTTACTCAGTTAAAGCACTGTGATTTCTCCACGCATAAACTCACAAAAACCTAAAACATTTTGCTCTCTACTATTTATACAAGTAACACTTGTATAGAAGGTAGGTTTTCTAAAAAGATAAATATGTTAACTTGACTTATCTTTTAAACACGGTTTTAGCAAATCAAGTGGAATAAAATCTTTTCCGAAAATAAGTATAAAAGATATTTATTAAGAAGACTTATCTTTCTTAATAAACCGAGTTTAGAGAAAAATAATCTTTTTAGAAAATCTTTTCCTAAAATCTATCTTTTATTATTTTCCATATTTATTTTATTTACCAAGCAAACTTATCACGTTTCTATTAAATTTCGTGCACTAACTTACTTACCATATTAACAATAATTTCTAAAAATAAAACCTTAACTATTATTGCTGCGCCGCACTCTGATTAGATGAATTACTTGGGCTCCAAGCATATCAAGTTCCACCAAAGAACTTAACTGCTAGTCTTCAAGTTCCTTTTAGGGAACGTTCCTGTTAGGGAACTTAGTTCTTGTTAGAGAACTCTTCCTCTGATTTGTTTAACTTCTTCAATAAAGATCTTCTTCATGTCTTCTTAGATTCAGATGGTTCTTCAATCACCAAGATTATTCTGCACCTTGACTAATCACACACTAGAGAATCTTTATTAGTTGAGTTTGCTTTTAGTTCAAGTTCCTCATCATCAAAACCATTATGCTTCAATACTTTCATTTGTAATAGCTCTGACTATCATTTTGGTACAAAACTAACTCTACTAATTAGCAAATAATTACAGTTATTCAGCAGCCGCCGTAATTATGAAGGGTCCTTTTGTATATTTTTTGTGGCCATTAACAATACTGTTACTCCGATCCCTCGTGGGGGGGGGGGGGGTTGTGTGATATGAGAGAGATAAAGAAAATTTAATATATTAGTTAAAAAGAAAAGTAATGCATCTAAATTAAAATTTTTATTTATGAAAAAGTGATGCACCTGAAAATAAAAATAGATGAAGTATTTATTTTAAGTTTTAAAAGGTCTTTTATGGGGGTAGGATGGACTTGAAAGGCAGTTTTCTCTTCTTAATTTTCTTTTTTTTTTAAAAAAAAAATTGAAAGTTATCTTATATTAATTTTTTTTTTGTTTCAATAAATAACCAGAGAATTCATTCCTGAGCCATGCTCGATTTTTAAAATTAATTGATAATTAAATATAGAAGTCTCTAGAGAGATGTGACACAGTAGTCAATTATAATAATAGTCTCCAAAAAATTATAATAATAAAAAAAATATAATGTATTTTCTAGGAAAATTAACGCTTCTAATATAATAATAATAATAATAATAATAATAATAATAATAATAATTTTTAGAGTTTAGGAGAGATAATTCCCTTAAAAAAACACTCTAATTTAGTATAGAGTAATAGATTTAACATTTTAATTCATAATACTATATTGGAAAAAGAAAGCCTGGTTATAATTTCGATTGACAATTAAAAAAATAATAAACTCGAAAATTTTCATTAAGAATACTTAAACTCCAAATGTTTTTTGTTATGAATACTTAAACTTATACCACATTAAAAGACATGCAATAATGCTTATATGAAGCAACATGGCCCTTATAATATTAAAGTATTTACTAACAAGTAGTTGCTTAAATAAAAATAAATAAATAGCTGTGATAAAAATGTGAAATAGTTGATTTTATTAAGAAGTTTATTTAAAGAATAGTCGTTAACTTATCATACATGATGTTTCGGGTGAAAACAATGGGACCTTGCCGAAGGTCCAATGAAGTGGATGAAGACTAGTCCGTTCCAAATGATGCTGGGCTGAAGGTTTCCTGCACAGCAAACACACGTAAAACTGGCCTCGGGAGTGGATCCGAGGAAGACCCCTCCGATGCCGAAGTCAAACAGTGTTTAGAGAGAGAAAGCTATGCAAGAGAGTTAATGCTTGAGGCTTTAATGTGAATTAATGATAAATGATGTAATTGAAGGCTTTTATACCTTAGCTTGGCAAGGAGAATGAATGGGCTAGACTTAGTCATGGGCTGACCATGACCATTTGGCCCACTTGACTCTATGTTGACTTGGCAAGATGGAGGATTGGGCCTTGACCTTGGCATATTGAATCATTTAATGACTAGGCCCAATCAGCATAATTGAACCCAAACAACTTACCCCCCAGACCCGATTTGGAAGGATGACGGGTCGGGTTTGAGTTTAATAAAAATGGAGGGAAGTAAATGATTTAATTAAATCAAAATATTTAAATTTTAAACAGTCATGAACGAAATAACTGTAATTAGGATAATTAGTGGGAAGTTGAACGGATAATGGGCAGTTAACTGGAAAGAAGTGTGTTTAACGGTTACTTAAGGAGGCATTTAAGAGGGATTAAACATTTCGACCTTCAAAATTCCTCTTTCTGGAAATATAATGCCGGATTTGTTCTTTCTCTCCTCATTTCTTCACCGATTCACACTCGAATTTCCACAGAAACGCCATATTTCGCTTTGAAAACTTCGCTCAATACCCCAGAACCAAAGGTTGGCACTTGAATCCATTGCTCCGACTGACTTAATCGGCACATTTTGACCTATTTAAAGGTAAATTTCTTCGAATTTCCCTTGATTTTCTTAAATTTTTGAAAGAATTCCCCTTTTCCCAACTTCTTCCCTTCGAATTAAACTATGGCTCGAGGAAGAGGGCGTCAACCTGGACGGCAGGGTCAGGCTAGGGACCCCAGGGACCGCGCCGATGTCTTGAATGGGGAACGAGTCGAGGAAGACCCGGAAAGGGGTATTCCGGCCGTTCCTCTGAACGCCACGGCACCCCAGCAAGACACCGGGGCTGATGACGCAGAGCAGGTAGAGGATTTGCCCGCTGTGCTCTAGAACTTGCTCCCTGGGCATGCTGAGTGGCGAAATGCCGAAGCCCAGCAAGCTATGATAAAAAAATGCCCCTTACTCCTGGTGGGTTCGGCATGCCGAAGCCTATCGGTTTGCCGAATAGACAGAATTGCACTACGGCATTTTTGAGGAAGATGGGTACTGGTGCCGAATGCTCGCACCAACCAACAGAATTTATCGTCCACCCCCTGGGTATGTAGGGGTGTACACTCGGCAGCTGCAGTACGGGCTTCGGTTCCCTCTAGATTCCTTTGTCAGGGATATTCTAATTAAGTATAGGATTTCCCTGTGCCAGTTAAAGCCTGTCAGCATTCGGCGGGTGATGACCTATCTCTGGGTATGTCGGTTTTTTGTCGTTAAACCGAACTGTCACTGTTTCCGAAAGATGCACAAGCTGGTGCAGAACACCCAGAGCATATATGGTCATCACGGGCCTGGCTGGTGGCGAATTGAGAGCCATCCACAATATTTGACTATGTGGTCGAACGATTCTTCGGATAAGGATTGGAGAGGCCAGTGGATCTGGGTAAGGGTTCCCGCCGATCCGGAGCACCCCCATTTTTTCGGGGCTCCCCGTTATCTCTCTAGGCCCGATTCAAACGTGCAGGATTTGGGTCTTGAAGACCCTGACGCCGCTCGTCATCCCAGCTACGAGCAGATGAGTTTCTTCGGGAAGCAGGAAAATCCTAGGGGAACCGGCCGAATGAAGTTTATCCCAACGAGATGGCTTCCGGGTAACCATTACGTCTTCCAAGAGAAGATGTTGGCGGTTGTCGGCCTCAGCCGAAAGCACAGAGGCGGTAAGTACCTTCGGCTGGGGCCGAGGAATTGTATTATTTATTTTCTTATTGCTTACTTTTGATGTTCATTCCCTCAGTCTAACCTTCGTTTCGCCTTTTCAGAGCTGAGCGAGGCCACCTCGGGTATCGACTACAATCGGTTGGGCGTTAACACTGAAAGGGTCATCTTAGACCGAGCTCCGGCGATCACTGCTCCAAAGGACCGTCCGTTGCATTTACATTCAACGGGCCTTCAGATCGAGGCTGCTGCAGATTATCTGAAGTAGAAGCCTTGGTGGGAGAAGCGGGATCCTTTGAGGCCCCTATTACCCGAAGAAGCACAGGCTGCTCAGACAGCCGAAGACATGACCAGGGCGATTAACTCCTTGGAAGGAGGTGAAGGAACGTCCGGTGCTGCCGAGTAGGGTAATTCTGCAGCCGAAGCTCAGCCGAGGGTTTCGGTGAGATCCTTAGCCTTTGTTCTGTTTTCGTTGTTTTTTGTTTTTTTTTTTTTGTTGTTTTTTGTTTTTTTTTACTCAAGCCTTTAATGCCCCCCATTTCTGCAGTCTGAGAAAGGAAGCGAAAGGAGAGAAGGGAAAACTCCTGTTCATCCTGAAGATTCGCCTTCATCTGAATCTGAAGAAATGGACGAACAACCCTTAGCCAAGAGGAGGAGGAGGATAGCAGTGCTGGGTCCTCGTCAGTTTCAGACGGGGCTGATGCCTACTGGAGGCATACATATAAGGGAGCCTGATGAAGGCAGAGGCTCGCCGAGGGCTCCCCCTCCGCCAGAAAACCCGCCTCCTCGAACCCCTCCTCCACCTCTTGAAACTCAAGAAATGGAGGTGGACCAGAGAACTCCCGACCCGAAAGGGGGGGTTCAAGGAGAAGATCTGAATCAAGGGAGTGCTGTAGGGCACTCTGCTGAAGCCGCTGAGAAACCCACTGCTGAAGGTTTCTCAGGCGATATTGAGAGGGAGGTTGACGCCTTGATCTGTCAACCCGAGCCAGGGGAGGAAGAAGAGGTCACCATTATTGCCCCGGGTAGAGACCAGCTGGGTTCCACCGAAGGGGAAAAGAATGCTGAGCCGGATAAGGCTCAGGAGGTTCCCTCGTCTTCCTTTCCCTTATTCCAGACGCTGAATTCTGGAGACCTAGGTTTCTCGGCCCCCCGCATCACAATCCTTGAATCAGTTTGGGAACACATTTGGGGCCAAAACCGAGAAGGAGCTGCGGGCTACTTTGGCGACCTTATTGGTATGTCCGAGGTAGATCGAGCTAGGGTGTGGTCGCTGAAGGCCACTGCTGGAATGAGTGAGTCCAGCCGAAGGGTCCCTGACCCTGCAAGAGACAACCAGCAACTGCTGATGTAGGTACTTAGCCATTTATTTTTCTCCTCCCTTAATTCAGCTCTTCAGTTCAGAGTTGTTTCTGTTTGTGTATGTTTTTTACTAACGTGCTCTTGTAATCAGGTTGTGCACAATCAGACTCTCACTGTAGAACTGATAGACACCCTCCAGGACAAGCTGGAGCATGTCTGGAAAGACACCAAGATCGCCCAGGAAGAGGTAAAGTTGGCGGCGCTGAAGCAGCAGGCTGCTGAAGAGAAACAAGCCGCTGCCGAAGAGTATGAGAGGCAGGCTGCCCAAGCCCTTTAGACCTTCTGCCACGCCATGGAGACTGAAGTCTTCCCCACTCTAATGTCAGGGGAGAAAGTCATCAACGAGCTTTGGGCCTTCGACATTCCTAGCTTCAGGGCAGCCATTTCACGCCGAGTGGCTGCCGAAGCGGCTGAGCAGGTCCAGGAGGTGGAGCAGAGGCTGGAAGCCCTTGAGTCTAGCAGGATGGCTGCTGAAGAGGCTCATCAGGGACACTCAACTGTCTACTGCTCAAGCTGCTGCTGAGGACTAGGACCAGAAGCTGAAAGGTCTGGAGGATCAGCTGAAGGCTAAGGGAGATGATCTGACCCGAGCCAAGGCCGAAACTTCAAAGGTCCAATCAGAGCTTGATGAGCAGAAGATCTCCTCCTCCAAACTCTCCAAAGAGTTAGAAAAATCTAAAAAAGATTTGGGGGAGAGTCAAAAGAAGTTGGTTGATGCTGAAGCCCAGCTCCGGGTTCGTCTCTACACCCAAGAAGACTATGAGATGGGCTACACGAATGGGTTTAGGGTGGCCCGGAGGTTGGCTCTCCATGCTGAGCCATCGCTGGATTGGGCTAAGTGCGCACTTTGGGTTCAGGATCCCGAAGATCAACACATGAAGTACCCTACTCCCGTTGAGTTCGAGATTCTAAAGGCTGAAGCAGCCGAGGAGGAAGCCGAACGAAGGGAGCTGGAGGCTGAACAGAGAGCCGCTGATGCCCAGACGAGAGCCCAACCTGCCTCCTCTGCTGCTGGAACTAAGACTGCCCAGGGACCAGGCGCTGCTGACCAGCCTGACCCTTCGGGCAGTCGTCTTCAGAATCTTGCGGATCGACATGTGCTTAACTTTAAACTTGCCGCTTTCTGAATATCTCTTTTTGCCTTGTTTTTTGCTTCAGCTTGCCTTGATGTACAAACAGTTTACTTTTTGTTTTTGTACATATTTCGGAAACTGTTATTTTCCGCTTGTGGGCGGCTGCCGATATTTTCATTCTCGTTATTAAAACACTTATGCTTGTAGCTCGTTGTCCGAGCATAATTTCCATTTATGAATCTGACATTTTCCTCTTATTGCGTTGCTTTGAACTTGCATGTTTGAATATTTGGATTGCTTTGAACGAGAGTCCATTTTTTTTTTTTTTTTTGTAAATTGCTAAGTACAAAGCTTCGGCTTCGAGGTCTCAGCTGAGGCAGTCTGCACTTGTGGTGCCTCTTGCCCCCCAGAGATTTGAAGACTTGATCTTCAAATTTCTGAGATCATTTTTCTTTTCCTTGTTTATTTTCTATCAGTTATGCTATTGCTCTTGATTTTCTGTCTATTTGAAAAAATGGATATTTCAAACACGGGGCCAGCTGAAGGCAGTGTTTCAAATAATGGCTTTCTGGGATACAGGGCTCAGTTAAGGCAATATCCCAGATTTGTCCATGGACTCATTGCCTTACAGAACAAGTCTTACTGAGCTTTTCGCCTCAGCTGAAAGACTGGTGTTCTTTAAAAGGCGAGCTTATCGGCAATCCGAAACCTGATGCTCTGAGGGCGAAGGTTTCGGACAGGGTCGAAGGAAACCCCTGAAGAGTAGATAGAATAAAGAAAAAAATGAAAGACTAAAGGTTGCAAATGTTTGTAGAAAATAGTGGCTCGGAAGCCTTTCATTATTACTTCAAAATGTACTTATGAGGATTGTTCTGCCCCGAAGGGTTTACACCTGATATTTCTTAAGTACATCCGCATTCCAATGATTTTTCAGCTCGGTTCCATCCAACTGCTGAAGTCGGTATGTTCCCGGCTGAAGCTCATCATAGATTTCATAGGGTCTCTCCCAAGCAGCTGAGAGCTTCCCATGAATTCGGCTTTTCTGGACCGCAGCAGCGTTCCGAAGGACGAGGTCTCCAACTTTGAGAGGCCTTGCATGAACTCTTCGGTTGTAAAATTTACTGATTCTCTGCTTGTATGCGGCCATTCTGACTCAGGCCGAGTCTCTTACTTCGTCAAGGAAATCGAGAGATTCCTTCATAAGTTGCTCATTCTCGACCGAGAAGTGGTGCACTCGCAGGCTTTCAGAGCCAATTTCCACTAGGAGAACGGCTTCGGCGCCATACACCAATTCGAAGGGTGAATGGCCTGTTGCTTCTTTTTCGGTTGTCCGAAGGGACCAGAGAGTTCCTGGGAGCTCCTCTAGCCATTTGGACTTTTGATCCTCTACCCTCTTTTTGAGGGCATTTAGAATCTGTTTATTTGCAGCTTCGGCTTGTCCGTTACTTTGCGGTTGGCATACCGCTGAATATGCCAGTTTGATGCCGAACTGATCTGTATACCACTTCAGCGGCAGATTATCAAATTGCCTTCCATGATCAAAGACAAATACTTTCGGGATGCCGAAACAAGTGATGATATTCTGCCAGATAAATTTCCTGACAGTTTGCTATGTAATGTTCAAGGCTTCTTCAGCCTCAACCCATTTACTAAAATAGCCGACACCGACTATCAGCCACTTTTTCTGGTATGCAGCATCCGGAAATGGGCCCAGGATATCCAAGCCCCATTGGGTAAATGGAAGTGGGCTCAGCACGGGCTGAAGCTCCTAGGCTGGCTGATGGATGACTGGTGCAAATTTTTGACATTTTTCGCACTTTCTGACCAGCTCCTTAGCGTCTGAGATCATGGTAGGCCAATAGTACCCTTCCCTTAATTCTTTGTGGGCTAGGGTCCTTCCCCCAATGTGGTTCCCACAAACGCCGAGGTGGATTTTCCGAAGGATATAATCTGCATCTGTCGGCCCCACGCATTTCAGCAACGGGGATGAGAAGGATTTGTTCAGCAGCTCCCCCTTGAAGACAATGAACCTATAACCGGTTCGCTTCAACTTGGAGGCCAAAATTTTTTCTTCGGGAATTTCTCCCCGAAGCTTGAAAGCTAAGATGGGATCCATCCAGCTTGGCTCTTGGTCAGCGCAGCACACTTCAGGTGCTTCGTCAACACTTCTTTCTCGGCGCACCTCCACATAAACGGATCGGTTCAGCTCAGTAAGAGTTGAACTAGCAATTTTGGAGAGTGCGTCGGCTTGTGCATTCTGACCCCTTGGGATCAACTGAACTTCAAAAGTTCTCAGCTTTGCAATAACTGATTTGATCTTGGCAAGATATGATATCATCGAGGGCTCTTTGGCCTCATATCTGCCACCAATCTGATATGCAACTAGTTGAGAGTCTGTTTTCAGACAAACATGCTCGGCTTCCAGCGAGATGCACAATTCTAGGCCGGCAATGGCCGCCTCATATTCGGCTTCGTTGTTCGAAGCTTTGAATGAAAATTTTAGTACATATTCGAAGGACTTGCCTTCAGGAGAGGTTATAACCACCCCTGCCCCCGAACCATTCACGGTGGAGGATCCATCCGTGAAAACGGTTCAGGTTTTCATTTCATCGTCTAGCGTCTCCTGGTACGAGCATTCGACCAGGAAGTCCGCCAGAGCTTGAGATTTTATGGCCGCTCTCGGCTGGTATCTGATGCTGAACTCTGTGAGCTCGAAAGCCCATTTGGCTAGCCTACCAGATTTTTTAACTTTGCCGAGAACCTTTTCCAGCGGCTGATCAGTCAAAACCACTATCTGATGACAATCAAAATAGGGTCTTAACTTCCGAGCAGCTACCACCACTGCATAAGCAACTTTTTCGAGTAAGGGGTAGCGGGTCTCGGCATCCGTCATAGTGTGGCTGACGAAATAGATCGGTTGCTAAATTTTATTTTCTTCTCTCAGCAGCACTGCACTAATGGTGGCTATGCTGACAGCCACGTATAAGTACATGGACTCTCCCTCTACTGGGCTAGCCAGTGTTGGAAGTTGAGCTAGATGCTCCCGAAGCTGCTTGAAGGCTTCTCTCTGCTCGTCCTCCCAAACGAGCTCTTTTGTTTTCGGGAGTTTTAGGGCTTTGAAGAAAGGTAACCCCTTATCCGAGGCCTTGGAGATGAATCTCGAGAGGGCTGCCATTCTTCCGGTGAGCCGCTGAACGTCCTTTTTTGTTTTTGGCTCGGGAAGATCGAGTGCTGCCTGCACCTTGGCGGGATTGGCATCAATCCCTCTTTTGCTGACCATGAATCCAAGGAATTTCCCTGACTTCACGCCGAAAACACACTTCTTCAGATTCAGTTTCATCTGGTGCTTTCTTAAAGTGGCGAAAGTTTCCGCTAGGTCCTTAACATGGTCTTCATCTTTTTTGCTTTTGACAATGGAATCGTTGACATAGACTTCCATGTTTCGGCCTTTTTGATCGGCGAAAACTTGGTCCACCAGCCTTTGATATGTTGCCCCCGCATTTTTCAATCCGAAGGGCATCATTTCGTAATTGTACACCCCGGCGTTCGTGACGAATGCTGCCTTTGCTCGGTCGTCGGGGTGCATGAAGATCTGATGATACCCAGAAAATGCGTCCATGAAACTGAGCAAAGCATGGCCACTTGTCGAATCGACTAGCTGATCGATCCTCGGCAAGGGATAGAAATCCTTCGGGCATGCCTTATTTAGGTCCGTGAAGTCAACGCACATTCTCCAGGTGCCATTTGCCTTCTGAACTATCACCACATTGGCCAGCCATTCTGGATACTGACATGGTTCGATGAAGCCTGCATCCAGCAACTTTTTGACCTCGGCTGCGATGTCTCGGTTCTTATTTGCGGAGTAATTCCGCTTCTTTTGCTTAACTGGCCGACATGTTGGGTCGACGTTAAGCTTATGAGAGATGAGGTTTGGACTTATCCTGGGCATGTCAGCTGCCGAGAAAGAAAACACATCTCGGTTGTCCCGAAGGAGTTGGATGAGCTCAATGCGGACTCTCGGATCAAGATCCAGCCCGATTGTAACGCATTTTTCGGTGTCTCCTTCAGTCAACTCAACCGTTTCGGTCTGCTGGTCCAGCTCCATTGCCGTGGGGCTGGACTCTTCGCTTTCAGGCCTGTTGTCTATGTCAGCAGGGGTTCTAGACTTTTTCTTTTTCGGCTGGCTCTCTGAGTCTTTCGGCTCAGATGATGAGCTAGCCTTTTCTTTCCCTGGCCCTTTTTCTTTGGCCAGGTCTCCTTGCGCCGAAGCACTTAGGCCTTTTGGCTTTTTAGCGCTCGGCTGCCTGTCTTTCTCCTCTTCATCCTCGTCGTCATCTTTCGTACGACTGGTGGATGGCTTGAGGTAGTTGCACCTTCGGGCCTCCTTTTGGCTGCCCTCGATTCTCTCGGGGTAGCCAACATCTGAGACATAGATCATCAACTGGTGGTATGTCGAGACTACCCCTTGGATCTCGTGAATAATGGGTCTCCCCATAATCATGTTGTACACAGAAGGAGCATCGATGACCAAGAATTCGGTCATGATGTTCCTGGCTGCCTCATCACAGCCGATGGTGACAAGAAGTGTTAACTTTCCCGTCTGGATAAGTTGAAGCCCCATTAAATCCGGATACCAGGTAGGGTACCGGCGTGAGGTGCTTGGGCTTCAACTTGATTTGGTTGTAGGCCTTTCGGAACAAAATGTTTGCTCCGCTGCCGCCATCAACAAGAACCTTGCTGACGTCGTGGTTGGCCCCCGTGGCGATGATCACCAACGGATCCCTCATGTTCGGCACCGGCGACTAGGGCGGTTGAATGCTAGTATTGTTCACCTGGTGGGTCAAAGCCCTAAGGTGACGTTTGTGCTCCCTCCGAGAACATATTCCTCCCGAGATAACGTTAATTGGAGGAAATTTTCCCTCCGCATTTTTGCTGTTCTTCCGGGGGAAATCGATTTCTTGCCAAGAGTCCTTTTCGGATTTCTCAGCCTCTTTTTTCTCGCGGTGATCCGCGATGTATTTTTTTCAAATATCCCTTCCGGACCATATCCTCGATTTGGTCCTTCAGCTGGATACATTCCTCAGTGTTGTGTCCCGGTGATTCATGAAACTCACACCACTGATTTTTATTTTTGCGCTGATACCACTCTGGGAGCGGTCTCGGCTTCCTGTAACTCTGCTCTTCCTTCGTCACGCTGTAAATTTTAGCGCGCGGAAGGGCCAGCGGAGTGTAGGATTCGTATCTCCCCGTGAAGGGAGCAGATTTTTCCTTCTTCGGCTCGTTGGCCGAAGATTGTTCGGAGGCTTTCGCTTTACCCTTCGCCTTCTGGCCTTTGCCTTCGAATGATTGTTTTTGCTTCCCGCCCCCAGATTGGGGTTGGGATTTTGTTTTGTTCCACTCCTCGGCTCGGATAAATTTATCCGAAGCATTCAGAGCTTCCTCCAGGGTCTGCGGGGGATGCATGACCATGAAGTCGAGGAACTTTCCTGGCTGAAGGTCGTTCTGCATTGCAAAGACAGCCAGCCCTTGGTCCAGCTGGGAAACGCTGGATGACTCGTTGCTGAAACGAGTCAGGTAATCCCGGAGACTCTCGGTCTCCCCTTGCTGCAGGCCCATGAGCTCTGCAGTGGTCTTCTCTCGGCGGTTTGCCGTGGAGAATTTGTTCTTAAACTTGGTGGACAGGTCGTCCCACCCCGTTATAGAGCCTTCCTTTACTCCCTTGGAGATCCACGCTTGCGCGACCCCCTTGAGAGTGGTGGGAAAATATTTGCACCAGGTCGCTTCGAACCTGGGGCAAAGATGCATGTGCCCCTCGTAAGAGGCAATATGGTCCTTTGGATCCGAAGTTCCATCGTATGTAATGTGCGACGGGATTTTAACCGTCGGCACATGCTCTTCCAGAATCCATTGCTCGAATGGAGAACTGGTAGGAAGCATCACGACCTTGCCCTTGTTCCTGGCCGAAGGGACCGCGCTCTGCCCTCTTAGAGAGGTAAGAGTGGTTTTCGTCCTTGGTTGGGAAGTTCGGGCCTCGGCTACAGGGAATGAGAAGCGAATGTGCACACTCGGTTCCCTGCCGCCGAGCTGGTCAAGAGCGCTTCGGCGAACAGTCTCTGGCCGCCCTCGGCGAACAGTCTCTGGCCGAGAGGCAGAGCTGCTGCTTTTGTGAGTTTATGGCCGAGAAGTAGAGGATCCTTTGAAAAAGTGGGGGTTCTTTTTCCTCTCTCTTTCAGTCCTCCAAGTGTCCTCTTCCCACTCTTCCAGCTCCCTGAAGGAGGGAGGTTTCTCCCCATCCTGGCCGAGCTTCCTCCACTGATGCCTGGTATGCGGAGGAGTTCGGTCACGAGGAGGAGGCATGTTCTGAGCCCTCATCGCCTCCATGAGCACCGCCAGCGCTCTCGCCACCTCTTCCGAGCTAGGCCCCGTTAAAGGGGTCCTCGGCTGAGTGTGAGAGTGAGAGTGGATACTCAAAGGTCCGCTTTGAGGCACTGATTGAGTCCTACGATTGGACTGACATTTGTTAGACCGAGGAGGACTCGGTCTATGATGAGATTGGTGAATTATGGGAGAAAGGGAATCCTCCCGGTATGCTTCTCCCGAACTGGCACCCTTAGAGGAGTTCCGGTCCGGAGAAGGTGATGGCGTAGGAGTCTTAGGCCTTTCGCCTGCTCCTTGACTTACTCGCTTGTTCTTGCGATTCTTAGCCATTGCTACTAAGATTTTTATAAGATGATTTTGATTGGCTTAAAGATTTTTTGAAAGTCTTCCCCACAGACGGCGCCAAATTGTTTCGGGTGAAAACAATGGGACCTTGCCGAAGGTCCAATGAAGTGGATGAAGACTAGTCCGGTCCAAATGATGTTGGGCCGAAGGTTTCCTACACAGCAAACACACGTAAAACTGACCTCGGGAGTGGATACGAGGAAGACCCCTCCGATGCCGAAGTCAAACAGTGTTTAGAGAGAGAAAACTATGCAAGAGAGTTAATGCTTGAGGCTTTAATGTAAATTAATGATAAATGATGTAATTGAAGGCTTTTATACCTTAGCTTGGCAAGGAGAATGAATGGGCTAAACTTAGTCATGGGCTGACCATGACCATTTGGCCCACTTGACTTTATGTTGACTTGGCATGATGGAGGATTGGGCCTTGACCTTGGCATATTGAATCATTTAATGACTAGGCCCAATTAGCATAATTGGACCCAAACACATGATATAGTAACAAAGTATCGTACTATTAATAAATTATTTTGTATTAATATTTTAAGTAGAGTAGTATTACGTGAAGACTTTCCTTTGGCCTTGTAAGAAAGCAACTCAAGATCCGCCCCTAGTCAAATGCATGCTTTAAAGACCTTGTAAATATAAATTAGTAGTAATAATATTTTTTTTAACCAAAATAATAATAATAATAATAATAATAATAATAATAATAATAAATTTTTTTTTAAAAAAGATAGATTTCACTTCTACTTTTATACATCAATAAAGTTCCAAATATATCCAATGTCTCGAAAGACAGGGGTTTTCTTCCTCTTTAGGAGGATTTGGCTCCTTCGAAAGACCAGGTTTTTCTTCTCTCTTTTGAAGGAGGATTTGCTTTTTTATTTCATGGATTGCTATATAGTTGTTTCATGGGTAAAATTTTGTGCAAGATTGAAAAAGAGATTAATATTTCGACAACAATCGAACGAATCAGACGGAAATTTTATGCACGGCTACAACAGATCGATAGACCCCCTCGTCGAAGAAGGCTGTAAATCACAGCGATATGAAAGAGGGTATGAAGAATGTACGATTTGCAACAACGATCGTAGCTATGCTTACAGAATGTTTTTATTTGATTCAATTATTATGTATTTGTTAGATCTAAATCTCTTTGTAGATGTCGTATGACTTATTTATGAATCAATTTTATTTCAAAAAAAAAAAAAGTTCCAAACATATCCAATGCCTATAAAAAGTAAAAATTATTTCCTAAGCTAGACTTCATCTTAAGAGTTATTTCCTAAAATAGATAAATAAATAATTCAACTTTGCTTGTTACGTGATAAAGTATGACTTTATTAACAAATGTTAGTTTATTTTAGAATTATTGACGAGTCCAGCAAAGCAAAGACATGGCTGCAACAACTACAATTCTACAAACATGATTCATCTTAATTATTTAATAATGAGAAAATATTTAGTTTTATTTTTTGTTTGTGGATCACTAGACAATTAGTTGTCATTTGCATTTGGCAAACAGAATAAATAGTGCGTAAAGTTGAGGAATAAATACTCAACCATATACATAGATTGAATAAGCTTAAGTTGAAGTACTTCAATCTTATTGCATTCGCTTCATTGATCATCACATACATCGTAAACTCGTAATGGCCAACCTTCGCATCAATTACACTGTGATGGCAATGATGTTCGTAGCTGTTCTTCTACTTAGTGTAACAGGTTTGGCTCCTCGATCTTCTTCTACCACAGTACTTATCATTACTCCCTCCGTCCCCTTATACTTGAGACGTTCACTATTCATGCATTAGGTTTAACAATGATTATTTACTAATATAATAAAAATATATATTATCATAAAATATATTGTTAGATAGGTTTTAATATAAAGTTTCATAATATAATTTTAAAAATAATTTTCATTAATATTTAATTATATAAAAATAAAGTCAAACTAGTGCATTGGCATATGTGCAATGTTTGACTGTGTCATGTTACTCATGTATTATGAGACAAAAGGAGTACTACACATTTTTCGTACGTGCTTCACACGGGTTTAAAATCTTAATTTGTATCTCCAATCCATGCATGTTTTATTACTCTATATTAAACCATTTATATTTCATTGATTTTTAATTAATTGCGATTAATATTCATTGTTTCAGTTCCGACAATCGTCGTTGCTGCTGAGCCAACCAAAGAAACAGAAAAATGCCAAGGATTCGGCAATATATGTGCTGCTAAAGGCGTATATAATTGTTGTAAAGGACTAGTCTGCTCAAACTCCGATATTGTTATTGGACTTTGTACCGCACCTCTACCAGGTCTACATATGTAAGATTGATGCAAATCGAGACACCTAATAACTATCACAGTGTGGAATTCACGTATCAAAGGTATACAAGCAACTTTATCTAGTATATGCAATGGAAGCAATGGAAGAGTTTCTTGTATAATGTATGCTTTTTAATTTATTTCCAACTCTTAAATGTTTTTTTGCTCGGCAATTATAATACAATGGATTTCATTTTGTTGTTTTCATGATCAAGCTTGGTTATTATTTTATGTTCAATTCAATTATATCAAATTACTATCGATCAATCTACAATTAGGGCCATATTTAGTATTTACCTACACGTTGATTTGGATTGTGGTAGTTTATTGAATTGCTAAGGCTGCAATCCAATGCAAAAAACAATTCACTCAAACTAATAGTAGCATACTTCCTCCGTTTATTTTTAGTTGACTCGTTTCTTTAGTCACATTTGTCAATGCACAAATTCAATCATTAATATCTTGATTTACCGATAAGCCTAGCAAAAATTATGAAAAGTTGATATTTTGAAAATATATACATCGTGACGAATCTAACAAGATCTTACATGACTATATTTTTCATTATGTATAAAGCACAAAACACGGTTAAAGGGGACTGTGTAAATAGCGCTAAAGTCAACACGTGTCAGCTAATAAAAAAAAAAAACTGAAGTAGCTAGTAGTATATAACAGGTTAATATCAAAGGAACATTATTACTTTTAATCAAAAAAAAAAAAAAAAGGAAGGAAGGAAGGAAGGGACATTATTATTTTAGGCATGACTTGCGTTGCAAAATTTTTGTAAGTATTTTATTATTGTGGAGTCTTTTGCTATAATGACTAACAAAACATAACTAATTATCTAAATAAAAAATAACTACTTCAAATTATAATTCCAAAATTAACAAGGTATTGGACTTAAAGTTATAAATAAACTTTTATTTCTGTTAAACTGCCAATTTTTCTTCATTTTTGGGGCTTCCATCCCCATTTCACTTTGATCAACATAGGGCTTGTTCGCATTTACTGAACTGAGCTAAACTGAACTGAACTTATTGGAGCTGAACTAAACTGAACTGAACTGAACTGGTTGGAATTGAACTGAACTGAACTGAACTAAGCTGAAATGAATATTTTATGAGAGTGGGAAATTAGGAGCTGAACTGAACTGAATTGAAATGAAATTATGTAAATGTGAACAGGCCCATAGTGAATGAGTGAAATTAGCTGCAAACCAGCCTAGTGCAACCACTATCATTTAGTTTTACATTATCCCTCAAACTCTAATATTTAATTTTCCACTTACTTTAACCTTAACTCAATCTTAAGTAGTGTTTCTTGTAAAGGTATTTCCCATGTAAATGTAGTTTCATGCCACCATTTTATAAAACGTACTCCAACTATTGTTTACAAAAGTGTATGTATCTTGTTATTACTTCCTCTGTTTTTGTTATACTAGTAATACACCTTTTAGACACGTTATATACATAATTCATTAGACTAGATAAACGTAAGAATAAAGTTATAAAATTTAAATTGTAGTACTTTACATGTTTTCATATTGCTGCATATGGCTGGGCTGTTTTCATATTAGGACAATAACAATTTAAATTTTATAAGAGAATAAAGTTTACATGTTTTCATATTGCTTTATAAAGTTTAAACATGTAAAATTTAAACGTAAGAATAAAGTTTAATTTGCAAAATTTACATGTTTTCATATTGCTGCATATGGCTGGGTGATGCCCAACTGTTATTGTCCTAATATTTTTGTGGAGTATGTGCATGTATGTTCTAGAAGTTCTGGATAAATCAAGCAAAGGCTCTTGCTTCATCCAGATATGTTAATATATCTAAAAGCTTGTATTCTCAAACAATGCTTCGTGAAAATCTTAGAACATTAAAACTATATAATAATTAAGGAAGTTCTGGAATCTTTTAACCATTTTTTTCAACTTTAGCTTCAATTAATCAATTCAACTATAAATATTGATGTTGGGCACTTGGCATATCATTTAATCAAATTAAAGGATGAACTTGATAAAAAACCATATATGTTCATATATAGTCATATAAAAGTCTTACTAATTTGACGTGTTTTTGCTAAATTTTTTTAATATTAAGTTAGTGTGTCCATATTACTCAGTATTAATTTTCTTGCCTTAATTTAACAATTTGACAAGAAAATCAAAATCCAGTTCAAATCTCATCCACCCCTCATACTTCATATAACATTTACTACTACAAAAGCCTCATAATCTCGACACTGTATGGTCGATGCTATAGGAAACCGTTAGCCTTAAAATATAGGTTGCGATTCACCTCGACGCTTTTCTATGTCGAATATTAAATCTGACAATTAAAAGCGTCGACATAGTGCACGTGATTGTTAAGTGATGACCGCTTTTGAAATTTAGGGGAAAAGTTAAATGACGCGCCTTACCTATAGTTTTGCCAAAAAGTCCAAAAAATTAGTCTACATTCGTAACTATATTGTTCGACTTCATATTTTCTAAACCCTAACATTCCTCTTTTTTTTTTGTATTTTGTATGAGTTTAGATTTCAAAAGAGAGGAAATTAAAGAGATTAGATTAAGATTTAGATAAATTCTCATGAAAGTCAAGATGATAGTTCTTTTTTAAATTTTAGTAAGATCAATTTCAAACAATAATCCATCATTCTAATCCTCATTTTGTGTGGATTTGAAAATATGATTTTTTGTTTCTTATTCAAAAACCCTTTTTAAAATTGAGTATTAGATATTAATTTAAGGGGTTTTTAATTATGAATATCATTACAAAATTAGTTCATATATATGAGTTTGATATGTGATGAAGTAAGATATAATTCCCACATAATTCTGCCAATTTTTCAACCTATCTAATTAAATCTATGCGTTTTAAAATTTGATAATACCCACAAATATTTCATCTCTCGATTCTTATTTTGTTTTTGATAGTCATTTAATTATTGTTAGAAATGTCAAAATCTTATTATAATTGAAATTAAGGAAATATTTGTTATATCAATTGAATGAATTACAATTACTAATATTTTAGTGGTGATTTTATATGGTTGTACTATAATTTAATATCTAAATTAATTCAGCTCAAGAAATTTAAGATCTTTTAATTAGTACTAAAATTTTGAACCAAACACACGAAATAGCTCTTGAAGATTAAGATCCGACTAAAACTAAGCTCAATTTTAGGTGAATATAAAAATATATATGTAAAGTTTAACGAAAAGGCTTTATCATTGCTCTGATTTGTTATATAATAGTGCATTTTTCAGTTTGTGATGATACTGAGTATTTCTTTTTGTTTTTCACTTATAATAATTCATTATACTTCTTCTTTTTTTTTTTTTTTTTTTTTTTTTTTTTTTTTTTGGTAAATAATGAATTTATTGTTAACACTTTACATGTCATTGCAAGCTAATAAATTGATCTATAATATAGCTTTGTGTTTGTTATGTCAAGGCATCAACTAAGGGCCTGTTCTCATTGACTGAACTGAACTGAACTGAGCTGAACTGAACTGAAATGAATATTTTATAAGAGAAGGAAATTAGGAGCTGAACTGAACTGAACTGAATTTCAACATAAGAGAACAGGCCCTAAGTGTAATATTTTTACACCTTGTTGGCTTGTTCACTTGTTGTAGTATTTTTCCCAATAATGTGTATCATGAACCTTCTTCTACACAATTCTCATCTCTCATCTCTCGATGCTAATTTTGTTTTTTATAATCATTTGGTAATTGAGACAAATATCAAAATCATATTATAATTAAAATAAGGGATTTTTTTTATAGGAACGGAGGTCTATTACAGATTTTCTAATGCTAATTTTCTAATTCTGTATTCACTTGTAATTTAGTGATGGTATTGATTAGAAGATTATCATGGAGTGAAACTAAGACTAGTGGGTGTTGGTTTTTATGATCTAATTAATTATTTGGTCAAAGAAAATTTAATTGACTATGATTAAAAAAAAAAAAAAACACTTTAGTTTTGTGTTTGAATTTCTATTGAGCTCGTAATTTGGATAGTGTTGGCTTGTTGGATATTTTAATATGAACTTCTTGTTATTTCATATATATATATATATATATATATATATATATATATATATATATATATATATATATATATATATATACTTATATACTACCTCCGTTACATATTAGTTGCAACTTTTGCCATTTAGGGGTGCTACATATTAGTTGCAACTTTTCATTTTTTTCTTTTTTAAGTAAGTTTTTTTCAATGAAAGTACAAAAATACCCTTACTAAAGAGCTCAAAAACACAATTAACTACATAATTCATATTTCATTAAATTCCTAATCTAACTTATTTAACATAAGTTATGTCACCCAATTAAATCAAAAATCATTATCTCCCATCTTCATCTCCCACGAACAAATCAGACCACCGCAACACCCGCCTTTACCGTCGCCGTAGCTACATCTAACCACCGTAAATCATACCACCGCAACACCATCTTCAACGTTGTCGATGCTCATCACCACCGTCAAAGTCGCCTCCTCCTCCTGTGTTCCTATTTCTCTCTCTTCTTTTTTTTTTTTTTGAAAAAAAATCGTTTAGATCTAATGGTTTAAGGGGTGGGTGGGCTAGTTTGTGGTTGCTTGAGGCGATTTCTGGGTGGATTAGGGTGATTGAGGGTGGTTTCGTTGTGGTTCAGGGTGAGTAGGGGTAGTTTTTGAGCGATTTAGGTTGATTGTGGGTGGTTCTGGGGTTGAGTGAGGGTGTACGATTTCGAGGTGGTTTGAGTTGAGAAAGGGTAGTTTTAAGGTGGTTTGAGCTAAAAGGGGGTGGTTATGGGGTTTTCCGAGCTAAGAGAGGGTTTTACGGTTGTTCGTGTGTGTGTGGGTGCACTACTACAAAAAACCCCTAATAAGTCGGACTTTTAGAGTCACCTGTACATAAGGTGCGACTTATAAACCTATCGAGTCGCCTCATATTTATTAGGCGACTTGTTAAGCTGGGGTTAAAATCAACAAAGCTTATAACGAGTCGCCTAATATATATGAGGTGACTTGATAAGTTAACAAGTCGCCTCATATATGCATGCGACTCTATAATCCGACTTATTTGGTGGTTTAAATTAGATTTTCAAAGTCACCTATACATAAGGTGCGACTCGAAACCCTGTCGAGTCGCCTTATAAATATTAGGCGACTCAATAGGTGAGTTTTCTTATCCACGACTCTCACCTAATGAGTCGCCTGATATTTATAAGGCAACTCGATAGGTTAAAAAGTCGCACCTTATATACAGATGACTTTAAAAATCTAATTTAAGCCACCTAATAAGTTGGGTTATAGAGTCACATGCATATATGGTGCGACTTGTAAACCTATCAAGTCACCTCATGTATATTAGGCGACTCATTAGGTGCTTTGTTGATTTTATCCCCAACATAACAAGTCGCCTAATAAGTATGATGTTTACAAGTCGCACCTTATATATAGGAGACTCTAAAAGTCCGACTTGTTAGGTGCTTTATTATATGACCACTACCTAATAAGTCGCCTAATACATAAGACACGACTCGATAGGTTAATTCTAAAAATGTATATAAAATAGTTACAATACCATATATATATATATGAAAAGTGACTTTGGCATAATGGCAAGAACTTCAACCTTCCATGCAAAGAACCAGAGATCAAGCATGCTGAGTGTCATAAACACTGACATTATATGAGCTATAAAAAAAATAGTTGGTAAAAATGTTGATTTTTTTACGTGTCGCCTCTATCAACACAAGCGACACAATAGATTAACCTATGAAGTCGCCTCTTTCAACACAAGCGACACAATAGCTTAACAAATAGAGTCGCCTAACAACTAATAGGCGACTTATATAAAAGCTATCAAGTCGCCTCAGAGGCGACTCCTAAAGTTGGAAGCTATTGTGTCGGTGGCTGTGGAGTCGCCTTTAAAGCGACTCGTTAGGTCATTTACAGGCGACTCGATAGGGGTTTTTTGTAGTAGTGGTGGTTTCAGGGCCTATTATGGGTTGAGATGCGGTGGTTTAAGGCTATGACGTGGGTGGCTTCAAGGTGGGTGCTACGACCGACGGTGGTGCGGTGGGTGCTGTTGGCCGACGGTTGTGTGGTGGGTGCTGTTGGTGGTGGTGGGTGCTGTTGGTGGTGGTGGGTAAATAATTAATTATCTTTACTTTCTCTCTCCTACCTTGCTTGATTACTTATCTTTGATTAATTAATCAACCATTATGAAATTTTGTCTTAAAATCCGTGTCGAGTTCAAAGTTGCAACTAATGAGAAACGGAGGTAGTGTATATATATATATATATATATATATATATATATATATGTATATATATATATATATATATATATATATATATATATATATATATATATATATATATATATATATACATATATATATATATATATACTACTACTACTACTACTACTACTACTACAAAAAACCCCTATCGAGTCGCCTCTAAACCATCTTACACATCGCTTCAAGGGCGACACTACAGGCACCGACACAATAGGCACCCCTTTACGCATCGCCTATAACGTGATGCGTTAGGTTGGTTTATGAGTCGCCTTTTTCATTACAGGCGACGCGTTAGGTTGGTTTATGAGTCGTCTTTTTTGTTATAGTGTAACACCCTAGAAATTCATTTCTTTTAAAATACATGTTTTGCCCTGTTTAAAAATTTAAATAGGAATATCTAAGATATTACCGCCACCGTGAAAACGGCTAAGGCAACCATCAAAGACACACAGCGGAAGACTAATTTCAAAACCATTCAAAACAAGTCAACTTGAAAAGTCAACCAACGAAAGTAAAGTCAAAACCAAAGTCAAACGAAGTAAAATAAAACCATTCTACAACTTGGAACCATTGTAGGCCCTTATTAAAACCAAACCAACTTTAAAACTTTTGCGTTAGTCATGCATGATAATAATATCATAAATAATTAAAGCATTAAACACATCATATACTTATAGAAACTTGCATGCACTACTACAAAAAAGGCCAAAGAGACCAGTTGAAAAAGGCCAAAGAGACTGCTTTCGAGCAGTCTCTAGCTCAGTGGTCTCTTTGGCTAAGAGACCGCTTGTAAAGAGGCGGTCTTAAGTTGTTATACCAGAGACCGCTTTTCTGACAAAAACGGCCTCTTTGGGTGGTTGATATTTTGAAATTGTAGAAGCATAAGAGACCTTTTTGTCAGAAAAGCGGTCTCCTGTATACCAAACTAAGACCACTTTTTTTACTTAGGCGGTCTCTTTTTTTGAAATAACTAAGACCACTTTCTTAGTTAGGCTGTCTCTCTTTTGTTTAAAAAGAATATACAGCGTTTGTGTAAGACCATGCATGTATGATAACCGGTCTCAAATGGGTAATTTTTTTTTTTTAAATTTTTTTTTCTTTCGAATAATCAAATTTTTAAATCCTAGCTACCTGCATGCTGCATTAAATTTTTGCGCCAAATGATTCCTATTTTTTTTTTTAATCCAACCTGTAATCACCAAAAATAATTCTGTATATATATCCTGCTCAATATTATTAAATTGCACCAAAAATAATCCTTGAACCTGCTAATATATTATATACAAATAGCATTCAAATATATATATAATATACAAATAAATGTGTACTCCAAAATAGAAGGCATATATATATATATATATATATATATATATATATCCAACACAGTACTAATATATGTACACAGTAATAGCTAATTGCCAATGTATCAAAATAAAAAATGTAGAGATTTTTCAAGTATCAAGACTAACAGTATTCATGCTGTAATCACCAATCACTAAGGTTCTTCCGGCTCCTCGTGATCAAGAACATATTGAATCCATAAGTCTCTAATCTCGTCAATTTCTTCTGAAGAATATGTGCAAGGATCTTTGGGAAAAATCTAGAACATAAAGTTATGAAATAACAACAAATTAGATTACATCCATTTACAATTGAGCTAAAGAGCTACTTTGCCTACTTTCTTACTTAAATCCAAAATACAAAGCTATTAGCATATTATCAACAAACAAATTTCTCAGTCCAAAATTAGGTAGTACTTTACTAGTTTCCATTAATTACGTACTGACAATTAGTTCAACAAATCAGAAAGGAATAAACCAAAGCATAAAATCTTACTAGTGAAATAGCGTTCAGAAGCTAATTGCATGAGATTGAGAACATGCAAGCACGATGGTCACAGTATAAAAGTTACAGCTTCTGTTCTAAGACAAGCAGCCTGAGCACTCTAGAATTTTACAAGTTAGGACTTCTAGGCCTCACTAAATTGGCTTTCCACAAGAAATTTATTTATTCTTCTTACGCTGTGAAATAGTTACAGTGAGCATAGCCAATTCCAGCACAACAGCCAAAAATCAACCAAAACACCTCTTCCACAAATACGGAAATACTTTAGTTAACAATGATTGAGCTGACTTCTGGAACATCAAGAACAATGACAATAAGAGATACCAGATCCACCAAAGGTTGATCAATGATTAAAAAAAAATATGCAGCTTGCCCTCCTTTAAATTGACCAATGATCTATCAATAAATATAGTCTTCCAAACCCAAATATTAAAAAGCGGACCTATAACTGATGTCAATTCTCTTACTTTTGATTAAACTGTGATTTTCTTACCCATGGAAGTCTGTAACGAAATAATCAAGGTCGCCTATTATACACACATATCACAGGAGAAGGCAGCAAGTTCAGGAGGGAACAAGCAACACAAACAGGCCGAGCATACCACAAGACAAGCAACAACAACAGCCAGCAGCAGGGGACATGTAATCAGAACATATTCACTTTTCAGAGCTTTCTTTTGGCACCAAGGGAAGAAGACAAATGTAGTTGTTATTAGTAATTAAGGCTAGTCACATGTAGTATGTTAGAAGAGACTTAAATAGCTAGAGGGGAGCAAAAGAGAAATTCATTCAGAAAAGTTGTAACATCTTAGTAGTAGCCTTAGTTGCAATAGAAAACTCTTCAAGCCTTTTGGCCAAATTAATTCAATCAATTTTCTTCTGCCTTATTGATCTTCTTGTTGCCTAGAATTTATCTGTGTAGAGTGTGCTTCGTTGCAAAGTCTCTTTGGAGTACAGAGTAAAAACTAATAGAAGCAACCGTGTCTAGATAGAAACAAGGTTACACTGAATGCATGTTGCCTGAAATCAGACTAATTACATCAGCATACAACCATCATGATGCAGAGATTCTTGTAAAATTATAGGTTTGATGATTTTTTTGGTGCTCCCCTGTTTTTTTATTTGTTTCTTTGATACTAAATTGTAAAGGGTATATTAAATCATTTTTTCCCACTCCCGAATTTTAGAGAAAATGTCCAAAAATGAAGATCAAATGTTAAAAATCTTGGACTTGGTGTCTTTTGATGCTCAAATCAGTTCTGCTAGTGTCGAACTCACTTCTGTTCCTTCAATGTCAAGGCATTAGTCCTGTTAAAAGTAGGTTTAGATTGGACTCTGGTATTCAGTAGTGAAGGGCACATCTTAGATAGATACCTCACACCTTTCAGTATGTGGCTCACACAGAGAAATGAATTTAGTTCTCTGGCTTAATGTAACTTAGTTATCAGAGCCTTCTCTGGATTAATGTAACTTAGTCATCTGAATTTGAGTCATCAGAGCCTTCTCTGGCTTAATGTTACTTAGTTCCTCAGCACCTTCAAAAAATGAAACTCTCATAGTTTGATTATTTAAGGGCAGGACACCTTTTGTCATTTCTAGGAGAAGACTTATGGTGTAATTCTGTACTATGCTTGACTCAAACGCCATTTGAGATCAATGCATTGATAACTACATAGAGCAGTTGCTCACCAATACACAAGTATTCAAAATTTCCACAATAAAATTAGGAGTTTCTTTAATTAAACTTATTACCCTTTGATCCTTATCACTCTAATACTACCATACTGTCAAAATATGAAATAAGGAAATGGAAGCAATGAGTCAATACTGAAAATTTAACACAAAACCAGCAATGCTACCAATTTACCATAATGTCATAAGATAAATGGCACAGAAATCGATAACATCACAAGAAAAAAATGAAAAAAGAAGCTTATGGCACGTTATATGCTTTACAAATAACTGCATACACAAAGAATAACAACTTAAATGACATGTATGTTGAAAATACCTGCTCAGAAATCCATAATACTCTGTTCTATATAATGTCCAGCATATAGCGACATACAAAGTAACCACAGTGCTTTGTGTATGCAGATTGTAGAGGACACTAATACAAAAAAAATAACCATTAAAACAGTTTTGGATCTGATTTTACACTACTAGGTATGAAATATGCTAAAAATAATAATGACTTACACGTGGTTGCTTCCACCCTATTTTTGGATTCTTTTTTATTTTCTTGATATCTTTTCGATGCTTCATGCTGAATTTAACTATTCTCCTACAAAATCATTTCAAGATGGCACGGTTGCATTAATTTTGATTAGACAATAAAAAAAACACAAGAAGTTAACCAAGTGAATATTTTAGTAGTACATACTCATTGATGATTTTTTGTGCAAATGAGTTGATTTCGTTTTCTGCTCCGAGTGGATCTAACCAATACACCAACCCATTCCATGGACTAATCACCGCTAACGTCCAATGCAGACTAGACATATTGTAAAATAAATACATAGTAATGGGATTAATTAAAATTTGAGGATTTAACATAACTCAGATCTATAAAAAAAATAAAAAGAAACTACACTTACTTGTCATTATAAGGATCAAAGAATAATTGATTAACATTTTTCCCCTCATTGGTTCCAAAAACATGGGCTAAGTAGTCAGATCGAACTTGCACATCCGTTGTCGGTGTCAATGGTGAAAGAACATTACAGTCACAGAACCCATACATTCCCGAGACACCTTCTTTTTGACAACGTTCTTTTAGGTGCCTTGTCCCATGAAAAGTCATATGAATATTAGTTAATGGGCAAAAAAAAACAATATTAAAATTAGAACCTATATTATATGGAAACTTACTTCATGAAGACCTTCATTTGCGATTCTCCGACCTCCCTTTGGAAACACCAATCAAGCAAGTCTTCAAAGTCAAGTGAAACATCCAACCCATTTTCGTTAAGAAACACGCTTTCCGGGATAGTTATGGAGATGGTATCACCCGTCTTTTGCATTCCCATAGCTTTTTTTCTCATAACACGCATCCAAGTAGATGTTACCTTCTCACGATCCTTGTCGGTAACAACATAGGTACGAGTGGTTGATGCTTGGGAGGATGTTGATCGTGGGGATGGTGTGGTCATATTCAACTCCTTATCTAGTTGCTTGTCCGCCTTAATAATATGGTTTCACACAAAAACAACACGCATGTAATCTTTAGAAGAAGAAAGCTTGCACATGAATCTAAAAACCACTTAATCAAGCAAAGTAAGCTACTGCGATTTAAGCTAAGTTTCGACTGATTTTGCAAATCTGTTTATGCATGCAAATTTCAGTAAAACAAAATTTGAGTTTCTATATTGCTTCTTCCAAGTGATGTGTATACCCCCTGTATCGTAGAGTAAAACGCTCCTGCTCAAAGAATTTCAAGCTAGATTTATTTTGCAAATTAAAGAGTAGAGACTAGAGATTTATTACATATTATTACAGGGGACTTTGAGACAACAGAGCAGTAGAGCACCAGTTTTTCACAAAGGATTTAAAGCAAAATGCTCTCAGAAATAAAAAGGGAAAGCTACAAATCATATACCTAGCAGTCACTAGAACGATTATGCAGAATAATAGAGGAAACTGTCCCTATGCAGAATTAGAATATATAGAACTCTACTGTACACAAGAGTTCTCTTGTGAAACTGTCCCTATAATAGGACCCAACAGAATCATATAATATTGGTGTTGTTAGGAGGAACAGATAAAGATTAAAAGCATAATAAATGAGTCATTCAACTGATGATGTACAAATACATCTTAGCTTCTTCCCTATAATCATAAACACTACACTTTTCTTGGATTAAAATCGAGACAATGACACAAGAACTGCAGCAGAATGCATCTTCAAACAACCTCTTTATCAACTGCATCAGGCTATAGTACTTCATCCGTGAGACATAATTGTTGCTCCCGAAGATATAATCAATAACAGCCAATGCAAATAATGTAATTAGATTTTTTTGTTTTTTTCCTGATATCCTAACAAACTCTCTGCTAGTTTTCTTACTCAAGCATGGATACACCCACTTAAGAGAAGAAGCTGGTCTTCTCAGATAAAAAATTTGCACCTGTAGACACCCATTTGTGTCTCCCCAAAACCAAACCCGGTGATGAGTGCCTTTCACGTCGAATCATAATCGAATGAAACGAAGTGTGGAAAGGTCTAATGTTGCGGAAAGTTTTATTTCTTTTCTCTTCTCCCTGTTTTTAAAAACTTTATTTTAAGAAAACAACCAATCCAGTTTGGTTGGTCCATGATATGGGTCTGATAGTGGTGTAGTTGGATGGGGCTTGCAAAGACCTTTCCAACGATATATTATAAGTTGAGGAAGTTATGGCCAATTTACTAAACTGGGCCCGGTTTGAGCTTTAAGTACGGCCTAATGATCTAGGGGAGGGCCTAATATAATTTATCATTCCTAATGCAATTAGGAATGGTTTTAGTCTTCTAGAACATTCTAGCAGGTTTTTTATCATTTTCTAATTCAATTAGGACTCTTCAGAGTTTTAATCAAGATCAAATAGCATTTTCGATGGAATTATATTATTTTATCTTCCAGTACGGGAAATTTATCAGATTTTCGAAAACGCGTTGAAAACCACTTTGGCGTCCAACCCCAGGCCTTGGCGCCTGGAACCAGGATTGGCGCCAGGCGCTAGCCATTGGCGCCTGGCGCTAGCCACTGGTCCTGGCGCCAATTAGCCAGGGCTGGCGCCAAGGTTGATTTTCGATCTTCAGACTCTGTTTTGTTAAATTATCTTTTTTGGATGATTTTCTCTATAAATATCGTATCAAAAACTCCGTTTTCATTCATCAAGATTCACCAAGAATCATCAATCCTCTTCTTCATTCATTAACAAGCATCATCGATCATCAACTCTCTTTATTCACAAATTATTCATCAATCTTTTTCATTCATCTTTTTCATTCATCTCTTTCATTCATTAGAATTCTTTTCTTTTATTCTTTCTTGCTTTCTCATACAAAATTCCGCATTCACAAGACCTTGATATACCTAGCCATATTCGAAGTTGCCTTCGCCCTTGACGTGAAAGGTTTTAATTTCTGAGGGTTTGGTCCCAAATCTCTATTTCAATTATTTAATTCAATTGTTTGTTTATTATTTTCCTTGAAGTTACTAACGTGTGTATTTTGTTATTAGAAAGAGGTACGAGGCATCCAAGTAAGTACTTTAATGGTTTAATTGATATTATGATATAGATATCATGCTTAGATTGTTATTTTGATTCCTAGTATCATGTCTAGGGTAACTTTAATATCAAGTATGATTAAAAGTACGATGCTTCCTATGTTCTTTCTAATATTAATTCATGTTAGTATCATGTTAGGGCTAGAGATTTGATTTTTATCTCTTAGTGACATGCTAGGGTTTGTTATTAATCTTGTTAGTATCATGCCTAGGATCTTGCTATGCTTTAGCATGATTATAATTATAATTTATTTTTATGATGTTGATTATTTATTATGTTGCTTGATACATTATATTTATTGTTATTGCTTGATCACCTATTATTGAATGTTAAAGGGAATTGGTACTTGCAATCACGCTTAATAAGATAATTAATAATCTTGTTAGGGTTAATTGTGATTATAATTCAAGTGATCGCCAATAATAGTTTGTTTGTGCATTAAATTCAACCAACATAGATTAAACAGGTTTAGGGTTAACCTATTGATTGTATGTTAGTCAGAAAGCGCACATGAATACGAGCAGAATAAAGTAGATGCCTATTATTAGGGCAGGTTCTATCTCTTTTAGGTTGGATTTATACCATCATCCCCGAACCCTTATTTGGTTCATGACCTTATGGAGTTGACGATCTCTTGGATCGTTAAGGGGTGTAACCTTCATCCTGTGAACGGTTTACAAGTTCCTTAAAAACTTGTTGGCGACTCTTTTGCTCTATATTCTTCCCTTTTGGACGCCACCGTACTTTAGTGTATGATCACAGTGGGGTTCAAGCTAGTGGAATTTTTAAAGGCTTGAAATTATTCCCTACAGCACCCTACTATGTAATCCCTTGGAAAAGAACAACTATCACACCAATAATCTCCTGATTGTAACAATATACAATATCCTACATCCAAGAAATCACTGACCAACCAAAAGTCTAATACATTTAAACTCACGTGCTTAGTAAACATAGAAGGCGGGACTAGAGAGTAGCAATTGAACAAACAGAATCTGCATAATCCAAAATTACATTTGAACATCTTTCTATGGTGATTAAGATTCTACTCACTTTGGGTCACAAATTTCAAATGTGCAGCTCATAAACCATAAGTCTGCAATGAAAGATTTTCTTCTTGCAAATACTCCATAGTTTCTAGTATAATGACACTTCAGTATTATCTTCCAGCAATCATTAACCATCCATTTACATTCTCCATAGAGTAACCTCACATTCCACACCACCAACTCGTCAGCCAACTCATACCATACTACACATTCTTTATTGTTTTTATTCAAGTTTTTCTTTATTGTATCTGAAATTCCAAACTAATTATGGTTTTTAATCAAGTTTTTCTTTATTGTATCTGAAATTCTTAATCTCCCTTGATTGAATCTTGGCACAGCCTCTCCTTAACGCTAATCAACAATCCAACATAATCTACAAATTAGTAGCATATATATGCAATTTTATTAAATTATCAGAATGCAGAATACAGAATACCAGAATGCAGATTACCAGAATGTAGAATGCAGATTACCAGAATGCAGAATGCAGATTACCAGAATGCAGAATGCAGTAGCAACAGCACAGTAGAAAAAGACTGCAGATTTGCTCCTTTACCTGTGGGGGCAGTATCAAATGATTTGGCCAATCTGTGAAAGCCTTCTTAGCTTGACAAACAAAGATCAATTCATCGTTGGGACATGGCAAGGGAGCAGAAGGCATTAAATCTTCTGTAATGGTTACTCGACGATGACCATGGGGCAACGATATGTTATGATTACCAAGAACTTCCGTGTTGTTTTCTATGTAAACTTTTCCGTTAGCTACAATGTGTAGCTCTTTGTCGTTTCCCTCAATTGCCAAGCGGCAATCACTCCATCCCTGAAAACAAAAGGCTCAACCAGATATCAAACATGAAATCTCGCTTAAATGACCTTATCATTATATGAGACTTGAAAACAAAGCCCATAATTCAAGCAGGTATTACCTCGGGAAAAGTATAGTTGCTGTTGGTATTCACAACTTGACTTTGATGTGAGGGGATTGGAGTATGCTCAACTGGAATCATATGGTTCTCCTCAGGCCAAGGAACATGGTATGCCTCTGCCTTCGTCGCTGTCTCGAGGTTCTGAAGTTGAGGATGGACCACGATTGGGCTTTTTGTGTACTGAGGTTCTGAGTTTGTCGCAATTCTTTGCTCAGTATAGGCTTGTTCGTGAGATTTATCCACAGGTGAATCATGTCCAAAGTGATGCCTTTCAACGTCATGCCTTTCCATACCTCCCATCAAAAGTTGTGTAAGAGGGACACCATTACCAAATGAGCTGTCTAAATGAGCAGCATCCAACACTTTTCCAGCTGCCCCTTGGCTACTAGAACCACTCATGTCACCATAACCAAAATGGTTCCCAAAAGCACCCAGGAAACCACCCGAACATGCTGCCTCCCCACTAAGCAGCCCACCTGAATTTGCAAGATCGCCACCAAAAACACCTTGCTGAGCACCACCAGCCATGAATGCTCCTAATTGCTCTTGGGTTAAGCATGACATCATGAAGGAAATTATAAAGTTTTGCTGCTTGCTCATTGTTGCCATCCTTGAGTTCATCGCATTCATTCTAGCATGTAATTCGCTAGGTGCGGTTGGTTTATTGTATCCAAAGTACTCCTTGTTAGTTATGCCTAATCCAATAGCCCTAACAGAACCTTCATGCTCTGGTTTGTTTAAAGCTCTTGACAAGATATCATCTCGACCTGTAGCAACTATTTCACCTTTTTGTACTTGGGCCTCCAATCTAATCTGTAAAACGAGGCCAAGATCATAAAGGGTTAGTGTCTATTTTTAACCGAAAAGGAAATTATATTACATGCAGGTGTTTACCAAAACACCAAGAAATTGCATCAAATTGTTGCCAACTTACTATTGCATCATGGATTTCTTTATCAGCAGGATTGTCAACGGTCAGAACTCCATTCTTGACGTGAGAATGAGCTTTAATCCAAGTCAAATGTCGAGGCACGTTTGAGACATGTATTCCTTGCTTTTCAAGATCTTTCTCCTACATTGTGAAAATACAAAATCATAAATTAAACTGCTTTGAAACAGGTATTGTCATAAGCTAGATCAGAACCTGCAAACAATATGCTGATATTAGCAAACTAAAATCAGTATAGCTACGACATTAGCCAATAGTGTCAGAGAAGTCATTTCAATACTACAAGAACTAGGAAATCAGATTACAGATTTGTTCTTCTCACTTTTTTAATCACTAAACAACAACAACAACAACAATATTACAATAAAAAGCACTAGCTTTCTTTTCCGAGCCATCAACCTATTGAAAAGATAAAAAGAAAAAATCAATTTGGTTAGTAAAACTAAATAAAATGCTATAAAAACCATAACGTGAATTAAACATTAATATATAGATGGCAATGAGAAATGATTTTGACAAGCAAACATTTATAAATCAAGTTGCACAAACAAAGTAAGACTTGAAAATTAATGTTACCACCTAGTAAGTGAAACACGCCTCAAATACATAAGGACTTATTATGTCCACGCTTTCACTTTTTCCCCTTTTTTTCTTTGTCAACCCACATGCCTTCATTGTGGTCATCTCTAACATATATTGAAATATCATCTGTAACATCAACCTCAATATGTACTTGCTCCTTTCTCCTAACATAACCATCATCCAACACACTATCTTCACTATAATCATCAAAAATATGTCGGGGCTTTGGTGCTATAACTGCTGACATTCTCTGGTTCGATGGGTCGGTCATATAAAAGACTTGTCTTGCCTGACTTGCTAGTATGAAAGGATCTTCTTTGTGACCAACTTTATTCAAATTCACCAATGTAAGCCCGAACCTATCATGTTCAACCCCATTGTTATTGTCGACCCATTGGCATTTAAAAACAGGTATCAAAAAACTAGAGTAATGCAGCTCACAAATCTCTTCGATGACCCCATAATAGTTCATCATACCACACACAAGATTCTTGTCTTTAGCACTAGCGAAATGCATAGCTTCAGCCTCTAAAGTAACCCCACTATTCTGCATAGTACTAAGTTCATCTTGAAACCTTGTGTAAAATGTGCAACCGTTAATAACATATGCAGAATAATAAGTTGCACTAAAATCGGGTCCAAATGCCAAAGTCTTTAGTCGATCAGAAATTGGAGTCGACGAATCTATGAGCTCCTTCATTACATAATCCTTTAGCCAACTAATAAATGACCTACTATGTTCAGCAGCTAATGACTTCTCATTTGCTCTCCTGTTGCTTTTCCTCAAGAAGCTCATGTGTTTCTCAACATACGGCATAACTTCATCCTCATTATGAAGAATGTATAAATGAGCCTTATGCCAATCAACATAGGATAGGTCACGTACTTTTCGACCTATGGTCCCCTCACCATTCATTCTTCCACTATGACGAGATACAGGAAGCCCTATCCGTATTGCATTTAGCACATAGTCATTGGAATAAGCAAGAACTTCTTCGTAAAATAGTCGTTCGGCAATACAACCTTTAGGATGAAAAGCGTTCTTCACATATCCCTTATAGGTTCTCATTTTCCTTTCAAAACACCATTGATTTCTCATGTGAACTGGACCACAATATCTTATCTCTCTAACCAAGTGAATCGGTAAATGGATCATGATATCAAAAAATGATGGAGGAAAAAACATCTCTAATTGACATAAAATTTCAACAATTTCATCCTCTAATGCAGTCAACTCTCTTGGATCAATCACTTTGATATAAATCGCATGAAAAAATCCGCAAAGTCTAATTATAGCATAACGAACATTTTTAGGCAGAATAGAACGAATTGCTACAGGTAACAAGTGCTGCATTAAAACATGGAAATCATGAGACTTAAGGCCTACAAGTTTCAAAGTTTCCATGTTCACAAGGCTACGAATATTCGAAGAATAACCTTCGGGCACTTTTACTCCAGCCAAGCTTTCACAAAACTCGATTTTTTCTTTTCTGGACAATGTGTAAGCAGCAGGAGGCAAGTATGCTCGACCTTTCTCATTCGTAACAGCATGCAATTCATCTCTAATCCCCATATGCTTCAAATCATCTCTAGATTTTTTACCATCCTTGGTCTTACCGGGGATATTGAGTAATGTACCAATCAAGCTATCACACACATTCTTCTCAATATGCATAACATCAAGTGAATGTCTCACAAAGAGAAATTTCCAATAGGACAGTTGCCAAAAACATGAACACTTTTTGAAACCCTTCTTAGAAAGAGTGGATCTGTGTTTCTTTCCAAAAGTAATTTCAATGCCCTTCACCTTTTCGAAGACCTCTTCACCTAACATGACTTTTGGTCGCCCTTTGAATTCTTGTGTCCCATCAAACGCATTTTTTCTCCTTCGATATGGATGATCAGATGGCAAAAATTGACGATGAACCGGATAAAAATGCTTTCCAGATTCCTTTACCATTGTCCTTTGCAATCCTCCATACCAATAGGACAAGCTGTTTCCCCTTTCATAGTATACCCCGAAAGATTTCCATAAGCCAGAAAATCTTGAATGGTGCAAAATAGCATCGCTTTCAGATTAAACTTCTCATTGCGATGTGCATCAAACACTTCCACACCTTCTTCCCAAAGCATAATCAAATCGTCAATAAGAGGTGCCAAGTACACATCAATGTCATTTCCCGGCTGTTTTGGCCCTAAAATTAGCAACAAAAGGAACATATACCTTCTCTTCATGCATAATGATGGGGGTAAATTGTAGGTCACCAACATAACGGGCCAAGTACTATACGTACTAGTCATGGAACCAAATGGATTGAAACCATCTGTAGACATTGCAAGGCGTAAATTACGCTTTTCATGCGCAAATTCGGGGTATTTTGCATCAATAAACCTCCACTGCGGAGAGTCAGCCGGGTGTCTAAGCATTCCATCGTCTACACGACCATCAAAATGCCAGGTTAACTTCTTTGCATCTTCTGCTTTTGAAAATAACCTCTTTAACCTTGGTACTATTGGAAAATACCATAATGTTTTGGCAGGTACTCCCCGATCCCCTTTCTTATACCGTGAGGCTTTACAAATTGGACAACTCTCTAACGATTCATATTGATTACGATACAATACACAATCATTAGGGCAAGCATGCATTTTCTCATAAGGTAAACCCATAGAGCTTAGTGTCTTTTTCGCCTCATATGTACCAATAGGAAGGACATTGTCTTTGGGAAGCATGTCTTTCACCAATTCCAATAACACATTAAAACTTGTGTCTGTCCAACCATGACCAGCCTTCAGGTTGTATAATTTGAGTATGGCTGATAACCTTGTGTACTTAGTGCAACCTTCATACAATGGTTTTTCAGAGTCGTTTAACAAGGTCTCCAACATGGAAGGGTTGTTATCAAATTGATCCTCAACTGCATGCAACATGTCCTCCAACCGATCACCCTCATTATTATTATGAACTTCGGGCACATCATCCCTTTTCTCACCACTACCACTATCTTGTATGTCCCTAAACTCTCCATGCCAGATCCAACGGGTATATGTTTTATCAAATGCCTATTTACTCAAATGATTGAGAATTTCATCGGGTCTCTTATGCAAAAAATTATGACACATAAAACAAGGACAACGTAGCTTGGAGCGGCCTCCACTGTTTTCTACTGCAAATTTAATAAATTCCTTAACCCCTGCTTCATATTCAGGGCCACCCGGCTTCGATGTTGATATCCAATTTCGATCCATTTCTAACCACCAAGAACAAGACCTCAAATCTTAAAATTGTCACATATGTAAATCTCATATAAAGGCAATTTAGAATATAACCACAAGATTTATAACATCTAAAAACAATATATATAAATAAAACAATAATTGCATGAGTATAGTAATATTGTATAAAAGTCGAAAAACAAGATTGAGAGTAATTAACTTAAAAATATCACATAAGTAAAGCTTATATAAAGGAAATTTGGAATATAACCACAAGATTTACAAAATCTATAAAAAAATATATATATGTATAAATTGCAAGAGTATATTAATATTGTGTAAAAAAACAAATATCATATTTATTAAACAATAGCAATAAGCTCTTCCTATTCATTTTTTAAGCACAAACAATATACTATACAAAGTAAAGAGTAGAAACATGGACCACTAGTCATTTACTATTTTTTTTTAATGTGAGCAGCATGAACATCAAATTTGAAGAGCTTCCACATTCATGTTCTGTCATTTTTTATAGCACATATTTTTTCACATGCAATTATTTTAGGAATCCTTACATGTGGGGTAAGCTTATATATACTATATTTTATACACCTTTTACAAAGGTACAAAACAGAACTTTTGCGGGAAAATCAAATTCCTAAGAACTACTATATATAACTGCTCGTATCTCAAACAAAGCTCTCCAAGCCAAATCAACTAACCAGTATAACAAGACGATTAAGATACAAATTTTATGCAAATAGATATAATAGAAAAACTGAAAAGAATTTGAATCATTATGCATTTTTATAACAGTATTCTTCTTATAATATAGCAAAACAACCAAGGCAATGCAACCTCAATAAAACAGTAGATTATGAACAAAAATCATTCATTTTTATGAATTATATGTACCACATACATAGTTACAACAACAATTGAATGAAAAATCGAAACTGAAAGAAAAAAAAAATTAATACCTCGCGCGGCCTTAGCTTCTCCAAAGTTAGGGTTTTAATCCTACAATTGCAGAATTCTCCAACAATTGAATGAAAAATCGAACTTCAGTGGTGGAATTGCGGTTGCTACCGTGCGCCGGAAGATGGAGTGTGAACGGTGGTGTAACAATGGAGTGCGAACGGTGGTGTAAAGATGGAATGCAATTATGCAATTATTAGTTGAGTGCAGTCAAGCAACGGAATTTCAGTGCAGTCGCGTCGACAGCCTTTAAGTGGAGGTGGACGGAGGTACGTCGGCAGCCTTAGCGCGGTGTCAAGCTAAGCCAAGGGGAGGAGAGTTTGATCGACACTAGAGTAAGCTAAGGGGGAAAAGCAAAAATTTCGAGCAGAGAGAAAGCTAAGTGAAATTAAATTATTTTAGGGATTTTGGCGGTTTAGAATTAGGAAAAGCAGAGACCGGTTATTACTTTCCACTGGTCTCTGCCAATTTTTAATTTGAAAAAATAAAAAAATAAAAAAACACCTAGAGACCGGTTTTGTAAAACAATTGGTCTCAAACTATTTTAATTAAAATATTAGAATATTCTAAAATACCCCAAGAGACCGGTTATCTTTAAAAACTGGTCTTTTGAATTTGTTTTGAGACCGGTTTTTAATGGTAAATGGTCTCTTGGAACAAAGAGACCGCTTATGTAGTAAACAGGTCTATTATTTATGGTCTCTTTGGCCAATTTTGTAGTAGTGATGATTCGCTCTTCACTCATGCTCATTCATGAATATGTTTCATCACCTGAAAACCTCCTCTCTACTTGTCCCCACTACTCGCCATTAGAAAATGGGTCGTCGTAGGGCCAAAGTAAAGACATGGCCAAACACACAAACACACACACAATCAGCAAAGCTGAGTACATAAGAGTAATTAAACACACTAACATGCTTTCACCTATCAACACACACTTATCTCATTGCACCTGTTTACAAGCACACACAACAATCAACAAGACACATTAACTAGACACTAAATAATTCATTTAGCGTTGATTACGCATCGCACGGGTTTCCAACTATACCTCCCCCAAATAAATTGAGGTTAACTGACACGGGAGCTAACCGTGCCAGCGACAAAACCACTCAAAGGTGGAGGAATTCCTGCGCATAATAATAAATAAAAAGGAATGTACAGCATCCTGTACTCCATTAGAAGTTATGGTTAAATATAAAACCCTATAACTCCCTCCATTGTTCATACTCAAGGTATATACGTTCCAAGAGTTTTGGTGCGTAATCTCTTTCACTTTACGTTATTTACATGTTATTGGACTTAGTGACAACTCTCAAAGCATAATAAATCAATCAACCATAATTATTCAATCAACCAAACATACCAATTTAATTCTTGAATAATTAGTGACCACATATTATTTAATGTTGAACCCTTTTTAATTCTACCTTAGTGTCAAAGACACCTTAAACGCATAAAGCGCCGAAAATCCTATCCCTCGGTGTTAAAAACACCTTAAGTGCACAAAGGCACCAACATACAATTTATCCCTTGTGTATATAGACACTTATATAGCTCCTTCCTCATGCTTAAAGCATCAATAAAAATTATTTGAACCATAATAAAATTCCTTTTCAATATTCCTAACATAATTAAACATGTAGTTTAATTAATCATGCATTCTAACATGCCATAAATAAAAGTGTGGTTCAAACACAACATGCCCAAAATATAATTTTCCAGTCCATAAACCATCACAAATAATTCATGCTTCACAATTCAATCACCAACACCATTAATTCACAATTCCATACATAAACCTTAGCATGATACTACTTGTAATTGATTGAAATCAAGCCTAGCATGATTCCACATCATCAAAATATGCTAAGTACGCGAACGTACCTCAAATAAGCCCTTAAAGTAGCCGATTACACTACAACAATTCTCGAATTAAGTCTCCTACATAAAGGGACAATAATACTATATTAATTACCCTTGTATGCACAATTTCCAGCAACTTAAACTCACTTTAAATAACTTATAATAATCTGAAAATTATTTTTAAACCCCTAATTAAACTCCTTTTTAATGGATAATCACACTCTTTTATTAAAAATCACAATTATACTACTTTAAATACAATTCCAACATTTTAAACTAATCAAAAATCCTTTAAAACTTCATCAAAATACATCTTTATACTTAAATTATCCATAGAAACATTAAATTATCTCTTACCCTTTAAACTCAAGGATAAAATTTAAAGCATAAAAAAAAACTTCGTTAAAAATCAAAAATTGCCCGAAAATCATATTTAGAGGCTGAATTTGGCCACGAGAGGGTGGTGCTTTCTTAAAACGTTGTTTCCACACGAAAAACACTATTTTTTTTATCAAAATCGGAGGAGTTTAGAATCTGATCGGGATTAAAACGGGATTAATATTAACGAACGAAAATCTAATAATTAAAACATGAATTTACGTGTTCAAAATAATCTGGAATTAAGTTAAACTAATAAGTAGTTATAATCACCAAAATTTCAAAACATCATTACTATAAAAGCCCTAAATCAATTATTCAAAACCCTAAAATCATGATTTTCAATAATTAAAAACCCTAGGTTATAAAATTTACAAAATCTAAAAATTATAAAGTATAATCATCAAAATACAATTTGATACTAATTAAATTAATTTCAAACAATAAAATCAAAACCCATAAATCAATAATTATAATTACACAAATTAATAAAACAAAGGAGAGAGAAAATAAGACTAACCTTTTTGTGTGGGAAATTTTTGGGGATTCATGGGGTATTTATAGAGTAGAGAGTGTAGGGTTAAATTTGGGCTTATAAAAATGTGGGCTTGAGTTATGGGATAGGGCTTAAGTTATGGGTTTTGGAATGGGTTATTCCAATAAGAGTATGTAGGAATAATTTACATTGCCCAATAATTAATAAACGTTTGGCCCAAAACGTATTTTACTTTTATAAAACTTTATATTTAAAATACTTTAACCCTTTAAAATATTTAATTAAAATATTTGAGCCCTTGACAATACATTTTATTAATACTTAAATACTTTATAAAAATACATAAAAATACGGGGTATTACATATAGGTGACGCGTTAGGTGTATTTTATGAGTCATCTGCTTTTTATGAGGCGATGCGTAAAGTAATTTCATGAAAAATATAATTCTTCAATAGCGATGCCCAAAATACAATATTTTTTTCTTTTTCCAAATTCACACTTGCTACTATAAATATAACCTATGTAGGACTTGAACCTACATCTATGTGCAATAGCACATTGCTCTACCATTTGAGCTAATAGGCTTTTGAAAACTTCTATGACAAAACTTCTATAAAACTAGCATTATAAATATCAAGATAAACATATACATCCTAGAATAACAAAGACAAATGACAATAAGGTCCAAGCTCAGCGAAGAAACAACCAAACAGCCACAAAATTCCACTAAGGTTCAATCCAATATATATATTTATATATACTATATATCTAAGGTTCAATAGTCAAGTCCAAGATTAAATTAATGGAGTTATGAATCAAGTCTGATTCTTGGCAAAGAAAAGTTAATTTAAAATATTTAATTATAGAAGATAATCAATTCTCCATCTCAAAGGTCATTGAGGACCCAGAATGAAATAATTAGTAAGAAGTATATAAAATACAGTGTGAGTAAACTAAAGAGCTAAGCAGCAATTGTGCACTTTATCAAATTATATCAAATGACATGAAATAACTGACATTTTGATTTTAGATTGAGAATTATATAAGAATAATCACAAATTCTAGAAATAGAGGAAGGAACTTAGTATAATTTTACCTTTAGTTAAATCAGGAAGACCAAAGACTGGAAAATTCACCTCTCTGAAGGAACTTTCTTAATAACCAGCCAATATAGCATTGAACATACTTGCTGAAGGAACTTTCTTAATCTTTCCCACATCCTTCACACGGTATATGCATTATCAAACTACAGAGAGCAGCAAAAGATGAACTGGTAAATGAAGCAAAAGTAGACTAAAACAGGGAAATGAAAAATGAAGAATGGTGTGCATTTTAAAAACTCACATATTTCATTCTAACGTTCATATATGTTGATAATTTTTCTGATTGTCTCACTATTTGGCTTCAACTTATGACTACTAAGCATTGAATATATCTGACAACCTATTACAGAAATATTGACAGGGGAAAATACATTCAAATCAAGTACAAGATCAGGAAATTAATTCTACAGTGTTCCCTTTCTAAAAGACCAAAATTATAAGACAATGGCACACTACTATTCAAACAACCTCACAACTCACGTGAAACATGATGATGTCAAAACCTCCAAATAAGAGAAACCGACTCACAACGAGACATGACCAATAAAACAATGTGATATTCCTTGCATATTATAGTGAATAACCCCTAAATTAATTATTGTAGTCTGCAATTCTACATTAATAGAGTTGTATACCCACTTTAAAACTTAGTTAATAGTGAATTCAGTTCCCACTTTAAAATTCAGTTAATAGTGAATTCAGTTCAAAGTGGCAAAGGTCAACCAATAATGAATTCGGTTCAAAGCAACGCAGTAACATATAGACCTACTACAGATGTTCAAATTTTTTATGATCAAAAAAATAATATGAGGTTCTGCTTAGATAACTCATGCACATATACAATACAAATAAACATTTTCAGCAACAAATTAAAGACCTCTTTCTGCCTTTTTATTCTTTGTTAAGGTACCAAACTTTAAAGCAAATGGATCATTGTTAAGGTACCAAAAAACAACAACAAATTAAACACCTCAATATTCATTGAATGAGCTTCAGTTAGACAACAAAATTACCCAAAATAATGAAGTGAGGTTTACCTAAAACAAAGAAAATCAAATCAAAATGCACAAAATTAACAATTGTACCTCAGAATTATGGAACCCTAACCTAAGATTTAAGGTTTGGATCCATTAATTGAGCATAAAAAACAGTGTAAATCATCAAATTTTGAACTGGGTATTCCTCAAATCTTGTAAACTCAATTCATGGAACACATAAAATACAATTAGAAAGTAAGGACTGTATTCAAGAGGAATCAATTACATCGTATTTAAAAATCTAAAAATAAAAATCAATAAATTAGGTGAAAAAATTTGGGTAAAAAACACTAAAACGCTAACCTTAGCATGCTCAAACGAAATTACAAGGAGGTACGTTGCGGCTGGAGGAGGTGGAAGCACCGTGGTTGGAGGTGAAATCTATCGCGGTTGTTGGAGGAGGTGGTAGCCGCTGCTTCTGTTGTTGAAGAAGTGGAAGTCGCCGCTATTGTTGGAGGAGATGCAAGCCCAGATCCATACTCTTCACAACCCGTATACATGGATATCTTCAGATCTATTATCTGAACCAAAAAAAAAAAGCAACTACGTTACTCCGTAAGATCTAAATATTGCAGATATAATCAACGTTAAAAGATGGGTATTTGAAGAAACTCCTCATGCCCAAAAAAAAATCAACTGAAACCCTAAAAATTGAAGCATCATTGTCGCCATCGTCGCCACCATCGCAACCACTAGTGAATGAGGAGAGAGAAGAAAGGTGAGAGTGGGCTAGCGGTGGTGAAGATGGCAGTGATCTAGTTAAGAATGAAGGAGGATGAGTGATAGAGATGAGATATTAGAGATATGGGAGCAAAGAGATAGAGATCGGCGACTGGGTGAGGGAGGCAAGAGAAAATGAGAGAGGGAGAGGCGCAAGAGAGGGAGTCAGGGAGGTATCCCATGTGAGAAAATAAAAATAAAAACAAAATTGGGCATACGTGTCGCTTGTAATAGTAAAAGACTATATGCGACTCGTAAAGTAATACTTTATGAGTCACACATAATGAAAGACGAGACGCGTATAGTTTATGTGTCGCCTGTTATAGTGTAGGTGATGTCTATTCCTTTCAACTCATTTTTAGATGTCTTTTATCTATCCTTAGGTGTCACATACTTTGTAAGAGGCGACTCCATAGGGTGTTTTTGTAGTAGTGATATATATATATATATATATATATATATATATATATATGTTATTTTATATTTGCATGTTGTTGTTTTTTCAACATTGATCCTTTCACTGTACTCCAGATTTATAAAATTCATGTTATTTTGATGTAAACCTCTTATTATTTCAATTTATATGTATGTTATTTTTTTAAATAAGGACATGTTATTTTAATAAATGCATGTTTTTTTTTTATATACATGATGTTAAAGTAAATAAGTGATATATTATTATTTACTACAAAAATAATGAAAATAGGCAACACCTAAAATTGCAACACTAAAAAAACTATTACCCTTGATAACCTAAGGCAACAATTTTAAAATGTTACTATGAACCAAAATAATAAGACTAGATCCTTGTGCAACAATTAAAAAAGTGTTGCTATAGATCACTAAAGACAACAATCATTTAAAGTGTTGCTTTTCTCTTGGCTAAGGCAACATGTTTAGAAAATATTGCTAGAAAAGATAACGACATTATAATTGTTACCTAACAATATGTCACTTATCATCTATGACATCAATTCATTGAATACACATCGTTAGTAAGTGTGTTGCCAACTATATGATGTTTAATCTAATTAAATGTTTAAATGAAAATCATGGGTTACCCCATTATATATTTATTTTTCTTATGTATTTCAAGGTAAATGAAGAAAAATTCTTTCTTAGAGCACTAGTAGAATAAACCTCAATAGTAACGTCCCATTATTAATAGCTAACATATAATATTACGTCAGTTATTATATAAGAGTATAAGCAACAGACATGACCAATGTAGGTTACAAATAAATTAGCACTAGTAACGGGCATAGCCAAGGCCAATTACAAAAACTCAGTTAAAGAGAGTGTGACAAAATATTAGTTGTTTTTTTTTTAATTTATTTTTTATTTATTTAGAGAGCCACAGGAGCAGGTGATGAAAATCGATCCCAATATCCCGTGGAACCGGATGGGAAGCCCTAACCATCTAGCTCTTACTCAAACCATCTAAGCAATCCCTCACTTTAACCAAATATTAGTAGCTGGCGCCTAGCGTAGAAAAGGCCCGCTACAAATATGTGGTCAAACCTTATTGACCTTAACGGGCTCAAGAAAAGCCAGTTACTGTGATGCCGCTTAGAGTCTTAGTTCTAAAAACACGCTCGCCTAGCTTTTTCGGTTCTATTCATCCTCTTTAATTTGTAGACCATCTCATTTTTTTTTCTTCAACAATTCGTATGAACAAATCAAATTTCGAAAAAAAACCCTTGTCGGCCTTACCACCCATGTCAAAGTCACCAATTGCATCAGCGTTGATCTGATGTGGAGATCACCGGAGTTACAATTTTTCTCGGCTGATTAAATCAATCGAGTTGGTTGTTTTTCGAAGGATCCTAATGTAATAATAATCGACGTTGATCTGATAATCACCAAAGCTACTCCTTCCATGCATGATTTCAATCAGAATTGCTATTTGTTACTTGATTAATTTCGAATTGGATTGAATTCAGCAAAAGTACTTTCCATCGAGGTTCAAGGCGAGGTATGTAAATTTTCGAATTAGATCCCTTGTAAATATCCCTTTTCTTAATTCAAAAAAATCCCTAAAAATTGAAATGAATTTTGTTGTTGTCAGTTACTTGATTTGTTTGAATTAAAAATGCATGATTAAAAAACCTAATAAAAACCAATAAAATTAGGTTTCATGAATAATTTCAAATTAATTAAAGAAAAATTGAATGCGTTGGGGCTTTTGTGGTGCTGTTTTGTTTTTACAATCTTATACCGGAGTATAAACATTAATTACACATACTTGTATTTTATTAGCAATCAGTAACCTAAATTCCCCATAGATTGCATTGTATATTGAATTCGAATTCATATTGTCATTAATAATTAAAGTTCATTTCTTATTTCTGCATTATTTTCCTGAATTACAGGCAGAATATCTTCCATCTCAACAAGGTCAAGGGTCAAATAAAATTTCAAATTTTACAGGTAAAATTTTCAATTTTCTTACTTTATTTAAGAATTATATTGGAAAAATATTTAACTTCTTACTCCGTAGTATTTAGTGTTTGACTGCTATATTTTTGTTGCTGTTGTGGTGTAGTTGTGTGCGAGTGTTATGTGTGTCAGTATATTAGTACGCTCGAACCAGAAAATTGTGCTACAGCAATAAATAAATAATAATAATAAAAAACTGATACATTGTTGTCATTCTCCTGCCTTTTTGCTTCAGCTGTAAGTACTAGCCTTTTCATGGTTACCTTTTCACAATGAAGGATTAAAGGATTAAGTTGCTGAGTTGTATGTACTATATCTAAGTGTTGTTAAATACTTGGTATGTAATAGAGTAGCAGCTGGGAATCTAGAGTTCTAGGCCTTGTGATAGGGTGTTACTCATACTTCTATATAATTTTCTGATGTTGTTTCAGCAGTTGGGAAACTAGACCTTGTGATAGTGTGATACTAACACCTTTGACATTATTTTTAAGTTGTTTTTTCCTCCCTTTTGCTATGTTCCAATTAGTCAAGTAATTGCAACAAGATTAGCTGTGTTGAGTTTATAGTGTATCTATTGATTTTGAGTTCTGATCTTGCAAGTAAGATTCATGTGAATAATGTTTTTCGTGGTCTAGTTTGTGATTGTATAACTTTCAATTTGAGGGTAGGGGTACTATAACCTGGTCCTGTAACCCTATTAAGTACCAAAAAAAACTATTGGATCAACCGAAATTTTATGTGATTATCGCAAAAAACTAGACCAAGGTAAATCTGAATGGCAATTAATCTTGTAGAATGTAAGGTTGATTACTTCAAAAGTTTTTTTTTCTTGATTGTTTGTGTTTCTTGCTTTTTCAGAAACCAAAAACCAATGGGCTTGTGATGATCCTTCTCCTCTTGTTATCTACAACCTTCTGTTATAGTAGCTTCGATTATGGCCTATTGAGCAGCGTAAGTCTCAAAGACTCTAACTTCTACTTTTCTTTTTCATTCAATTGTTTTATGCAAAACGATATTAGCAGTCTTATGAAAATTATTGTTGAGTGATTTAAAACATAAGTCCACTTTCCACTTTAGCTTTCAAGAGTAGAATACATGCACTATCTTTGGTTTGCTCTTCTTAAATAAAAATTTTAGAAAAATATTGATGCAGGTTACTTTGTCGTGTTTGCTTCCAAAGAATAATTGCTTAGAGTATTTACTTTCCTAATAGAAGTACCTCATTCATGAAAATATCGAGAATGTAATTAATTTGGTTATGTTTTTTAATTTGGGGTGTCTAATTGGAGCTTTGGACACTAAAGTCCATATTATGTGAGCGTCCCGCGCCCCTCTTTGCTGCCCCCCCCCCCCCCCAAAAAAAAAAAAAGTAACTTACATTTTATCTTACAATGAAACCTTGACTTAATTAAGTTATCTCAAGTTAAATAAATTCCTCACGTTAGATGATTAATGAAAATATTATATCTTGCAGTTTTTCCTTGTCATGATGCTTTCATTTTTTAGAGTTAAAGATGCTTTCATATCATTCTATTGTTGTATTATGTTGTTATATCGAAGAGGTTGATGCTTCAGTTTGGTGCTTGTTCAAGAGAGATGATAATATCCCTATTTCTCTAGATTTAAACTATATCAAGAGTGAGGCAAAAATATTGTCCATATCCCACACCTCAAGGGTTTTTATTAACCACTCGTGATTTGATCTTGTGTTGCACATTTATCATTAGATTCTCAATACCGGTATTTTTTTTTCTTATAAAGTTCTGTAGCAACTTCCTAGCAGGAACCTCTAGCCACAAGCCGAAGCATATTGGAGTAATTTAATTTCTAGCTTAACTCGGATAAATATATGCTGAATTCTTTTACTACATTGTGAAATTTATGTCATGCTTTATCTTTGTTAAGAATTTGAATTATTTAAAATAATTTTTGATAACTATATTATTCTTTAACTTTGTTATTTAATTGGTATTACAGGGTGTAAAGTACATGGAAGTGAAATATATATTGAAGACAAAGACAAAGAGTTGCTCTATTCTTTGGACGTTACAACCCCTTCCTCTTGTACTGCAATAGATACAAAAAATTAGTAGTACTAATAATGTACTAAATTGTGAATCTATTTAGGATCTTAAGGGTATAGACTATAGATACATGATGTAGTGATATTTCATTATATAATGTTTATGGGATTTAGATGAGTTTACATGTGCTATGTTATAAAATTAAACTACATCTATATTGATGTTCGGCTTACCTTTAGACTTATTGTTGTCTATTGTTGAGTTCACATGTTGATTCATTTTAATTTTTACCATGTTACTCTTTGAGATATTTGGCAACACATTTATATTATTACTAACAAATATAATAGGTGAAAGGTTGTTATATATTATAACATAAGGAGATAGTTTTGAATTGTTTCCTAAGGTTGCAACAATTTTTACTTGTTGCCTTTGTACAATTGTTGCCTTAGCTGTCATTTTACCTTGGCTTTAAGAATCGTTGTTTTGAATAAAAATGTGTTGCCTTATGAATAGACAACGGGGGCATAAACTACACCTCATATGTGTTGCCTTAGCTACAAGGCAACACTTTTTTTATATTAGGCAATGGTTTTTCAGTGTTCCCTTTGGGTATGGAGTAGTGGAATACCGTAATCCAGGAGTATATCTAATATATAATTGTAGGGTAAGTGAATAAGGAGCCTCCAAAACCTCATTCCTCAACTCTCATGCATTAGGATTTTTTTTTTGGTTTTTTTTTTTTTTAAGAAAAAAATAACTACCAATCCCACTACTTTATTTATTATTATTTTTTTTAAAATCAATAACTACTCCATTCACTATTTCCTTTTTGTTTTTCTTTTTGTTTTCTTTTTTCCAAATGGACTACTACTAACATTACACTTTTATGACATGCATTATTAGCACAATTATACAATTCTTTTATCAACAATTCAATATAGCACTCAAAATCCCCAACATTTCATTTTTTTAAAAACACTACGTACTAACATTTCACTTTATTTTATGAGTTTTTTTTTTTTTTTGGTACATAGTATAATATATGTCATGCATTAGCACGAGAATACATTTCCTTTATCAACAATTCACTATAGTACTTTAAATCCCCAACCCTTCAATTATATACATTTTCTTAGGGACTACCCTCCAAACATTTTCCACATCTTTAATCATAAAAAAAAAAAATGTACAATTGGCCTCACCAAATAACTACTTGCAACAGAACAAAGTATGTAACCCCTAGAGCAAGACACTCTAACCGAGTAACACGAGTAACCCCTATAACACTGAACGGGTAACCTCGATCTATAACTTTGAAAAAGTAAACCCCATAATAGCATTGCATGGCCACCGACATAAAAGAGTAAGACCCTGTTTTTTAAGCTTCTAAGCAAAGCATAGAATATCATATTTCAGCATAGCACAACAGGTGTCAACACATTATTAATACGATTATTAATACTCAATACAACAGAGCTAATTAGGGTTCAACAGAACCGACCAGTCCAAAATCAACCATTATAGCTCAAGTCTAAATTACAACATCAAAATCAGCTTTTCATATTTTAAATAATTTTTTTTCTTATATATCCCGTGCATTTTGCACGGGTACACTCTAGTAATATTAATTGAATAATAAGGGAGAATATAGAAGATAGAATTTGTAAAGAACAGTAACTAAATCGATTCAATTCTCTACACTAATTCACGAAAATACAAGGTATTATTAAAGCCAAAGAAAATAGCAAACTAATAAGGGGCGTATGATCACATAATCAACAAAATGTGTAACTACGATATAACTCAACAGTAATCATTAATCTAAATTTTTGATTGTATGGTTTCAAGATGAAATGGTGAAACAATCGTTTGATTGTATGGTTTAAAATTTCCTGATGAATTAAAAAGTATTAACGATTTCTATTTTCTTATTCTACTAATATTAGGACAAGTCCAAACGTATATTAATCAAACAAAAATTGAGTCCATATAGATCAATCTAAATGTTACATAAGTAATACTTTTATGTTTAATAAACAATAATAAAATCAAATGATACTGCTTTGAAAAAAAAAAAATCAAATGATACAATAAAAAAGGCAATTAAAATAAATGTTAAAGGAACAACTCAACCAAAAGCTTAAGCTGATGGTTGAGGCCCAGGAATATGTTTTACAACTTTAAGGGCTCGCAAACTCCAACACCAGGTGGAAGCTCAAGCTCTTGGGTGTTAACACCAGCAACAGGAGACAGCGTACGAGTATCGACGCAGCTCATTCCGTCACAACATTTATACTGACCGTAAGGCTCACATAGATGATTAATTCTTCGACACTCATCAGTTGATGGTGGTTGTTCGCCTAAAGGTAAACATGAACCAACACCAGCAGGAAGGATTGGATCTCCCAAAATGCAATTTAATCCTTTGCAACAAGTGTAATCACCGTAAGCTAAACACAGTTCAGTTACGTTCCTACACATGGGCGACGGCCTTGGTGGTGGTGGCTGTTCATAGTATCTGGCAGACTCGTAATTTGTTGCCAAGGTTGGAACTGGAAGTATTGAAAACATGAAAATCAAACGTTTTACTTGTATATAAACAGTGATATGTTATTCAGACTCTTCATTTTACCTTAAATGGTATATGTTTCATAGCATTTCAAATTGTACCATGTAACCTTTTGTTTTATGTGATCATCTTATGTAACCCTAACTTTTGCATTACTTCCTGAGATGACACTAAACTTGCATAACATCATTAAAATGGGTGGAAAAGCAAAACATTGTTACAAGTAATAATCAAAACATATATGTAAATAAAATTATAAATAAATAAAAACAGAATTTGTATTAGGAAAAAGGAAGGAATAATTAGGAAGATTAAAAGGAGTTATTTATCTTCGTTTATCTTTTCATTTGAACTATTTTAATTTAAAAATAATAAAGTTAAATTCTTTCAAAAGAAATTATGAAATTAATTAACGGAGTTATATTTTCCATCCAATTTATTAAGCTTTTACAAGTTTAAGGTTATATGAGACAGTAGTAATGTAAAAGTCAGGATTATATTATATAAGAAAAACGCATAGACAAGGTTACATGGTTTAATTTTCCTTTATATACACTTTCTAACAAATTAGACCACTTTGACCTCTTTGACCATCAATTTATATATGCAAAAATTTAATATTAATTATATTTTGAAATATATAATGAAACCAATCTCATAGAGAATAGAGAGGTAAGGAGCAAGAACTAACAGCTTATGTATTAGATCAAACTTAAGAAAGTACTGAGTATATGAATATGATATCTATATTAATGTAGGATGGGATATCTACCTGATATAGTAAGAAAACAAGCCATTAACATAACGACCGCGATAACGAAGTTGATGGAAGAAGCTTTCCCCATTTGTGATAAAATATGCTAAGTACTGTTAGTTGTAGTATGTAATTTGATTCTAATGTTTGTTGCTGCTTCTTCTGCTCGCCGTTTTAATATTTATAGAACTCCCTAACGCGCTAAAAATACATATTTTGAAGGTTTTTTATTTGTAAATTTGTGTGATAACTTATTCACTTTGTGGTAGGTAGTGTTAGATTGATTACTATAATTGGCATATACAGCTTGGCGCAGTTGCTCCTAATGACTTGCCATTTTTGTTGCATGTTGCTTCCATGTCTTTTGATTTCATGATTCACAATATCTTGATCATGACCAAATCAAATGATTTTTTTAATGAATATTAATTGTGTTCTAATCAACAAGTTTGTTAGGAGTTATATCATTTTGGGATACGTTGTTATGCTTTGCATGTTAAGTTTGGCGATATTCTTAACCTTTTTTAGTATCTTTGATACTTAGGCAAATTGGGGAAATGAATTTACAAGAGAAATAAATACTTCACCCACTAAATCCAAAAGTTTGACTCTCTTTTTATTTTGAGTCGTTTCATATACACTTCGTATGTATGTCGTTTTAGACAAATGATGATATATCTCATTTCAGACTCGCTTTTAGAGTCTGTTCACATATACTGAACTGGACTGAACTGATTGAAGTTGAACTGAACTGAACTGATTGGAGCTGAATTGAACTGAACTGAGCTGAAATGAATATTTTATGAGAGAGGGAAATTAGAAGTTGAACTGAATTAAAATGAAATTAAGTAAATGTAAACAGACTCTTAGTATAAGTTTATAAATTTAACTTCTTTTACTATCTTATCTTTACTACCCCACAATATTTACATTTGCGCTCACCCACCTTTTTACTCCATTTCACTTTTTTTTTTTTTTTTCTTATACCTTTTACCTTATACACTATCACAAACAAGTGCTTATTGTAATTGAGTTGAACTTTAGATACATAGAGAGTTGTATGTTATGGAGTAAATTTGTTTTATTTTCGTTCATAAGTTGACTTACTTTTGAGACAAAAGACATCTAATACTATGATTTTTCTTATCTTCTTCGTTTCTGGATATCTCAATAAAGTCCAACGAAATCCAAAAGACATGGCTGCAACAACATGAAATTAAAGTCATGCATCTCAATCCATAAGATTACATTAATTAAGATTAATTGATTGGAAATTAGTTGTCTTTTATATTTTTCATAATGTACAATTACATAGCAATAATTTACCCCCCTAAGATGAAGCTTATGATGCAATTATTTAATATTACAGCTGATCATAACATGGCATAAAATAATTGTTATAAATACCAAACATTGGATGAACATTTGATAAATCACATCAACATTCAACAATACAGTAAGCAAGTTTGAAGTGCATTTTCACATACTCTACTCATCCTTAAAACACATCCAAATGGCTAGTGCTCACATAAAATGTTCTGTTATGGCTATGATGTTCGCTATTCTTTTGCTTACTACATCAGGTCTCTCCTCTCTTAAACCATTAATTTATTTTAGTTTATAAAATATATAGTAATGCATCTAAGGATTATTCGTTCATATATCTATCTATCTACATACTACTCAGCTCCTATTACATTAGTCATTTTTTTGTTACTCCCTCGATTTTTTTTATTTTTTTAGCTAGAGTCAAATTTGCACATTTGCCGAAACACAATTTTGACCATCAATATTTTTAATGAGAGATTAGTAAAATCATGAAAAAATTAATTCAATATTTTTAATGAGAGATTAGTAAAATCATAAAAAAATTAATTTATTAAAGTAGACATTATGTCAAATCCAACAACATATTATATATTATTGGTAAAAAAAATTAAGTCAATGATGACATTTTTTATTATTATTATTATTATTATTATTATTATTATTATTATTATTATTATTATTAATTTTTTATTTTATTTTTAGTACAAATGATGACATATTATGAATAGTGAAAAATCTCAACTCTAGCTTGTAAAAAAAAAAAAAACGGGGGGAGTAGTTTATAATCTTAGTAATGACTTGTTATTATTCATGCTTTGCTTTCAGTTCCAACATCAGAAGGTATAAGGCAGTCGTCTTCTTCCAATGAACCAATAAAATGTCAAGGTAAAGACCAACTATGCCCTGGAGAAGGTCCATACGCTTGCTGTAAAGGACTACGGTGCATTACTTCTGATGATCTATCCGGTGTCGCTGCAGGCGGTATAGGTTTTTGTGGCTAAGATATATCAAGCAACTCTACTACCATTTTACCTGTACTTTTTTCAATAATTGTATTACAACCTCCAACTCTTTGATGACTACATTATCATTTAAGTTTTCAGAAATGTTTCCAATTTAAGTTATGTGTATTGTATGATTAACTGGACTAGTTTGAGTTGATCAACCTCGGACTAATGAGTGTTATACTCTGCATTGAGGGTTTCAACTTTAACAATCCAATTCAAAGTTGATTGAGAAAAGTTTCCATTTTATGTTGCGTATTGTAATTTTTTTTTTTTTTTGAATGAACCAAACAAGTTTTAATTATAGGGAAATTCCCTGTTTCTCATGGTGAGAAACGAAATTTGTTTCTCATGGGGGGCATTTTCGTGAATAAATCAACAACTTTTTCATTATTGTGGGTTTCACAGTTGAATAAAATTGTTGGTTTATTTACAAAAGTACCATGAGAAACTGGGGCTGTTGGAAATAGAAGTGGAAGTAGTACGTGATGGGTTGCAAGGATGAGAGTATTATTGCATGAAGTGAATTACATTACATTGCATGGCTACTCCTACTCTTATTTATAGTAGGTGTAAATCGGTTCTTTCCACCGACATACTACTAATCCTTTACTCTAGACCTTTCTAGGTGACTTAACATTATCTAGGACTTCCCTCTAGGCTAGATTTTTTCTTAGATTTTTCCTAGATATTTTCTTAAGCCTATTCTAGAATATTGTAAAATAGCTTTAACTAGAAATTATAAGATTTTTCTAGATTAGCTATTAGCTTATTTTTAACACTCCCCCTTAATCTGAAAAATCTTGTACTCTAAACTGTACGTCGTCTTCTCAAAATATTCTTTCGGTTTTGTTGATGCTCTTGTCACCAACGGCCTCTAATGTTGTTTCTTCTTGTTGTCACCGACAACTTCTAATCTTGACTTTTCTTCTTGTCATTGTGTTGGTACTCATGTTACCAACCTTAATTTTGTTGTTAATTTTGGTACTCGTGTTACCATCTTTCTAACTGATCTGATGCTCGTGTCACCAGAGATCTCCCAAATTCTCCTTTCGAATATATCTCCTTTATTTTTTCCTTTTAATTTTGGTGCTCATGTCACCAAATATTTCTGCTAATGCACTTGTCATTAGCAACCTCTTATTTTCTTCTTCAAAACAAGCTTTCTTCATTATCTTCCTTGCCAAAATTGGCAATTTCCACATCAGCTTTCTTGAACCTGCAATTCTTTCCAACATGGCCGAACTTTTTGCATATCCAACATTGTGCTTTTCCTTTGAAGTAGCAATCTGCACTATCATGGTTAGTTCTCTTACAAATTTTACAAAATAATTTATTCTCCATACCTTTGTATTTTGGTGAATCTTCTTCATCTTCACCCTCGGCCTTCTTCCTGGACCCATTTTTCTTGATTTCTCCTGGTTTAAGAGAAATTTTTGCTGCAAGCGCGGTCTCCATCATGTCTTCATCATTACTTTGACGATTTTTTCTTTGTTCATGGGACTCCAGAGATCCCATAAGTTGTTCAACAGTTATGTTGGATAAATCTTTTGTTTCTTCAATTATTGTAACTATATTATCAAATTTGTCATTTAATGATACTAGAATTTTCTTCACAATTTTTTCATCCGAAATTTCTTCTCCATATGATTTCATTTGATTAACAATCTCGATAATTCTTGAAAAATAATCTTTAACCAACTCATTATCTTTCATCTTTAAATTTTCAAAATCTCTTCTTAAAGATTGAAGTTTGATACTTCTCACCTTACTATCTCCCTGGAACTCTTGTTGTAGAATCTCCCATGCCTCCTTTGCTGTATTAGCCCTCATAATTCTTGGAAAAATGGTATCTTTCACCGCGTTTTGTATGAGATATAATGCTTTTGCATCCTTCATCCTTTCCTCCTCAAGTCTCTTCCTTTGAGCATCACTTAGGCTGCTTTCATCTTCAGGTTCATTATAACCTTTGTCGGCATAGGTCCATAGTCCATATGACCTTAGCATCGTCTTCATTTTAAGTTTCCAAAAATCATAACTTTCTCCCCCAAAAGTTGGAATGGGAAAACTCACATTGTTATTGGCCATTATATATTATGTTGTGTTTGGGATAATATGTGTATGATATTATAGGAAGGCTATGGGTATTGTGGCTCTTGATACCAAATGTTGGAAATAGAAGTGGAAGTAGTACGTGATGGGTTGCAAGGATGAGAGTATTATTGCATGAAGTGAATTACATTACATTGCATGGCTACTCCTACTCTTATTTATAGTAGGTGTAAGTCGGTTCTTTCCACCGACATACTACTATTCCTTTACTCTAGACCTTTCTAGGTGACTTAACATTATCTAGGACTTCCCTCTAGGCTAGATTTTTTCTTAGATTTTTCCTAGATATTTTCTTAAGCCTATTCTAGAATATTGTAAAATAGCTTTAACTAGAAATTACAAGATTTTTCTAGATTAGCTATTAGCTTATTTTTAACAGGGGCATCATCAAAACTATATTGACCTTTGATGCTACAGGGTTTGGCTAGCAGATTAATACAATAAATATAAAAGAGCAATTGTCAAAGTTATCTATCATTTTCATTCTTGTTCATTATAACTATCAATTAGATCTCACTCTTGCAGTCTTGCACGAGTAAAATTCAGAACCCGATCTATATTAAACTCTGCATCAAAGCACCAGTTTTTAGGCAAGCTCCAGTTTCTCTTCTTGAGAAACATGGAGTGTATATCTAGTGGCATTTTCGTTATTATTTGCATTGGAAAAAGCATTTTATACTATTTTATTTGCTGACTGTGATTTCCACTCAGAAATGTGAAGCATTCTGTTAATTCACGTCGTACAACATTCAGTCACCATTTGTAATTAACACGCTATTCTTCTTCTTCCTCCTTTTCTCACATCAAGCTCCATTAAAGGAGCTCGAGCTTTAATCCTCATCCATCTCCCACAAACACCACCATTTCCTGCGGCTTTCCCGTCGAATTTAAGCGAAAACCCTAAGATAAAGGGGAGAAAAAAGGGCAAAATCAATCCCAAAGGGTAAGGGTGTCAACTTCCTCCATTGAAGTAGACTTTAAGCTTCTGAAACTCCATTGAAGATGCTCTTCGGATTCTCGCTATTATTCACAAAAAATACAGAGCTTTTGCTACGTACATTTCAATTCAGTTATTGTGCTTGGATAACACCACCACTCGCTGCCTAACATTGCAACCACCAACAACCTTGCATACCTACAATTCTAGAATTATAAGTTCAATAGATGATGAGAAGAAGAGTAGTAGTGAATAGGGAAGAAGATTCTGCATTTTTTGTTGAGGTTGGAGTAAATGGGACTACTGAGACTTTGAAGGAAGTTGTTGTACTTTACTAATGTCGTCAACAAAACTTTGTTAGCCCAATTCACCTCTATTCTATGTGATATTATAGAAAGACGATTGTACCCCCAGCTACTAGGCCTTAAAATACAAACTACCCTCTTGAGATGCATTTCATGTTTATCAAGAAGAGAAACATGGATTTGCCCCCCAGTATTAACATAACAAACGTCAAAAATTAAAAAAAGAAAGGGACGTTTATCCGATGTTCATTGTATTTTTTGTTAAAATAAAACATCAATATATCATTATCTATGAGTCTCTTAAATCCGGACTTGCTGAATGGACTGGTCTAAACAAGGTGAATGGTATAACGTAACCATGGTTACATAATGAGAAACAACTGAACAGATCGATTCTGAATTACACGACGTATGTCCCACTGATGTTATTAATTGTATTGTGATTGAAATCTAGTACAATGGCGATAGACCAAATTCAGACGCACATATCTCTCAATCCAGAAATGATCTTTAGGTGATACAAGTTGGAGGTGATAGCTTGTTTCAAAAGCTTTCCATTAGTAGGTCATATGCCCAATTCTGATAAAAAACAAAAAGTTATGGTTGTTTTACTTAAGATTGTCAAGCTGGAATTTCTTACACACACCCGTGCCTAAAACCAACATGCCCATGCTTCTTCGAGGATCAGCCGAGCATGTTTTGTTTCCTAATTTCGGCTACACTTATGACGGCTATTAATGTTATTCCTTGGGAAATAATTTAGGGTTTCCTTATGTTATAGTACCTCTTTTTTTATTTCGTTGACACTTTTTTTTATTACGCTTGCCAACACACTTTTTAAACGACTAATATCTCTAATTCTCGACATTATAAAATTATAAAAAGCGGATATTGATAAAATATACGTACATTGAGAGGATTCAAACAAGATCTCACTTGACTATATTTTATGATAGCGCGCTATAAATCACAAAAGTTAATCAAAGTGTAATTTGTAAATAGTGTAAACGTCATAAATCACAAAAGTTAGTCAAAGTGTAGTTTGTAAATATTGTAAAAGTCAAATGGTGTCAACTAAAAAAAAGAAGCAAGTATAATAAAGAGTCGTTGGGTGGACAATTTGATGTGCTTAAGTGCTTACATTGATTAGCCTAGCCAATTGTTGTTTGTTGCTTTCATGTCTTTTGAGTTTTGATTCATGATGATTCACAATATCTCATGACCAAATCAAATGATGACCCTCTTTCCAAAAAAAAAAAAAAAAAAAAAAAAAAACATGTTTTTAGCATGAAATCGATGGTTTTATTTCCAAAAATAAAAACTATGTACCATTAAGAGGTATATTAATCAAAGAGATCTATTAATCTTAAAGTATTGATCTTATGACAATGCTAGACATATACTTCTTCTGTTTTTTATAGTTGACATGTTTCTTTAGTTACGTTTGCAAATGCACAAATTCAATCATTAATATCTATCTTTAATTACCGATAAGCAAAAATATAAAAAGTTGATATTTTGAAATATACATTGTGATGAATTTAACAAGATCTCACTCGACTATATCTTTCTTCATATATAAATCACAAAACATGGTCAAAGAGAGATGTGTGAATAATGCTAAAGTCAAAACTTGTCAACAAATATAAAAACGGAGGTAGTATTAATCAAAGAAAAATCGAGTTTGTAAAAATTAAATTCAATTGTTACATACATAGTACAAAGTAATTCTTTAAAATTATAAATTAAAAAAAATAAATAAATACTTCAAATGATACAACAAAAAAACACAAAAGAAATACAAGGAATACAACTAACGCAAAATTGCTGAAACAATAAGCTAAGATAGAGGTATAACAATATACTAGTACTTATAGTTTTATGGCCTGACAAATTCCTACACCAGGTGGAAGCTCAAGCTTTTGGGTGTTAACACCGGCAACCGGAGGCAGCGTACGAGTATCGACGCAGCTCATTCCGTCACAACATTTATACTGTCCATAAGGATGACAGAGTTGGTTAATTTTTCGACACTCATCAGTTGATGGTGGTTGTTCACCTAAAGGTAAACATAAACCTACACCTATTGGAAGGATTGGATCCCCTAAAATGCAATTTAATCCTTTGCAACAAATGTAATCACCATAACCTATACACAGTTCAGTTTCATTCCTACACGTGGGCGACGACCTTGGTGGTGGTGGTGGTGGTGGTGGATGCTCATAATGTCCGGTAGACTTGTAATTTGTTGCCAAGGTTGGAACTGGAAATATTGGAAACAAGAAATCAAACGTTGTTATAAAGGAGTGATATGTTACTCGATAAGTACCCATATTAGAGAGGATGCCCCATTTTGTCATGGTGAGAAACAAAATTTGTTTTACATGGCATTTTCTTAAATAAACCAACAATTTTATTCAACTTTATTCAATTGTAAAGCCTACAATAATGAAAAAGTTGTTGATTTATTCACGAAAATGTCTCCATGAGAAACAAATTTCGTTTCTCACAACGAGAAACAGGGAATTTCCCCATATTAGACTCTCTTGGACATGCATAGAACACTTAGAAACTTCATTTTGGTTCAAAATCATGCATATAGTCCACAAAGAAACCAAGTCGAACATTTTAACATGAGAATAATAACATTGAAAACATCAAATTCGTAGAGAATAGAGAGGTAAGGACTAAGGAGCAAAGGCGGGTTATGTATTCGATTAAAAACTTGGACACCAAGTTCGATCTCAAGAGTTATCTAGCAAACTTAATGAAGAAAGTTTTTTACGATTCTTATATTAAGGTAGAATGGCGTTTCATACCTGATATAGTAAGAATGCAAGCAGCCATTAACATAATGGCCGCGATAACGAAGTTGATGGAGGAAGTTTTCCCCATTTGTGATCTAAAATGCTAAGCACTCTTGGTTGCAATATGTATTTGATTCTAATGTTTGTTGCTGCTTCTTCGGCTCACCGTTTCAATATTTATAGTACTCCCTAACGTGCTAAAAATATACTACCTCTGATTTTTTTTAGTTACAACTTTAGAATATTTTATATCTCTCAAATAATACCCCAAAAGTTGCAACTTAAAAAAAATCGGAGGTAGCATATATTTTGAAGGTTTTTTATTTGTACATTTGTGTGACAACTTATTGTATTGTCTTCAGTTTGTGGTAGGTGTTAGATTGATTACTATAATTGGCATATACAGCTTGTGCAGTTGCTCCTAGTGACTTGCCATTTTTGTTGTTTGTTGCTTCCATGTCTTTTGATTTCAAGATTCACAATATCTCATGACCAAATCAAATGCTTTATTTAATGTATTCTAATCAAGAAGTTTGTTAGGAATTATATCATTTTGGGATACTTGGTTATGCTTTGCATGTAAGGGGTGTTTGAAAGATTTTTAATATGTTAAGTTTGGCTATATTCTTAGCCTTTTTTAGTATTTTTGATACTAAGGCCAATTGGGGAAACAAATTTACAAGAGAAATAAAAATATACTTCCCCAACTACATCCAAAATTTTGACTCTCTTTTCATTTCGAGTTTATAGTAATTGAGTTGAACTTTCAGGGATAAAGAGAGTTACTACCTCCGTTAATTGTTATGTGCAACTTTGAAGTATTATTTGTGAGATATAAAATATTCCAAAGTTGCACATAACATTTAACGGAGGTAGTATATATTACGGATAAATTTCTTTTATTTTTGTTCGTTAGTTGACTTACTTTTGATACAGAAGACATCTAACACTATGAATTTTTCTTATTTCTCCTTTCCAGGAGATCTCAATAAAGTCCAACAAAATCCAAAAGACATGGCAACAACATGAAATTCATGCATCTTAATAATCCATTAGATTATTAAATTAATTAAAATTAACTGATTGGCAATTAGTTGTCATGTATATGCTTCAAATGTACATAGCAGTAATCATAGCCCTCAAAGATAAAGATAATGATGCAATTTAATATTACAACTGATCATAACATGACGTAAAATGAATTGTTATAAATACCCAATATTGGATGAACCCTTTAATCATATCAACATTCAACGAAATAGTGAGTAAATTTGAAGTGCATTTTCACATACTCTGATCTATTCATCCTTAAAACACATCCAAATGGCTAGTGTATACATAAAATGCTCTGTTATGGCTATGATGTTCGCGATTCTTTTGCTTACTACATCAGGTTTCTCCTCTCTAAAACCATCAGTTTGTTGATTTATATATCTACACATACATATAGCTCCTATTACATTATTCATTTTGTTAATTTATAATCATAATAATGTCTTGTTATTCATGCTTTGCTTTCAGTTCCAACATCAGAAGGTATAAGGCAGTCGTCTTCTTCCAATGAACCAATAAAATGTCAAGCTAAAGGCCAACTATGTCCTGGAGGAGGTCCATACGTTTGCTGTGAAGGACTAAATTGCATTCGTTCTGATCATCTAGTTGGTGTTGGTGTAGCCGGTGCAGGTTTTTGTCTCTAAGATAAATCAATCAACCATTCTACCTGCACTTTTTTCATAGTTCTACAACCTTGATCTCTTACAAAGTTTCCATTTAAGTTTTGTATTGTATGATATGATTAAATGGACTAGTTTGAGTTGATCAACCTCGATCTAATGAGTGTTATACTCTGTATCAAGGGTTTCAATTCAAAGTTGATTGAGAAATCTTCAATATTATTGTTACTCCGTACATATCTTCATCTGTTACGTGCTGCAGAAATACCAGTTATGCATTGGTTAAATGATTTGCATAAGATTAAAGATTAAAAGATAAAGGAGGAAGAGTGCGGAAAGAGTGATGGATATCTCAATCCAATAAATCAATTTTGTGATCTTGCATCAGAAACTGTCAATGTCAGTAAAACAGAATGCCTGTAAGCTCGAAATCTTTGCTGCTAGAAAATAAATGACCAAGACTGGATATATGTATATATTAGAGAATTGATCAAAATAATTTTGGTATGCTCAATTGCAGAACTCGGAACTTGACCATATAATTTGGTGTCAGAACACCAGCATAGCAAAATGAAAATCAGAGTCTTTTAAAAAAAGAAGCATAAATAATCCACAGTATTTTTCATGATACTTGATTGTTATATGTGAATATATAAAACTTCTTGAAGAATATTATAGCATTTGACATTTGATAAATGGGTCTAGGTCACACCTGTCACAATTGTCCAATTTATACGACCAAGGAGGCTCCACCTCAAAACCATATTGCAATAAGAGGAGTATCCCCTTAGCCTTATAAAGTGGACAAAATTGTCTTATTTCTGTAATGTGGGATACATTTCCCTACACTTTCTACACTCTTCAATGTGGGATAACAGTATAACACACTACTTTCATGTGGGTTTTCTCATGGCCTCAACAGCATTTAATATGTATTGTAATGAGCTCATTCACACGGAATACATCTTTTCAATTGAATTGGATTACGTATCATCTCAATACTTTAAAATAAATTTTACTAATTTAAATTTTAAACAATCAACTTACGCATTGCTTTATACTACCTCCATTTTAATTTAGTTGACACCTTTCTTTTATCACGTTTGCTAACGCACTATTTTGATAGTTAATATCTCTTATTCTCTATATTGAAAAATTATAAAAGGTGTATATTAATAAAATATGCATTGAAACTATTTAAACAAGATCGCACTTGATTTTTCCTCAAAGAAAAAAATCTCACTTGACTATATTTTATCGTAGTATAAATAATCACAAAAGCTAATCAAAGCGTAGTTTGTGAATAGTGTATGTAACAGTCAAATAGTTTAAATTAAAAAAGGCAGGGGAAGTATAAGACTAGACAACTAGTTGTAGAATACTCCCTCCATTTTAAAATACTTGCTCCACTTTCCTTTTTCGGCCGTTTTTAAATACTTGCTCCATTTCCTTATTTGAAAAGCTTTTATAATAGTTTATTAATTTCTCTCACCTAATGGACCTACCATGAATTTCTGGCTTTTCCAATCCTCTCCACTACTTTTGCTTTTTACAATTTTTTATTCTTCTACCTACCCACTAACTCCACATTTTATTAGTTTCTCCAATTTCTCCTAAAACTCCGCGCATGGATAAATGGAGCAAGTATTTAAAAACAGAGGGAGTATATGAAGTCTTAGGAAGAATTTGCCACTTTGTTAATTTCCGAAGTCAAAATTAAAAAATTTAGCCTGAGTATCCAATAGGCCCTATATACATACGTATGTATGCATGTTATCCAGTCGCACATTTTAAGTTCATTATCATCACTGACCAAAAAAAATTAAATTATTCATCCGTCGTAATGCTGCCCCATATAATAAAAATGACAAAATAATGCATAAATCTCAAAGATACGTACAATTTCGTAATAATACAAATATTCAAAATACAATAGGATAAATATTTAAACAAATTTACAACAATAGAAAAAATTTAATGAAAATAATAAAACATGCATGAAGGACTAAGAAGACCATGGATCAAGTACATTTCATATAGCTAGCTGTGATCTTAAATTAAAGTTTAAGTTTAATCGGCTCGCATATCCCAACGCCAGGAGGAAGCATCAGTTGTTCGGGTTCAATGCCCGCGACTGAAGGTAGTGTTCGAGGATGAACACAGGTTAATCCTTTACAACAGCTATAATCACCATAAGGCTGACAGAGTTGATGCGCAATTTGACACTCTTGTGCTGGTAGCTGTGGTGGTTGATTCGAAGGCGTACACACTCCAACTCCTACAGGAAGGTTTTCAAACCTACCTGCGCAAACAAACCCTCCGCAACAACTATAAGCACCGTAACTTGTACAGAGTTCAAGCAACTTCCTACATGTAGGGTTAGACGGTGGTGGTGGTGGTGGTGGTGGTGGTGGTGACTTTGTCGACGAGTAATAAGCTGCTTGCTGCTCACCATCATATGAGCCATCAGCTGGAAGTACGTAGCACATGAATCACAATTATTAAACAACATTTAATATAATCTATCATCATAAAAAAATTAAAAAAAAAAAAAAAAAAAAAAAAATTGAGGGAGCCCTAGTTAATATTCATGATAAACAAAAATTATTTATCTAGTGATATTTTGTAAATAAATTAACATAAAATCTCAATCAGCATGTTATTTTCTAAAATAAATTAACATTTATGAGACTCTTGACATTTAATATAATTTATCATCATAAAAAAAACTTGTACTAAAACAAATACGGTAGACTTTTGACATGAAATTAAATAAAATAATAGACGATGCGAATTGAACCAACCTGATCTTGTAAAAGCCAAAACTACAGCCAAGAAAATAGCGGCCATGACAACGAAGTTGTTGATGGTAAACCTCGCCATTTTTACTATGTTAGAAAGGTTGTTGAGTTTATGTTCATTAGCATGGGATGATACTAGTATTTATAGCTTTCCAAATGTAGCATGATTTGCCCTAGTGATAGATGTTAATTATTAAAGTTGAATAATTTTATTATTCAATTATTCATTAGAGATAAGCTGGACTTACTAATAGTAACGTGTCCAGGCCAGCTTGTTAATTAATACTTATTTGGTGGACAACATTAGTTGCAGCCATGTCTTATGGGTGCAACTCATGCAAGTCATGCACACCTACTAATTTAACTTGAACCGTTTACATAACAAACTCTAACTTTTGCGCGTGGCGGGGCTAGTTTTTTTTTTTGTTTTTCTTTTTTTTTTTAGATATTTTTTTCAACCAATTACGTGGCAGCACATGTCCCTAAAAAACAAAAGCAAAAAAAATTTAACAGGTTACTGCTTACTTTAGACCAATAAATTAAAAGCGAATGACCCTTAAAGTTCGGATTATTATTAAAAAAAAATAATAATTCATAGTTAAGATTATTTTGAGCAAACACGTAAAAATTGAAATTATTTTTACCATTTTTTCCTAATGCTTATATGCAACAACATTACCCTTTTCATATCAAAGTATTTACCAAGTAGCTGATCAAATAAATAAAAAAAGATAAATAACTATGAAAAAAAAAAAGTGAACATAGTTGTTTTTGATACGAAGTTTATTTTAAGAGGAGTCATTAGCTCATTATCATGATATTATTAACAAAGTATCGTACTTTCTTTTGGCTCCGGCCCCCTAAGGCATTAGATCAAGATCCGCCCCTTATCAAATGCATGCTTAAAAGACCAAGTAAAAATACAGATGCGGACTTTTTTATTTGTTATTAATTTAATTAGAGAGCTACAAGGGTGGGTGATGATGAGATTGATCCCAGTATCTCCTGGAATCGGGAGGACCGTCTAATTACTTAAGTTATCCCTCACTCTCAGATGGGGATGATGGCGACTATTTTATGAGACTACGAGTCTACGAGAGTATTTTTTAGAAGCAAACTTATCTAAATTTAAACTAATTAGATGATTCAAAAATAAATAAATAATCTTCTTTAAAAAAAGAAAAAAAAAATTAGATAGATTTCACTCCTACTTATATACACAAATAAGCTCAAAGTATATACTATTTCCGTTAACTATTATTTGCAACAAAGGAATACTTTATATCTCACAAATAATACCCCTTTGTTGCAAATAATAGTTAACGGAGGTAGTATATAAACAAGCGGCAATGTCTATTAATTCATTTCCTCGACTTCATTTTACGGGTTCTTTGTGATTATGATGATTCATGTGTTAGCTAGTCATCCCCAAATCATTTTAAGCCTAATGCTTTGTTGTTGTACTTCATTACGGGTATGTTAAATTAAAAAATATATATAATAATAATAATAATAATAATAATAATAATAATAATTAATTTCAACTTTGCTTGTTACATGATATAACTAATTATTGATGAGTCCAGCAAAGCAAAGACATGGCTGCAACAACTACAAAGATGATTCATTTATCTTAATTATTTATGAGAAAATATTCAGTTTTATTTTTTGTTTGTGGATCACTAGACAATTAGTTGTCATTTGCATTTGGCAAACAGAATAAATAGTGCGTAAAGCCGAGGAATAATTACTCAACCACATACATATATAGATTGAATAAGCTTAAGTTGAAGTACTTCAATCTTATTGCATTCACTTCATTGATCATCACTTACGTCGTAAACTCGTAATGGCCAACCTTCGCATCAATTACACTATGATGGCAATGATGTTCGTAGCTGTTCTTCTACTTAGTGTAACAGGTTTGGCTCCTTGATCTTCTTTTACCACAGTACTTATTATTACTCCCTCCGTTTTATAATGCATGAGATGTTGGACTTTTTTTTCACTATTCATGCATTAGGTTTGCCCATAATTTTTTAAATATAATAAAAATATATATATTATCATAAAATAAAACATGTTAGATAGGTTTTAATATAAAGTTTCATAATACGAGTATAATTTTTATAACTTTTTTAATTAATATTTAATTATATAAAAATATAGTCAAATTAGTACATTGATGTGTGCAATATTTGACTGTGTCATGTATTATGGGATAGTGAGAGTACTACACATTTTTCGTACCGCTTCACAAAGGTTTAAAATCTTTTTAGTCCAAAATGCCATTTTGTATCTCCAATCCATGCATGTAGCATGTTTTATTACTCTATAAATTAATACTCCATTTATATTTCATTGATTTTTAATTAATCGCGATTAATATTCATTGTTTCAGTTCCAACAATCGTCGTTGCTGCTGAGCCAACCAAAGAAACAGAAAAATGCCAAGGATTCGGCAATATATGTGCTGCTAAAGGCGTATATAATTGTTGTGAAGGACTAGTATGCTCAAATTCCGATATTGTTATTGGACTTTGTACCGTACCTCTACCAGGTCTACATATTTAAGGACAGATCGAGACACCTTATAACTATCACTGTATCGAAATTCACATATACAAGCAACTCTAAGTAGTATATGGAAGAGTTTCTTGTATGATGTACCGATTTTAAGTTATTTCCAACTCTTTATTGTTACTCATTTATGTTTTTTAAATCGGCCTTTTTTATATAATATTATGGATTTCATTTTGTTGTTTAATGATCAAGCTTGGCTATTATTTTATGTTCAATTCTATTATATTTGTCGAATTTATATAGCAATACAAGCTGTGGCTAGATAAGAAAAGTTACTATCAATCGATCTACAATTTGGCCTTTATTTAGTATTTACCTACACTGCACGCTTATTTTTGGATTGTAGTACTTTATTGCAAACCATTGTCGAAAACAGTTCACACAAACTAAATATAACAAGCTAAGGTTAATACTGGAGTATTATTAAAGGCAGTGGCGTATCCAGGAATTCCGAACTGTGGGTTCGGAATTTTAAAAAACAAAAGATGCTAATATATTAATTAAATATTTTATATATGTTCAAATTTTTTATTACAAATGGATGGATTAAACAGTTACAAAATAATAAATAAAAAAAAAACCCTACAAAAGCATTCTTCGAGTTTTATACTTTGAAAGCGTGCTAAAACATTACTACTTCTATAAATGATAAATCTATAATTATATTGCAAAAAATCAATATTACACGGAAAAACAAAAATCCCAAGTCCCCAATAAACACAAATTTGACAATGTAAAATTTTTCTAATTATCAATTAAAAGACCAAGTAAAAATTTTAAATTCTAAGTTTCTAAATTCAATTTGTACGTCAACAATATATCAAAACTAATTAAACAAATCAATAATTAATCTAATTATCACTAATTTACAAACAAATAAAGATTTAAGAATTAAGAGGAGTAGAGGAATAAGAGGACTGTTGAAACTAATACGTACTAAAGGATAAAAACAATAATAATACTTCGTATTAGATAAGTATGAAGCAAGTAAAATAAAGAACTCAATAATATTTCTTCATGCTTAATTCACCAAATACAAGAGCCATATAGGTAGGCTAACAAACAACAAATAATAAGCTACAAAACTGAAAGTATAATGCCATGATTAAACCCACTAAATAAACTCATTAACTTCTAAATTCATTTGACTCTCTAACTTAACAAAATGACCAACATACTACTCCTAAAATTATTGACCCAACTATGGACTAACTCATGAAGAACAACGGAAGAAATCGAAAGGGAAAAAAAAATAAAAAATAAAAAATAAATAAAAATGAGGGTGGCTAGTCTTGAACCCATGATCAAGAGGAGCCTCACAACTTTATTAGTCACTCCCTTACCAATGTGCCAGAGTTACATATTTGTTTATTTACTTCACAAAAATTTCTTTTAACCTTATTTTTTTTCTTTTTTTTTTAAAAAAAAAAACCAAAACTTATAATTTTTTTTCAAAAAATCTGGGGGTTCAATGAACTCCCTTGAACCCCCCTGGATCCGCCCATGATTAAAGGAGCATTATTTTAGGCATGAATTGCATTACAAAATTTTTATAGTAATATTATTATTATGGAGTCTTTTGCTATTATATATGACTCACAAAAACAAAACTAATTATCTAAATAAAAATAACTACTTTTAAATTCTAATTCCAAAATTAACAAGGTTTATATACAGTATAAATTAAACTTATTTTTGTGAAACTGCCATTTTTTTTTCTATTTTGGGGCTTCCATTTCACTTTGATCAACATAGTGTGAGAGTGAAAGTAGCTAAAACACTTGTGCAATCATTATCATTTAGGGTCTGTTCACATTTACTTAATTTCGGTTCAGTTCTGTTCAGTTCAATTCAGTTCAGTTAATTAGTTCGGTTCAATTGATCAGCTCCAATCAGTTTAGTTCAGCTCCTAATTTCCCTCTCTCATAAAATATTCAGTTCAGTTCAGTTCATCTCCAATTAGTTCAGTTCAGTTCAGCTCATTTCAGTAAATGTGAACAGGCCCTTAGTTCTACATTATCCCTCAAACTCTAATATTTTTTTAACCTAATCTCAATCTCATGTAGTGTTTCTTTTAAAGGTAGTTCCCATGTAAAGTTAGGGTCTATTCACTTCAGCTTAATTTCAGTTTAGTTCAGTTCAGCTCCAATTAAAGATGGGCAACGGGTCGTGTCGTGCCGCCACGGGCCGTGCCACGGTGGTGAGCGTGTCGTGCCAGCTCAGCGGCGGAACATGCCGTGTCGTGCCTAAATTTGGCACACCTCAGCCCATGGCACGGCATGGCCCACGTGCCTGACAGGCCGTGTCGTGTCGAGCCGCGGGCCAAACCGTGCCAATTTTTTTCAAAAACAATAATAATGTAAATAAAAAAATTATATATATATATAATTTTTAGTACAACTTAATTTATGTTTATATTAATGTTTATATATTTAGTTTTGAACAACTTTATTTTAATTAAGGTTATATAAATTATTTATCTAATTATGTTTAAGTTTATATAAATAATTTTATTAATTTAGCAAAAAACAACAATGCATATAATAAAAAAGAAAAATTTACGAGTGCGATAAGCCGAAAACACAAAAAATTGAAGAATAACTTATTTTATTATATGCCGGTAGCCGGTACGATAAACCAATAATACAAATAATTAATGATAATTAAAAATCGTACAATAATTGGTGAATAACTTCATTTATTATACGGAATACGAGCTTCGATAATACAAAATTTGTACAATAGTGTATAATTATGGCGGGCCTCGTGCCGTGCCGTGCCGGGCCGTGCCCCGTGTTGTGCCGGCGTGCCGATCCACTGGCCGGTCACCGTGCCTCGTGTCGTGCCTGTGTTGATTCCGAGATTTGTGTTCACGGCACGGCCCACAGGTGGGCCGCCGTGCCGTGCCATGCCGGCGTCCGTGCCATGCCGGGCTCGTCTCAGCCCGTGCCCATCTTTAGCTCCAATCAGTTCAGTTCAATTCAGCTCCTAATTTCCTTCTTTTATAAAATATTTATTTCAGCTCTATTCAGTTCAGTTTAGTTCAACTCCAATCAGTTTAGTTCAGTTTAGCTCCAATCAGTTTAGTTCAGCTCCTAATTTCCAATCAGTTCAGTTCAGTTCAGTTCAGCTCTAATCAACTCAGTTCAGCTCCAATCAGCTCAGTTCAGCTCCAATCAGCTCAGTTCAGCTAACATTTAATCTATATTCTAGTATCTTAAGTGGCCAGCTTTGACATAATACAAGAATCGTCAGTTGGGTCATGGGGGTCGGGCCTCCACCAGCCCCCCTTGCTCCGCCCTTGCCACTAGCGGATATAACTCGAACACTAATCACTAACTCCTAATTTCTAGCCGCTTTTATAACCACAATTACAAACTCCAACTAATGTTTTGCCTAATTTGAAGCAATACACCAATAGAAACAACCAGGGGCGAAGTTACAGAGGGGGCTGGCAGAGGCCCGGCCCTTGTAGCCCAAACCCGTGTCCCTTATTTTTATTAATTGGCCCCTGCAGTTTTTAAGTATATATACTAAAGATTTCACGACATTGGTGTTGATATTTGGTGGCTTGGTGGTATGTTAACTTATAGCAATTCTCCTTGGTCAGAAGATCGATCCTACTAAGTGACATTAGTAGATTTTTTTTTTTTCTCTTTGCTTTTTACCCAAATCCTACACTAAACTTCTTAAACACTTCAATAAGTTTTTATTCTTCAATCTTCTACTTGTATTCACTCCGGTAATTTTTATTTTGTTTTATAAATTACCACATTTATTATATTATAATTCAAGTTACCACCTTAATTGTATAAAAATTTAAATTTTTTACTTATATCTAATTATTTAGTAATAGTTTCTTTAGAGATTCACCTTTTTTTTGGACGATATGATTATTATAATCATGAAAAAAAAAAACTCTTAATTTTTAAAGTGAGTGGTTGATAGTCAACAAGTGGAATTATACCAATTTTGTACATAGGAAAATAGGTTGCCAATAATTTTAACATGTAATCTATTATTGAAAGTTTTTTTAATAGAAAATTCATAAATTGCGATTTAGAAAAAATTTGTTAGAAAAAATTTATTATCGGCCCCCCTAGCTTAAAAATCCTGGCTCCGCCCCTGGAAACAACTAACCTTCTTTTTATTGCTTACTTCCCTATTTTCTTTTCATGTTCCTGTTTTTGACTATGTACAACATCAACGCTTATGTTTGATTATAAATAATATATATAGCCAATTACTCTGAAGATGAAATGGTCAAACAAACATTTGATTTTATGGTTTTAAGTCTTCTGATGAATTAAAAAACATCAACCCATTCTATTTACTTAGTGTACTAGTCTGCTTTTTTTAAAGTGTCCCATTACCAAAAGTGGAAACTCTACTTACATTATACTCTCTTTATCACTTAATATATGACACAATCAAACATTGCACATATGTCAATGCACTAGTTTTACTTTATTTTTATATAATTAAATATTAATAAAAATTATTTTTAAAATTAGATCATGAAACTTTATTTATATTAATTAAAACACATCTATCAACATATTTTTTGATAAAATATAATTATGTTAGTACAAAAATAATGGTCAAACCGATTGTATGAATAGTGAAAAAAAGGTCCAACGTTGTCTCATGTATTATGGGTCAGAGAGAATAATACTACTTATATTATTTAATTGGAAAAATTGAAAAGAATAATCCCACCTTTCGCCCATCTGCTCAAAATAATCCCACCATTTCGAATTCCAGAAATAATCCCACCTTAACACCCCATCTGCTCAAAATGAACCTTTTTACCTACAACCGTTTAAACAGGTAAATTTTTTGTTTTTTTTTTTTAATAAATAAAACAAAGGAAAAAGAAAAAAAAATCCCAAACCCCCTAACCCACCCCACCCCACCCCACCATTGGCACTGCCTATCCCCCACCATTTTCCACCTCCCCCTCTTCTTTCAACCACCTTGACCATCACCAATTCACCACTAAACTAACCACCTTCCCAGTTCCCACCATCACCATCATCCCACGATGCAAGCCCATCCCAGCCACCTGAGCCACGCCCACCTAAGATGCAGCACCGCCCCGCCACGCCACCTGAGCCAAGCCCACCTAACCCAAGATTTCAACCGCCATTGATTCCGTTTTGTCAAGCTCCGAGGTTTAGTCCCCACCCCAAATTGTCAGAGAAGGGGCTGCCATGTCCAATTCCCCTCTTAATCTTCTAATCGAAACCCACCTGAATTAGAAACTTCGTTCGAATCGGAGTTTCTCGGCAACCATGTCCATGTCCGGCCAGAACTCGATCACCGCTGCCATGGGCCCGACGACGAATTACTTCACACAACGTTGCCATGGGAATCAGGGAAGGGGAAGTGGAAGGAGAAGGGAGAAGGGGAGGGAATCTGAGAAGGGGAAGTGGAAGGGGGAACGGAGAAGGGGAGGGAATCGGAGAAGGGGATGGAATCAAGGAAGGTGGCTGGCTGTTCTACCGGCGGTACGGTTGGTCTAGCTTTTCCGACGTCAGGGGGTTGTGATGGTGGTGATAAAGAGGTGGCGGCAGGGGGTTGTAATGGTGGCGATGGTGGCGATGAATAGGGTGGTCATGGGGCTGGGAGTTTTTTTTTATTTTTAATTGTTTTGTTTTTTTTTAATTATTTAAAATTAGGACAAATTAGAAGGTGACAAGTGTAAGTCACCTTCTAAAACGGGTTACTAATTTCATAAACTGGTAAAAGGTTCATTTTGGGAAGATGGAGTTACAAGGTAGGATTATTTCTGGAATTTGACAAGGTGGGATTATTTTGAGCAGATGGGCGAAAGGTGGGATTATTCTTTTCAATTTTTCCTATTTAATTCCTCTCTTCTTCCTTTCCCACCCACTACTATTTTATACTAATAATATTTTGTCCCTCCCATATTGTTTCTAGTTGTCCTCGTTCATATTTCTCTCTTACTTTTTTAAATTTTTTAAATTCTTTTGCCTAAAACTATGTGCTCAATGGTATGGGGCACTTAAAAAAAACGAAGAGAGTATTAATCAAACCAAAATTAAGTTTTTAGCTAGAGATCAAATCTAAATGTTGCAAACGAAGTAATACTTTAATGTTTAAAAAACAATAATAAATCAAATGATACTGCTTCAAAAAAAAAATCAAATGATACAATTAAAAAAGCAAATTAAAAGAAATTCAATGAAAACAATAAACGCAAACTTGCTGAAATAATAAGCTAGGATAGAGAGGCATAACAATATTTACAACTTTAAGGGCTCGCAAACTCCAACACCAGGTGGAAGCTCAAGCTCTTGGGTGTTAACACCAGCAACAGGAGACAGCGTACGAGTATCGACGCAGCTCATTCCGTCACAACATTTATACTGACCGTAAGGCTCACATAGATGATTAATTCTTCGACACTCATCAGTTGATGGTGGTTGTTCGCCTAAAGGTAAACATGAACCTACACCAGCAGGAAGGATTGGATCTCCCAAAATGCAATTTAATCCTTTGCAACAAGTGTAATCACCGTAAGCTAAGCACAGTTCGGTTACGTTCCTACACATTGGCGACGGCCTTGGTGGTGGTGGCTGCTCATAGTATCTGACAGACTTGTAATTTGCTGCCAAGGTTGGAACTGGAAGTACTGAAAACATGAAATCAAACCTTATATATTTACTTGTATATATATATGTTATTCAGACTCTTCATTTCACCTTAAATAATATTTGTTTCAGGCCCTCTCGAACATGTATGGGTAGGACACTATACTACTTTAGACGCTTCAATTTAGTTCAAAATCATGAAAAAAATTCACAAAATAGTTAAGTCAAATTATGAAATTAATTCACGGAGTTATCTTTTTCATCCAGTTTAAGGTTACCTCATGCAGTAGTATAAAAGTAAGGATTATACAAGATAAACACGCATAAAATGCAAGGTTATATGGTATAATTTCCCTTTATACTTTCTAACAAATTAAGCCACTTTGACCATCAATTAATATATACAATAATTAATTAAAAATTTTAAAATTAATCATACTTTGAAATATATAATGAAACCAATCATATCCAACTATATATTACATATAAATATTTAACTTTTATATATGTAAAAAATGTTGTTAAAATTAATATAAAAATGTCATAACAATGCATCTATTGTGAAATGAAAGTAGTTTTCTCTTGAAAATTTTAAGGTCCAGACGGCTATACCTTGCTTGGTACAGCTAAAAATTGCAAAAAAGAACATGTAACTATTTTGTAAAGAGCATACAATTATTTTGTAAAGAACCTATAGTTGTTTTGTAACAAATATCCAATTTTATATATTTTTATATCTAAAGAACATTTGTAATATTAATAAAGAACATGCATAGAACACTTAGAAACTTCATTTTGGTTCAAAATCATGCATATAGTCCACAAAGAAACCAAGTCGAACATTTTAACATGAGAATAATAACATTGAAAACATCAAATTCGTAGAGAATAGAGAGGTAAGGACTAAGGAGCAAAGGCGGGTTATGTATTCGATTAAAAACTTGGACACCAAGTTCGATCTCAAGAGTTATCTAGCAAACTTAATGAAGAAAGTTTTTTACGATTCTTATATTAAGGTAGAATGGCGTTTCATACCTGATATAGTAAGAATGCAAGCAGCCATTAACATAATGGCCGCGATAACGAAGTTGATGGAGGAAGTTTTCCCCATTTGTGATCTAAAATGCTAAGCACTCTTGGTTGCAATATGTATTTGATTCTAATGTTTGTTGCTGCTTCTTCGGCTCACCGTTTCAATATTTATAGTACTCCCTAACGTGCTAAAAATATACTACCTCTGATTTTTTTTAGTTACAACTTTAGAATATTTTATATCTCTCAAATAATACCCCAAAAGTTGCAACTTAAAAAAAATCGGAGGTAGCATATATTTTGAAGGTTTTTTATTTGTACATTTGTGTGACAACTTATTGTATTGTCTTCAGTTTGTGGTAGGTGTTAGATTGATTACTATAATTGGCATATACAGCTTGTGCAGTTGCTCCTAGTGACTTGCCATTTTTGTTGTTTGTTGCTTCCATGTCTTTTGATTTCAAGATTCACAATATCTCATGACCAAATCAAATGCTTTATTTAATGTATTCTAATCAAGAAGTTTGTTAGGAATTATATCATTTTGGGATACTTGGTTATGCTTTGCATGTAAGGGGTGTTTGAAAGATTTTTAATATGTTAAGTTTGGCTATATTCTTAGCCTTTTTTAGTATTTTTGATACTAAGGCCAATTGGGGAAACAAATTTACAAGAGAAATAAAAATATACTTCCCCAACTACATCCAAAATTTTGACTCTCTTTTCATTTCGAGTTTATAGTAATTGAGTTGAACTTTCAGGGATAAAGAGAGTTACTACCTCCGTTAATTGTTATGTGCAACTTTGAAGTATTATTTGTGAGATATAAAATATTCCAAAGTTGCACATAACATTTAACGGAGGTAGTATATATTACGGATAAATTTCTTTTATTTTTGTTCGTTAGTTGACTTACTTTTGATACAGAAGACATCTAACACTATGAATTTTTCTTATTTCTCCTTTCCAGGAGATCTCAATAAAGTCCAACAAAATCCAAAAGACATGGCAACAACATGAAATTCATGCATCTTAATAATCCATTAGATTATTAAATTAATTAAAATTAACTGATTGGCAATTAGTTGTCATGTATATGCTTCAAATGTACATAGCAGTAATCATAGCCCTCAAAGATAAAGATAATGATGCAATTTAATATTACAACTGATCATAACATGACGTAAAATGAATTGTTATAAATACCCAATATTGGATGAACCCTTTAATCATATCAACATTCAACGAAATAGTGAGTAAATTTGAAGTGCATTTTCACATACTCTGATCTATTCATCCTTAAAACACATCCAAATGGCTAGTGTATACATAAAATGCTCTGTTATGGCTATGATGTTCGCGATTCTTTTGCTTACTACATCAGGTTTCTCCTCTCTAAAACCATCAGTTTGTTGATTTATATATCTACACATACATATAGCTCCTATTACATTATTCATTTTGTTAATTTATAATCATAATAATGTCTTGTTATTCATGCTTTGCTTTCAGTTCCAACATCAGAAGGTATAAGGCAGTCGTCTTCTTCCAATGAACCAATAAAATGTCAAGCTAAAGGCCAACTATGTCCTGGAGGAGGTCCATACGTTTGCTGTGAAGGACTAAATTGCATTCGTTCTGATCATCTAGTTGGTGTTGGTGTAGCCGGTGCAGGTTTTTGTCTCTAAGATAAATCAATCAACCATTCTACCTGCACTTTTTTCATAGTTCTACAACCTTGATCTCTTACAAAGTTTCCATTTAAGTTTTGTATTGTATGATATGATTAAATGGACTAGTTTGAGTTGATCAACCTCGATCTAATGAGTGTTATACTCTGTATCAAGGGTTTCAATTCAAAGTTGATTGAGAAATCTTCAATATTATTGTTACTCCGTACATATCTTCATCTGTTACGTGCTGCAGAAATACCAGTTATGCATTGGTTAAATGATTTGCATAAGATTAAAGATTAAAAGATAAAGGAGGAAGAGTGCGGAAAGAGTGATGGATATCTCAATCCAATAAATCAATTTTGTGATCTTGCATCAGAAACTGTCAATGTCAGTAAAACAGAATGCCTGTAAGCTCGAAATCTTTGCTGCTAGAAAATAAATGACCAAGACTGGATATATGTATATATTAGAGAATTGATCAAAATAATTTTGGTATGCTCAATTGCAGAACTCGGAACTTGACCATATAATTTGGTGTCAGAACACCAGCATAGCAAAATGAAAATCAGAGTCTTTTAAAAAAAGAAGCATAAATAATCCACAGTATTTTTCATGATACTTGATTGTTATATGTGAATATATAAAACTTCTTGAAGAATATTATAGCATTTGACATTTGATAAATGGGTCTAGGTCACACCTGTCACAATTGTCCAATTTATACGACCAAGGAGGCTCCACCTCAAAACCATATTGCAATAAGAGGAGTATCCCCTTAGCCTTATAAAGTGGACAAAATTGTCTTATTTCTGTAATGTGGGATACATTTCCCTACACTTTCTACACTCTTCAATGTGGGATAACAGTATAACACACTACTTTCATGTGGGTTTTCTCATGGCCTCAACAGCATTTAATATGTATTGTAATGAGCTCATTCACACGGAATACATCTTTTCAATTGAATTGGATTACGTATCATCTCAATACTTTAAAATAAATTTTACTAATTTAAATTTTAAACAATCAACTTACGCATTGCTTTATACTACCTCCATTTTAATTTAGTTGACACCTTTCTTTTATCACGTTTGCTAACGCACTATTTTGATAGTTAATATCTCTTATTCTCTATATTGAAAAATTATAAAAGGTGTATATTAATAAAATATGCATTGAAACTATTTAAACAAGATCGCACTTGATTTTTCCTCAAAGAAAAAAATCTCACTTGACTATATTTTATCGTAGTATAAATAATCACAAAAGCTAATCAAAGCGTAGTTTGTGAATAGTGTATGTAACAGTCAAATAGTTTAAATTAAAAAAGGCAGGGGAAGTATAAGACTAGACAACTAGTTGTAGAATACTCCCTCCATTTTAAAATACTTGCTCCACTTTCCTTTTTCGGCCGTTTTTAAATACTTGCTCCATTTCCTTATTTGAAAAGCTTTTATAATAGTTTATTAATTTCTCTCACCTAATGGACCTACCATGAATTTCTGGCTTTTCCAATCCTCTCCACTACTTTTGCTTTTTACAATTTTTTATTCTTCTACCTACCCACTAACTCCACATTTTATTAGTTTCTCCAATTTCTCCTAAAACTCCGCGCATGGATAAATGGAGCAAGTATTTAAAAACAGAGGGAGTATATGAAGTCTTAGGAAGAATTTGCCACTTTGTTAATTTCCGAAGTCAAAATTAAAAAATTTAGCCTGAGTATCCAATAGGCCCTATATACATACGTATGTATGCATGTTATCCAGTCGCACATTTTAAGTTCATTATCATCACTGACCAAAAAAAATTAAATTATTCATCCGTCGTAATGCTGCCCCATATAATAAAAATGACAAAATAATGCATAAATCTCAAAGATACGTACAATTTCGTAATAATACAAATATTCAAAATACAATAGGATAAATATTTAAACAAATTTACAACAATAGAAAAAATTTAATGAAAATAATAAAACATGCATGAAGGACTAAGAAGACCATGGATCAAGTACATTTCATATAGCTAGCTGTGATCTTAAATTAAAGTTTAAGTTTAATCGGCTCGCATATCCCAACGCCAGGAGGAAGCATCAGTTGTTCGGGTTCAATGCCCGCGACTGAAGGTAGTGTTCGAGGATGAACACAGGTTAATCCTTTACAACAGCTATAATCACCATAAGGCTGACAGAGTTGATGCGCAATTTGACACTCTTGTGCTGGTAGCTGTGGTGGTTGATTCGAAGGCGTACACACTCCAACTCCTACAGGAAGGTTTTCAAACCTACCTGCGCAAACAAACCCTCCGCAACAACTATAAGCACCGTAACTTGTACAGAGTTCAAGCAACTTCCTACATGTAGGGTTAGACGGTGGTGGTGGTGGTGGTGGTGGTGGTGGTGACTTTGTCGACGAGTAATAAGCTGCTTGCTGCTCACCATCATATGAGCCATCAGCTGGAAGTACGTAGCACATGAATCACAATTATTAAACAACATTTAATATAATCTATCATCATAAAAAAATTAAAAAAAAAAAAAAAAAAAAAAAATTGAGGGAGCCCTAGTTAATATTCATGATAAACAAAAATTATTTATCTAGTGATATTTTGTAAATAAATTAACATAAAATCTCAATCAGCATGTTATTTTCTAAAATAAATTAACATTTATGAGACTCTTGACATTTAATATAATTTATCATCATAAAAAAAACTTGTACTAAAACAAATACGGTAGACTTTTGACATGAAATTAAATAAAATAATAGACGATGCGAATTGAACCAACCTGATCTTGTAAAAGCCAAAACTACAGCCAAGAAAATAGCGGCCATGACAACGAAGTTGTTGATGGTAAACCTCGCCATTTTTACTATGTTAGAAAGGTTGTTGAGTTTATGTTCATTAGCATGGGATGATACTAGTATTTATAGCTTTCCAAATGTAGCATGATTTGCCCTAGTGATAGATGTTAATTATTAAAGTTGAATAATTTTATTATTCAATTATTCATTAGAGATAAGCTGGACTTACTAATAGTAACGTGTCCAGGCCAGCTTGTTAATTAATACTTATTTGGTGGACAACATTAGTTGCAGCCATGTCTTATGGGTGCAACTCATGCAAGTCATGCACACCTACTAATTTAACTTGAACCGTTTACATAACAAACTCTAACTTTTGCGCGTGGCGGGGCTAGTTTTTTTTTTTGTTTTTCTTTTTTTTTTTAGATATTTTTTTCAACCAATTACGTGGCAGCACATGTCCCTAAAAAACAAAAGCAAAAAAAATTTAACAGGTTACTGCTTACTTTAGACCAATAAATTAAAAGCGAATGACCCTTAAAGTTCGGATTATTATTAAAAAAAAATAATAATTCATAGTTAAGATTATTTTGAGCAAACACGTAAAAATTGAAATTATTTTTACCATTTTTTCCTAATGCTTATATGCAACAACATTACCCTTTTCATATCAAAGTATTTACCAAGTAGCTGATCAAATAAATAAAAAAAGATAAATAACTATGAAAAAAAAAAAGTGAACATAGTTGTTTTTGATACGAAGTTTATTTTAAGAGGAGTCATTAGCTCATTATCATGATATTATTAACAAAGTATCGTACTTTCTTTTGGCTCCGGCCCCCTAAGGCATTAGATCAAGATCCGCCCCTTATCAAATGCATGCTTAAAAGACCAAGTAAAAATACAGATGCGGACTTTTTTATTTGTTATTAATTTAATTAGAGAGCTACAAGGGTGGGTGATGATGAGATTGATCCCAGTATCTCCTGGAATCGGGAGGACCGTCTAATTACTTAAGTTATCCCTCACTCTCAGATGGGGATGATGGCGACTATTTTATGAGACTACGAGTCTACGAGAGTATTTTTTAGAAGCAAACTTATCTAAATTTAAACTAATTAGATGATTCAAAAATAAATAAATAATCTTCTTTAAAAAAAGAAAAAAAAAATTAGATAGATTTCACTCCTACTTATATACACAAATAAGCTCAAAGTATATACTATTTCCGTTAACTATTATTTGCAACAAAGGAATACTTTATATCTCACAAATAATACCCCTTTGTTGCAAATAATAGTTAACGGAGGTAGTATATAAACAAGCGGCAATGTCTATTAATTCATTTCCTCGACTTCATTTTACGGGTTCTTTGTGATTATGATGATTCATGTGTTAGCTAGTCATCCCCAAATCATTTTAAGCCTAATGCTTTGTTGTTGTACTTCATTACGGGTATGTTAAATTAAAAAATATATATAATAATAATAATAATAATAATAATAATAATAATAATAATTAATTTCAACTTTGCTTGTTACATGATATAACTAATTATTGATGAGTCCAGCAAAGCAAAGACATGGCTGCAACAACTACAAAGATGATTCATTTATCTTAATTATTTATGAGAAAATATTCAGTTTTATTTTTTGTTTGTGGATCACTAGACAATTAGTTGTCATTTGCATTTGGCAAACAGAATAAATAGTGCGTAAAGCCGAGGAATAATTACTCAACCACATACATATATAGATTGAATAAGCTTAAGTTGAAGTACTTCAATCTTATTGCATTCACTTCATTGATCATCACTTACGTCGTAAACTCGTAATGGCCAACCTTCGCATCAATTACACTATGATGGCAATGATGTTCGTAGCTGTTCTTCTACTTAGTGTAACAGGTTTGGCTCCTTGATCTTCTTTTACCACAGTACTTATTATTACTCCCTCCGTTTTATAATGCATGAGATGTTGGACTTTTTTTTCACTATTCATGCATTAGGTTTGCCCATAATTTTTTAAATATAATAAAAATATATATATTATCATAAAATAAAACATGTTAGATAGGTTTTAATATAAAGTTTCATAATACGAGTATAATTTTTATAACTTTTTTAATTAATATTTAATTATATAAAAATATAGTCAAATTAGTACATTGATGTGTGCAATATTTGACTGTGTCATGTATTATGGGATAGTGAGAGTACTACACATTTTTCGTACCGCTTCACAAAGGTTTAAAATCTTTTTAGTCCAAAATGCCATTTTGTATCTCCAATCCATGCATGTAGCATGTTTTATTACTCTATAAATTAATACTCCATTTATATTTCATTGATTTTTAATTAATCGCGATTAATATTCATTGTTTCAGTTCCAACAATCGTCGTTGCTGCTGAGCCAACCAAAGAAACAGAAAAATGCCAAGGATTCGGCAATATATGTGCTGCTAAAGGCGTATATAATTGTTGTGAAGGACTAGTATGCTCAAATTCCGATATTGTTATTGGACTTTGTACCGTACCTCTACCAGGTCTACATATTTAAGGACAGATCGAGACACCTTATAACTATCACTGTATCGAAATTCACATATACAAGCAACTCTAAGTAGTATATGGAAGAGTTTCTTGTATGATGTACCGATTTTAAGTTATTTCCAACTCTTTATTGTTACTCATTTATGTTTTTTAAATCGGCCTTTTTTATATAATATTATGGATTTCATTTTGTTGTTTAATGATCAAGCTTGGCTATTATTTTATGTTCAATTCTATTATATTTGTCGAATTTATATAGCAATACAAGCTGTGGCTAGATAAGAAAAGTTACTATCAATCGATCTACAATTTGGCCTTTATTTAGTATTTACCTACACTGCACGCTTATTTTTGGATTGTAGTACTTTATTGCAAACCATTGTCGAAAACAATTCACACAAACTAAATATAACAAGCTAAGGTTAATACTGGAGTATTATTAAAGGCAGTGGCGTATCCAGGAATTCCGAACTGTGGGTTCGGAATTTTAAAAAACAAAAGATGCTAATATATTAATTAAATATTTTATATATGTTCAAATTTTTTATTACAAATGGATGGATTAAACAGTTACAAAATAATAAATAAAAAAAAAACCCTACAAAAGCATTCTTCGAGTTTTATACTTTGAAAGCGTGCTAAAACATTACTACTTCTATAAATGATAAATCTATAATTATATTGCAAAAAATCAATATTACACGGAAAAACAAAAATCCCAAGTCCCCAATAAACACAAATTTGACAATGTAAAATTTTTCTAATTATCAATTAAAAGACCAAGTAAAAATTTTAAATTCTAAGTTTCTAAATTCAATTTGTACGTCAACAATATATCAAAACTAATTAAACAAATCAATAATTAATCTAATTATCACTAATTTACAAACAAATAAAGATTTAAGAATTAAGAGGAGTAGAGGAATAAGAGGACTGTTGAAACTAATACGTACTAAAGGATAAAAACAATAATAATACTTCGTATTAGATAAGTATGAAGCAAGTAAAATAAAGAACTCAATAATATTTCTTCATGCTTAATTCACCAAATACAAGAGCCATATAGGTAGGCTAACAAACAACAAATAATAAGCTACAAAACTGAAAGTATAATGCCATGATTAAACCCACTAAATAAACTCATTAACTTCTAAATTCATTTGACTCTCTAACTTAACAAAATGACCAACATACTACTCCTAAAATTATTGACCCAACTATGGACTAACTCATGAAGAACAACGGAAGAAATCGAAAGGGAAAAAAAAATAAAAAATAAAAAATAAATAAAAATGAGGGTGGCTAGTCTTGAACCCATGATCAAGAGGAGCCTCACAACTTTATTAGTCACTCCCTTACCAATGTGCCAGAGTTACATATTTGTTTATTTACTTCACAAAAATTTCTTTTAACCTTATTTTTTTTCTTTTTTTTTTAAAAAAAAAAACCAAAACTTATAATTTTTTTTCAAAAAATCTGGGGGTTCAATGAACTCCCTTGAACCCCCCTGGATCCGCCCATGATTAAAGGAGCATTATTTTAGGCATGAATTGCATTACAAAATTTTTATAGTAATATTATTATTATGGAGTCTTTTGCTATTATATATGACTCACAAAAACAAAACTAATTATCTAAATAAAAATAACTACTTTTAAATTCTAATTCCAAAATTAACAAGGTTTATATACAGTATAAATTAAACTTATTTTTGTGAAACTGCCATTTTTTTTTCTATTTTGGGGCTTCCATTTCACTTTGATCAACATAGTGTGAGAGTGAAAGTAGCTAAAACACTTGTGCAATCATTATCATTTAGGGTCTGTTCACATTTACTTAATTTCGGTTCAGTTCTGTTCAGTTCAATTCAGTTCAGTTAATTAGTTCGGTTCAATTGATCAGCTCCAATCAGTTTAGTTCAGCTCCTAATTTCCCTCTCTCATAAAATATTCAGTTCAGTTCAGTTCATCTCCAATTAGTTCAGTTCAGTTCAGCTCATTTCAGTAAATGTGAACAGGCCCTTAGTTCTACATTATCCCTCAAACTCTAATATTTTTTTAACCTAATCTCAATCTCATGTAGTGTTTCTTTTAAAGGTAGTTCCCATGTAAAGTTAGGGTCTATTCACTTCAGCTTAATTTCAGTTTAGTTCAGTTCAGCTCCAATTAAAGATGGGCAACGGGTCGTGTCGTGCCGCCACGGGCCGTGCCACGGTGGTGAGCGTGTCGTGCCAGCTCAGCGGCGGAACATGCCGTGTCGTGCCTAAATTTGGCACACCTCAGCCCATGGCACGGCATGGCCCACGTGCCTGACAGGCCGTGTCGTGTCGAGCCGCGGGCCAAACCGTGCCAATTTTTTTCAAAAACAATAATAATGTAAATAAAAAAATTATATATATATATAATTTTTAGTACAACTTAATTTATGTTTATATTAATGTTTATATATTTAGTTTTGAACAACTTTATTTTAATTAAGGTTATATAAATTATTTATCTAATTATGTTTAAGTTTATATAAATAATTTTATTAATTTAGCAAAAAACAACAATGCATATAATAAAAAAGAAAAATTTACGAGTGCGATAAGCCGAAAACACAAAAAATTGAAGAATAACTTATTTTATTATATGCCGGTAGCCGGTACGATAAACCAATAATACAAATAATTAATGATAATTAAAAATCGTACAATAATTGGTGAATAACTTCATTTATTATACGGAATACGAGCTTCGATAATACAAAATTTGTACAATAGTGTATAATTATGGCGGGCCTCGTGCCGTGCCGTGCCGGGCCGTGCCCCGTGTTGTGCCGGCGTGCCGATCCACTGGCCGGTCACCGTGCCTCGTGTCGTGCCTGTGTTGATTCCGAGATTTGTGTTCACGGCACGGCCCACAGGTGGGCCGCCGTGCCGTGCCATGCCGGCGTCCGTGCCATGCCGGGCTCGTCTCAGCCCGTGCCCATCTTTAGCTCCAATCAGTTCAGTTCAATTCAGCTCCTAATTTCCTTCTTTTATAAAATATTTATTTCAGCTCTATTCAGTTCAGTTTAGTTCAACTCCAATCAGTTTAGTTCAGTTTAGCTCCAATCAGTTTAGTTCAGCTCCTAATTTCCAATCAGTTCAGTTCAGCTCTAATCAACTCAGTTCAGCTCCAATCAGCTCAGTTCAGCTCCAATCAGCTCAGTTCAGCTAACATTTAATCTATATTCTAGTATCTTAAGTGGCCAGCTTTGACATAATACAAGAATCGTCAGTTGGGTCATGGGGGTCGGGCCTCCACCAGCCCCCCTTGCTCCGCCCTTGCCACTAGCGGATATAACTCGAACACTAATCACTAACTCCTAATTTCTAGCCGCTTTTATAACCACAATTACAAACTCCAACTAATGTTTTGCCTAATTTGAAGCAATACACCAATAGAAACAACCAGGGGCGAAGTTACAGAGGGGGCTGGCAGAGGCCCGGCCCTTGTAGCCCAAACCCGTGTCCCTTATTTTTATTAATTGGCCCCTGCAGTTTTTAAGTATATATACTAAAGATTTCACGACATTGGTGTTGATATTTGGTGGCTTGGTGGTATGTTAACTTATAGCAATTCTCCTTGGTCAGAAGATCGATCCTACTAAGTGACATTAGTAGATTTTTTTTTTTTCTCTTTGCTTTTTACCCAAATCCTACACTAAACTTCTTAAACACTTCAATAAGTTTTTATTCTTCAATCTTCTACTTGTATTCACTCCGGTAATTTTTATTTTGTTTTATAAATTACCACATTTATTATATTATAATTCAAGTTACCACCTTAATTGTATAAAAATTTAAATTTTTTACTTATATCTAATTATTTAGTAATAGTTTCTTTAGAGATTCACCTTTTTTTTGGACGATATGATTATTATAATCATGAAAAAAAAAAACTCTTAATTTTTAAAGTGAGTGGTTGATAGTCAACAAGTGGAATTATACCAATTTTGTACATAGGAAAATAGGTTGCCAATAATTTTAACATGTAATCTATTATTGAAAGTTTTTTTAATAGAAAATTCATAAATTGCGATTTAGAAAAAATTTGTTAGAAAAAATTTATTATCGGCCCCCCTAGCTTAAAAATCCTGGCTCCGCCCCTGGAAACAACTAACCTTCTTTTTATTGCTTACTTCCCTATTTTCTTTTCATGTTCCTGTTTTTGACTATGTACAACATCAACGCTTATGTTTGATTATAAATAATATATATAGCCAATTACTCTGAAGATGAAATGGTCAAACAAACATTTGATTTTATGGTTTTAAGTCTTCTGATGAATTAAAAAACATCAACCCATTCTATTTACTTAGTGTACTAGTCTGCTTTTTTTAAAGTGTCCCATTACCAAAAGTGGAAACTCTACTTACATTATACTCTCTTTATCACTTAATATATGACACAATCAAACATTGCACATATGTCAATGCACTAGTTTTACTTTATTTTTATATAATTAAATATTAATAAAAATTATTTTTAAAATTAGATCATGAAACTTTATTTATATTAATTAAAACACATCTATCAACATATTTTTTGATAAAATATAATTATGTTAGTACAAAAATAATGGTCAAACCGATTGTATGAATAGTGAAAAAAAGGTCCAACGTTGTCTCATGTATTATGGGTCAGAGAGAATAATACTACTTATATTATTTAATTGGAAAAATTGAAAAGAATAATCCCACCTTTCGCCCATCTGCTCAAAATAATCCCACCATTTCGAATTCCAGAAATAATCCCACCTTAACACCCCATCTGCTCAAAATGAACCTTTTTACCTACAACCGTTTAAACAGGTAAATTTTTTGTTTTTTTTTTTTAATAAATAAAACAAAGGAAAAAGAAAAAAAAATCCCAAACCCCCTAACCCACCCCACCCCACCCCACCATTGGCACTGCCTATCCCCCACCATTTTCCACCTCCCCCTCTTCTTTCAACCACCTTGACCATCACCAATTCACCACTAAACTAACCACCTTCCCAGTTCCCACCATCACCATCATCCCACGATGCAAGCCCATCCCAGCCACCTGAGCCACGCCCACCTAAGATGCAGCACCGCCCCGCCACGCCACCTGAGCCAAGCCCACCTAACCCAAGATTTCAACCGCCATTGATTCCGTTTTGTCAAGCTCCGAGGTTTAGTCCCCACCCCAAATTGTCAGAGAAGGGGCTGCCATGTCCAATTCCCCTCTTAATCTTCTAATCGAAACCCACCTGAATTAGAAACTTCGTTCGAATCGGAGTTTCTCGGCAACCATGTCCATGTCCGGCCAGAACTCGATCACCGCTGCCATGGGCCCGACGACGAATTACTTCACACAACGTTGCCATGGGAATCAGGGAAGGGGAAGTGGAAGGAGAAGGGAGAAGGGGAGGGAATCTGAGAAGGGGAAGTGGAAGGGGGAACGGAGAAGGGGAGGGAATCGGAGAAGGGGATGGAATCAAGGAAGGTGGCTGGCTGTTCTACCGGCGGTACGGTTGGTCTAGCTTTTCCGACGTCAGGGGGTTGTGATGGTGGTGATAAAGAGGTGGCGGCAGGGGGTTGTAATGGTGGCGATGGTGGCGATGAATAGGGTGGTCATGGGGCTGGGAGTTTTTTTTTATTTTTAATTGTTTTGTTTTTTTTTAATTATTTAAAATTAGGACAAATTAGAAGGTGACAAGTGTAAGTCACCTTCTAAAACGGGTTACTAATTTCATAAACTGGTAAAAGGTTCATTTTGGGAAGATGGAGTTACAAGGTAGGATTATTTCTGGAATTTGACAAGGTGGGATTATTTTGAGCAGATGGGCGAAAGGTGGGATTATTCTTTTCAATTTTTCCTATTTAATTCCTCTCTTCTTCCTTTCCCACCCACTACTATTTTATACTAATAATATTTTGTCCCTCCCATATTGTTTCTAGTTGTCCTCGTTCATATTTCTCTCTTACTTTTTTAAATTTTTTAAATTCTTTTGCCTAAAACTATGTGCTCAATGGTATGGGGCACTTAAAAAAAACGAAGAGAGTATTAATCAAACCAAAATTAAGTTTTTAGCTAGAGATCAAATCTAAATGTTGCAAACGAAGTAATACTTTAATGTTTAAAAAACAATAATAAATCAAATGATACTGCTTCAAAAAAAAAATCAAATGATACAATTAAAAAAGCAAATTAAAAGAAATTCAATGAAAACAATAAACGCAAACTTGCTGAAATAATAAGCTAGGATAGAGAGGCATAACAATATTTACAACTTTAAGGGCTCGCAAACTCCAACACCAGGTGGAAGCTCAAGCTCTTGGGTGTTAACACCAGCAACAGGAGACAGCGTACGAGTATCGACGCAGCTCATTCCGTCACAACATTTATACTGACCGTAAGGCTCACATAGATGATTAATTCTTCGACACTCATCAGTTGATGGTGGTTGTTCGCCTAAAGGTAAACATGAACCTACACCAGCAGGAAGGATTGGATCTCCCAAAATGCAATTTAATCCTTTGCAACAAGTGTAATCACCGTAAGCTAAGCACAGTTCGGTTACGTTCCTACACATTGGCGACGGCCTTGGTGGTGGTGGCTGCTCATAGTATCTGACAGACTTGTAATTTGCTGCCAAGGTTGGAACTGGAAGTACTGAAAACATGAAATCAAACCTTATATATTTACTTGTATATATATATGTTATTCAGACTCTTCATTTCACCTTAAATAATATTTGTTTCAGGCCCTCTCGAACATGTATGGGTAGGACACTATACTACTTTAGACGCTTCAATTTAGTTCAAAATCATGAAAAAAATTCACAAAATAGTTAAGTCAAATTATGAAATTAATTCACGGAGTTATCTTTTTCATCCAGTTTAAGGTTACCTCATGCAGTAGTATAAAAGTAAGGATTATACAAGATAAACACGCATAAAATGCAAGGTTATATGGTATAATTTCCCTTTATACTTTCTAACAAATTAAGCCACTTTGACCATCAATTAATATATACAATAATTAATTAAAAATTTTAAAATTAATCATACTTTGAAATATATAATGAAACCAATCATATCCAACTATATATTACATATAAATATTTAACTTTTATATATGTAAAAAATGTTGTTAAAATTAATATAAAAATGTCATAACAATGCATCTATTGTGAAATGAAAGTAGTTTTCTCTTGAAAATTTTAAGGTCCAGACGGCTATACCTTGCTTGGTACAGCTAAAAATTGCAAAAAAGAACATGTAACTATTTTGTAAAGAGCATACAATTATTTTGTAAAGAACCTATAGTTGTTTTGTAACAAATATCCAATTTTATATATTTTTATATCTAAAGAACATTTGTAATATTAATAAAGAACATGCATAGAACACTTAGAAACTTCATTTTGGTTCAAAATCATGCATATAGTCCACAAAGAAACCAAGTCGAACATTTTAACATGAGAATAATAACATTGAAAACATCAAATTCGTAGAGAATAGAGAGGTAAGGACTAAGGAGCAAAGGCGGGTTATGTATTCGATTAAAAACTTGGACACCAAGTTCGATCTCAAGAGTTATCTAGCAAACTTAATGAAGAAAGTTTTTTACGATTCTTATATTAAGGTAGAATGGCGTTTCATACCTGATATAGTAAGAATGCAAGCAGCCATTAACATAATGGCCGCGATAACGAAGTTGATGGAGGAAGTTTTCCCCATTTGTGATCTAAAATGCTAAGCACTCTTGGTTGCAATATGTATTTGATTCTAATGTTTGTTGCTGCTTCTTCGGCTCACCGTTTCAATATTTATAGTACTCCCTAACGTGCTAAAAATATACTACCTCTGATTTTTTTTAGTTACAACTTTAGAATATTTTATATCTCTCAAATAATACCCCAAAAGTTGCAACTTAAAAAAAATCGGAGGTAGCATATATTTTGAAGGTTTTTTATTTGTACATTTGTGTGACAACTTATTGTATTGTCTTCAGTTTGTGGTAGGTGTTAGATTGATTACTATAATTGGCATATACAGCTTGTGCAGTTGCTCCTAGTGACTTGCCATTTTTGTTGTTTGTTGCTTCCATGTCTTTTGATTTCAAGATTCACAATATCTCATGACCAAATCAAATGCTTTATTTAATGTATTCTAATCAAGAAGTTTGTTAGGAATTATATCATTTTGGGATACTTGGTTATGCTTTGCATGTAAGGGGTGTTTGAAAGATTTTTAATATGTTAAGTTTGGCTATATTCTTAGCCTTTTTTAGTATTTTTGATACTAAGGCCAATTGGGGAAACAAATTTACAAGAGAAATAAAAATATACTTCCCCAACTACATCCAAAATTTTGACTCTCTTTTCATTTCGAGTTTATAGTAATTGAGTTGAACTTTCAGGGATAAAGAGAGTTACTACCTCCGTTAATTGTTATGTGCAACTTTGAAGTATTATTTGTGAGATATAAAATATTCCAAAGTTGCACATAACATTTAACGGAGGTAGTATATATTACGGATAAATTTCTTTTATTTTTGTTCGTTAGTTGACTTACTTTTGATACAGAAGACATCTAACACTATGAATTTTTCTTATTTCTCCTTTCCAGGAGATCTCAATAAAGTCCAACAAAATCCAAAAGACATGGCAACAACATGAAATTCATGCATCTTAATAATCCATTAGATTATTAAATTAATTAAAATTAACTGATTGGCAATTAGTTGTCATGTATATGCTTCAAATGTACATAGCAGTAATCATAGCCCTCAAAGATAAAGATAATGATGCAATTTAATATTACAACTGATCATAACATGACGTAAAATGAATTGTTATAAATACCCAATATTGGATGAACCCTTTAATCATATCAACATTCAACGAAATAGTGAGTAAATTTGAAGTGCATTTTCACATACTCTGATCTATTCATCCTTAAAACACATCCAAATGGCTAGTGTATACATAAAATGCTCTGTTATGGCTATGATGTTCGCGATTCTTTTGCTTACTACATCAGGTTTCTCCTCTCTAAAACCATCAGTTTGTTGATTTATATATCTACACATACATATAGCTCCTATTACATTATTCATTTTGTTAATTTATAATCATAATAATGTCTTGTTATTCATGCTTTGCTTTCAGTTCCAACATCAGAAGGTATAAGGCAGTCGTCTTCTTCCAATGAACCAATAAAATGTCAAGCTAAAGGCCAACTATGTCCTGGAGGAGGTCCATACGTTTGCTGTGAAGGACTAAATTGCATTCGTTCTGATCATCTAGTTGGTGTTGGTGTAGCCGGTGCAGGTTTTTGTCTCTAAGATAAATCAATCAACCATTCTACCTGCACTTTTTTCATAGTTCTACAACCTTGATCTCTTACAAAGTTTCCATTTAAGTTTTGTATTGTATGATATGATTAAATGGACTAGTTTGAGTTGATCAACCTCGATCTAATGAGTGTTATACTCTGTATCAAGGGTTTCAATTCAAAGTTGATTGAGAAATCTTCAATATTATTGTTACTCCGTACATATCTTCATCTGTTACGTGCTGCAGAAATACCAGTTATGCATTGGTTAAATGATTTGCATAAGATTAAAGATTAAAAGATAAAGGAGGAAGAGTGCGGAAAGAGTGATGGATATCTCAATCCAATAAATCAATTTTGTGATCTTGCATCAGAAACTGTCAATGTCAGTAAAACAGAATGCCTGTAAGCTCGAAATCTTTGCTGCTAGAAAATAAATGACCAAGACTGGATATATGTATATATTAGAGAATTGATCAAAATAATTTTGGTATGCTCAATTGCAGAACTCGGAACTTGACCATATAATTTGGTGTCAGAACACCAGCATAGCAAAATGAAAATCAGAGTCTTTTAAAAAAAGAAGCATAAATAATCCACAGTATTTTTCATGATACTTGATTGTTATATGTGAATATATAAAACTTCTTGAAGAATATTATAGCATTTGACATTTGATAAATGGGTCTAGGTCACACCTGTCACAATTGTCCAATTTATACGACCAAGGAGGCTCCACCTCAAAACCATATTGCAATAAGAGGAGTATCCCCTTAGCCTTATAAAGTGGACAAAATTGTCTTATTTCTGTAATGTGGGATACATTTCCCTACACTTTCTACACTCTTCAATGTGGGATAACAGTATAACACACTACTTTCATGTGGGTTTTCTCATGGCCTCAACAGCATTTAATATGTATTGTAATGAGCTCATTCACACGGAATACATCTTTTCAATTGAATTGGATTACGTATCATCTCAATACTTTAAAATAAATTTTACTAATTTAAATTTTAAACAATCAACTTACGCATTGCTTTATACTACCTCCATTTTAATTTAGTTGACACCTTTCTTTTATCACGTTTGCTAACGCACTATTTTGATAGTTAATATCTCTTATTCTCTATATTGAAAAATTATAAAAGGTGTATATTAATAAAATATGCATTGAAACTATTTAAACAAGATCGCACTTGATTTTTCCTCAAAGAAAAAAATCTCACTTGACTATATTTTATCGTAGTATAAATAATCACAAAAGCTAATCAAAGCGTAGTTTGTGAATAGTGTATGTAACAGTCAAATAGTTTAAATTAAAAAAGGCAGGGGAAGTATAAGACTAGACAACTAGTTGTAGAATACTCCCTCCATTTTAAAATACTTGCTCCACTTTCCTTTTTCGGCCGTTTTTAAATACTTGCTCCATTTCCTTATTTGAAAAGCTTTTATAATAGTTTATTAATTTCTCTCACCTAATGGACCTACCATGAATTTCTGGCTTTTCCAATCCTCTCCACTACTTTTGCTTTTTACAATTTTTTATTCTTCTACCTACCCACTAACTCCACATTTTATTAGTTTCTCCAATTTCTCCTAAAACTCCGCGCATGGATAAATGGAGCAAGTATTTAAAAACAGAGGGAGTATATGAAGTCTTAGGAAGAATTTGCCACTTTGTTAATTTCCGAAGTCAAAATTAAAAAATTTAGCCTGAGTATCCAATAGGCCCTATATACATACGTATGTATGCATGTTATCCAGTCGCACATTTTAAGTTCATTATCATCACTGACCAAAAAAAATTAAATTATTCATCCGTCGTAATGCTGCCCCATATAATAAAAATGACAAAATAATGCATAAATCTCAAAGATACGTACAATTTCGTAATAATACAAATATTCAAAATACAATAGGATAAATATTTAAACAAATTTACAACAATAGAAAAAATTTAATGAAAATAATAAAACATGCATGAAGGACTAAGAAGACCATGGATCAAGTACATTTCATATAGCTAGCTGTGATCTTAAATTAAAGTTTAAGTTTAATCGGCTCGCATATCCCAACGCCAGGAGGAAGCATCAGTTGTTCGGGTTCAATGCCCGCGACTGAAGGTAGTGTTCGAGGATGAACACAGGTTAATCCTTTACAACAGCTATAATCACCATAAGGCTGACAGAGTTGATGCGCAATTTGACACTCTTGTGCTGGTAGCTGTGGTGGTTGATTCGAAGGCGTACACACTCCAACTCCTACAGGAAGGTTTTCAAACCTACCTGCGCAAACAAACCCTCCGCAACAACTATAAGCACCGTAACTTGTACAGAGTTCAAGCAACTTCCTACATGTAGGGTTAGACGGTGGTGGTGGTGGTGGTGGTGGTGGTGGTGACTTTGTCGACGAGTAATAAGCTGCTTGCTGCTCACCATCATATGAGCCATCAGCTGGAAGTACGTAGCACATGAATCACAATTATTAAACAACATTTAATATAATCTATCATCATAAAAAAATTAAAAAAAAAAAAAAAAAAAAAAAATTGAGGGAGCCCTAGTTAATATTCATGATAAACAAAAATTATTTATCTAGTGATATTTTGTAAATAAATTAACATAAAATCTCAATCAGCATGTTATTTTCTAAAATAAATTAACATTTATGAGACTCTTGACATTTAATATAATTTATCATCATAAAAAAAACTTGTACTAAAACAAATACGGTAGACTTTTGACATGAAATTAAATAAAATAATAGACGATGCGAATTGAACCAACCTGATCTTGTAAAAGCCAAAACTACAGCCAAGAAAATAGCGGCCATGACAACGAAGTTGTTGATGGTAAACCTCGCCATTTTTACTATGTTAGAAAGGTTGTTGAGTTTATGTTCATTAGCATGGGATGATACTAGTATTTATAGCTTTCCAAATGTAGCATGATTTGCCCTAGTGATAGATGTTAATTATTAAAGTTGAATAATTTTATTATTCAATTATTCATTAGAGATAAGCTGGACTTACTAATAGTAACGTGTCCAGGCCAGCTTGTTAATTAATACTTATTTGGTGGACAACATTAGTTGCAGCCATGTCTTATGGGTGCAACTCATGCAAGTCATGCACACCTACTAATTTAACTTGAACCGTTTACATAACAAACTCTAACTTTTGCGCGTGGCGGGGCTAGTTTTTTTTTTTGTTTTTCTTTTTTTTTTTAGATATTTTTTTCAACCAATTACGTGGCAGCACATGTCCCTAAAAAACAAAAGCAAAAAAAATTTAACAGGTTACTGCTTACTTTAGACCAATAAATTAAAAGCGAATGACCCTTAAAGTTCGGATTATTATTAAAAAAAAATAATAATTCATAGTTAAGATTATTTTGAGCAAACACGTAAAAATTGAAATTATTTTTACCATTTTTTCCTAATGCTTATATGCAACAACATTACCCTTTTCATATCAAAGTATTTACCAAGTAGCTGATCAAATAAATAAAAAAAGATAAATAACTATGAAAAAAAAAAAGTGAACATAGTTGTTTTTGATACGAAGTTTATTTTAAGAGGAGTCATTAGCTCATTATCATGATATTATTAACAAAGTATCGTACTTTCTTTTGGCTCCGGCCCCCTAAGGCATTAGATCAAGATCCGCCCCTTATCAAATGCATGCTTAAAAGACCAAGTAAAAATACAGATGCGGACTTTTTTATTTGTTATTAATTTAATTAGAGAGCTACAAGGGTGGGTGATGATGAGATTGATCCCAGTATCTCCTGGAATCGGGAGGACCGTCTAATTACTTAAGTTATCCCTCACTCTCAGATGGGGATGATGGCGACTATTTTATGAGACTACGAGTCTACGAGAGTATTTTTTAGAAGCAAACTTATCTAAATTTAAACTAATTAGATGATTCAAAAATAAATAAATAATCTTCTTTAAAAAAAGAAAAAAAAAATTAGATAGATTTCACTCCTACTTATATACACAAATAAGCTCAAAGTATATACTATTTCCGTTAACTATTATTTGCAACAAAGGAATACTTTATATCTCACAAATAATACCCCTTTGTTGCAAATAATAGTTAACGGAGGTAGTATATAAACAAGCGGCAATGTCTATTAATTCATTTCCTCGACTTCATTTTACGGGTTCTTTGTGATTATGATGATTCATGTGTTAGCTAGTCATCCCCAAATCATTTTAAGCCTAATGCTTTGTTGTTGTACTTCATTACGGGTATGTTAAATTAAAAAATATATATAATAATAATAATAATAATAATAATAATAATAATAATAATTAATTTCAACTTTGCTTGTTACATGATATAACTAATTATTGATGAGTCCAGCAAAGCAAAGACATGGCTGCAACAACTACAAAGATGATTCATTTATCTTAATTATTTATGAGAAAATATTCAGTTTTATTTTTTGTTTGTGGATCACTAGACAATTAGTTGTCATTTGCATTTGGCAAACAGAATAAATAGTGCGTAAAGCCGAGGAATAATTACTCAACCACATACATATATAGATTGAATAAGCTTAAGTTGAAGTACTTCAATCTTATTGCATTCACTTCATTGATCATCACTTACGTCGTAAACTCGTAATGGCCAACCTTCGCATCAATTACACTATGATGGCAATGATGTTCGTAGCTGTTCTTCTACTTAGTGTAACAGGTTTGGCTCCTTGATCTTCTTTTACCACAGTACTTATTATTACTCCCTCCGTTTTATAATGCATGAGATGTTGGACTTTTTTTTCACTATTCATGCATTAGGTTTGCCCATAATTTTTTAAATATAATAAAAATATATATATTATCATAAAATAAAACATGTTAGATAGGTTTTAATATAAAGTTTCATAATACGAGTATAATTTTTATAACTTTTTTAATTAATATTTAATTATATAAAAATATAGTCAAATTAGTACATTGATGTGTGCAATATTTGACTGTGTCATGTATTATGGGATAGTGAGAGTACTACACATTTTTCGTACCGCTTCACAAAGGTTTAAAATCTTTTTAGTCCAAAATGCCATTTTGTATCTCCAATCCATGCATGTAGCATGTTTTATTACTCTATAAATTAATACTCCATTTATATTTCATTGATTTTTAATTAATCGCGATTAATATTCATTGTTTCAGTTCCAACAATCGTCGTTGCTGCTGAGCCAACCAAAGAAACAGAAAAATGCCAAGGATTCGGCAATATATGTGCTGCTAAAGGCGTATATAATTGTTGTGAAGGACTAGTATGCTCAAATTCCGATATTGTTATTGGACTTTGTACCGTACCTCTACCAGGTCTACATATTTAAGGACAGATCGAGACACCTTATAACTATCACTGTATCGAAATTCACATATACAAGCAACTCTAAGTAGTATATGGAAGAGTTTCTTGTATGATGTACCGATTTTAAGTTATTTCCAACTCTTTATTGTTACTCATTTATGTTTTTTAAATCGGCCTTTTTTATATAATATTATGGATTTCATTTTGTTGTTTAATGATCAAGCTTGGCTATTATTTTATGTTCAATTCTATTATATTTGTCGAATTTATATAGCAATACAAGCTGTGGCTAGATAAGAAAAGTTACTATCAATCGATCTACAATTTGGCCTTTATTTAGTATTTACCTACACTGCACGCTTATTTTTGGATTGTAGTACTTTATTGCAAACCATTGTCGAAAACAATTCACACAAACTAAATATAACAAGCTAAGGTTAATACTGGAGTATTATTAAAGGCAGTGGCGTATCCAGGAATTCCGAACTGTGGGTTCGGAATTTTAAAAAACAAAAGATGCTAATATATTAATTAAATATTTTATATATGTTCAAATTTTTTATTACAAATGGATGGATTAAACAGTTACAAAATAATAAATAAAAAAAAAACCCTACAAAAGCATTCTTCGAGTTTTATACTTTGAAAGCGTGCTAAAACATTACTACTTCTATAAATGATAAATCTATAATTATATTGCAAAAAATCAATATTACACGGAAAAACAAAAATCCCAAGTCCCCAATAAACACAAATTTGACAATGTAAAATTTTTCTAATTATCAATTAAAAGACCAAGTAAAAATTTTAAATTCTAAGTTTCTAAATTCAATTTGTACGTCAACAATATATCAAAACTAATTAAACAAATCAATAATTAATCTAATTATCACTAATTTACAAACAAATAAAGATTTAAGAATTAAGAGGAGTAGAGGAATAAGAGGACTGTTGAAACTAATACGTACTAAAGGATAAAAACAATAATAATACTTCGTATTAGATAAGTATGAAGCAAGTAAAATAAAGAACTCAATAATATTTCTTCATGCTTAATTCACCAAATACAAGAGCCATATAGGTAGGCTAACAAACAACAAATAATAAGCTACAAAACTGAAAGTATAATGCCATGATTAAACCCACTAAATAAACTCATTAACTTCTAAATTCATTTGACTCTCTAACTTAACAAAATGACCAACATACTACTCCTAAAATTATTGACCCAACTATGGACTAACTCATGAAGAACAACGGAAGAAATCGAAAGGGAAAAAAAAATAAAAAATAAAAAATAAATAAAAATGAGGGTGGCTAGTCTTGAACCCATGATCAAGAGGAGCCTCACAACTTTATTAGTCACTCCCTTACCAATGTGCCAGAGTTACATATTTGTTTATTTACTTCACAAAAATTTCTTTTAACCTTATTTTTTTTCTTTTTTTTTTAAAAAAAAAAACCAAAACTTATAATTTTTTTTCAAAAAATCTGGGGGTTCAATGAACTCCCTTGAACCCCCCTGGATCCGCCCATGATTAAAGGAGCATTATTTTAGGCATGAATTGCATTACAAAATTTTTATAGTAATATTATTATTATGGAGTCTTTTGCTATTATATATGACTCACAAAAACAAAACTAATTATCTAAATAAAAATAACTACTTTTAAATTCTAATTCCAAAATTAACAAGGTTTATATACAGTATAAATTAAACTTATTTTTGTGAAACTGCCATTTTTTTTTCTATTTTGGGGCTTCCATTTCACTTTGATCAACATAGTGTGAGAGTGAAAGTAGCTAAAACACTTGTGCAATCATTATCATTTAGGGTCTGTTCACATTTACTTAATTTCGGTTCAGTTCTGTTCAGTTCAATTCAGTTCAGTTAATTAGTTCGGTTCAATTGATCAGCTCCAATCAGTTTAGTTCAGCTCCTAATTTCCCTCTCTCATAAAATATTCAGTTCAGTTCAGTTCATCTCCAATTAGTTCAGTTCAGTTCAGCTCATTTCAGTAAATGTGAACAGGCCCTTAGTTCTACATTATCCCTCAAACTCTAATATTTTTTTAACCTAATCTCAATCTCATGTAGTGTTTCTTTTAAAGGTAGTTCCCATGTAAAGTTAGGGTCTATTCACTTCAGCTTAATTTCAGTTTAGTTCAGTTCAGCTCCAATTAAAGATGGGCAACGGGTCGTGTCGTGCCGCCACGGGCCGTGCCACGGTGGTGAGCGTGTCGTGCCAGCTCAGCGGCGGAACATGCCGTGTCGTGCCTAAATTTGGCACACCTCAGCCCATGGCACGGCATGGCCCACGTGCCTGACAGGCCGTGTCGTGTCGAGCCGCGGGCCAAACCGTGCCAATTTTTTTCAAAAACAATAATAATGTAAATAAAAAAATTATATATATATATAATTTTTAGTACAACTTAATTTATGTTTATATTAATGTTTATATATTTAGTTTTGAACAACTTTATTTTAATTAAGGTTATATAAATTATTTATCTAATTATGTTTAAGTTTATATAAATAATTTTATTAATTTAGCAAAAAACAACAATGCATATAATAAAAAAGAAAAATTTACGAGTGCGATAAGCCGAAAACACAAAAAATTGAAGAATAACTTATTTTATTATATGCCGGTAGCCGGTACGATAAACCAATAATACAAATAATTAATGATAATTAAAAATCGTACAATAATTGGTGAATAACTTCATTTATTATACGGAATACGAGCTTCGATAATACAAAATTTGTACAATAGTGTATAATTATGGCGGGCCTCGTGCCGTGCCGTGCCGGGCCGTGCCCCGTGTTGTGCCGGCGTGCCGATCCACTGGCCGGTCACCGTGCCTCGTGTCGTGCCTGTGTTGATTCCGAGATTTGTGTTCACGGCACGGCCCACAGGTGGGCCGCCGTGCCGTGCCATGCCGGCGTCCGTGCCATGCCGGGCTCGTCTCAGCCCGTGCCCATCTTTAGCTCCAATCAGTTCAGTTCAATTCAGCTCCTAATTTCCTTCTTTTATAAAATATTTATTTCAGCTCTATTCAGTTCAGTTTAGTTCAACTCCAATCAGTTTAGTTCAGTTTAGCTCCAATCAGTTTAGTTCAGCTCCTAATTTCCAATCAGTTCAGTTCAGCTCTAATCAACTCAGTTCAGCTCCAATCAGCTCAGTTCAGCTCCAATCAGCTCAGTTCAGCTAACATTTAATCTATATTCTAGTATCTTAAGTGGCCAGCTTTGACATAATACAAGAATCGTCAGTTGGGTCATGGGGGTCGGGCCTCCACCAGCCCCCCTTGCTCCGCCCTTGCCACTAGCGGATATAACTCGAACACTAATCACTAACTCCTAATTTCTAGCCGCTTTTATAACCACAATTACAAACTCCAACTAATGTTTTGCCTAATTTGAAGCAATACACCAATAGAAACAACCAGGGGCGAAGTTACAGAGGGGGCTGGCAGAGGCCCGGCCCTTGTAGCCCAAACCCGTGTCCCTTATTTTTATTAATTGGCCCCTGCAGTTTTTAAGTATATATACTAAAGATTTCACGACATTGGTGTTGATATTTGGTGGCTTGGTGGTATGTTAACTTATAGCAATTCTCCTTGGTCAGAAGATCGATCCTACTAAGTGACATTAGTAGATTTTTTTTTTTTCTCTTTGCTTTTTACCCAAATCCTACACTAAACTTCTTAAACACTTCAATAAGTTTTTATTCTTCAATCTTCTACTTGTATTCACTCCGGTAATTTTTATTTTGTTTTATAAATTACCACATTTATTATATTATAATTCAAGTTACCACCTTAATTGTATAAAAATTTAAATTTTTTACTTATATCTAATTATTTAGTAATAGTTTCTTTAGAGATTCACCTTTTTTTTGGACGATATGATTATTATAATCATGAAAAAAAAAAACTCTTAATTTTTAAAGTGAGTGGTTGATAGTCAACAAGTGGAATTATACCAATTTTGTACATAGGAAAATAGGTTGCCAATAATTTTAACATGTAATCTATTATTGAAAGTTTTTTTAATAGAAAATTCATAAATTGCGATTTAGAAAAAATTTGTTAGAAAAAATTTATTATCGGCCCCCCTAGCTTAAAAATCCTGGCTCCGCCCCTGGAAACAACTAACCTTCTTTTTATTGCTTACTTCCCTATTTTCTTTTCATGTTCCTGTTTTTGACTATGTACAACATCAACGCTTATGTTTGATTATAAATAATATATATAGCCAATTACTCTGAAGATGAAATGGTCAAACAAACATTTGATTTTATGGTTTTAAGTCTTCTGATGAATTAAAAAACATCAACCCATTCTATTTACTTAGTGTACTAGTCTGCTTTTTTTAAAGTGTCCCATTACCAAAAGTGGAAACTCTACTTACATTATACTCTCTTTATCACTTAATATATGACACAATCAAACATTGCACATATGTCAATGCACTAGTTTTACTTTATTTTTATATAATTAAATATTAATAAAAATTATTTTTAAAATTAGATCATGAAACTTTATTTATATTAATTAAAACACATCTATCAACATATTTTTTGATAAAATATAATTATGTTAGTACAAAAATAATGGTCAAACCGATTGTATGAATAGTGAAAAAAAGGTCCAACGTTGTCTCATGTATTATGGGTCAGAGAGAATAATACTACTTATATTATTTAATTGGAAAAATTGAAAAGAATAATCCCACCTTTCGCCCATCTGCTCAAAATAATCCCACCATTTCGAATTCCAGAAATAATCCCACCTTAACACCCCATCTGCTCAAAATGAACCTTTTTACCTACAACCGTTTAAACAGGTAAATTTTTTGTTTTTTTTTTTTAATAAATAAAACAAAGGAAAAAGAAAAAAAAATCCCAAACCCCCTAACCCACCCCACCCCACCCCACCATTGGCACTGCCTATCCCCCACCATTTTCCACCTCCCCCTCTTCTTTCAACCACCTTGACCATCACCAATTCACCACTAAACTAACCACCTTCCCAGTTCCCACCATCACCATCATCCCACGATGCAAGCCCATCCCAGCCACCTGAGCCACGCCCACCTAAGATGCAGCACCGCCCCGCCACGCCACCTGAGCCAAGCCCACCTAACCCAAGATTTCAACCGCCATTGATTCCGTTTTGTCAAGCTCCGAGGTTTAGTCCCCACCCCAAATTGTCAGAGAAGGGGCTGCCATGTCCAATTCCCCTCTTAATCTTCTAATCGAAACCCACCTGAATTAGAAACTTCGTTCGAATCGGAGTTTCTCGGCAACCATGTCCATGTCCGGCCAGAACTCGATCACCGCTGCCATGGGCCCGACGACGAATTACTTCACACAACGTTGCCATGGGAATCAGGGAAGGGGAAGTGGAAGGAGAAGGGAGAAGGGGAGGGAATCTGAGAAGGGGAAGTGGAAGGGGGAACGGAGAAGGGGAGGGAATCGGAGAAGGGGATGGAATCAAGGAAGGTGGCTGGCTGTTCTACCGGCGGTACGGTTGGTCTAGCTTTTCCGACGTCAGGGGGTTGTGATGGTGGTGATAAAGAGGTGGCGGCAGGGGGTTGTAATGGTGGCGATGGTGGCGATGAATAGGGTGGTCATGGGGCTGGGAGTTTTTTTTTATTTTTAATTGTTTTGTTTTTTTTTAATTATTTAAAATTAGGACAAATTAGAAGGTGACAAGTGTAAGTCACCTTCTAAAACGGGTTACTAATTTCATAAACTGGTAAAAGGTTCATTTTGGGAAGATGGAGTTACAAGGTAGGATTATTTCTGGAATTTGACAAGGTGGGATTATTTTGAGCAGATGGGCGAAAGGTGGGATTATTCTTTTCAATTTTTCCTATTTAATTCCTCTCTTCTTCCTTTCCCACCCACTACTATTTTATACTAATAATATTTTGTCCCTCCCATATTGTTTCTAGTTGTCCTCGTTCATATTTCTCTCTTACTTTTTTAAATTTTTTAAATTCTTTTGCCTAAAACTATGTGCTCAATGGTATGGGGCACTTAAAAAAAACGAAGAGAGTATTAATCAAACCAAAATTAAGTTTTTAGCTAGAGATCAAATCTAAATGTTGCAAACGAAGTAATACTTTAATGTTTAAAAAACAATAATAAATCAAATGATACTGCTTCAAAAAAAAAATCAAATGATACAATTAAAAAAGCAAATTAAAAGAAATTCAATGAAAACAATAAACGCAAACTTGCTGAAATAATAAGCTAGGATAGAGAGGCATAACAATATTTACAACTTTAAGGGCTCGCAAACTCCAACACCAGGTGGAAGCTCAAGCTCTTGGGTGTTAACACCAGCAACAGGAGACAGCGTACGAGTATCGACGCAGCTCATTCCGTCACAACATTTATACTGACCGTAAGGCTCACATAGATGATTAATTCTTCGACACTCATCAGTTGATGGTGGTTGTTCGCCTAAAGGTAAACATGAACCTACACCAGCAGGAAGGATTGGATCTCCCAAAATGCAATTTAATCCTTTGCAACAAGTGTAATCACCGTAAGCTAAGCACAGTTCGGTTACGTTCCTACACATTGGCGACGGCCTTGGTGGTGGTGGCTGCTCATAGTATCTGACAGACTTGTAATTTGCTGCCAAGGTTGGAACTGGAAGTACTGAAAACATGAAATCAAACCTTATATATTTACTTGTATATATATATGTTATTCAGACTCTTCATTTCACCTTAAATAATATTTGTTTCAGGCCCTCTCGAACATGTATGGGTAGGACACTATACTACTTTAGACGCTTCAATTTAGTTCAAAATCATGAAAAAAATTCACAAAATAGTTAAGTCAAATTATGAAATTAATTCACGGAGTTATCTTTTTCATCCAGTTTAAGGTTACCTCATGCAGTAGTATAAAAGTAAGGATTATACAAGATAAACACGCATAAAATGCAAGGTTATATGGTATAATTTCCCTTTATACTTTCTAACAAATTAAGCCACTTTGACCATCAATTAATATATACAATAATTAATTAAAAATTTTAAAATTAATCATACTTTGAAATATATAATGAAACCAATCATATCCAACTATATATTACATATAAATATTTAACTTTTATATATGTAAAAAATGTTGTTAAAATTAATATAAAAATGTCATAACAATGCATCTATTGTGAAATGAAAGTAGTTTTCTCTTGAAAATTTTAAGGTCCAGACGGCTATACCTTGCTTGGTACAGCTAAAAATTGCAAAAAAGAACATGTAACTATTTTGTAAAGAGCATACAATTATTTTGTAAAGAACCTATAGTTGTTTTGTAACAAATATCCAATTTTATATATTTTTATATCTAAAGAACATTTGTAATATTAATAAAGAACATAATAAACATAATAATAAACATTATCTATATATAACCACCCTAATTTGAAGTCAAAATTCAATAAACATTTCACATTAAGCAATGAACATTATGTCGCAAATAAAGTACATTACACTGACTATCAAAGAAAATAAACATATGTTCTTTTCATTTATTTTTTTGGTGCAAATATGTTCTTTTCACTCTAGGTATATGTTCATTATATTTTGATATTATGTTATTTTTACTCTAGATATATGTTCATTACATTTTAATAATATGTTCTTTTCACTATAACTATATGTTCATTACTTTTATATATCATGTTCTTTCCTACAAAACGACTGTACATTGCACCATACAGACGCGTATAGGAACCAGCTATTGTTGGTTCTCTCTCCATCCATATTTGCATTGTTTTTAACATTTGGAATCTTTATATGATAGAAAAATGGTCAAATCGTAAAAACAAAAATTAAAGGAATAGCTAGAGGAATCGGAGTAATTTATTTGTATTCATGTGATGAATTAAAAGTACACGAAAATAATAACATTTAAAACATCAAACTCATAGAGAATAGAGAGGTAAGCTAAGCTAAGGAGCAAGAACAGCTTATGTATTCGATCAAAAACTTGAGACACCAAGTTCTCAAGAGTATATGATGAGTATATTAAGGTAAAATGGTGATACGTACCTGATATAGTATGTATGCAAGCCATTAACATAATGGCCGCGACAACGAAGTTGATGGAAGAAGCTTTCCCCATTTGTGTGATCTAAGATGCTAAGTACTGTTGTATGTACTATGTATTTGATTCTAATGTTTGTTGCTGCTTCTTCGGCTCACCGTTTCAATATTTATAGTACTCCCTAACACGCTAAAAATATTTATTTATATTAGTATATTTGTGTGGTAACTTATTGTAATGTCTTCACTTTGTGGTAGGTGTTAGATTGATTTCTATAATTGGCATATACAGCTTGCGCAGGTGCTCCTAGTGACTTGCCATTTTCGTGTTTGTTGCGTGCTTCCATGTCTTTTGATCTCATGATTCACAATATCTCATGACCAAATTAATTGATTTATTTAATTCATATTGTATTCTAATTAATAATTAAGAAATTTGTTAGGCCATGATTGTATATGATCATTTTGGGATACTTGGTTATGCTTTGCATGTAAGGGGTGTTTAATTGAAAGGTTTTTAAAATGTGTTTGGCTATATTCTTAGCCTTTTTTAGTACATTTTTTATACTAATGCCAATTGGGGAAATGAATTCCCCCTTCTAGCTGTTTCCAACAGTTTGACTTATCTCTTTTTATTTTGAGTCGTTTCGAATTTCAATTATACAATAGTACTATTAGCCTAATAATGACATATTGTCTCATTTCATATGCGCTTTTAGTAAGATTTATATATTTTTAAAAACTCCTTTTACTATCTTATCCTTACTACTCCCACACTATTTACAGTTTACACCCTTTTAAACGTTTTATGATATTCATCCACCTTTTCATTTTTCTTACACTCACCCACCTTTTTACTTTTTTCTTACACACCAACCCATTATCCCAAACAAGAGTTTATAGTAATTGAGTTTGAACTTTTGGTATAAGCATCGTAAATGAAATGGAAAGGATCCAAATAAATAGGGGAAAGGGTAATGATAAACGTTACCTTTACGATATGTTTGGTATCCTAGTGGAATGGAAACAATTTGAGTACATTGTGATTGAGTAAGGAAACGTATTTTGTTTCCACTAGTTTGTCAAGGGTAACAAATTAGGGGATTTTGCTACCCTTTGAAAATGGTATTTGTTACTTTTAACCCATACCAAACAACTAGAAATGGAAACACATAATTGAATCCGTTTCCAACATCTAAAATTAGTATACCAAACGCCCCCTTTAGAGGGGATTACATGTTAGAAATTTCTTTTTATTTTCATTCCTAAGTTGATTTACTTTTGAGACAGGAGACATCTAATATTATGATTTTTTTTTCCTTATCTTAATCTTTTCTGGAGATCTCAATAAAGTCCAACAAAATCCAAAAGACATGGCAACAGCATGAAATTCATGCATCTTAATAATCCATTAGATTATTAAATTAATTAAAATTAACTGATTGGCAATTAGTTGTCATGTATATGCTTCAAATGTACATAGCAGTAATCATAGCCCTCAAAGATGAAGATAATGATGCAATTTAATATTACAACTGATCATAACATGACGTAAAATGAATTGTTATAAATACCCAATATTGGATGAACCCTTTAATCATATCAACATTCAACAAAATAGTGAGTAAATTTGAAGTGCATTTTCACATACTCTGATCTATTCATCCTTAAAACACATCCAAATGGCTAGTGTATACATAAAATGCTCTGTTATGGCTATGATGTTCGCGATTCTTTTGCTTACTACATCAGGTTTCTCCTCTCTAAAACCATCAGTTTAGTTCATGAAATACATAGTAATGTATTCAAGTGTTATTTCACATATATATCTACATATAGCTCCTATTACATTATTCATTTTTTTAATATGTAATCTAAATTATGACTTGTTATGAATCATGCTTTGCTTTCAGTTCCAACATCAGAAGGTTTAAGGCCGTCGTCTTCAGTTCCATCATGTCAAGCTAAAGGCCAACTATGTCCTGGAGGAGGTCCATACACTTGCTGTGAAGGACTAAGTTGCATCACTTCTGATGATCTAGCCGGTGTTGCTGTAGGCGGCATAGGTTTTTGTCTCTAAGATATATCAAGCAACTCTGCTACTACCATTTTACCTATACTTTTTTCATTAATTGTATTACAACCTCGATCACTTCGATGTTTATCATTTAAGTTTTAAGAAAAGTTTCCATTTTAAGTTATGTGTATTGTACGATTAATTGGACTAGTTTGAGTTGATCAACCTCGGTCTAATGAGTGTTTTACTCTGCCTCAAGGGTTTCCACTTTAACAATCCAATTCAAAGTTGATTGAAAAATCATAAACTAAATCCACATTACTTTTCACGATACTTAATTGTTATATGTGAATACATAAAACTTCTTGATACAAATACACCATGATCCAGCCTTTCGAATCATAAACTATCATCTGATACACCAGTTCACACAACAAAGTGCAGTGAAAGGAGTAGATCATGGTTGCAGAATGACTCTGATCTGCATTCTGATCATTCAAAGTACGCACAACACAAAAGGAGTCTAAAGTATGCAATGAGCTTAATGAAAACAATGAGACTAGAATTAGAACCTGATTCAGACGGAATCAAATCCATTGATGTGGATTTCATCAAGGATAACTTCAGGTACATGTGAAATATGAGAGTAATCTACGCCTGTATATTTTGCACATCTTTTACTGAGATGGGGGCAGTTCTTAATCAGTAGCTTCTGCAAGCAATTCAGCTGACTGAATCCCTCGGGTATAGCTACTAAATTTATGCAACTGTATATTTGAATTTTTCTAAGGGAGGTGAAAATCTGCAACCAATTTGGAAGCATTGTTAAACTTATACAGCTATCAATCCAGAGATATTGAAGAGAGTTTGCAGCAGATTGGATTCCATCAGGCAAATGTTTTAGCTTTGTAACCCCGGTAATTTCCAAGGTTCGAAGGCTTTGAAGCCCACACAGGTTGCTTCCTTTCTCCAAATCGATCTCTTGACAATCACGGATGACTAATGTCTCGAGGGAAACAAGGTGTTTCATGCTATCCGGAAGACAAGTCAATGTAGGACAGTTTACGATGTGAAGTTCTAGCAGGGATGTATGGAATTGAATAGACGATCCATTCCATAGTGATGTTAGCCTTTTACATGAATACAATTCTAGTCTCCCCAAAGTACTTAAGCCACATAATTTGGTGCTAGTTAAGCTCTCTTGGTTTGTAGTCACAGACAAGTACCTTAGGCTTACCAACTGATCGATATTCCTAGGTAGCTCTTGTAACATCTCACAACCAGGAAGAAACAAAGACTGTAGATTCAATAACTTGCAAATTGAACTTGGAAGAAATTTGATGACAGGATTATATGACAGGTCAAGATATCTGAGATGCTTCAGGTTCCCAATTGACCTCGGCAACTCCTCAAAACTACTCTGGTGAAAATCTAATACGCGCAAGTGTGTAAAGTTGTGTATAATACCTTCAATAAATGACCTGCTAATATAACCCATTGCATAGCTAAATCTGAATGTTCGAGCCTTTTTGGCTCTGAGTAGCTCTTTCGGAACACCCTTGTCTGACAAGACTTCACCTCCATCATACCCCCATACTATATGTCTGCATATCTCTGACACGTTAAGCTGATTGCTAGTTACAACAGCTATCTCTTGGCCAACAATATCAGTTGCCAAATCATGGAATAGATCATGCATTCTAAATTCACTTACAGTTTCAGTAAACACAATAAATGCATCCTGAAGAAGAGATCTTGACAACAGTTCTTCACAGTACTTGTATCCGACTGATTCCAACTCTTCGTCGTTGAATCCCCCTTGCAGAAGGCCAAGTGCACTCCACAAACATGATACTATTGGTGGATTAAGCTTCTTATCCTTCACAAACAAAGAACAATAAGCAAAACACGCTTTCAAATGAGATGGGAGTTTGTTATAGCTCACTTTCAGAGCTTGTTTGATGTCATTGTGTTGTGGATGTAGGTTCACAAGGTTATTTTTGTCAGCAATCCGCCTCCATTCTTTTTCATCTCTCTCACTACGTAACAAACTCGCAAGTACCTTGACAGCTAGAGGAACCCCGCCACACTTGACAGCAATGTTCTTCCCAATTCTAACAAGATTAGGATATCTTTCCTCTTCACCACTCTTAAATGCCAAATGCTTGAATATGGACCAACAAACATCATTAGAAAGACTATCTAAACAATATGGCTCAACATTTCCAACTACAGATGCTACCATTTCACTTCGCGTAGTGACCAAAATCACACTCCCCTTTCCCCCTATAGCTAACAAATTTTCCAAGTCTCGCCATACTTTGATGTCCTCAATCCACACATCATCAAGCACAAGAAAATATTTTCGACTATCTAATATCTCAGAAAGTCTTTCATGTAACTGTCTTATGCTGAGGTTTGCGTTGTTTTCATTACTAACAGAACTCAAAATTTCTTCAATTGTCTTTTGCAGATCAAAATTTTCTGAGACACAAGCCCACAATTTTACATCAAAGTTCTTAGTAACCCACTCATCATTGAAAACAAGCTTAGCCAACGCCGTTTTCCCAATCCCTCCCAATCCAACTATGGGAAGCACAACCACCCTACTAGCATCTCCTACACAACTACTTGCTAAACATCTAACAATTTCACATTTAGCTTCATCCCTACCAATGATTTCTGTTTTCTTCACATAAGCAAATGCATCTAAGGGATTCCTCTCAATACCATGTGTTTCGACAAGATAATGATCATCCAACCCAAGATCCCTTCTATTAGCAGCTATGTCATCAAAACTATGTAAAAGGTCCCTAATCTTTTGACTCCAACAAAAATGACTCAAAACAGGATTTGAAGATGAAAGATAGTACCTGACTTGCTGAAGAGCATGACCTTTGTTAACTCTACGCCGCAATAAATCAGTCCCAACTTCATCCAAGAGATCATCAATATCATAAACAACAGTTTTAAGATCTTTCAACCAGATTCTGATGGCTTCACTGTCATACTGTTTTTTCTCTGCATCATGCAGGACAGCACGAATAGCAATCACCTTGTTCTCGATCTTCTTCAAATCGTTTCGAACACGTTGTGCTGCTAAAATCCCTTCAGTAGCATAACTGCAGGTAAGATCACCTGCAAAAGAAGCAATGTGTCCTAGAATTGTTTTTGTGACAGCCCACAGAAGTGCTTCTGACATTTTAATGATACAGAAGAATAAGTTAGAAGCCGAGGATTCAAGGATTTTTTAGAAGAAGCTGAGGATGTTACAGAGGTCTGAATATGATTTCATCGGGATTCATGGATCTTGACACTATCTTCTTTATCTCAAAGAGCAGCAAGAGTCATTGTTCTTCAAAGTCAACAAAAGTTGCTTACATTTTATTTCTTTTTTTTCCCACTCTTAGCACTAATTCGAATTTGGGAATCAGTTCTGAGTGGTTAGATTCTAGTCCCCTCTCAATTGTTGTTGCAGAGGATCGAACATGTGTTTCTCCCCATTAAGTGCAGTCCCAATCACCACTGCATCAACAGACAATTAGTGACTAATCCAAATATTATTTAAATTAATTGATAGGTATGAAACAAATCCACTACAATTTTTATTAAGATTTATGTGGGATAATTACTTATGTAAGCATTCTAAGCAATTTTGGTTTTTATTTGTTGGTATAATATCTCAAAAAACCTTCATGATATGAACCAATTAAAGTAGTCGACATTTGCATCAAATACAAATTGATGTCAAGTCTAACTTATTTTGGATTGTAGTACCTAAAATGGGTTGGCCAACAATGACGCAAAGCCATATATTTCTACCGACGAAATTTCAGAAATTTGTAGTGCCTTATAAACCAAAAATAAAATCAACGGCATTGGTACCAGTCGTCAAGTCTACTAGACTACCAGCCAACCACAGTTGACCATATCACCTGTTTGAATGTTTAATTTATGTGGGAATAATAAAACCAATAAGATTAATCACATTTATAGAATAATAATCCTACAAAAAAGACCAAAGCCCTCAAAAAAAAAAGGAATTTTTCTATGTAAAATTCAAGATCCAATGTAAATATCAAGCTCCTGTATGAGTGTATGTACTTTATTACATCACTTGGGAACTCATGTATGTACTTACACGCATAATATATTTTCAATACGTTTTTATTTTAGGTGTAGCGAGAGTCATGAGAACAAATAATGTAAATGGAATTTGATCCTAATTCTTTAGGGATGATTTACGAAAGTATGGTTATTTTAAAACTTATTTACACTTTTGCGTCGGAATGAAACTTAATTACGAAATAACTGTCCACGTAGGCTCGGATAAGTTTTTATTTTATTTTTTTATTTTTCAAAGTAAAACCGCTACTACTAAAACCGCTACTTGAGGTAGCGGTTTTACCCTTCATAGATTAATTAAATGTCTCTTTACTTAGAGTACTAATGACAAACCGCTACCTCAAGTAGCGGTTTTGGACTATAACCGCTACTTAAGGTAGCGGTTTGTCACTAAAGAAAAAAATTACCCCAAATGTATCTCCAAGCCTACGTGGACTATATTTACGTAAATAAGTTTCATTCCAATGCAAAACCGTAAATAAGTTTCTTAAAAGCTATATTTTTGTAAATCCAACTTTTTAAAATTTTAATCAAGTAAACTAGTTGATTATCCATTAATGGACTTTTAATGAATTAAACGTGCTTACAATCGACTTTAATTAGAAGAAACATCATTGTAATTTGTAATCCTTTCTTGTTGAGTAAATATTTAGTTGTTTTGTTTGAACAAATTTTTACAAGCTGAAGGAAAGGAGTCCCAGCTAAAAACAGTTTCAATGCTTCATGTCATGCATAATAAGACCAATTTGGTATACTGAGTAAAAATATTGGTCTTTCAAGTTTCAACAGTGTCCAAGATTTTGCATATGTTACGCCATAAACAAAACTGTTCAATTTTAAGACTGGTAGATCAACCTATAAAATAAGGAGTATAAGAAACCAAGAAGAAAATATATGTGAGAATCAAGGTCGGCTCAAGGGTTGAAGGCTCTCCTTCTACTCCTATGAGAGGGGCATAAAAAAATTAAAAAGAGAGGGAAAAAAAATGTATGTAATGTAGGGCGAAGGAAGTTCTGCCACTTTTTTCTCACGCATTTATTTTAAATATGTATTTTCTAATATCAGGAAGAAAGAAAAAAAAATGCTAAATATAGACATCAGATGAGATCCAACCTTTTCATTTTCCAACTAATTTGCTTATGAAAATCTCAAACAACTGTATTCATTCTATTATCTAACCAACACTTTGAAAAGCCGTTAAAAACACGTAAGAGTAAAATAATTACCTTGAGAAAATTTAGGCCTTTGATTTTCCAATTCTGCAAATTTGCAAAAAATCAGGGCAGTGGTTTTTCCAGAATCCATTTTTGTATGGGTTTGCAAAGTTGGGACAAACTAGGGGAAGGGGCGGAACGAGGGAAGAGAGGGGGAAGAAACCAGTAGAACAACAAAATTACTGGAATAAAACTTCTCTCTTCCCTGAGAAAACCGGAAATTTAACCTTTCGATCCATCCTTTCCCTTCCCTTCCCCCTCTAAGGATCTGTGGGGGTTCACCGCCACCTCCCGTTACCTATCACCAACATTGCGGTTGATGACTCGGAGAATAATTTCCATTACCATACATTGTTTGACATTGTCTAGCAATGAGTTGTTTTTCATGTTGCGGAACACTAGCCAAAAATAATGATGAGAAAGAGGTACCTGCAGAAGAGCAGCAAAATGAAACGGAGGGAACCGGTGGTGAACCTGTTGTTAAGCCATCAATCGCAAGTAAAAGAGCATCAAAAATGGCATCAATAAGGGCCTCTTTAAAGGCTAGCGTCAAGGACATCCTATTAGTCAAATCCAAATTGTCATTCGCAAACATATCTTTCAAAACAGGTGATAAATGGCTTCTCTTTCATAAATTTTCTGCTGTTATGCATGATTATGCTAGGCATGAACATTTTGGGCTATGAAATTTTGGGGCATGTCTAACACAGTCACAAGCATTGTATCAGAAATCATAGTTTGTGAATGTGCTAATAAGGTCTATGAACTTTCTTTCTTTCTGTATCAGACAGCAGCAGGCACAGATACATTCAAGAAGAGATAGCTAAATACGGAAAGGGGAACATCACCGCCAAGATATTCACCTATAGGGAACTATGTGATGCAACTAACAACTTTAGATCTGAGAATTTACTCGGCGAGGGTGGCTTTGGTAGGGTTCACAAGGGATACGTAGACAGCTTAAAGCAGGTAATACATTTTCTATCCCGCCCCTTCTTTGTGCATCTGTTCAGCAACGAAATGAAAATGACAAAAAATATATTCAGGTTGTCGCAGTAAAACAGCTAGATAGAAATGGATTCCAAGGGAACAAAGAGTTCCTTGTAGAAGTTTTGATGTTGAGCCTTCTTCACAATCCTTACCTTGTGAATTTGGTAGGATATTGTGCTGAAGGCCCTCAAAGACTTTTAGCGTACGAGTTTATGGAAAACGGATCCCTTGAGGATCACCTTCTTGGTAATGCCAATGTCTGAACTCTGAACCATAGAATGAATGTTTAATGTTGCTGGCTTGCTGCCTTTCCCTATCCAACCGACCAAATTATTTCTTCTGTTTGTTGGCTTCCCCTTTTTTTACAGAACTAAAACCAAACAGGAAGCCGTTAACTTGGAAGACCAGAATGAAGATTGCAGCAGGCGCAGCAAAAGGTCTCGAGTACCTTCATGATATTGCCAACCCGCCAGTAATTTACAGGGACTTCAAAGCATCAAACATACTACTAGACAAAAATTTTAACCCAAAGCTCTCAGATTTCGGCCTGGCAAAGTTAGGCCCCACAGGAAACGAGACCCACGTGAGTACAAGGGTTATGGGAACATATGGCTACTGCGCCCCAGAATATGCATCAACAGGCCAACTGACAACAAAGTCTGATGTCTATAGTTTCGGGGTTGTGTTCCTTGAGATCATCTCCGGGAGGAGAGTCATCGATACTAACAGATCAAGTGAAGAGCAGAATCTAGTGCTTTGGGTAATGTTAAATAATTACCATTACTTTGATGTGATTTTTATTGATAAATCTCTGCTATAGATCATCTAGGAATGATGATGAGCCAGGCTAACAAGTACTGGAATCTTTATCAAATGCAATTATCATTATGTATAGCATACAACAATGTGTTGTAAATCCTCATTAGTTAATAGAAGCAGCAAAGACATCTAGCTATTCGAAAGAGGGAAACTTAGACATACCAATAGACACCCGTTGCACTAAAAAAAAAGGGATTCACACAAGGAAATAGCAAAGAGATTAACGAGATAGGAAAACAATAGCAAAAGGCTATATTCTTACGACCAATGCTACAAGTTATACATCAAAGAAATGCATCAAAATTCAAAACTAGCTTTTAATTTATTAGTAACTGACTAAGGTCAAATACCACAGAGTATAGTTTGAAGTTCTTGAGTAACAAGTTTTCTGCAAATTTTATTGGAATTCAAGTATAATAACGAAAAGCTATCCAAATTAGCATATCATTTAAAATAAAAATGTATCTTCATTAAATTGCCAAAAATAGGTCCCTGCATCTATTGGTATAAAGCCTTTTATGTTATATGAACTTACAGCAAAGTTCAACTAATATTACAATTACTATCAATTTTTCAGCTACAAACTTGTTATCCAGCTAGCTGAGCGAAAATTATTCACAACCTATTTCTGTGATTGCAGGCACAGCCTTTGTTCAAAGACAAGAGTAAGTTTCACTTAATGGCCGACCCTTTACTAGAGGGTGACTATCCAATGAAGAATCTCTACCAAGCACTAGGAATTGCAGCTATGTGTTTACAAGAAGAAGCTAGCACACGCCCTTACATCAGTGACGTGGTTATTGCACTTGAATATCTATCTACAGAAAAATCTGTGAACTTGGAGGATTATGAAGAAGAAGGAGATGACGATGATGAAGCAAAAGATGGGGGAGAGAGTGACCAGCTAGGCAACGGCACAGCAAAAGAAGGAAAAAAAAGCTGACACAATGACATCTTCAGGTGCTAGATTTTTTAGGTTATGCTACAATGCCTACAAATCTACAATTGTACAGAAATTTCCTGAATGTCTTCTATCGATGTACCCACTTTCCATTTTAAGGCATCTTATTTGATGTTGCCAACTTATACTTTAGGGTCGTTTGGTTCATTAGGGAAGTGTAAATTCCCATGAAATTTCAATTTGTGGGAAATAAATTCCATCATCAAAATCATGGGAATTCAACAAATTTGTTTGGTTAAAAATGGAGGCAGTAAATTTCCATGGGAATTTCAACTTACCAAGGGGGGTAAGGTAAGTGAATTCCCATGTTTTGCGGGAAGTCAAAATTCCCATGAATTTTGATTGCCCCCATTTTCACTTTTTTGTGTCAACCAAACAAGAGGGTGAAAATGAAATTCATGTGAATTTTGACTTCCCACAAAATTTTTAGCAAACCAAACAAGGCCTTTATTCTATTCTTGGCAATCAAAATTTACCATCTTTTTTACAATAATTACACCTTTTTCACCTTCTCTTACTTAATTCACTTTTTTGTAATACTAACCCACTTTTTTGCACTCTCTCTACTTTATGAGTTTATGTACATTTTTCTTACATTCACTCACCTTTCCTAGAAATAATAATCTACAGTAACTGGGTACATTAAAAGAAACTGGAGGGAGTTATATTAGCACCTGAACTGCACAGATTCTCCTAAAACAAAGTACAATTCATAAATAGCTTTAGATTTACCAGTTACCACCCAGGTATCCATGTCTGGATCATAATATAACAAAGAAACAGCAGCAGAAACTAACAACCTACTTCTAAACAAGGATAAGTAAGCATCTAATGATGAGAAAAGTTGAGCTGATCAATGATGAAAACAGAATGTAATTTCAAGGACATCAGTGAATCAGTGATCAGACCGAATTCAGAAAATCAAAAGGCATTTGACATTTGAACAAGATCAAAACAAACAATTTCAGAATGACAAATGCAATACAAGAAACAATTTTTTTACGATAATTTCTTATATCATTGAACTGTGAACACCATTCATGGAGTTATACAATAACCAACACAATATATGCATTTTAAAAACCAAAAATTACGAGTAAGAAGTGAAAAGATACAATAGGTGCATATTAATATGACTATATGGAAATTGCAATCAGTCACATCAATGGTTGATAAACTTGATAGTAAAATACAAGCTTTCCGGTTTAGTGGGTACCTCAAGCTCTTTTGCCAAGGTGAAATTTTGCTGGATGATGGCATCTAATCACTAAACTTCATAAAAGAATTTTGGGAAATGACCAGGTAGAATACCCACATGTTTGACTACATGCAAATTACCAACTTATTTTAGCTACTAGCTCCCAGGTTGTTGGAGATCAATGTCCCAGGCTGAAGCCAATTGCAGCATGAGTTGATCTGGAGTTGCTCCTTCCCATTCCTCAGGGAGCTCTATAGAAGAAGAAGCATCATGCAGACTAAACAAAAGGTCCCTCTTCACTTCAATAGGAATATTAAATATGTCGGGTCCATTTTCAACAACCAAATCCAGCAACTGCAGGGAAAAATCAATGTGCAATTAGCACAAGGAAATTTCATGCTGAGAAATTTGATGACATTGCTAATGCAAAAGTTCAAAATCAAAAAATAACAAATGACAGATAGCACATCACATTTTTTTTAAGAATAAGAGCACACAACATTTTCCACCAACTCTCTTTATTCATTTGTTATTGATTACTGTATAGCTAGGAAGACAGTGAATAGCAAACAGATGAGCCAGACACAGAAGTTGAAGAAATCAAAACCAAACTGCCTGAAATCAAACTAAATGATTATGCAAAAGTGACTTTCTGGCTGCACAACTGGGCATTATCTATCATACATCCGACCTAAAGACAATTAAACCCCCAACCTCAAAACCAAGTTATGCACCATTTGTAACACATTGTCAGAAATAAATACTGTACTCAAGCAACACATTGGAACAACAATTACTCCTCTAAAGGCCTAAGAAACTCCACATTAAAGACCTAAGAAAACTCCACATTCAAGATTATTCCCCGCTGTTTATTAACATAGTTATCCCAACTAGATGACATACATTCCCTTTAAAAGTACAAGAAATGTGTGTCTGAGCAGACCACCAAAGTAACAACAAAACAGTGACTGCACTATTCAAGCTTCTCTCCACCCATTCATGACCTCATTCTGTTGCCACTATTCTTCTCAATCCTTAAATATCCTCATTGATTTTGAATAGTACTAGTGATAGTAGCAGTTTCTAGCACTAGGAAAGTATCACCAAATTCTAACCAAAACACTTGGAAACAGTCAGAGAAGACCACCATACTACATCTATCAACAGATATTTATGTCCATTGGAGCAAGCAATCAATCTCGCTATCGCATCGAAAAAGCAAAAGATTTTTACGTGGAATATAGAAACAAGCAGTTCAGATTGGGCCAATATAAGAAATGGTTGAACCATACCTGTTGAACCCAAGACAAACTTAAATCATATAAGTTCTGCTCCACCACGAATGGCATGATAGCATTCATAACCTCAACTGCCACCTCATTGGAGAGTTGATCAAACACAGGACCAGATTTATCCATGAGCTTCACAAGCAAAGAATCATCCCCTGTTGATACAACCTCAGCATATGCCGTATCCATATCACCCACTTGAACAGCATCCATTGCATTGCTCCAAGAAGTCCAAACAGGATCACGTTCGGGTTCATTATTGTCACAGCCCATTGCCTCCAGTTCTCGGACAGCTACTCTTGTTGGCCTTACTGTTGTGCTGTCTTCCCCAGCACCTCTTATTGCGGCTAGCGTAGCCTCATCCTTTGAAGCCTGCCAAACACTCCTTGCTGAGGGACCTTCACCAAGTCTGACATTTCCAGTCCCTTTGTCCCAAGCTCTACGAGCACTAAACTGGTCATTCTCATGCTCGGATCTTGGAGATCTGCCATCAACAGAATTGCTGCCAGCATCTCTTCTATTACCAGGTTGACCATTTTTAGAAGCACCATATGAATGAAAGTCCCAGGGCTCCTGATGTTCAGATCTCCAAGGTCCCGCCCTACCCCTCATGCTTGGAGACACTCCTTCAGAAGCAGTAAACCGATCACCAAATGGAAGCCTCCCTCCATAGTCAAGGTAGCCATTATACCTGCCAGGACGATTGGAAGATCCATCATAACCTGACCGAAAGTTACCAACCCGCCTGCTTGATGATATGGACAAATCATGAGCCATATCTTCAACCACCCTCTCCAGACCCCGTACTCTATTCTCCAGAGTTACCATGCTGTCGTGTGATCCACCCATGAACTCCTAACATATAAATAACCTTTAGTCATAAGTTTATAACAGATCCATAACCTACAGTAAATATGCAGATAAAAATACGCACCTGCAACATATTCATCACATGAGCCTGTTGTCTTTCTAACTGCAGCAACTGCCTCTGAATAGCCAGCCAATTTCCCTTACCATTCATGAGAGATCCATCAGTTTGTCCATCGGCTTTAGAAAAACTAAGACCCCTATCTTCAAGGCCAGATGTTCCAGGTCTCAAATCTTTCCCACTTACCACATCATCAACACATTTGACTCGCATATAACCATCATTTTCTCGTTGTCTAGACGGTATGTTGGCAGGCATTTTATCTGTGCTATCCTTGTTTTCTCCTGAGTTTATCTCTACCTCTCCACCATTAGCATTTGAGGGATTAAGACATTTACGTGGAACAACAACTTCTACTGGCAAATCATCTGAACCTCCTTTTTCAAGCTTTTGAAAGAATTCTGGATTCAAATTTTTATCAGAGAATGCAGGCAACTTTTTCTTCAGTATTCCAACAGCTTTATCTGAATAGTTCCCGTTCTTTGTTTTCCCAACAGAATCAGATGATGTGGCATTATTTGACAAATCACGGGGAGAAGACTCTTCATTTCGCTGGTCAGATTTCATATGTTTCTGCTTATCATTATCTGGCAAATCATTTCCCGCGACTAAAGAATTGTCATAGAACAGATAGAAGTAATCAGCACATAAAATAGCACAATGAAAAAATGTGATCACTTTAAGACTACAATGAAAGAAATGGGATCACTTAAAGACGACAAAAAACTGTACAATGAAATTTTTTTACCTTTCCTATCGTCCGAGGCCACATCTACAGCCTTTCCTGACAGCTTCTTCCAATGCTGTAGCGCTTCTGTCATGCTCTCTCTAACTGGCTTAATCTGGTCATATAAGATAAAATAGATGGCAGTGTGTTACAAAAAAAAAAAAAAAAGATTTTAAAAAATACAAAAACTTATAAAAGAGCAAAAAAAAAAATATACATAAAGGTACAAGGATAGAGTCAAATTCGGAATGCAGTGAAATCTCATTAAAGAAAACTTACATAACACTGCTACAAACACTACAAAATGAATTCAACAGCAAAACAATTGCGGTGCAGAAACAATTGCAACATTGATCCAATTAGGAGAGAGAGGAACCTAGGCTTTAACTTGTTCATAAGCTACTCGATCTTGTCTCAGTCAAAACTCAGCTCTACAGAATTTGACTCAAGCTCTCAGCTGGATACCGTAAAAAGCTGGCATAATGTCCATTAAGGAGCAAAGCTTGACATGGAAAGCTCATGACCAGGCTCAAATATATCAATTTAGTAAAAATTTCCGTTATTTTTGTTCTTTGCTCTTCCGATTTGAGATGTTCTATTTAATTCTTTCAAGTTCTGCAGTTTTTTTCCTTTTGTGGCAAAAAATTTCCCAACTTTCTCCCCAACCTTAACGAAGGGAATATGAGTTAATTGTATGCAATACTCCTTCCGTCCCTAATTACTTGCACCATGACCATTTGCACGGGATTTTATGCAAGTGAATAAGCAGATACAAGAGGGAAAAGAGAGAGAGAGTATGGGACCCAGCTCAAGAGAAAGTAGAGAAAAAATTCCAAAAACGAGAGATTGGGCAAGTAAATTGAAACACCGCATAAAGGAAAATTGGGCAAGTAAAATAGGACAAAGGAAAATTGGGCAAGTAAAATAGGACAAAGTAAATTGAATCTATCTCTTCACTAATACTAATCCTCAAAGTATTAGTGAAGAGATAGATTCATGATTACCATAGCTTAAAAGAATAGTAGTAAATTGGATTTCATGATTTAGGCTCGAACTACTTGAGCTCGTAACTATGTTACCACCCCAAGCTTTTAATCCCTTAATGTTTAACATGATTCCACCAAAAAAAAAAATGCAACAGTTGTATTACTCATATCCTCCCTAAACACTTGATTAAGTTGGATCTAATGGAAAATCCAATCATGAGATTATAAATTATATGTAATTTAAAACATGAAACAACTTATCCAGACATTCCAAACTAGCTTGACATGACAACTAGAGAAAAATTAAAAACTCACTTCAATAGCTGCAAAAACAAAAGAAACAAAATACTTTATAGCAGTAATTTTCAACTACTGCAATGTTTCATCCTAGCAGTCAAGAAGAAAGATAGGCAACCTCTCTGAAATAGACCGCCTACAACTTACCTTTTCAAACTACACAAGCAGCAAGGACCACTTGCAGGTGTTATAGGCTTATAGCTAAGATTTTAAACTAGCTAAAAAAAAAAGGACCAATAAATCAATCAATTAGTAAAAAAAAAAAAAGGTGGAAGCAACCACTATGATCCAGCAGTTACATAGCATTCAAGTGTTCCAGGTTCCAGTATGAGAGATAAAAGAAGGGAGAAAGGTTCAGGGTCAGGTGGTATCATAAATTTGTAAGCGAAAAGCCAGATAGTCTTTGTTCACCTCATATATACATAATTTACATGAGTTAAACAGATCCCAGTGCCAAACCAATCATCAGTTCTATTTAACAACTTCCAGTAGGCAATCGTTCAATGTCATCTATTTCATAATCAATATATAACCATTCCCTGCATCTCATGCATTCACATTGAAGGCTAAATAGGGCATTCCTGTCCAAAATTAATTCTTGTTTTGGCACAAATGATCCAAAACACATTACATAAAGAAGATGATAAGTTTTTGTATTGGTCAGCAAGAACCATTACTCGTAGTACCAATTATGGATTTAGGTATGAAGCAAGGATATAATTTAACTGACACGTTACCAATATAATCATCAAACATAGTTTATGCTGATTGATACATTCCACTACCAGCTCAAAGCAAGAGTGTCAATGATTATATCAGTTAGGTGAAACAAAACACAACAAAAACCTTGTGTCGATATTCCATTATTGTGGACACCAAAATCCAGAGTAACACAAATTAACCACTAAAAGCCACATAAACAAGGATAGTAATGCAATTTTAGTAAATGTTCAATGAAGCTACCTTGTCAAAGCGACAAGCCTCTAAAGCAGTCAAGGTTGACGATGCTCCATTTTTAACCAAGTCAGTTGAATGCAGTGCCAGTGCTATCAATGCCTCAGCAGCAGCCTTGCGGGTAGCCCAATCTGTGCTAGCGAGGCAATCATGAATGCTTTTCAGTAAAGGGTCTAAGTTTGCGGGTGTTATAGCCCCTACCTGAAAAGGAGTTTGCAACCAAAGATATTACAAATTAACAGCTTGAACAATACAAAGATTAATTAAAATTTGCTATGCGAACTAGCAAAACAGGAAACACAGGCTTGGTTCATATTCTTAATATGATATCTTTGCAACTTGCTATACAAATACAAAAATTTCTCATTTGGTTGCACCCTTTTCTTGACTCTCAATACCCCCTCTTCATCCTATTTTTAGATGATCAGCTCACATGCATCCCTCCTAGATATATAAAAATCACAGCATCATCAATCTTCAAAAACCATTTAGTCCTTCCGTAACCATTCCAACCACTAGAAGTATAGAACACAAACTAACATGAATTCTTCTCTTTCCTCATCTTTTGCTCTTTCCTATCCATAACTTTTTCAATCATATCAAACCCAACAAAACTCCTAAAATCATTGCACACTAACAATTCCCACAAGATTAGCCAAATATCAAAGCATTGATCATCAATCACACAAACACAAGCTCATAACATATCAAGTACATAATCAAAACACAATAAAAATCCGAAATTCGAAGGCGAAAACCGGACCTGAGACAAGCTAGAAACAACAGGCAAGAGAGCAGACTTCGCAAAGAAATTAGGACTATTCAAGTACTTGCAAACCCTAGGACAAAGCTTCTGAAACGACGAAAGCTGCGGATTGACAGCACAATCAACCACTCTCCCCAAACACATTGCAGCTCCAACTTGAACCCCTTTATTATTCTCCCCCATTGCCTCAAACAAAGGCCTCACAAACAAAGAAACAACCCCATTTTCAGAATTCTCCCCTTTTATATAAATCCCAGATAAATTCCCAATTGCATCTTTACAAGCTTCTCTAACCCCAGAATCTGGGTCCCTCAACCTCTTAGCAATGTGAGCAATGATCTTCACTAAGTGGGTCCCAGTTGAATCAGGGTGGGACCCACAAACGGCGGCAAGAAGGCGAATTGATTCCTTCTTAACGGAGGGTTTTGATTGGTCGGAGGAAGAAGAATCGAAGAGACAGTTTAACAGCATTGGAACGGCGTCGTTTTGAAGGGTTTGAATGAGGGTTTCAAGCTCTTCAATGGCGATCTGGTGGGTATCTCTGTCTGATAACTTGGAGATTGAATTGAGGATTCTTTGCTTCAATTCCACCATTGCTAAGTGAGAAGAGAGAGAAGATGAAGATGGTGGTACTGTAGATTGTGCTGGTGTTGTTGTTGTGGGTTTTGTGGATTTCGAGGATTTGGGTCCTTGAGACCCCATTTTCGTTTAACTTTTTCTGGGAATTTGAAGAATGTAAATGAATTTGAGCAGGAATCAGAGCTTTAATGGCGGAAATGAGATCTAGGTAGATTGATGAAATGGAGTGAGAGTGTTTGGGTTTTTTGAATTTGTTGAATTTCTTTGATTTTTTTTGAATTTTGAAGAATTTTGAACAATTTTGGGGTCACTTTAGCAAGACGGAAGTGTATGAACTACTCTGATTTGAAGGGGAAATTGAAATGTTGGATGTGTGGGTCATTATTAGTTTCGTGACTTCTAGCTTGAGTTTCTCGCCTGAATAGTGACTACCAAGGGACAAAATTGGCATATTTTTGGGCAAAACGTTATCCCACTAAAATCCCATGTTAGCATTATTACGATAAATTTGATACCGGAGAGTCTATTCTGATTTATTGAACTGAACTGCACTGATTGGAGCTCAAATGAGCTGATTGCAGCTAAATTGAATATTTTCTGAGAGAAAGAAATTAGTGATTGAACTGATTGAAGCTGAACTAAACTAAACTAAAATTAAGCTGGAAAAGAACAAACCCTTATTTTAACAAAACTTGATAATACTCGTATAAGAATATCTTCATTATTTTCTTAGAGTTTCCGTTTAATAGCCGCCAAAAAGGTAGTGTATGAGACTACCAACTTGTTGTTTGAGTATGGGGACGAGTCGGGATGATAGGCGTGACGGGAGTTAATGAGGCAAAGGAGAGAGAATGCTTGTGAAGGAGAGAGGTAGGTCTTCTCTTTTTGGCTTTGTTCCTTCATTATAAAAGGGTTAAGAGACTTCATCTCTTTTTAGCTTTGTTCCTTCATTATAAAAGGGTTAAGAGACTTCATCTCTTTTTAGCTTCGTTCCTCCATTGTCAAAGGGATAGAGGTGGTTCTTCATCTTTTTTTGCTTCGTTCCTCCATAGTCAAAGAGAGAAGGTGGGTTTCTCTTTGGAGCATTTACATACGTTATTTGACGGAGTGATAATGACAATATAAGTCTACATCATCACCAAAGGGAAACTATAATACTCCCTCCGTTTTCTTTTATTTGCATCAGTTTGACCGGCACATTTACCGAAATGCAACTTTGACCATTAATATCTTTAATAATTAATTAGTAAAAATTTTAACAAAATTATATTATTGAACTAGACATTATGACGAATCTAATGGTATATTATATAGTAACATTTATTTATTTTATAGAGATGAAAAATCAAGTCAACTATGGTATGTGAATAGTGCAAAAAACAAAGTGATGCATTTAAAAAAAAAAATGGAGGGAGTAATATTCTAACAATATTTGCTCACTCTACATCAGATCTGTGAGGATATAACACAGAACTTTGTTAATATAGGATATAAATGGGGGTCGACTCTAGTTTTATCCATGAAAAATGTAAATTTAGACATTCATTTTCAAAGTTATCATTTGATAAACAACTATAGAGTAATATTTATCAAGTTTTTTAGTTTTCTTTTGGCGAACACTAATGTTTATCAAGATTATTAACTTGTATTTTCCCAAGTTTAATAATTACCTTTTTTAAAATTAAGTTCACCTTGGATTTTTGAATCCCCAACCAAACATTCGAAAGTTCTTGGTGTTCCTAGAAATGCCTGGAATTTTCAGATGCTTGCCCGGGGATCTGAAAATCCCAACTTGCTTGGATTCCCAAGATCTCCAATCGCTTCTCATGGTTGAACAAAAAAAAAAAAATCACCGACTTGCTGGCATCGATCCCCTTGCTTTTCTGAATCCTCAACATCCTGCTTCCTTGAGCCTCGACAACAGTTGTAGTTTGGTTGAATTTTTTAGAGGCTTTGTTTGGTGGTGGTTGAATTATGTAGTGGTTGAATTGATATGGAAAAGTAAAAGTGGCAGTTGAAATTCAAAAAATGGAGGTGAATAAGTCTGTTCATATAAAAATATGGGTGTTACTATACCAGGCAAAAAGCGAGTGTGGGTTAGTACCCCTGAATAAACGAAATTTTCATTCAAAAAATGGTATTCTTTTTTTTTTAAAAAAAAAAAAAAAAAAAAAAAAAAAAAAAAAAAAAAAACCTCTTGTCTAAGACTAGCCCCAATTTCTCAACATGAGAAACGTTTTGTGTTTGTCTAATGGCAAAAAATAAAAGCATAAACATCCTGTTGGTAAATAAACGAGGATAAATTGATTCCAGTAATGTGTTTGATATGTGCGGAACGTAGACAACAATATGTAAAGCGTAAATTTGAGAAAAATAAAAGTAGACTATAAATGAGTTGAACAAATGATGGATATATACGTGGTTTGGCCAAATTAGACCTACGTCCACAGGAAAGGGATGATATTTTCTTATTAGTTTTCACAAAGGATAAACAAAATATATAATAAAGAAGATACAAGACTCTATATCTCACAAAATATCTCAATGGAGTTGCATATTTGCTTGAATTGGTTAGATTAATCAACATCAGGTAACCTTAATGAAATCCTAGATTATTCCACAAGGAATATCATTAGCGGCCTTCATAAGCATACCTGAAAATAGGAAGCAAAAACATCTTCACTGAACTAGGCATATAAGTGTTATATAAGGCACATTAATGCCACTTCTCCGGCCTCGACAATCCTTCGTAAAACAGCTCTAACCTTATCTTATCGGAATTGAGCATATGACATATCGTTGGAAATCTCTTGAAACAAGTTGTCACCTCCAACTAGAATCACCTGGCCCAAAGATTACTTTTTGGATTGAGAGATATGTGCTTTTGAAGGTGTCTCTTTGCCATTTTACTAGCTTCCAATTTGAATCGCGTCCAACTTGCTTCCTTGTTCTTCCTCCTTTTATTTTCTCAACAACAATGGCAGATTATTCACCTACACTCATACAATACCCGCACCACAACAAACCTTGGCCTAACCCCAAATCCCCAATAAAACTATGGCGTCTTCGCCACCAAATATTTAACGAGAATCCTAAGATTAAAATACAAAGTATAGAAATTAAGGGGCGTGGTTAACCCTAAAGCTAGGTGTTTCTGTTAGAGATATGAGATATCGGAAAATATTGTGTAATATATTTTCCGTAGATATCATTCAGAGAATAATATATTTAGTATTATCTTATGTTAAGATATTATTTAGAGAATATATCATTAGGATATATCTTTTAGGAATATTGTTTCCTATCTTATGTTCGTAGGTTTTGTATAAATACTCAGCCTATTGATGAATAATGATGAAGCAATACAAAAAAGCTATTCATTCTATTTCTTCTCCCTAATTTGTCATGGTATCAAGAGCAGGTTAAATCTTGGGACCGCTCACAAAAATTTCCCCCCTGCCGGTGGGTTAGAAAGTTGTTAAACCCACCGGTGGGATTCAAAATTTTGCTTCCGCTATGCAATATTAATACTCTTTAAATTTTTATTTATTCTTTGGGTTGGTACACGTTAATCATATGTGTATGTGAATTTTTTTTTTTTTTTTTTTTTTTTTGTGGGAGTATGTGAGTGGACTTCCTCCACTATAACACGTCTTTGGAGATGAAGACATTAAATAGCGTTATGCTTGACGCAATATTTATAAAAAAAAAAAAAAACGGCTCTCTTGTGTCGTGAGACAAGATATATTTGATTCTCCTTGTGCCGTGAGACAAGGTTTGTGAGTTGATTCGAGCATGATTTTGCTCCTTTGGATTTCAGTGTGGTTTACTCTAAAAGACCAATTTGAGTGTGGTTTACTCTGAAAGACCAATAAGAAATTTGAGTGTGGTTTACTCTGACAAACTAATATTTGATTGGAGCTCGGTTTTGCTCTAGAAAAACCAAAAATTGTTATATTTACAGGTTCGAAAAGAATGGTGTTCCTGTTTGATTAATGACAGATGAGTTCGAAAAGATGAACGTTCTCATCATTGAAAAAGACGAAAAAATTGAAGGAGACATTACAAGAGTGTGCATCTCGGCTTCAACAAATTGAAGAATTTCCAATCGCAACGTTCGTAAAACTGCCGTTACGATTGCGGGAGGGTGTTAGAGATATGAGATATCGGAAAATATTGTGTAATATATTTTCCGTAGATATCATTCAGAGAATAATATATTTAGTATTATCTTATGTTAAGATATTATTTAGAGAATATATCATTAGGATATATCTTTTAGGAATATTGTTTCCTATCTTATGTTCGTAGGTTTTGTATAAATACTCAGCCTATTGATGAATAATGATGAAGCAATACAAAAAAGCTATTCATTCTATTTCTTCTCACAAAAATTTGTCATGGTATCAAGAGCAGGTTAAATCTTGGGACCGCTCACAAAAATTTCCCCCCTGCCGGTGGGTTAGAAAGTTGTTAAACCCACCGGTGGGATTCAAAATTTTGCTTCCGCTATGCAATATTAATACTCTTTAAATTTTTATTTATTCTTTGGGTTGGTACACGTTAATCATATGTGTATGTGAATTTTTTTTTTTGGGAGATTTTTTTTTTTTTTTTTTTTTTTGTGGGAGTATGTGAGTGGACTTCCTCCACTATAACACGTCTTTGGAGATGAAGACATTAAATAGCCTTATGCTTGACGCAATATTTATAAAAAAAAAAAAAAAAAAACGGCTCTCTTGTGTCGTGAGACAAGATATATTTGATTCTCCTTGTGCCGTGAGACAAGGTTTGTGAGTTGATTCGAGCATGATTTTGCTCCTTTGGATTTCAGTGTGGTTTACTCTAAAAGACCAATTTGAGTGTGGTTTACTCTGAAAGACCAATAAGAAATTTGAGTGTGGTTTACTCTGACAAACTAATATTTGATTGGAGCTCGGTTTTGCTCTAGAAAAACCAAAAATTGTTATATTTACAGGTTCGAAAAGAATGGTGTTCCTGTTTGATTAATGACAGATGAGTTCGAAAAGATGAACGTTCTCATCATTGAAAAAGACGAAAAAATTGAAGGAGACATTACAAGAGTGTGCATCTCGGCTTCAACAAATTGAAGAATTTCCAATCGCAACGTTCGTAAAACTGCCGTTACGATTGCGGGAGGGTGTTAGAGATATAAGATATCGGAAAATATTGTGTAATATATTTTCCGTAGATATCATTCAGAGAATAATATATTTAGTATTATCTTATGTTAAGATATTATTTAGAGAATATATCATTAGGATATATCTTTTAGGAATATTGTTTCCTATCTTATGTTCGTAGGTTTTGTATAAATACTCAGCCTATTGATGAATAATGATGAAGCAATACAAAAAAACTATTCATTCTATTTCTTCTCACAAAAATTTGTCATGGTATCAAGAGCAGGTTAAATCTTGGGACCGCTCACAAAAATTTCCCCCCTACCGGTGGGTTAGAAAGTTGTTAAACCCACCGGTGGGATTCAAAATTTTGCTTCCGCTATGCAATATTAATACTCTTTAAATTTTTATTTATTCTTTGGGTTGGTACACGTTAATCATATGTGTATGTGAATTTTTTTTTTTGGGAGATTTTTTTTTTTTTTTTTTTTTTTTTTTGTGGGAGTATGTGAGTGGACTTCCTCCACTATAACACGTCTTTGGAGATGAAGACATTAAATAGCGTTATGCTTGACGCAATATTTATAAAAAAAAAAAAAAAAAAAAAAAACGGCTCTCTTGTGTCGTGAGACAAGATATATTTGATTCTCCTTGTGCCGTGAGACAAGGTTTGTGAGTTGATTCGAGCATGATTTTGCTCCTTTGGATTTCAGTGTGGTTTACTCTAAAAGACCAATTTGAGTGTGGTTTACTCTGAAAGACCAATAAGAAATTTGAGTGTGGTTTACTCTGACAAACTAATATTTGATTGGAGCTCGGTTTTGCTCTAGAAAAACCAAAAATTGTTATATTTACAGGTTCGAAAAGAATGGTGTTCCTGTTTGATTAATGACAGATGAGTTCGAAAAGATGAACGTTCTCATCATTGAAAAATACGAAAAAATTGAAGGAGACATTACAAGAGTGTGCATCTCGGCTTCAACAAATTGAAGAATTTCCAATCGCAACGTTCGTAAAACTGCCGTTACGATTGCGGGAGGGTGTTAGAGATATAAGATATCGGAAAATATTGTGTAATATATTTTCCGTAGATATCATTCAGAGAATAATATATTTAGTATTATCTTATGTTAAGATATTATTTAGAGAATATATCATTAAGATATATCTTTTAGGAATATTGTTTCCTATCTTATGTTCGTAGGTTTTGTATAAATACTCAGCCTATTGATGAATAATGATGAAGCAATACAAAAAAACTATTCATTCTATTTCTTCTCCCTAATTTGTCAGTTTCTCATTTTCTCGTGAGCTTTCTTTCTGCCATTGAAGCTTCTAGAAAGCTTTTAGATTCTATAACATTGTTCTGCATAATTTTCATTATCTTCCACCATGGATTCTCCTCTAATTGAAGTGAATTGTTGCAAAATTTGAGTTTTCTAGATTTCTCAACCTCCATTGTTGAGGATAAATAAAGGTGGGTTCATGTTATTAGTTATGTCATTTGGAGCGGTTAATGTGAGCTGACAAATATATCCCTAATTTATTGAGGGAAAAACCCATAATACTTTCTTAAGATGATTGGAATATTTCTCATTTTGAGAAACTTATATTTACCCCTCATGTACAAATATACAACTATCGATCAATGTAAATAGAGAAGCTACATACTTATCTAGTGATTTTCGTTTGAATCAACGTTCATGCTACATTTCTATTGTATTACAACATGTAACGTGACAACTAAAGCCGAACAAACAAACACAAAATGACGAAAAGCAAATGTGTAAGAATTATTTAGAGGATGAACCATCACCAATTCACCACTTTGGCGCGGAGGAAGGTAGGGCCAACAACGCATGTGTATCCCATGACATTGAGTGGAAATCACCATTTGTAAAATGACATTGACACAACTTTTTTCTTCTTCTAATAATGTCAGATCTTCTTCCCCACCTTCATAAAATCCCCATAAATTCTGCCTTTTGCTGGCCTTAACTTTGACCATTCCGACCACCTTAAATTAAACTCCTACTTAATTTAATTTTCAATTTTAATCTGTGCTTTCTTACATCATTTTTTAACAAAATCAATTAATCACCATTTCCTAAAGTTTAAGTACCATTATAATAATTAATTACATTAAACCCAAAAAGCAGCAAATTTTTTTATAAAAAAGTCTTGTGATTTTGGGTGTTTTATTTTATTTTATTATTATTATTGTATTTCGTAGGTACCCTTCTTCCATATAAGGACAAGTTCAAGATCTTCTGAGCAAAAAATTGAAGTTTCTGGGCAAATAAATCATTGGGTAAGTCCCTTATATTTTATTTTATCTTTCTAAAGTTTGATTTTTCTGTAAGTAGCCTTATATTTGGTAATTATATCTCATTTTCTGATGAATTTCTTGTTTCTGGGTTTGCTGTTTTAACTTTTAAGGGTTCTTAAAACTATATTTAGTGCAAAATTTGGCTGATTTAATTGTAATGAATGTGTAATTTTTGGGTTTTAATCAAGTATGTTGATGGGTATTTGTTTGATATTAGCATTATTATCTAAAAAAGTGTAATTGTCATCATTACTTTTGATTAATTGACAAGAAAAAGGAAAAACCATATCTTTCTGTTTTTCCTTGTTTTCTTGTTACTAATCATTACCATCATAATTGTTAATCACATGATCTACCTTAATGTTAGGAGCTGATTGGTTGAAATAGAGGTTATTTGAAGTTGGGTTTTTTCTCTTTCTTTTGACCTGTCAAGAAATTGTCAAACTTGCCTTGAATTCAGTAGTTGCTGCTGTAATTTGGGAGTATAAGCTGTAACAGCTTGTTATATGATGTATCTAGGTGTTGATTCTCACTATTCATTGTTGAATTGATAATGTTTTGTTATGAAATTGGTGATTCGGCTTGATAATTGGGCTATAGTGTATCTTGAGAATGTTGAGATGCATTTAATCTTAGGATTACTTCATCCATGTTGCTCCAAAGAAAGTGGAGTGGAGTTCCACGAGTCGCGACACGTTGATGATTTAGGAGCATTGCTCCAGTGTGTAGTTGTGAATTTTTTTTTGTTTCTCTGCTACATATAAATGCATACTGTCTAGTGTCTACCATCTGCAAGGATACAGTATTGATATGTATTTGAAACTTTGGGAGGTTTAACATCTACATTATAATACTAAGATACAGGACTTATTATGCTACATATGTACAAAGTACAAGCACATTTGACATTTAATATGGATTTACAGGCTGTTGCAGATGTTGATTGTCTAGTTTGATTTCATTCCAAAACTAGATTAAAAGGCGAGGATTCGTAGCACTTCTTTTAGCTCTGCAGGTTGTAATCATGGCTCCTACACTGGAAGCAATCAGAGGTGGTGGAGGTTCTGTCAAGGTAGGCACCATTGGAACGATTGGTTCTTTGATGACGAGGGAAATTGAATCTTCATCCCCGCGTACCTCAGTTCCTGTTGTTCGCGGTAATGGCCCTCTGAAGCCACGTAAGTTGATGAGTGAAGCAAGCAGTAGCAGTAGCAGCAGCAGCACTCCCACCAGCATTAAGCATAAAAATCCTGAAGCTTTTAGGAAAACAAAAGTTCAAGATCTTAGCACAACAACTACTCCTAGACGACCAAAACAAAAGACACCATTCGAAGATGTGGGAAATAATAGCACTGTTAGCCAGGGAACCAGTAAAAGAAGCCTAGATCCATCAGGCAAAACACGGAGCCACAAACGTAGCTATCATATCCCTATGCTTGGCTCAGAAAACATCCATCTGGAAAAAACTCCTATACGGGACAAACCCACAAAGAAAGGATCTACTATTGTTGATATAGTGGACATACACTGTGGGAACCCAGGGGGTTCTATAAGCAATAGACTGAAGAAGCTTAATTTTTCGAAACTCTCTCAGAGCTTCATGTAGTAGAAACTTGTGGACTCTCCATCACTTAGTCCTCAGGTTTTTATAGTTAAACCCAACAGCTGAGTTTAACCTTTTGCTATTAGAAACATCAACCATCGAACACATGTTTGATAAGAAGAACTTGCTTCCTCCTCCTTGTTTCTTCTTCTTTTGAGAAATAACCACTAATTTGGAGTTGGAATCTCGAGCAATATCTCTGCTGCAGCTTACCTGATCTGATTGACAGTAGTATTTTATCTCCTGCATTATGAGGGAGCCAACCGTTCCTTTGGTTCCGATTTCTACAGGAACTTCTGTGGCCATTTCTGTTGTATATTTAGTGTTTGTGATGATATTTTGGGGGTGTGAAGTTAAGACTTCTTAGGCAGGCTGGTTGTTTATGGACTAGGGGTTCTGTTATCCGGTCTTATACTCGACGATTTGATGCATGAACATCTTGCCTCATGGTTGTTCTTTATCTAGAGGTTATTGTCATGGGACTCTTTAATAGCTGGAGCCTTTGAACTAACATGGGTGTTGTGGTCATCATAATCTTGTGCTTGCAGGTATATGTAAATATCAATTCATTATATCAATTTGCATTAACTTCCCTTGGTGTTTTTATAACTTGGGACCCTATTTATATTTGTTATGTAGTACAATGAGTTGGGTGCTCTCTGTGACTACCATCATAACAGTTGCTATGTTGGTTTTGTTTGCGTTACCGTCTTGTACGAAAACGTAAGAAAATGATTTTGGCACTATCAATATGAGACACTTTACTCACAAAGACGAGTTTCAAAGTTAGTTTGACAATTTTATACATCGGTGTCAAAATCTTATAATTTATACAACGTATAGGTGTATCGTGTATAATTTGAACAAGATCGATAAGTTTAGAAGACTATTACTCCGTAATTAATAATGGAAAAGTACTATTCTTGATTGCATTAACCTTATATTTGGACAAATACAATAATGTAATACTCATGTAGTATGTTGGTCCATAGTTCATATTAGCCCGGGAATATAGAGATTCTGAGTCACATGGTTATTAATACAGCATTTATTTCTGATAATGGAATTCATAAGCACATCCTCTAATTTTGTTCACACTAATTACAGATTTCTAATTTTTGTATATTTTGATAATAAGGTAATACTAATCCTCAACTCCTATATCCCCTCAAAAAAAAATCCTCAACTCCTATATAAAAAAATTAACACACATGGTGCATCTTTAAGGCTTTAGTATTTTGGCCAGGATATAGGACAAGTTAGCTTGACATTTCATTAGTATTACTATTTTGTTTAGAAAAATTATTAGTTTGATAATAAACCTAAAATCCGATATTCACATAAAATTTGACCAAAAATTATTAGTTTCATAATAAACCTAAAATCTGATATCACATAAAATTTGACCCGAATTCAATTTCTACAATCTACGAGTAAAGTATTATATATACGGAGTATATTAAATGTCTATTGCCAAAATGAATTGAAGTCTCATATAATAAAATCTTGGTTTTCTAGTCGAGACACTAAAGAAAAAACATCTGTAATACATATGGGCACAAATTTTAAAGGGTATATTGGAAAGTTTAGTACGGAGTATGTTAAAAGTTATAAGAGCATAGCCATCCATTGCCCTTTTGTAATTAGCATAAAGAGAGAGAAATTGAAATAATATTATAGAATACAAAAAATAGTATTTTCGGAGAGAGAAATACCATGACCAGGCCATGACCTGTAGCAAATAGTGGGCAAACGATGAGGGTATGCCACTTGTCTTATAATAATTGGCCTATAGTGTTATTTTTAATATTCTTTTTAATGTTTTATATGTATAAAATATTTATGATTAGGGCAACCAATGAGAGTATATTGACATAGCTGGGTATAGGAATTGGGCATGAATGAAGTGAAAGAGAGAGATATGTATTAAATATTTGATAACCACCATTAGCTTGGACAACCAATGACTTTGCTCTAAAAATGGGGGTATCTAGGTAATTGTACATGAAACAAATATAAAAATAGACACGTGTTTGGGACTAGCGTTTAGGTAGTTTTTGAGATTACTCCATAACTTTTAGTTTTTTGACTTGGGCAAAACACTACCTAATTAATTTTGGGATACCTTAATTAGGAAAACAGACAATTACTATTGGGACGAAGGGAATACTTTAAAACCATTCAAAAGTTATTGTCGAACACACCTTAGAGGTGGGGATCCACATATCGTGTACTCCCTCCATGTTTTAATAAATGTTACACTTTCTTTAGACAAAAAAAACTACATTTAAATACGGAGTATTATACTTCATCCGTTACGAATTACTCGCAACGAAGGGGTATTATTTGTGAGACATAAAATATTCCTTTGTTGCGAGTAATATGTAACGGAGGGAGTATCTTTCTCCTCTCATAGTCCCCATCTAAACCCACTATATTTTTTTCTCTCATATTCATTACTTTTAAATAAACTAATAACCCCCACTATCTTTCTTTTACAATTATATAATTTTGTAATACTTTAACTACCCCCACGTATCTCTTATTTTATTTAAGTCAATTAAATTACATAAAACTATGTACTAGCCAATTTATATTACTCCCTCCGTTTTTAAATACTTGCTCCAATTCTCTATGCGCGTAGTTTTAGGAGAAATTGGAGAAAGTAATAAAATATGAAGGGAGTGGGGTTGGTGGAATAATAAAAAATTGTAAAAGGCAAAAGTAGTGCAGAGAGTTGGAAGAGAGAGAATATATGTGGGGTCCACTAAGTGAGAGAAATTAATTAAATAAAAACTTTATAAATAAGAAAACGGAGCAAGTATTTAAAAACGGCCGAAAAAGAAAAGTGGAGCAAGTATTTAAAAACGGAGTACTTACTACGTATTAAAATAAGGAGGAAGTACTCAAAAATTAGATTTAAAAAGTGAATTGCTATTTGCCACAATAAAATTACTCAAGTTATAGTATTAAATGACTTTCATGCCCCTTATAATTTTAAAAATTACATAACAATCCAGCCATTACTAACTTTGCCTTTGCTCCACCTTCACCATTAGCTCCACCACCCATACTATCACTCACCTTGACTGGTCCACCACCACGACTCCACCTTGACCATCATACACCACGACTTTACCTTGACCACCCATGAGATATAAAATGAGTCGACGACGGTCGGCGTTCATATCGGAGGCACTTGGCGGGGACGATGAACCGTCGACGCCGTCGAGTCAGGTATATGTCGGGCTTTTTTTTTCAATTTCCGATGTGCCCGGTCTCATGCTATATGCGACTACACCGTGGTATAGTCGCATATAGCATGCGACCGGGATCCTTTATATATATATTTTTTTAAGCAATCCGTATAATTTATATTTATTAATTTTTGATAATTATTAAAAATAACAAATATACTTAATTTAATTAGTAAATTTATGGCTTAATAAAAAAAATTAGTAGTTTAAATTTGCAAAAAAAAAAAAAATATTTGTTTTCAATTGAATTTAATTTAATTTGTAGTTAAATTTAATTTTAATTAACTTAGTATTTTTCTTTCTTATAGGATCCAATTGAAGATTTTGGCGGTGATGGGGTAAATTATTACCCACATTTTCAGACCGATCAATTATTTCCAACGTATCGAGAGTTGTCACAATGGGCGAAAGACATTACACTAACACTCAAATTTCAACTTGTGATTTCTTACAACCATAACGGATGGTTGTATTTGAAATGCAATCGTGGTGCAAGAGATAGGGGGAAAATAGAGATCTTAGTGTTGCTCAACGACCAAAGACAAAAACTCAACATTGCGGTTGCAAGTTTTTGATCAAGGGTTATAAAGTTTCTGATGATGAAGGATGGCAGATTTTCTTGGGTCCCGATGCATATGGAAAACACAACCATGAGCTAATTGTCTATGAAGAAGGCAATCGACAAATGAGCAAGCTTAGTCCGGGTGCGAAGCAACTTGTTCGTGACTTGACCGATGCAAAAGTGAAGCCACAAAATATCTTAGCGGCTGTACGGAATCAGTTTCCTGATGATCATCCCAATCGTAGACATATTTACAACTTTAGGGATCGGTTGAGACTTGAAGATGCTGATGGTCGAGCTGCTGTTACATATTTCCTTGAACTTAGTATCGAGTCGCAGTATACACATTGGAGCTTGGTTGACCCGGATACGAATGTTTTGACTCATGTATTTATGGCACATCCTACGTCTCTAGCGCTCTTACGTACGTATCCGTGGGTCATTGGCATTGATTCAACTTACAAGACAAACAAATACAAAATGCCTTTTTTGGAGCTCGTTGGTGTTACTCCTTGCTACATGAATTTCTTGATCGGGTATGCTTTTATGAAGGATGAGAGCGCTATGAGCTATGCATGGGTGATAGATAAGTTAAAGTTGCTGGTTGGTAGTGATGTATCGCCTACGGCCATTATAACCGATTGTGAGTTGGGTTTGATGTCGCCTATTCGGGAAATATTTCCTGACACTGCTCATTTACTATGCACATGGCATATTAACAAAGATGTAGAGCATAGAGTTAAGAAAATAACGAATAATAAAGATCAAGGAAAAATTTTCAGGTTGACAAGGTGGAATCCAATTCTCAATGCCACCACATTGGATGATTATAATAGAGCGATTCGGCAAATGGAGGAATCTTATGTAGCATTTCCTGCTGTGATTTCTTATGTGAAGGACACTTGGTTAAACAATCATAAGGAGAAATTTGTGAAATTTTGGACCAATGGTGTGCTTCACTTCGGCAATGTCACCAATTGTAGAGTGGAAAGTGCACATTCATCTTTGAAGGGGTGGTTGGAAACTTCAACTGGTTCTCTCAATTCTGTATGGGCCAAGGTAAACAAGGCAATTGAAGATCAGGTCACACAGATTAAGCAATCACTTGAGCGCAGTCGACGCAGTCATGGGCGGATATATGATGTTATGCCATTACAACATCTTAATGGACGTACCTCCCACCATTGTATGTTGTTGTTGGTGAATGAGAAGAAAAGAATGAGAGAGTTAAGTCATGAGGTGAATGTTCGGTGTGGATGTGTTTATAAGACGACTCATCAGATTCCCTGTGCATGTGATATACGTCGTGCCATTGATTCGGGGACACACTTCTACTTAGACCAAGTGCACCCCTTTTATAGGACACTAGTGATTGGTGAGGATGGTTGTGTTCCGACTCCATTGGATGACCCCGGTCATCAGTCACACGACAGTCGATTTTTTGAGAGTCTTGTGCGTGAGGTGAGTAGAAGTGACCCGGCAATCATGCGTTCTGTATCTCGCCTAATAGATGAACATCTCCATTCCGATCAATTTGATGTTAATGAGCCGCCTAGGAACACAACTACTAGAGGGAGACCACAATCAAATAGTACACGACGTAATCGTAGTGCATGGGAGTATACACGTGGTACTCGTGGGCGTCGTGGTCATAATGGGGGACGCGGTGATGGTGGTCGTAGTGGAGGTCGAGGTAAGGGTACTCTATGTTTTTGTAATTTTTTGTTTATTTTGCTATACTTTGATGTTTATGTTAACTACAAAATTAATAATTCGTTATTCATCAGGAGGAAGAGACATTTCAGATTTTCCTTACCTTTATGGGCTTCCCGATATCATCAAACCATTTGTGGAGGATTGAAACAATGTAATGGGTGACGGGAATTGTGGATTTCGATGTATTGCAGACTTTTTCTTAGGTAAGCCTTTGCATAAAGTATCTGTCACATTATATTCCAATGATTTTACTTAAAATTTTGTTGTTTAATTTATTAGGTGGGCAAGACAATTGGATACAAGCTCGGTATTTAATTGTGAACGAGGTTAAGGCATAGTAGCACATAAAAGTAGCACATAAAAGTATCTAAAAGTTATAGTGACATAGTCAAGTCCATCAATTACATAACAAATTTAAAACATAAAATAGTAGCAAGTCGTCCGGTACAAATTATAAAGTGCATCAATAAAACATAATCATCCAGCATACTCATCCCATTCTTTCAGCACATCAGCAACACGTGGCTGACAGTCGACGCAACCCTCAATAGCTTGAGCAATCCGTCCCATCCACTGCAAATGAGATATTAATAAGTACCGCATCCACTTCTGGAACAACAAAGATATGTGACACGTAATTGAACCAATCATAATAACCATCCACAACATCAGAGGAACACTGAGCGCGCTGGATCTCTGCAAGAATCAACCGAAAAACTCTAGGATACAAGGTCCAAGCATTCTCAACACTCGAGACATTCCACTTAACTTCATACAATTTCGAATCTGCAGGCCTGTACGCGAAATCTGGACGAATAATAGGCATAGGAATTGTCTGTACATAACCAAACTGCCGTAAGACACGATCGGGCATGTATGGCTCAATGACATCTCGATAACGAAGCCATCCAGTAAATACAGTCCTAGGAACATCTGAGGCTGGCTCTGGACCATAGGGTAGCCAAACCACCTGCAAGGAATGAGGTAAAAACATTAATAAAGTCGCATTAATTAACCTTTGTTTAATGAAAATATGTAGAAAGTGTTATAATTTACCATGTTCGAATCAAACTCATCTAACCGCTGACGAAAAGATCTCAACCGAGCATCAGAAAAGCCCTCCTTCTTAACACTCCAAGTAGAGGCACGAGCCCCATGAGATGCACAAACTAACCGCTCCCTGTGAGGCCGAAACGGTGGGAAATGCTCATATATCCAAGCCTGTAGTAATGTCAAACAACCAGCAATGCCTGAGCACATACTCCTGCTCGCAATCCCTAACTGGCGATATAAGTTCGCCAAAGTGGCGACTCCCCATGCATAATCTGAAATATCATCCACACCATGAATGAGCTCGAGGATGTCAGCTGGTCGTACCCTACTAGCACTCTTGTCTACAAATAATGTAGAACCAAACAATAGTAACATGTAACCCACAAGTTGCATTTCAGGACTACGCTTTGAGCAAATGTTGATAATGGAATCAATGGAAATCGCACCACTACAATAGTGCGGTGTAGGAGGTGCCAAAAGTGTATCTCTATCCACTCCAAGCAACTGCATATCATTGTAGGGAATATTTCAAGCATTATGATAACCCCAAACTTGAACCCCACTGTGATCATACACTAAAGTACGGTGGCGTTCCAAAGGGAAAGACAAAGAGCAAAAAGAGTCGCCAACAAGTTTTAGGAACTTGTAAACCCAAAAGACAATCCAAAAGGACCATCAACTACTCCATAAGGTCTTGAACCAAACAGGGTCCGGGGATGAGGGTACGAATCCAATCTACAAAAGAAAGGACCCGCCCTATAAAATAGGCCTCTACTTTGTTCTGCTCGTATTCATGTGCGCTGTTCGAATAACATACAAACATTATATTAAACCTACCCTGTTTATCTATGTTGGTTGAATATTAATGCACAAATAAAACTATTATTGGCGATCACTTGAATTAAAATCACATTAGCCTAAACCAAATTATTAATTATCTTATTAAGCGTGATTTCAAGTACAAATTCCCTTTAAACAATCATAAAAGGTGTGATCAAGCAATAACAATGAATAAATAAAGAAACATAACAATAAGCAATAAACAATAACAACGATGATAATAACATGATATAATAAAGCTTAAATATAATAGCAAGATCCTAGGCATGATACTAACAAGATTAATAAAAAATCCTAGCATGTCACTAAACAATAAAGATCAAAGCTTTAAACCTAACATGGTACTAACATGATATTAGAAAGGATTAAAGGCACCCTAAACATGATACTAGAAAGCATTAAAAAACATCCTAACATGATACTAGGAATTAAATACATCCTAACATGATACTAGGAATATAACAATAACAAGCATGCTTTCTACATTGAAAGAGAGTAATAAGATTACATACTTTGAAGCCTCGTACCTCTTTCTAATAACAAAATACACAAGTTAGTAAACTTCAATGAAAATAATAAAGAATTATTAAAGAATTAAAGAATTAAATTAAATAAAGTTTTGACTAGTTTTGGACCAAACCCTCAGAAATTATCAACCTTGCACGTCTAGGGCGAAGGCAACTTCGAACTTGGCTAGGTGTTTCAAGATCTTGTGAATGCGGAATTGTGTTTGTAAAAAGGTAGTTTAGAAAGAGAGAGAGAAAGAAAGCATATATTGCTCAAGAGAGAAAAGAGAGAATTAAGGAAGAGTTGATGAGAATTGATGAGAGTTGATTGAGAGAATTGATGATGAAAGTTGATGAATAAAAACAGAGGTTCGGACCCTATTTATAAGAAAACAGTCCGGAAAATCATAGAATTTGATAAGGATTAAAACTCCACTCTGTCGCTAACAAACCGACCTTGTCGCCAGAAATTTATCTTGTCGCCAGGCGACAGAGTCTGTCGCGAGGCGACAAGCCTGTCGTTTGGCGACAGAGACAGTTTTTGCGGATTTTGTTTTTATCATATCTTTTGATCTAGAAGTCCAAATAAGTCATATAATATGTCGTTGGAAAGCTCTTGAAGTCTACTTTCTAATGCAATTGGAATCAGATTAAAATCTTTTGTAGATAAAAAGATATGGACGAAATAGTAAAAGGGTGTCAGTTTTGGATAGAGTTTAGTATATCTTTAATATCTTTTTCGTTATAGCTCGGAATTAATATTATAATATATCATTGGAAAGATAATTTCAAGATCTATCCAGCCATATAAAATTTGGATAAAATATATGAGGCACGAAAATAATATTTGACTATCTTTGAACATCTTTAAATCCGAATAGAATTAGGAAAGTTTTAAAAAAGGAAAGTTTATATTAAAATCAAATTCCATGATCTTATCTTTTCAAAAAAGGATAATTAAAATATTTTAGAAACTTTATAGAAGATTCTAATCAATCCTAATTAGTTTAGGAATAGGATTAAACCTTTGGACCCTCCTCATGATCATTGAGTCGTAGGTAAAATCCGGTTTGGGTCCAGTTTAGTATTTTGGCCATAACTTCCTCATTATTCATCGGAATTGGGCTTATAATATATCGTTGGAAAGGTCTTTTAAAGCCCCATCCAACTACACTATTATTGGACCCTTATCATGGACCAAAATAAACTGAAATGGACGTTTTCATAAAATAGAGTGGGTTTTCGAAAACAGAAAGAAGAAATTTAATAAAAACTAACCGCAACACTTGACTTTTCACACTTTCACCTCATTCGATTATGGTTCGACGCAAAAGGTATTCATCACTGGGTTTGGTTTTGGGGAGACACAAATGGGTGTCTACAATCATGTATGCGCAACTCCTCACTAGTAGCCTAAGAAGAAACTATACGCCCATCCACTGGGATGCGCAAAATGTGCCAGACATCATGTAGAGTAATAGTCATCTCTCCAAAAGGGAAGTGAAATGTGTTAGTGTCAGGTTGCCACCGCTCCACAAATGCACAAATAAGAGGTATATCAAGGTGTCCAAACATACACCGAGGCAAGTGTGACAAGCCTGTACCCTCAACCACTGCAACCTGCTCGGATGAAAGCGCGGCAAACCATGACTGAAGCTGGTAACATGCTCTTTCCCTATTCTGACACCTTAGCAAGTTTCTCTCCTTTCCATCCCATATCATACGAGCAACATGGCCTCCGAAACTAGGAATAACACTACCATCAAGGGGCCTACCGGGCATGTCCTCCTTCACTATCCAAGAATCATCATCAACTTGTCTTTGACGTTTATTAGTACGCCGTCTACTAGTGGTGCTACCGGTGTCAGAAGCGACAAACCTACCATCTATAGCCCTTCTACCAACCACTACACCTGACGTATCATCATGCTCACCACTCTGATCAAAATTACCCTCAAACTTCTCCATCTCCTCAGACTCACTAGCTCGTCCGTGATCAGGCTCGTCGTAAAAAGGAACAGATACATCATCAGAAGCACCATCAACAACAGACTTTCCCAATCGTGCAACATCCCTTTCTCTCCTAACAAAGGCATCGATGTTTCGGGCTCGAGTGTGTCGCGGCCCCGAGCTAGTCAACACATCATTCACCGCAATTGATTTTCCACCTTGTCGCTATTTAATATAATAATAAAATTTCAAATTATTATATTCATAATTCTAACAATAATTATTATTATTTCAAGTATTATTACTAATAATTTTACTATTAAACAATATACTGTTCAAATCATTTTTTTTAAATAACATATTTCAGTTTTCAGTTGATTAAACAATATACTATTCAAAAATTTATATTTTCAGTTGGTTTTCAGTTGATTAAACAATAACAATCATTTTTTTTAAACAATATACTTTTCAAAAATTTTATGACTAATTTGAAATTAACTTTAAATAAAAAAGATATATTTTCAGTTGGTTTTATCTTAAAAAAAATTTTAGTCAGTTGTTATAAAAAAATTTAAACAATGATTACATTTGGTTTTTTAGTTATAAAAAAATTTAAAAAAAAACAAAAAAATAAAAATCCCCACAATTCATGTTAGTTAGTTGTTACCTCCAAAAAAAACAAGTTATTTGGATTTTATTTAAAAATTATCCATGTTTACTTTGTTGACAATTGTAAAAAAAGAAAATAAATAAAAATTGTTGACAATTATCTACGTAGTCTTTGACTCTTTCAAGTATAACTTTTTTTTTTTTTTAAGGAAAAAACTGCTTTTTTTTTTATTAAATTAAAACTGCTGTTTTAAATTTAAAAAAAAAAAATAATAACTACTATCTTAAATCATACATATATATCTTAGGAATAAAGATAAACTGATTCAAAACAAAAACATTGATGATCATGGAATAAAGATAAACATGGATCAAGTAAAACATGATTAATATTTAAATTTTATTATCAAATAAAATATTAATTCGAATTCAAAAAAAAATATACCGTAATTAAAAAAAAATATTAAGTCGAATTAAAAAAAATATTAATTCGAATTTTTTTTTTTTAAAATAATAATAAAATTACCATAATTCAAATTACATTACTAATTTTATCACCAATTCAAAATTAATTTACGGATGACAATTCGAAATTAAAAAAAAACAAATTACAATCATAATTCGAAATTTAAATTCAAAAAAAAAAAAAAACCATAGTCGCGTGCTATATGCGACTCCACCACGGCATAGTCGCATATAGCATGCGATTATACCATGGTACAGTCGCATATAGCATGCGTCTACACCATGGTAGAGTCGCGTGCTATATGCGACTGTACCGTGGTATAGTTGCACGCTATATGTGACTGTACCGTGGTGGAGTCGCATATAGCACGCGACTATGCGATTTTATGCGAAAATAAAAAAAATTACCGACGAATTGGCCGGCGTTTTCTCCGCGTTTCCCGGCAAACGAACCCCTTTCCCACGCCGCGATTCCATTGTCGTCAGCCCCTTCCTTTTTCCGGTTGATTTGGTATGATGAGTGGTTGATTTGGTGTGATAGATAGTGAGAAATTGAATGATTCCGGCGACCTTTGGGTGGTGGTGGTGATGGTGTGTACGGTGATGGTGATTCCGGTGACGGGTGGTGGTGGTGATGGTGTTTAGGGTGATGGTGGTGGAAGGAGTATAATTGGTGAGAAAAATTGAATAATGTCAAACATAAAATTTATAAGGGTAGATGAGTCATTTAATACCGCGCCCTAAGTACTTGTGGCATTTAGTAACACCCTTTAAAAATGGTAAGAGTTAAAGTAGTCAACAATACAGAGTACACAAGATCGAATAGCCCAAAGTTTAGGGCGGGAGACTTCAGTCTTTCTCTCTCCTCAGTTCTTCCCCAACAATAGCTTCTTCAATTACATGTCAATTACAATCAACAAAGCTTCAGATCATCCCATTTCTTATCAGCTGAATTCGTTGATTAGTACTTTTCTGGGCATCTCCAACAACCCCAAGAAGCCCCAACACCATGATTTACTGCAGCAATTAGCGGGACCCATTAATGGTGGTAGCAGAGCCAATTTTTTGGGGTTCTGGTTTAATGCTCTCAAAGTACTTCCATTTATGCTCGTGATTTCTCGGTAGCTGACAGTTTTTTCTGGGTAATTGCTTCCTTATTTTAATTTCTTATAATTTTATGATTTGTTAATTGATAGATTAATGCATTGATTGTAAAATTTGGGTTTGAATTTCATATTTGATTGATTATTATATGCTTAATTTGATACTGAAAGATTTAGGATTCCCTACTACTTTGATGACCTAGGGTCCTGTTAAATTGAAATTCTTAATGAATTGTTAGTTACTGGGTTGTTGCTGTTCTATAAGTAATAATGTACTGGGGACATTTTGCAATTATGTCCATTTCTGAACATTTTAGTATTACTGTAGCAGTTGAAACTTAAAAGGGTGCATTTTTCGAGCATTCTATGAACTTGGACTTGAGAAACCATTTCAATGGGTGTGTGTACAAGTGTTAGAATCGGATAATTTATGGAAAAATTTCAATGCTTTTAATCAAAATTGAGATGTTGAAACTATCCATACCTATGTATGAGTGTCAGGGTCCGGCATGGGTACTTTTGAAAATGATGGGTCATGTATATAACTAACTAATAATCGTTTTGTGTATGTGTTGCTACTTGCTATGTATTGAAATGTGTGTTAATGGCTCTGGTGAAATACTGATTTAGGCTTTGAAGAGGATTTCAATTAGTGCCTTAGTGGTGCTTTTGATCAGGATTTTACTTCCTTCGTTTCGTTCTAGATGCATTATTTATAAAAACACGGACTTTTAGGCCCTTTTTGGTTGAAGGAATTTGGATGGAAAAGAAAAGAAAGGAAATTGTTTTAATCAAATTCCCATGTTTGGTTGAATAAATGACATAAAAATCTAAAGGAAAGGAAGGGAAGTGGGAGGAAAGTCTCTTAACAAAATTTTGGCTTTCCTTTCCTCCCAAAATAGGAGGAAAGAGAAAAATAAAAGTAATTTCCTTTCTCTTCCCTTCATTTCCTATTAATCAACCAAATATTGGAAAATAAAATCACCTTCCTTTCCCTTCTTTTCCCTTCCCATCCTTTCTCTTCTTTTCCTTTACTAATATTGAACCAAACAAAGCCTTAGGAAGTCTTTGGAGATGAGAGAAATAGAGATTAGAGAGACAGAAAATAGAGGACCCATTTGCTACTTGAGAGAGATGGAGAATTTATTAACTAAAAAGAAAATTATGCATCTAATTTGAAACTTCCTTATTTAGAAAGTGATGCATCTAACACGCAATGGAGTAAGTATAATATACAACAACAAAATTTTAGTCACAAAATGATTTGGGGTTGGCTGACATGAATTGTCATAAGGAACCGTTCGGCAAAGATAAAAGGACACAAAGTATTACATTTTGCATATACTAGCTGTTTTTTGTGATAGATAAATTAACGATACAGACTGCTTAGTCTTGACTCTTGTTTCTATTATCAATGGCCTTTGATTCTTCCAAGTTCATGAATTATTTTCAGAGCCTCATGTAGTAGGAACTTATGGACTGTCCATCAGAGATCAGTCAGTCCTCTGGTTTTTATAGTTAAACCCAACAGTGGAGTAACCTTTTGCTATTCGAAGTATCAACTATTGAACAAATGTTTGATTAGAAGAACTTGCTTCCTCCTTGTTTTTTCTTTTGAGAAATAACCAGTAATTTGAAGTCGGAATCTCGAGCAATTTCTATGCTGCAGCTTACCTGATTTGATTGACAGTAGTATTTATCTGCTGCATTATGAGGGAGCCAACAGTTCCTTTGGTGCTGATTTCAACAAGAACTTCTGTGGCCATTTCTGTTTTGTATTAAGTGTTTGTGATGATATTTATGAACCAAACTCCCCTTTAGTCTTAACCTAGTGTGATTTGCATTGATTGATAGACTCCCCTCAGCAACAAATTCTGGTGCTTTGAAAAAACCCTCTACTTGGAAGGCTAGATCAATGGAAAAATTTCGTATGAGCTCCCTCAATACCAAAACCTAAAATTCTTCACCTCCGGGCTTCTGTGATTGCACTGAAATCACCCAATACTGGTGACTGGAAACTAGTTCCTAACGGTGCTTCCTGTCATCACCATTCTCTCTTTATTTTGCTTCTACTCCAGCTAGGTGTTCTACCTGAAACCACCATACTGCACTACTACTCACCACTTCCCACAACCTTTTTGATCCTGCAAATCACACCCCTATTTTGTAGTTAGGTTTTGTTTTTCTTCTTCTAAGTTCATTCTTTAGAGCAATAATTAGTAAGTTATATTTTGAATTAAATTTTTTGTGGGCATTTTGGGGTATATACTGTTTTAGTCCTAGCAAATACTGTTATTGAAATGTGATAGGCCGTCGTCGAGCCTACCAAAGATAAAGTCTTATCTTGGTCTCACTAGCTAATAGCAAGGGTAAGAAAGGGTCGAACCCAAGAGAGACGTTGAATCAACCACCGAGATACTACCGTTTAAATAAGCTAAATGAAGTCGAAATTGGTTTGGTTTTATGTAACATGTAATAATTCAATTCAACTAATACTAAGGGGTGATTAACAATATTTAGAGGATTCTAGGGCTCGAGATACACCACTCAACTTCGTCACAAATCACAAATAACATGTAGCAACAATGGTAAATTAAGGGGATAAAATAGGGGAACTCATCTAAAGCACCCAACTACTCTCTTAAGCTAGAGGGATTACTCGAATCATGAATACAACCTACTCTCGTGGTTACAAAGCATAAAACAAGTATTAAAGCATAATCACGATGACAAAAACATTCCCTTTACTGGAAATTCCTATTCTCATGGCATTTCAAGTCAATTAAGCATAAGGGAGCTAACTCAAGTTCATCTCTCGATCCTTCGTTGAGAAAACTTAGATAATAGTTCTAGCAATGGCCATATACAAGAACTAAGCAATTAAACCACTTAAGCTCAACTAATTAACATCCAACAATTACCAAATTAACACATGCAACAAGTAATTAGTGACTACATTGAGGGTTTTACCCAAACCCTAGAAAATTAGACTGTTCACAATCCATGGAGATTAAAGCAATTAAGGATTTCAAGTAACTCGTGAACTAGATTTAACTAAAGATTAAGCTAAATAACAATCTAAGCATACAAGGATTAAGCAACATAATTAACAATCAAAGCAATTAAAATGGAAGAGAAGAGTGAGAAAAAGTTACCAGAAGCTTCAACTTGAATAACAATGGTGGAACTTGTCTTCTACATTGATTGAGATTGAAATTTCTAAGCTATTAATTAAAATCTAACTAATGATTTGAGAATATTTATGTTTCTACAATTACAAACTAAGAGGAAGCACTAAAAACTTGGATGTCGTACAAATGAACTCAAGGGGTCATGTATAAAGACCCCCAAATAAAAAAGACGGAGAAAACAAGAGTAGGACGCGGCTACAGGTCTCCGTGCTGAGGCAGGCACGGACGTACAGACAAATCTGCACGGACGTGCAGAATATGAGAAACAGTTTGCTGCTGTTTTGGCCAGGGGATCCTGCACGGACGTGCCAAATGTGGCACGGACGTGCATGCCTTGAACTTAAGGATCAGTTTTGAAACTGATTGCACGGACGTGCAAGAATCGGCACGGACGTGTCTAATTCTGCACGGACGTGCAGGATCTGGAAAATGCAAACTTCCCGGTTAGTCCGTGCAAACTTCCTGGTCCGTGCAAACTTCCTGGTTCGTGCAGGCTCTCTTAGGCCCTTTTCTTCACTTTTTCTTCGGTTTTGCTTCATTGTCTCGGCTTCTAACCTCGGTTTATCATCCATATGCTTCAAATGGTCGTCTTTGGACCTAAAAACTCAACAAAAACACTAACAACCCGTGAAGCAAGGGATACATAAAAATTGAACGAAAGTAGAGTAGAAGTGAACTAAAATGCCAATATATCAAGTAGACAAGGTTCAAAATAACTTTAAAATCATATCAAATAACAAGTTATCAAAATGTTGTATAATGACTACTATAAATTTTAACCTTTTAAATAATTAGAGTATATTTTTAGTGGTGTACACAAAGTGTATTGACAATCTCAATTGAGCAGTGGCGGATTCAGGATTTTGGTGAGTCACCATCAATAACTGATCACTTGTTTCAATCCAAAAATTATATATATGTATATATAAAAAATATATTTCACCAAAATGATTTCAATCCAAAAATAGGGACATAAAAATCCATACTACAATAGTACTTAAAAATTCAATCTTACAAGTCGAAAGTACGTACTCTAAATAAATAACATGTTACAAACAAATAGTACTATAAAATTATTACATTAAATTAACTTTATTGTACAAGAATTATTAAAAAATTATACGGAGTACACAAAAAATAAAATAGTGAGATAACTTACTCTTTAATGAAAAAAAAAGCAGCGCAACAAATATTCATATACAATGTCAGCAGAAAAAGAGACCTGTTATCTGAATAACAGGTCTCTTTGTTATTTAAAAAATCTGACAGTGTTAGGCAGCAATAGCAGCAAAGAGACCGCCTATCTATAATAGGAGGTCTCTTTGATATTTTTTTTTAAAAAAAAATCATTTTTTTTTTTGCTGGTGAGTCACGTGACTCATCATGCACCTACATAGTTCCGCCCCTGCAATTGAGTGTGTGTTTTTTTTTTCTTTTTTGGTATTTAGGAATAATTAATATTAGCTTTTGTCATATAATTTTCAATCTATATTACTTAAACTCTTCATTTCACATTTTCACCTCACGTACTCGTGTTGACACTCAGGCATGGGTATGAGCGTATGACACTTGGACACTTCACTTTTAGTTCAAAATCATGAAATATTTTTCACAATATAGCCGAGTCGGATGCTTGGACACGTACCCGTGTCAGACATGGGTACTCGAATCCAAGTAACATAGATTTCAATCATGTTTAATATCATCCCAATGTATGTGTTTGATTTTTTTTTTTAAAATTTTTTTTAATGTTTTGTTTAAATTACATGACTTGTGTGCTTGCTAAAAAGATGTTTAATTTAATAAGCTCTAATTTGATGTTTTGAAATGCAATTATAAGCTCCATAATTTAGTACTATTAGTACCATCTAATATGTAATGTTGCATTAGAAGTATAATGCTAATTTGGCAAGCTTTATCTATTTACTTACGTTATTGCATTCTATTACAAGTTAATGTATTGTAGTTTCATTGGAATTTTATTTTAAACCGATATAATTTTGGAGTTTATTGGTTTATAGGTTTTGCGCTTTTGATATTGAGATATTCTCTCTTACCCTTCTTTCTTCCTCCATATCCCTTTTTAATAGTTCCTAACTTCCTTTAATGTATTGATGCACTTGTAATTTTTTTTTTAACCTTTGCTATTAACAATTCTTTATATGCAATGTCCTTATAATTATTGAATGACAAATATGACTAGTGAAGAGTGAAAAATCTGAATATATAGCTGATTGATGATTGGGATACTGGTACAAATTTTGAAGTACATAAACTTTATCAAATGCATCATCATTATCATAACCTAAAGTACCTTTTTAAGACTTAATAGTTCATGTTTTGGTATCATTATTGAACTTATCCCTTCTAGGAGGTGAAGGTATGCCTTTATATGAAGGAATATCACATGCTGTTGATTCTATATGTTGACAAGCAATTACCTATATCTTATACTGAGAAAGTTAAATGATGACATAAAGTATGGATACCATTACTAGTGCAGTTAGACGTACAAAGATGGTTTAGGTAAGAGAAATAAGAAGCTTTTGGAAGCTTGCATCCCAGAATTGAAATTTGTCGATTTGGTAAAATGAGTCACCTGGCTCCACATATGCTTGAATGCTGAGCTTATTTATGTGTCTCTCTTTTTCTGTCAGAAATGGATCGTTCTTGGATGTATGGTAAACGCAACACGCGTGAATTTTTGGACGGGGTTAAGGAGTTTTGTAGACGTGCTAAAGAGCACCAAAAGAGTAGTGGAGAGGATGAAATTTATTGCCCTTGTCGTGACTGCTTTACTGTAAAGAAATTTAGTGATATAAAAATCATAGAAGAACATTTGATTCGTCGTGGGTTTAGGCAAGCGTACCATGTGTGGCTTTGGCATGGTGAAAAACTAGTTTCTGGGGAAACTTCTAGTGTACATGATATTCAGCAGGAGGAGAGTGATGAATCTGATGAGAGTGAACGCGAGAGCTGTGAGAGTGATGTAGGGGATGAAGACAATGATGACGAGGAAGATTACATGGATGAGATGATGGATGGGGTAGGGGATCGTTTAAATGAACGAGGCAACAGACGAAGTAGGGGTCCGACGAAAGAGGTTCAAGTCAAAGAGCCTATGTTTCTTGAGTATGATGATCTTGGTCAGCCAGCGGGTGATTGGGAGCACGTTTATGCGAGACATCTTGGTAGCTGTGCTAAAAAAATTAACATTAATGTCAAGCAGTATCGATTAGTACCTGAAGCCGACAAGCAAACATTATGGAATAAGACAAAGGTTAGAATTGGATATAACCTAATTTATGTAATGTAGTCGATGTTGGTTATTAACATCAGTTAGTTTTCTGATTACACAGGCTTTGTTCCACATTGAAGATGGTCCAACAAAGGAAAAGGAAAAGTTGTTTCATTCTGGAGTGGCCAGCCGATTCAGAGGTTTTAAGACAAGGTTAGTGAGTCGTTGGATCACTAAGACAACGAAGCCTCCAGAAAAGAGTGCACACTTAATGCCCTGGGAAATTTACAAGGGAATCATCACGAAAGTGGACTGGGAAAAGTTTGAAGGAGATCGTACCACTGATGAGGCAAAGGTGATTGTAATATCAAAGGATATAATAAAGAAAGATGTTAGTTAATATTGACGCACAATATGTAATCAAAATATCAATAATGCTTATTTATTTTCTAATCTAATAGGCTATTAGTGAGAAGGCAAGGAAGAACGCAAAACAGAACAAGCACTATCATCACTTAGGGTCGAAGAGTTACAGGAGGAGCAAAGAACAGTGGATCAAGGATGGAAGATACCCTACTGATACTGATGGATCATCATCTTGTAGAGTAGCTAAACGAGGCTTGGAATGGCTATTGGCAAGACAAGTGCCTGGTGAAGGAGGAACTTGGGTTATCACAAACGATGAAACACGGAAAGTTGCCAAAAAATATGTAGGTATTGTTGAATGAGAAATTTGTTGCTGTAAATTGACGATATCTAATGTATATAAATGTGTCCTAATTGCCAATAGGAGGAGTATATGCAACAACAGGCCAAAGGGACTTTTATTCCACAGCGGAATGTGGATGCCCTGTGCATGGCTCTTGGGAAAAAAGATCATTCTGGCCGTGTTTATGGATTAGGGGGACTTAATGTTGGCCATCGCAAGGCCTTTGGCAAGCCAGACCCAAGGGTCTCTGAATTGAACCAAAGGCAATCATTGGAGGAAATGAAGGAGAAAATCAAAGCTTCCTTGATGGAGGAATTTGAACAAAAGCTGAAAGATCAAGTGGAAATCCAGGTCAAGCAAGCACTGGCCTCCATGATGCCACAAAAATTGCCCCAAGCCACCAGTTCCAATCTATCACCACCTATGTTGACGGTAAATACTTACTCAGTCGACAATTTTAAAAAAATTCCATTTATACTCAAAAAACACAATATAGTATCTTGCATTAAGCTATTGAACTCTTGATGTATAGGCTTCGAAAACATGTCGTCTTGCTGTGTGGGATGCCTACTCTGGGAACAAAATTGTTGTAGCAGGTGGTACGGCATATCCCTATGGTGATGGGCCAATGTGCAATCAATCGATCATGCCTGGCCACATGAAGGTATGTATCAATGATCCTTACAGTGATTTTGTCGACGTTGACCTCCCGGTACCTGCGGAAGGTGTCACTAAGATTGGTGAAGCTCGAGACAATTTCGTGCAATGGCCCGCAGCCTTAGTGTTGTTTGAAGATGAGGTGAGGACTGATATTGGACTCAAACTTATTTTAGTTTTCCTACCTGGCGTAGTTTGAGGTCTTTTTGTATTATTCTCCAAGTCATATTTTTGACTCAGATTATAAATAGATGTACATTGACTCAGATTATAAATAGATGTACATTGACTCCAGTTATAAATAGATGTACATTGACTCAGATTGGAAAACTTGATCCTAATTGACCCAATATAGATCAAACAAAAGAGTGCATATTTTTGCTTTAATTCCACCTAAAGCTGTCCTAATTTGTTCTAAAAAGGCTATAGGCCTTGATTCACTCAAAATGAAAGTGGAACCTTGTTATCCCAAAATATAACCCATTTTCTATTTATGGTTCTGTAATATTACCTAAATTGGCAACGTTCGGTGTTTCAAACTATTTTGTCCAAATTGGCCCTATATAGTCCCTACTTGAATTATAATAGAATTTTGTGAGCTAATATGACTCTATTGACGATTGAAAAATGATGTTAGGAGGCCATCCCAGAAGAAAGGTATGAAGGAAACAGCAATGAAAAGGTTGACAGCAGTGATCTTCAATCAGGAGAGTCAGCAACCAATGTCAAAGGGTCATCACAACAAGTTGGGGAAGACATGGTTGCTTCCAATGGTGAGAAAAGTAAGCTGTTGCAAGTGCAACTTGTCATGGCGAGTCAACCGGAGCGGTATGATGTCACAACGGTTCTGTTGGATGCAAAAGTGTTCCACTTAGAAAAGGACACTGAAACTTTTATCACAGCGGAGGACATCAACCTGTTACTCAGAGGGGCAAGGCTGAGCATTTCCGTTGTTCAGGTCTTCATGATGTAAAATTTTTTACCCTCTTGATCCTTTGAATCTGAATGATTTAACGAAAGCTGTGCATTTATCATACATTTGACACAACTTTGATACACAGGTTTCTAATTGATAGATACATCTCTTCTTTTGATTCGTCACATATTGGGTTTCTTTGTCCCCAAACAATCGCTGCATCTAATGTCCGTCACCAGACTCACCACCATCAAGTCACTGCAGACTACATAAGGGATGTTTTCTTATCCAGTAGGGATAGGGGTGATGCTGGATACCAACTCATATTGGCTCCATATTATGAAGAGTATGTATGAACTCCAAACTTATCTATAATTATGTTTAATTGTTTGTAGTAGAGTATGAATTTTTCATTAATTATTGTAACTTAACAGTTAACATGTCTTGTAATTCATACAGGGAGCACTGGATACTCATTGTGATTAACCTTACATGCGGCAAAGTCTTCAAGTTCGATTCCTCCAAGGCTAAAAAGGGGAAATCTTTGACCATAAAAGACTGTTTAGATATGTAAGAAGAAAATTTGTGCACCATAAATTTTGACTAAGAAAGTTTTTTTGTGTGATGTAAAAGCATTAATAATCTCATGTTTGTGTGTGTATGCATGTGCAGGGCTTACAATGTCTATAAGGGTAAGGGTAAGGGTAGAAAGGGGCGCAACTCTAAACTGAAATGGTTTTCTATAAAGGTATATGATGTTAGTTAATATGTATTGTTAATCTCTAATAACTAGATACGTGTATCTTGACATTTTATGAATATCTTTCTTATATAGTGTGCTCAACAAACTGGTGATACTGAGAGTGGCTTTTATGTCATGAAATTTATGCATGAGATGGTCACATTATATGGTGATTGTCAAAATATGGATAAGGTATGCATCATTTAAGAATTATTGTGGCTTTAAGTTGCAGTAAATTAAGTTTTATTTTAACTTGTGTGGTCTAATTCATGGTCGTCAAAGGAGTATCAAAGACGAGATGAGCCCTACACTGATGAGGAAATCAATGAGGTTCGAGAGCAATGGGCGATCTTTTTTGGAGACAAGTATTTGTGAAAAACCTACTTATTTGACAACCTTGACGACTTTTTGTAAATATAATCTCAAGGTTATATGCATTAATTAACTTCTTATATATGCTCTACTATGTTATTTATATATTATAAACTATATATACTGCGTATATGTGATGTTAATGATGGTTTTATGTGGCATACAGGGTGATATCGTGTTGATTTGTTGCTGGCGGTATTTTGAGAATAGGTCTTGGTGGAGTTTAATTTCGTGTGATTAAAGGTTTTTCTAGATTTTAAATATTTGGTGGATCAAGTACAGGAACTTTGCTGAACTTCCCCTTAAATGTAGAGTTAGTGGTGGTGCTCGAGACTTTTGGGGTTATGGTGGTTTTTCAGGGGGCTAGCTCCCGGTGGTGGAGGAGGAGGGAGGTCTTGGTGGCATTTCAATTTTTTAGAAAATCAGGTAGGATCGATTTTCTGTAGCATAACCCTATGGCCTGCAACAAGTAAGCTCATCAACTAGCAAAAAACCAGACCTTTTGCTATAGCATTTAGGCATTACATCCTCTTCGGCCAAAAAATCATGGACTTGTTGCTGCCACTTGTGCAGCTAGCCGAGCCTGCAATTTTCATATTAATGCTCAGTGCAATTGATGTTATTTCTACTGGTGGTACACTGTACACAGCTACCTCTGACCTCAATTGTGCTCTGCTGTAGTTGTTGAGAAACAATACTCATATCATCATATGTATGGAATTATGGGTATTTAAAACATATTTTTTATCAACAATTTGTTTGGTTCTATCATATATTCATATGTATTGCTGTGTACAATCATATGTGAGTTGTTTGCTTTGATCTCTTAGGCACAGGCTAAAGTACAATGTAATATGCTTCATCTTGTTAAACCAGCTACAAGGCTTCAGATATTTCAAGTAAAAGCTGTTATATGCAGAAATGCCCACAACTGCATATGCGCAATTTGGTTCTTGGATATTTTTATTACATCAGTTGATATGCTTTTGTTATGGAAACTTTGTTGCATAGAACAAATTCATTGTTATGTTAAAGCCACAACATCAATGAAAGTATGCTATCCTTTAGGGTATGGTAGGTCCGTGGGTGCTTAATCAGGAGGGCGGGATACATGGATATAGTTTATAGTTTATGAGAGTTTACAGTTAAATACAGACCCTCTGCAGAGATTCCCTACAGAGTCCACACCACTGAAGCTTGTAGCTACATGCATTAGATGTTGAAGACGAATAGGAGAGTGAGAGCAAATGGTTATTGTTTGACTTGATGCTAAAACAGATGATTAACCCGAATTTAATTATTTGACTAATCATCTGTGCTTCTGGGTGAAACGGGATGAGCTCATATGTGGGGATAAGAGACCAAAGATCTGTCATGAGACTTGATATTGATACTAGAGGACTTGTAAATGAGTTATTTGAATTACAAATGTGTATGCTGTCTTTTCAAGTTGACTTTATGTCATTGGTAATTCTGATATGTAGTTCCCCCTCCTCCTATTTTTTTTACGAACTTCCTTTGTTGATATGTAGTTCAAGATGATAGTAGTGGTTGGGTGAAATTTTGTGTCGGGTAAGGATTTTATACCCCTGTCAGAGTGTCGAATGACTGATAACAGCTGGGTTTGTTTTGAATGCTTATATTTGATAGGCTGGTACATTAAGGTTGATGCTTGTAGTGAGCCTTTGGTGATGTACAGAAGAATGATTATATTTTAGTTTAAAGTCATATTCTGTGCTTGTGGTTGCTGTAGGGATAGAGAAGTAACAGGATATTGAAACTGTTATGAGATAAGTTGTTGACTCGAATGAACAATACAAGAGGGGGGGTGAATTGTATTGTGGAGGAACTGGGGTAATTTTTGCGTGGTTCTAAAAGAAACTCAAACAAAAGACTTTAAAGTGCAAGAGAGATTTTACGTGGAAAACTTCTTGGCCCTAATCAAGAAGAAAAACCACGATCACAAGGGATTTTAAACTCAATTCTTAATAATAATAGGGCAAACAACCTATTACAAATTAAGACTCTAAACTCAAGTTCCTCTACGAACTTAAGTTCCCCCTCAACTGATCCCTCAATCAGTTGAGCTCTCAAATCTCTCTCTTCCTCCTTGCCTCACTCAAAGCAATCTACACACTCTAGAGTTTACCCAAACTCTTCCCAATACAACTCGAATTAAAACTCTAAGATGCTAAGTACAAAGACACTCAAGGACTTAAGTGGATTTTGACTCTTTTCGAAAAGCTTAGAAGATTGTAATGCTCAAGTGTACTCTTCAAAATAGAAAACTAATTCTATTTATACTAGAGGAAATCAGTTGAAAAACTCCCACGTCTGCCTTGACTTCCACTTCACCACAACTCCCATGAAACTAGGAAGTGCAGTTCGTGGAGGCTTGGGCAGCAAGCTGAAGTATACTTGAGGAAGTGGTTTACTGCTTCCTTAAATTTCTCAACCTCCTTGACCAAGTAAAAGATCCGTTTAAAAAGAGTTTTCAAAGGAGATTTTACCAAGTCAGATTTTCCAAAATATTAGGATAATTAAAACAGAAAATCTTTAAGAAAATAGAATAGTTTAAAAGATAATTTTCCGAAAATGAAATAGAATCTTTTTAACAAGGAAAATAAAATCTTTATAAACTGAAATTAAATCCACTTAAAATCCTATCAATAATCAAAGTACTTAACATTTATACAAGAAGTCTAAAATAAATAATAAAGTTACAATAGACTTCTTGAAACTCAGTGAAGCTTCGACTCTGGAGCTTCAGTTCCTCACTCAAGGAACTTGGCTTCTGATTGTCTTCTATGCTCATCCAAAGCTCTTCCTTTGACCTTGTTCCATGCTCCATTCTGACTCTAGAATATCGTTGCATATAAAACCTGTCAACACATCAAAGCTAATAGACAAATGTTAAAGCCCTTATGGGTTTGCTTAGGTTCCTTGAGTCATCATCAAAACTTAAGATCAACAATATTCCCCCTTTTTGATGAATGACAAACCTAAGCAAACTCATGAATAAAATTGAAAGACAATCAGAAAAGGAAAAACTACTTTAAAATTAAAATGAACTAGCTTTAAAAATTAACAAGGAACTGAAAATTATACCTTCTAGTTTTAGATGGATGGAGAGCTTGTCAACAATTGAGTTTGCCTTCTTTTCCCCCTTTTGGCGTTCATCAAAATTAATGCACACAAATATATATATCTAAACACAGCACCATGATAATAGTTTGTGTCCAAAGCATAGAACAAAGCACATATAGGCAGAAATAGTATGCAAATAGTCATAAAGCAAGCATGCAACATCCATATAAACAAACTGATGTTCCTCCAGAACATCCAAAAAGCAAAATACCCTGTTTTAAGTGTTTACAGACCAAAAGAAGCTAAATAAAACAAAGTTCAATCCAGACCAAGGTAAAAAAAAACAAAAAGTTTGATGGCTAAAACATAAGAGAAACAAAATTAGGCTTCAGGGGCAGAGGATAGATGCTCTTCTCCTGCATCTTCTGCTGTAACTTCTTCAATGACCAGCTCCTCCAGCTTCTTCAAAAGATCTGACTGCCCTTGAGATATAGTGGAGGTGCTCTCCTGCACTGCTTTTGTGAGCTCAGTAGAAGCCTTTGCCAAGTCTGACACCATCTTCTCTAGAGCCTCAATTCTCTGAATCAGAGCAGGTTGTGCATCCACCAGCTTTTACACTGTACCCTTGAGATTCTTTAATTCCAAAGCAGCACTGACAGAGTTAAATCCTGCAAACTCTAGACCTTCTCCTGCTGGAACAGACTGACTTCTTCCAGTTTCTTGCACAACGGTGCCCTGTTCCCCCTTAACCAAAGTTTTCTCTTCTCCCTTTTCATCACATAAATCTACCACAGCAGTAGATTCAGCCTTATCTTTTCCTTTTGGCCTAAAAGCCAACCTTGTACTCTTCCTCTTTCCAACACTAGGGGCACTCTTTGCAGACATTATGACCACTTCCTTAGTCTTCTTTTCTCCCTCACCCTCACTGTCCTCCTCCTCCAGCCATCTATCCAACTCCTCTTCCTCCATTTTCTTCACACTCCCTTCATCCTGCTTGGTTTTTGGGAGAGATTTGGAGAGGAATTGGATTACTCCATTCACAACAGTTAGGTTTCTGGCCTCAAGGGTTCTTGGTTGCACATAATGGTTTGTTTTTAGTTTGAGGCTTTCATAATTTGTCATGGAGACACCACAGCTTTCTAGAAGAGTGATCAACAAGTTAGCATATCCAACCTTCAAATGGTTGGCGATGCAGTGAGAGAGGTGCTGGATCATTAGGTAAGGGAAGTTTATTTGTATTTTGTTTTCAAGGCAGTACATGAGCACAACATCAAGGTGATTAGCCTCGTTCCTGTGCTGAGTTCTTGGTATTATGGCCATATGAACAAAGATAAACAACAATTTTTGGATAGGTGAGAACAGGTTATGGTTGGTTTTCACTTTGGAAGCTTTACCCCCAATTGACTCAACAATTTTCTCAATAGAAACATCATCAACACTTAATTCAGTTTCTCCTTTAAAATACTCATCAAACCCCTCATTAGGAGTTCCAAACACAGCAGCCAAATCATCAGCATCAAAACTAATTTTCTTATTTTTAACTCGGCTAGTACACACACCATTCACATTCTTAAAATTTGCACAAAATTCTTTTAACGGAGCATGAGCAATCACATTGTCATAACATTCACTAAACAACTTAACCCAATTCTGAGCCTCAAGAATATCAAGAAGTTCAGTATACTTACTTATCTCACACCACTTGAGATTAATGCAGAGACCAGCGATGAATCGATCAGAGCTTGCTTCAAGCCTCTTGACAGCAGGTGACTTTGATTTTCCCCCCTGAATCGGTTCACCGAGTTCCTCGTAGTCCAATTCCTCTTCAACCTCTATCTTCCTCTTCTTTGAATCACTGCGAGCCATGGGCTTGTTTTGTGGGGTTTCAGCGATAGCTTGAGTTGAGGTTTCAGTCTCGACTTCCATGGGTGATGCTTTTTGAGGTGAATTTTGGATTTTTGGTGAGATTTCCATGGGAACTAGAGAAGAATCACTGAAGACAAGTGTGTATTTTACGGAGTAGGGTGGTGAGGAACAGTGGTTAGGGTTTGGTTTCATTTTATAGTGGGTGAATTCTGAGAGGTGAATTAGGTCGGTGGAATAGTGTAGAAGGTGAATTGAATGGTGTGTGTCGTTTGAAGAAGGATAGAGAAATTACTTTTCACTTGGTCAGATTAAAGACGGAAGATTCATTTAATGTGATTTGACATCAAGAGTCTTGATTAAATAGAGAAGTTTTTGATCAGAACCTTGAATTGAATTCGAAAAGACTAGGGTATTTAATTGAAGATAGATTTGAATTTAAAGAGATAAACTTGAGAGATTAATTCAAAAATAAAAGGATAAGATTTTTTTTCAGAAGATAAAAATTAATTAACTGACTAGCTAATTAATTCAAGAAGAGATAGAACGAAATCTTATGAAAATATTAGGAGGAACTTGGAACAAATCAACATAGCTTGTTAGTAATATAGATAAGCAAGTGCAATTTGATTTCTTCACATACAGCCACAATCCCATATGTATTGCCATACATTCTAATGCTCAGGACTATGTTTTCACATATACAGATTGTGTAAGACACATATAATGCATGCACAATTGACTTATACCTTGGGGAAACTTGAGGTCTTCTAACTCAATTGTATCATACCAAGTTCCATGCGCATCTTTTCAAATTTGTCCCTGCTCAAAGGCTTAGTAAGAATGTCAGCAATTTGATTTTCAGTCTCACAAAAATCTAATTTAATTAAGCCTTTTTCCACATTATCCTTGAGAAAATGATGCATTATATGAATATGCTTCACGCGAGAATGATGAACTGGATCCTTTGAAATGCATATGGCACTAGTATTATCATAGTAAATAGGAATGCAATTATACTTCATACCATAGTCTCTTAGTTGTTGTTTTATCCATAGTACTTGAGAACAACAAGCAGCAGCTGCCACATATTCAGCTTCAGCAGTTGACAAGGCCACTGTGTTCTGTTTCTTGGATCCCCAAGAAACTAGACATGGCCCAAGAAACTGAATCATCCCTGAAGTACTTTTTCTGTTCACCAGATCCCCTGCATAGTCAGCATCTGCAAAACCTTTTAAATCAAAAGTATCACTTCTAGGATAGAAGAGACAAAGATTGTCAGTTCCTTTGAGGTACCGTAGGATCCTTTTCACTGCTGTAAGATGTGATTCTTTAGGAATAGATTGAAACCTTGCACATAAGCCAACACTAAATGCTATATCAGGTCTACTAGCAGTTAAGTATAAAAGTGATCCAATCATACCTCTGTATCCAGTTTGATCTACACTAGTTCCTTGTAGATCTTCATCTAACCTTGTGCTTGTTCCCATAGGTGTATGGTAGGTCTTTGCTTGGTCAAGATTATATTTCTTCAGTAGTTCCTTGACATACTTTTGTTGGTGAATTGCAATACCTCTTTCTGTTTGTTTGATTTGTAGTCCAAGGAAGAAGTTGAGTTCCCCCATCATGCTCATCTCAAATTCACCACTCATTAGCTCAGCAAAGTACTTGCACAAGTTTTCGTTAGTTGCTCCAAAAATAATATCATCAACATATATTTGAACAACTAGTAAATCAGTTCCTTCAGATTTTAAAAACAAAGTTTTATCTACTTTTCCTCTTTTAAAATCAAATTGAAGAAGGAACTTAGAGAGCCTTTCATACCAAGCTCTAGGAGCTTGTTTCAGCCCATAAAGAGCTTTATCAAGCTTAAAGACATGATTAGGAAATTGGGGATTTTCGAAACCAGGAGGTTGTTCTACGTACACCTCCTCTTCAAGAAAATCATTTAGGAAAGCACATTTAACATCCATTTGATACAGTTTGAAACCCATGAAAGAAGCAAAAGCAATTAATATTCTAATAGCTTCTAATCTAGCAACAGGAGCAAAAGTTTCTTCGAAATCAATACCTTCTTGCTGATTGTAGCCCTTCACAACAAGTCTGGCCTTGTTTCTCACAATTGTTCCATATTCATCCAGCTTGTTCCTGAATACCCACTTGAGCCCTATAACCTTTTTGTGTTCTGGTTTCTCTTCAAGATGCCAGACCTTGTTCCTTTCAAACTCATTTAGTTCATCTTGCATGGCTATTATCCAGTCAGCATCCTTCAGAGATTCGTCATGATTTCTTGGCTCAATTGTGGATAAGAAGGCTTGGAAGGCACAGAAGTTCCTCATCTGTGATCTGGTCTGAGTTCCTTTACCAATATCACTTATGATAAGATCTGTTGGATGAGAGCCTTGATATTTGAATGGCTTTGGATGAAACTCTCTACCAGGAACTCCAATTTGAGGCACTTCTTCTTCGGTTTCTTCTGCATTTTCCTCGTCGCCGGATTCTCCATGATCTTGTTCCTCCGGGGTTTCTTGATCAGGAACTTCAGCATTTTCTTGATGTTCTTGCTCAGGTTCCTCTCTTACTTCCTTGGTTTGCTTGGAGGCTTCTTCCTCTTCTTTCCTGTCTCTAATCATTCCAATTTCATAATCATTAATATCTTGTTCCTGTACATTCATAAACATATTAGATTCATCAAATATCACATGAATGCTTTCTTCTACACACAATGTATTTTTGTTGTAAACTCTGTAAGCCTTGCTATTTGATGCATAGCCAAGGAACACAGCTTCATCACTTCTTTCATCAAATTTTCCTATGTTCCTTTTCCCATTATTATGAACAAAACACCTGCATCCAAAAGCTCGAAAGTGAGAAATATTGGGTTTTCTGCCCTTAAACAGTTCATAAGGAGTCTTATTGATGATTGGTCTCATCATAACTCTATTAATAATATAACAAGCAGTATTAATAGCTTCAGCCCAGAAGTTCCTTGGAAGACCACTTGCTATGAGCATAGTTCTTGCCATGTCTTCTAGAGTCCTGTTCTTCCTTTCAACAACTCCGTTCTGTTGAGGAGTTCTTGGAGCTGAAAAGTTATGATCCATGCCATTTTCTTTGCAAAAGTCATCGAATCTTGAATTCTCAAACTCTGTTCCATGATCTGATCGAATGTGGATAATTTGATTTCCACTTGACTTTTGAACTCTTTTGGCAAAGGAAACAAATTCATCAAAAGTCTCGTCCTTGCTAGACAAGAAAATCACCCAAGTAAATCTAGAAAAATCATCAATAATAACTAAAACATATTTCTTTCCACTTCTACTTTGAACACGCATGGGGCCGCACAAATCCATATGGATTAGCTCCAATGGCTTTGTGGTGCTGACCATATTTTTGCTTTTGAAGGAGGACCTGACTTGCTTGCCTCTCACACATGCATCACAGATATGTTGTATGAGGAACTTGACTGAGGGAAGCCCTATGACCAAGTTCCTCGCTCTAAGTTTATCCATGAGTGAGAAGCTAGCATGTCCAAAACGTCTATGCCATAATAAAGGATCATCATTAATGGCACTCAGGCAGGTAAGGTTGTTCCTTGGAACAGAATTTAGATCCACAATGTATGTGTTCCCTTTTCTAGTTCCTTCAAGAACAACCCTTCCTGTTTTATCATTAATGATGTTGCATGAATCAGAGGTAAAACTTACAGAGTTTCCTTTATCACAAAATTGTGATATGCTCAGCAAATTGTGCATTAAACCCTCGACCAAAAGTACATTTTCTATTGAATGAGAACTGGACCTTCCTACTTTTCCTTTAGCAATTACTTCACCCTTCTTGTTGTCTCCAAAGGTCACAGTTCCTCCTGGATAGGCCTCTAGTGAGAGAAACTTTGATTTGTCTCCTGTCATATGCTTTGAACAACCACTGTCGAGGTACCACGTATTGTTCCCCCTCACTAGGACCTGCAAAAGAACTCATTGGTTAGATTCAGGAACCCAGGTTTCCTTGGGTTCCTTGGACGTTGAAGCAATGTCAGATTTCTTTACCCAAACTTGCCTAACATTCTTGTTAACAGACTGTTCCTTCTTGTTACAAGTAGCAACAAGATGGCCAGTTTTACCACAGAAGGTACATACTTTATAGCTAGACAGGTCTACATATTTTTTCTTGTTCTTATGCCTTGAACGTATGAATCCTAGACCTTCAGTTCTTTTGGTTTGAGCATTCTCAATCCACTTAGGAATTCCAACATGACTAATGCATCTTTCTTTTCGAAGCTCAAGTTCCTTCTCCAATTTTGCCTTTTCAATTCTTAACTCATCAAGATCAAATTTTAATTTTTCAAAATCCTCATTAAATTTAGGCAAAGATTCAGAGGAGGAACTTGGAGATATTTCAGCATTAGCTAGTTTGTATTGAGTCAGTTCTACATTAACCATAATATTTTCAAACTTGAGTTTCTCATTCATTTCTTTTAAGAGAAGATTCTTGTCAAAAAGTTCAAAAAATCTGCTTTGCACATCAGTTCGTTGATTTTCAATCCACGTACTGTGTTCCTTGCAGACTTTGAGAGCTCTTTGACACTCACCTAGACGAATACTAGTGTGAGTCCATTCATCTTCCATTTCAAACACTAAATCAATGAGAGCATCTTTAGTATAAGTTTTAAGTACATTAGGATCAAGGAATACCTCTTTAGCAAGCTCATCATTGTAAGCCCTGTCATCACGTTTGGCCATCAAACACAGATGAGCTGATTCTTCTTCAGGTTGTTCCTCTTCATCCTCACTTTCAGAATCTCCCCATGCAGCTATCATAGCCTTCCTTATGTCTGTTTTGTTGAAAGGAGTTTTGTTGTAGTTGCTCTTAACTTGTTCCTTTGCCTTCCCTTTACCTTTCTCTGTTTCCCAAAGTGGACACTCACGAATGAAGTGTTCCAGTGATCCACATTTGTGACAACCAGAGTCAGCCTTTGAAGTAGAGGGTTTCTTGGTGAAGTTCCTTGACCTGTTGTTTCTGTTGAACATTCTTTTGAACCTTCTCACCAGCATAGCTGCCTCTTCTTCATCTACTTCAGATTCTTCTTGATCTCCAGCTTTGAGAGCCAAGCCTTTTCCTCGGTTTCCTTCACTGTTGCTTGTTCCCAGGTGCAACTCATGAGTTATGAGGGAACCAGCAAGTTGCTCAATGTTGAACTTTGTGAAGTCCTTTGTTTCTTGTAAGGCTGTTACCTTGGCTCTCCATCTTTCATCTTGAGGGAGGCTTCTTAGAACTTTTCTGACCTGCTCATCAATAGGGATTTGCTTTCCAAGAGAAACAAGCTCATTAATAATGTTAGTGAATCTAGTTAACATTTCCTGAATTGATTCTTTTGGTTGCATTTCAAACTGTTCATATTTTGACATAAGCAAGTCAATTTTAGAGCTTTACACTTCGTTAGTTCCTTCATGAGTTACTTGAAGTAAATCCCAAATTTCTTTAGCATTTTTACAACCCATAACACGATTGTGTTCATGGGGTCCAAGACCACAATGAAGTAATTTAACAGCAAGTGCATTAATTTCCATTTTCTCAAAATCTTCCTTATCAAAATCAGACATAGGTTTAGGTACTACCTCATTTTCACTGTTGGTTTTGGTAATTTCAAAATCACCAACTTCGATAACTCTCCAAACTTGGTAGTTGTCAGCTTTGATAAAGATTTCCATCCTGTTCTTCCAATAGGTGTAGAATTTCCCATTGAACATAGGAGGACGCTGCGTAGAGTAACCTTCTTACAGTTTCTCGTGATTGTTCATCTTGATTCCAGGAACTTAACTCGTCAGGGTTTCCTGATTTCTTCGAGGAACCAGCTCTGATACCAATTGTTGACTCGAATGAACAATACAAGAGGGGGGGTGAATTGTATTGTGGAGGAACTGGGGTAATTTTTGCGTGGTTCTAAAAGAAACTCAAACAAAAGACTTTAAAGTGCAAGAGAGATTTTACGTGGAAAACTTCTTGGCCCTAATCAAGAAGAAAAACCACGACCACAAGGGATTTTAAACTCAATTCTTAATAATAATAGGGCAAACAACCTATTACAAATTAAGACTCTAAACTCAAGTTCCTCTACGAACTTAAGTTCCCCCTCAACTGATCCCTCAATCAGTTGAGCTCTCAAATCTCTCTCTTCCTCCTTGCCTCACTCAAAGCAATCTACACACTCTAGAGTTTACCCAAACTCTTCCCAATACAACTCGAATTAAAACTCTAAGATGCTAAGTACAAAGACACTCAAGGACTTAAGTGGATTTTGACTCTTTTCGAAAAGCTTAGAAGATTGTAATGCTCAAGTGTACTCTTCAAAATAGAAAACTAATTCTATTTATACTAGAGGAAATCAGTTGAAAAACTCCCACGTCTGCCTTGACTTCCACTTCACCACAACTCCCATGAAACTAGGAAGTGCAGTTCGTGGAGGCTTAGGCAGCAAGCTGAAGTATACTTGAGGAAGTGGTTTACTGCTTCCTTAAATTTCTCAACCTCCTTGACCAAGTAAAAGATCCGTTTAAAAAGAGTTTTCAAAGGAGATTTTACCAAGTCAGATTTTCCAAAATATTAGGATAATTAAAACAGAAAATCTTTAAGAAAATAGAATAGTTTAAAAGATAATTTTCCGAAAATGAAATAGAATCTTTTTAAACAAGGAAAATAAAATCTTTATAAACTGAAATTAAATCCACTTAAAATCCTATCAATAATCAAAGTACTTAACATTTATACAAGAAGTCTAAAATAAATAATAAAGTTACAATAGACTTCTTGAAACTCAGTGAAGCTTCGACTCTGGAGCTTCAGTTCCTCACTCAAGGAACTTGGCTTCTGATTGTCTTCTATGCTCATCCAAAGCTCTTCCTTTGACCTTGTTCCATGCTCCATTCTGACTCTAGAATATCGTTGCATATAAAACCTGTCAACACATCAAAGCTAATAGACAAATAATAAAGCCCTTATGGGTTTGCTTAGGTTCCTTGAGTCATCATCAAAACTTAAGATCAACATAAGTGAAAAACGGAAAGTTTGGGATTAAGGTCTGATATATGCATGCTCACTACTTGTATTGGAGTTGTTAGAATGACTGAGAAAACTGATGAAGCGCTTAGAATTCTTAAAAGAATTGATGACTGAGAAATTGAGCTGCTGTGAAGACAAGGATTATCTTTTGTAAAGAAACCTTGGGGAGTTGGAGTTGAATGAGAATTAATGGATAAGCTGCTGACACTGGTTGTTACCTTCACCATTCTAAGAATTGAAGCCGTTGATCAGTTAGACGTCGTGGGGGTAAGAAGGGATCTTGCCAGATATTCGTACATACAACTGATTGGCAGCCTTGAGGAAATAGGTTGGAGGTAGCACCAAATTTTATTGGAAAGCAAGATAAATAATTGGGGATGAAGATTATAGATGTCAAAACAATTGCGTTTTTTATAGTATTCTGATTGATGATTTAACCAATATTGTGATCCAGATACTGTTTGACAAGATGTTTATAGAAGTCCAATGATCCCTGAATCATTTCCTATCCTTGTTGACTGTCTAATGACTAATGGTCATGCCGTTGGTTGGGATCGTTTTCAGGAATTGAAATTGCAGGACCTTATGATCACTGGCTTGGGAGATCTGGGAATCGAGATGCACTCACTCTATAAGGTGAGCTGCAGAGAAGGTTTCCCTTGATCTCATGACTTATATAGTTGTATTCCTGCAAATTTTTGCTGCCTACTGGCCATACTATCGGGTGATCCTGAATTCTGACAGTAAAATCTTTGTTCTGCTTCCTAATCTGTCTTAACTCTCTGAATCTCTGGACGGATTTCTCTCCTTCAATACTAAATCACCCGTGATGTAATTTTGTTATAATTTCAGAGCTGCATCTGATCTAAGGCTTTTATTCTGCTCAGATAAATACTCTCTATGACCTGTGTTTACTCAAATTTTAGGGAGAAACTAGCGAGTCTTAAAAAAACTCAAGAACAACTTGTGTTTAACTCTAGCTCTGCTGTAGCTAGAGTGGAGCTCCATCTAAGATTTCCAAGTCTATGATGCTCAAACTCGAGTATATGAATACAGTCGAGCTTAACTGCTCAGGATTCAGGCTTGGGGTAATTTTAAGTACGAGTTTATTTTAATTATTGCCCCAGTTAATCTCTGAGATTAACATTCCAAGTTAATCTCTTCTTACAACTTTATGCATATATTTTCGTGTCACTTTATAATTTCACCTTTATTATTTAAAAAATAAAAGTAAAACAATATACTGTGAGAGGAGATAAACTTTTCATGTCAATCTCAGAGATTAACTTGAATTCTCCCATATTAATACTACCTCCGATTTTTATTAGTTGCAACTTTGGGATATTATTTGTGTGAGATAAAAAATTCCAAAGTTGCAACTAAAAAAAATCGAAGTTAGTAATACTCATACTTGTATCAAATGATTAATGAAAACATATCACCTGACACTTTAAACCCATTAAACAGGGTCCTGATATAGTAAAATTTGTCGTATCCCAAAAAAAAATAGTAAAATTTGTAATACAAGGCTAAAAATGTGTTGAAAAAATAAGCTTTGTGATTAAAATTTGAGACCATTCTAAATTAGTTGGTAGTGTCAATTTTTCAATTAAATAAAAAGGTATATTTGTTTCAAATTATTTGCTATACTTATACATTTTTTATTTACACTTCATACAAACTCGATATAAACTCGATATAAGTAATTTAAAACAGAGGTAGTAAAAAGATCGATGACAGAGGTCGTTTGGTCCCTGGTCTCAAATTATCTACACATATATAAATTGTGGCCAGATTTTAGAGAGAGAAAGGATAATAACATTTTTGATACACTCACATTTTCTCTCTCCTCTGTTTCTCCACACTTAACCATGGCTTCAATCTCATGTTCTATCCAATTTGCAATCAATTCAAAACCTTCAACTTCTCATTCATCAACCTCTCGTTTGTTGAACTTGCGAAATGGGTTTCTGGGTATGCCCAGAAACGTAAGTGGGCCCAAATTCAAGCCCACTACGAAGCTGGGACCCACTAACGGTGGCAGAGCTAAGTGTTGGTTCAAGTTTAATGCTGAAAATGCTGGCATTTATGGTAGCCAATCTCGTGATGATTTTGATAGAGATGATGTTGAACAAGTAAGTTTTTTGTAAGACTTTTGTTAATTTTATTATAATTCTCTGTTAATTTTTGAATTACTTGTTCTGCTTCTATTTAAATTTATGTTCCAAGAATAAAAAAAAGTGTATTATGTTTTGTGCGTTGGTGAATTTCTATTTGAATATACATGTTTTTAGATTAGTAGTTTTGTGCATATGTCAATGTATAATTGGTACTTCAGTCTGAATATAGTTTTGAAGCATAATTTGAACTAGTAACGTGATGATTAAAGACCTATTTACTTCAGCTTAATTTCAGTTCAGTTCAGCTCCAATCAGTTTAGCTCAGTTCAGTAAATGTGAAGATGTCTAAATTCCGACGAAGTTTAGTTGTTTGATCCTAGTAGTTGGTTGCATATGTCAATGGTATAGGTAACTTTAATAATAATAACCAAATGTCCGGAGACAAAAATAATGTTTAGTTGATCCAAGGGTTACTTCATGTCATCATGACAATGTCATAGGCTACATTATTTGATCTTTAATAAACTTAGCTTGGGTGCCTAGTTAAGTGCACTAATTGGTAGGTTTTCAAAAAAAAAAAAAAAAAGTGCACTAATTGCACACTATCACAATTGTTACCAAAATTTATGTCTCACATTTTGATTTTTATTAGCGATTTACTGAGTTAACACTTTGCTAAAACAAATACTCCGTAGTCCGTAGTAGCTTTTTCATTGATCATCAGTTCTGTCTTTTAGAGTTCATTGTCCCTTAAACCCAATCCAGTTACATGGGGACCTAGCTTGTTAAGAAGGAAGTGGTATATTTTAAAGAAGTGCTAAAAAATGGATGAATTGCTAACCAACTAGGTACTGCAGCGAAACCGGTAAACAAGAGCAAACTTATCATATGCTGTAGTCTGTAGAAACTGGGAGGAAGGTCAAGACATAAAAGGTTAAGAAGACTCATTAGAACAACAGATAGCAAAAGTAAGAGAAACAAGAAAATAGAAAATATGGTGGCTTTTCACCAACATCTTTAGGATAGAATCATAGTCTCTTAGTGACAAGGATTAGTCCTGGAAAAAATGTGTCATCCTGTGGAATATCAATTTGGAATTGTTAGGGTGTAAACAAATCGTGCCTACAGTTCGTTTCTGTAGTCTATATTTCAGATGCAGCTATGTTTTTGTGATTTTCTATTTGCAGGATGAGTGTTTGTCACAAGGATTTGGTTCTGGAAAAAATGTGCTCATCGTGTGGAATATCAATTTGGAATTGTTAGATTGTAGCAAATCGCGCCTATAGTTGGTTTCCGTAGACTAAATTTCAGATGCAACCAGTGCAGATTGATGTTTTTGCTAGCTATGTTTTTTTGTGATTCTCAATTTGCAGGATGATCTGCAATGCTTTTGTATTATGTATACATATAATAGAGCTTATCTTAAATAATGTTTGTTTCATTGCATTGTCCGTTGCTCTTGCAGTACTTTAACTACATGGGAATGCTTGCCGTGGAGGGTACATATGATAAGATGGAAGCACTTCTGAACCAGAACATCCACCCTGTAGATATCCTACTGTTGATGGCTGCCTCGGAGGGTGACCAACCAAAAATTGAAGAACTATTGAAAGCTGGAGCAAACTACGACGTAAAGGATGCTGATGGAAGAACTGCCCTCGATAGAGCTAGTGATGGGATCAGAGATTTCATACTCAATTTCAAAGCACAAAAGGCGTAACATAGCAGTAGGCCTAGTAGCAGTGTTTGAGCCCTGCCTTTTCTTACCATCTTCTGTTTAGATAATTGAGATTGTGGTATCAACACGATGATACCACCTTCCTTTTTGTGTGAGAGAGTCTAGGAAGAATTTTTGCTACTTTGTGTAAAATCTCAGGTCGAATTGCTGTATAAACATGGCTATATCGATATTTAGATGTTTATTTACTTGCTCGGTTGATCCCTGTGTTCCTTATTATCAGACTGCTTAGAAAGTCATTGAACTGTTAATTTAATTTACCATTGCAATATAAATGTCTGTTTCGGTACCCATGTAATATACTACTTCTTTATCTATGTGCTTAACCTAAATTACAGAGGAGGGTGCTAACCATAAAAGCAATCATCACATGTTGCCTATTCCCTAAGGCATCAGTCACATTGTCGAATTGTTTTACAGCATTGGACTGAACCTGCTTGTATTATCGCCTTTTAGTCCTCCTGTGTTTCACAGCTTCAACACTACAGTCATTGAGACATGAGGATATAACAGTTGGTTAGCTTTCCGACTTGTTAGCAAAAGCTTGGTCAAGTCTCACCAAACTCATTTTACGAGTGATTCTTCCTTTATGTGCCTCCATCTTACTGTATAAAGTCCATTGTCACTACAACCAGTAAAAGAGAGTATGAAGATAAGCAGAGCCTGTTTTTATGCCAATATAACCATTGAACTTATTCATCGCCATATACAAAATGTTTTAATCAGTTTCAGAATTTTACATTAACAACTTACAGAGTTACAGGCTTACACCTATGTTACTTGAGTCATTCAATATAAACTAGTATTCCTATGAGTCCTATCCTAATGTTTTTGGTCCATGAATAAATGGTAATATTTAAGAAAGAAAATTTAGATTGAAAAAAAAGTTTGTGAGACTCAATTAGATAGGAGGAAAAGTTTGCCAAATCATTTGATACATTTGATAATAAATAAATAAAAGAGACAAGTATGTTTATTTTATTATTATATATTATTTTATTTACAAGTAATTTAAGATGGAAGAAGTAAATAATATGTAAGGATTATTAAAATGGACTCACCTTCTAAAATACAACCCTAAGTATATAATTATGCCTAGCTAACATTATTTTAAGGGAAAAGGGAACTATATAAACTAGTAAAACAAAAGACCTAAAGAATCAACTACTAAACTAAATAGCCCATCAATTAATCCTTACACATTGGAACCTATTTATAGGCCCAATACAACTAAAAGAGTCCATTTATATAATAAAACAATATTAAAAGCCCACTTGTAAAACTCATAATTTAAGAGTAAGGTAAAATCAAAAGGGTACTTAAATAATGCTATAAAGATAGTCATAAGAACGAATGTAGATTCACATCGATTTGTGGCATCTAAACTTACCAAGCTATGGATTACAACATAAAACTGTAAAACATGGAAAACAAAGTGGGCATTATGGTATTAGAAATCACATCATTAACTATATAATCAAAAATAAAACAACTTAGGGCCCATTTGATGTTCTTGTAATTTTCAATTTTTCAAATTTTGGTTTTTATGTCATATAGTGTATAAAAAAATTTGTCTGACTTATTGAAATCATAATTATTAAGAAAACTGAAAACTGATATGAAATCTACCTTTTCTATTTGTTTTTTCACCTTTTATATTCAAAAAAATAAAAACAAAAAATGATAATAAACAAGTCTTAAAAACCCCAGGACCTATTAACAATCTATTTATTCTAATTTAATTCACAAATTTTTGTATGTGGCTAGTCACACGACGTGGCCAGCCATAATTTTATTTATTTATATATTTTTTTTAATACCACAACTCTTCTCCCTCCTTTTTTTCTTAGCTTCTTCTCCAAGCCAACTCACATATCACCAACAACCATATCTCTACTCCACCCATTTTCTCTCTTCTCTTTTCTTAGCTTCTTCTTCAAGCCAAACCACACATCACCAACAACCATATCTCTACTCTATCCATTTTCTCTCTCCTCTTTGCTAAATTGCTACAATTAAAGCCCGAAATTGTAAAAATTTGGTGTCAAATTGTTGTGAAAAACTGTGATTAATTATCCTTAAGATCATGAACAACATTTGAAGTAGTGAAATCGATGAGAACCAAAGAAATTTGAGCTCCTTTTCTTCGTGGAATCTCATATCGAACATTCTACGTCAAAAATTGTAGGGTGTTACTAGTTTGGTCAGGGGTTACTTGTAGGGTGTTACGTTACTGGTTTGGTCAGGAGACATGTAGGGTGTTACTGGTTTGGTCAAGGGGTTACTTGTAGGGTGTTACTGGTTTTGGTCAAGGGTTACTTGTAGGGCGTTACTGATTTTGGTCATGGGTTAGGTTACTTGTAGGGTGTTACTGGTTTGGTCAAGAGTTACTTGTAGGGTGTTACTGGTTTGGTCAAGGGTTACTTGTAGGGTGTTACTGGTTTTGGTAGGGGGTTACTTGTAGGGTGTTACTCGTGGGGTTACTTGTAGGGTGTTACTGGTTTTGGTCGGGGGTTACTTGTAGGGTGTTACTGGTTTGGTATGGGGCCTACAAGCAACCCTTGAATAAGTAACAAGTAACCATTGAATAAGTAATTCATACAAGTAACCTTTGAAGTCACTCATATAAATAACCCTTGAATAAGTAAATCATACAAGTAACCTTTGAATTAACCCATACAAGTAACCCTTAAAAAAAAAAAAAAAAAAAAAAGTACCCTTGAAAAAAATATATAAGTAATGACAGGGTAGAGTCGTATCACCTAATCAAAAGTATTACCTAAATCCTCTAACTAAAGTAGATAGGGAAGTAGGGTCGAATCCACAGGGAAACTGGTCTTTCTACTCCTAATTAATTAATATAGTCTAAATTATCAAGGTAACCAAATTGTTGTTATAATATGAAACTATACTACGAAGATTAAGTTTAAGGCGAAAATCAGATATAAGAAGGCCTAGGGTCACAGGTTCACCAATAATTAATATTCCGGGATAAAACATAACAATCAATCAATCAACATTGCACAAATAACATGATTAACAGGCTCTCGCAATTTATTAACCAGCATAGATCTAACAGGCTCTCGCAATTTACTAGATCTAAGTTCCTATTGAAAATAGCCTTTAATATCAAATTAACATCTGCTCGATTCTTCAATTCAATATTGCTAAACATTCACAATCAAATTACATCTGCTCGATTTATAATCTAATTGCAAAGAATTAAACAATTCAATAAGAAATTACCATGCAACATCAATAATCAATAATAACAAATTATCCCTTCATATTAATTATGGATCCCCATAAACCCTAGAAAAAGAACTACTCACACATAATTAAATCTAAACTAATCAAAGCAATAAAATAAAACATGATAGAAGGAATAAAATAAATAACTGAGATTAAGAGAAAAGAAATCGTTACCCAAGTAATCAGAATAAAGAGTTGAGTAAAGAACAAAGTATATAGTGTAGAGAGAGAAAATAAGCTTAAGTAGAGAGAGAAAATCTAAGAGAAAGAATTACAAAAGTAAAGGAAGAATAACGAAGTGTCAAAAAAAAGAAGATCCTCAACTTGCTTAACAAAAACATATTTATAATAAGCAAGAATCCTAAACTAAAACAAACTAAACGATGCTTAAAAGATCTATCAGAGACACGCGCCCGACCGGGCGCCACACCGCCCGACCGGGCGCGCCTTTTTGTTGCGATATAAGTCTTCTTTGCCCGATCGGGCGCGCCATCGGGCGGACCATCGGGCGGACCATCGGGCGGACCACCGGGCGGACCACCGGGCAGACCACCGGGCGGACCATCGGGCAGACACCCTTGGGCCGCTTGGACTCCTCGTTTAGGCTCGTAACTTGGCCCAAACCAAATATCCTCTTTGGGGCTTTAATCATTCGGTCCAAATGCCTCGTCTTCACACAAGTCGAGCCCTTATTCACCGGTTTGATTACTCTAACCGATCTTGGGCTACGAAAGATGGCCGTGCTCCTCCAATGCTCGTAGTTGCTCCATAAAATCCCGGGAAAGTACTCCAAAGGTGCAATTCCCTACAAAACTCAACCAAAACTACGAAAACACTAGAAAACACATATTAGTAATAAAAATGGCTCTAAAGAGCCAAAAACACTACTAATAATGACCAAGGGACGGGGGTAAAATACTACATAAATTAGACCTATCAAACTCCCCCAAGCCAAACCTTTGCTGGTCCCTAAGCAAAGAGCTCATCAATGAACATATAAAACATGCCTCAACCCAATAATCAAATCAAGCACAAACGATTCAAAGCAAATCTAATGAGCATGCTTGAATATCAATCAATCTCATTCATCTAATCACTCTTCCTCCCCAACAATTGTCAAATAGAGCAAACCACACGAGCATATAGAATTCAAGACTAGTGCTCACACACTCAACTCTCATTTATGTGGCGAGTAAAAGATGTACTCGATCGCTCTCCAACCACCTTTTTATGTGAACAATGCCCTCCCAAACTCACACACTTGTGTGTTTAAAAAGATAAGCACTCAACCTAATAGTCGACTCGGAATATGTCAATTCATAATTTGCATTGATAAACAACACTTTCACATCCACACAACTCTATGCACAAGGTCAAAAGGTCTTTTAAAGCTTGTAATGTAAGGCTAGGGTAAAGGGTAGGATAAATTTGGGAATATGTGAGAGAAAAGCCTTGCTAAAAGGGAGCCATATCCTAATAAACCCATGACCAAATATAATGATCATACACATCTCCAACAAAACTAACTCCAACACAAATCCACCAAATACTACTCCAAACAACATAAACAATCCCAACACTCACAATTTCACTCATAAAAATATGATAATATGGAACTAGAGTGAATAAACAAATTTTGAACTCAAAACTCAATTATTTACACTGAAACTCAACTTCTTTCTTTCTTTTCTTTTGATAAACCTTCACTTAGACAATTTGTACATTAAACACTTTTTTTTTCTTTTGCTTTTTCTTTTCATTTTTTTTTCTAGAAGTTCACTTTCTTTTTTTTTTCACTTTTTTTTTCTTGAACTTCTCTTTTTTTTTTCTTTTTCCATCACACTTTTATTTTTTCAAATATATACACAATAAAACTCATCAAAACAAAAATATGATCAAGAACAAAATACTTCTCACCCAAATTGTGCAAATAATGTGCACACTACAAACTCCCTCACCTCACTCACTAATAGCTCCCCCAAGCCAAGCTTGGAACTAGTAACCAATGGGGCAAACATGGCTTGTAATGTGGCTAAAAACAATAAAAGGGCACAAGCAACAACATGGGTAGCAAGAAGGGAACAAATGTTATAACAAATGTATCTAATATCGTCTGAAGGCTACCTAAAAGAATGAACGCCTTCGTCCTCCTCATGTGCATAATAGGTGAGTCATGAAATACTACTCATAGTTGCAAACCAATACTCAAATTCATTGACATACCAGGAACTAAACACACATTCCTAACCAAATCAACTAGTCAAGCACTATATTCACAAGTAGTTGGACAAAATTGACGCATGTTTAGGCATCCAAGCAATTAAACTTCAAATCATGACCAACAAGTCCACAATGCTTATCATCAATAACCAAGAATCAAAACAAATTTTCTCAAGTATGGGGGCATAGAGAAGCATGATTTACAATTCATTGGAACGTATTTTTGGATTTTTTACTTTTTCAATTTTTTTGTATTTTTCTTATAGGAAAGCAATAAAACTACACTAGGAAAGCAGTAAAACTACACTAAAAAGAGAGAGAGAGTGAAAGATATACCATATGAACACGAGAACCTCCCCCCAAGCTAAATCAGACAATGTCCTCATTGTCTTAAGGGGAAGCAAGTAGTCAAGGTGACTACTCTTCATCATCACCACATTAATGTCACCAAAGCCTCAAGATTGCAATGCATCTCTTTGGAACAAAATTGGGCAAGAAAGAAACAAAGTGTTAGTGGAAAAAAAATAAAAATTGAGTCAGGTGCACTATTCTGATCATAACTTTTGATGTATAATTGATAATTAAATGATTCCAATTGCATTGGAAAGTAGACTTGAAGAGCTTTCCAACGATAGGTCACACGCCTAAATCCAATAAGAAACACAAAAGTTATGGCCTGTCAAAGTTGAGCAGTTTTGCCGATCCGCTCTCGCGCCCGGTCGGGCATCACTCCGCCCGGTAGGGCGCCACACCGCCCGGTAGGGCGGTATAAACCCTCTAAATTCTCTTCGTTCTCGCGCCCGGTCGGGCGCCATACCGCCCGGTCGGGCGGTCGAAATGTCCGTACTCGTCAACTCTCGCGCCCGGTCGGGCGGTCATTCGCCCGGTCGGGCAAAATTGTCAATTTTTCACCCTTGCTCTCGCGCCCGGTCGGGCGGTCCTTCGCCCGGTCGGGCCCGAAGCAATGTTTGGTACGAGAGACTCCTTCTCTTTTTTTTCCAAATTTGACTAACTCTTTTCCTTCTAACCTGTACAACTCAATAACCTCATTAAACTCTCTCCTCTCTCCTCTCACAAGAAATAGAAAGAAGACTAAAAAAAACAAGAAAAATACGGGTTGCCTCCCGCAAAGCGCTGGTTTATTTAGGTCCCGCACGACCCTCTTACCACATGTCAGGAAGTTAAGCCCCTTGGCCTATCGCCTGGTCGGGTGGTTCTTCACCTGGTTGAGCAATTTTTAAACCACGACTCGGCTTCCTAACACGCCCTGTAAGGCGCCAATTCACCTTATTGGGTGGATCCTCATTGGCTTGAACTGGTGGTTCTTTGCTCTTGTTCGATTGAGAACCCTTTTTGACCATTGGTTGCCTCGATTTATCACTTTGTTGAGCTATTACAACACGATCTGGTGGAACTCTCACTATAGGCTCAGTTTCCGCAACTTGTGTACTCATTTCCACCTTCTCATCTTCAAAACCAAGACCTTCACAGTATAAGGCTTTCTCTATTGCGTCCACTTCCTCTTTCCATTGGTTAGTTGTACCTGTAGAAGATGCAACACACGATACCGCCTCCAAGGGATCTTTAACAAAAGCTTGGGGCTTATTAGAACAATTACCAACCACATCAATTTTATAACACTTCTCCTCTAGCATGGGGCTTTTAGGGGTATTATTCAAATTAAAAACAATTTTATCATCCCCTACTGATAGTGTCAATTTACCACATTTCACATCTATAATTGCTCCAGCAGTATTAAGGAAGGGTCTACCCAAGATAATTGGGGTATGCAAATCCTCAGCCATATCAAGAACAACAAAATCCACAGGTATATAAAATTTACCTACTCTAACAGGGACGTCTTCTAGAATGCCTATGGGGTATTTAGAAGAACGATCAGCCATTTGCAGAGTAATATTAGTAGACTTTAATTTACCCATTTTTAGCTTTAAACACACAGATAATGGCATGACACTAACACTAGCGCCCAAATCACACAATGCATTATCAATCATTAAATTGCCAATATGACAAGGGATAGAAAAACTACCGGGATCTTTTAGTTTGGGTGGAGATTTATTTTGTAGTACGGCACTGCATTCAGCAGTAAAAGCGACAGTCTCTACCTCACTAATAGACCTTTTCCTAGTCAATATTTCTTTCATGAATTTTGCATATGAAGGTATTTGCGTGATTAATTCTGTAAAGGGAACTGTTACCTGCAAATCCTTCACCATGTCAAGGAACTTACCAAACTGCTTATCCACCTTGGTTTTCAAATTTCGATTTGGGAATGGTAGTTTGATAATTGGTTGTTGCACATCATTACTCCTGTCTTGAGTTACAACCTTCCCTGGAGTTTTACCCTGCAATATAACATCAGAAATATTAGTACTACCCTTTAGCCCTGCAGGGCTAGGATTAATATCCCTTGGTATAAAGGAATCAGGATTAGCAATTTCTGTTGAAACAGGTTCATCTTCTTTGGGCATAGGAGGCCCATCATAGTGTGAACCACTCCTGAGGGTAATTGCAAACGCCTGATCTGTGGGTTGTACTGGTTGCGATGGTAGGGCTCCTTGTGGGCGAACCTGAAGAGCAGCGGCTAACTGTGCAATTTGAGTATCTATGACTTTATTGTGGGCTACAATCGAGTCAATTTGTGAGTCTCTACTCTCCATATGCTTTTGCATACTAGTTAACATCGCTCTAATTTCTGATAAAGCTGGGTCAGAAGGTGGTGGAGGAGTTTGCGGTTGGTTTTTCTGGCCAGCATTGGGATGGTAATATTTCTGCTGAGGTGGTGGTGCTGGTTGTTGTGGAGGTGGAGGTGTGGGATTTTGCACATTACTGCTCCTATAGGAAAGGTAAGGATGGTTCCGATACCCGGGATTATTATAGGTGTTGGAGTATGGGTTATTTTGCTTGATGGACTGAAAAGCATTGACCTGCTCCATAGAACTCCTACACTCATGTTCCCAATGACCTACAATTCCACAATTTTCACAGAAAGCATCATTAGCATTATTATCAATTGCAGAAACATTTGTTATTTTAGAATTAGCAGTAGTAAGGTTATCCAATTTCTGACAAATAGAGGTTAATTGAGATTGCAAAAAGGATACAAAATCGACGTGGTGTTTTCCCTTGTTTGCAAAACCTCTAGGATTCCCATATTGGGAATTATGGATCGCCATATCTTCAATAACCTGACCTGCATCATCAACATTGAGGTTCATAAACCTCCCATTAGCTGCAGAATCCAAAATTGCTCTAGAAGAATTTCCGATCCCATTGTAGAAAGCTTGTATCAACTGCCACTGTGCTAAGTTATGATGAGGGCACTCTCTCTGCAGGTCTTTGAATCTCTCCCAAGCTTCATATAGTGACTCATCTGGCTCTTGGGCGAAATTTTGAATTGCACTTCTCAATAGAGCTGTTTTCTCTGCAGGGTAATACTTGTTATAAAAATTCAAAACAAGAGTCTCCCAATTAGTAATGCCAAGTGCAGTTCTATTTAAACCATTAAACCACAGTTTAGCTTTTCCACATAAAGAGAAAGGAAAGAGAATCTCCCTTATTTGGTCTTGCGTGACCCCAGCTTGCCTTATAGTGTTACAATATTGACAGTAGTCAGCAATGTGTAGATTTGGGTCTTCACCCTTAGCTCCACTAAATTGCTTCCTTTCTATCATCGTGATGAACTGGGGCTTGATCTCGAATTGAACTCCCTCAAGATCTGGCGTAGGAGAAAGGTGGGGAAAATGCGCCAAAGATGGCTGAGAATAGTCGCTGAGCTTTTTAGGTGGATTTTCTCCCATCTCTAATTCTGATTCTGAAGAAGTGTCTGGATCACTAGAATCAGATGAAGGGTCTCTAGGAATTTCACCACCAGAACTCGCCAGTATTTGCTTGTATAAATTCTTTTGCCTATGGAAAGAGCGCTCGATCTCAGGATCGAAAGGAATGTAGCCTGATCTGGAACACCTGGGCATAAACAAAGAACTAGACAACAGATATGAGAACTGTCCCAAAAAACTTATGTTCTCCGGGACGAAGGAAAATAATCTAGACTACAAAAACAATTAGAAATAAAAAATATAACCGTTTCCCCGGCAACGGCGCCAAATTTTGACAGGGTAGAGTCGTATCACCTAATCAAAAGTATTACCTAAATCCTCTAACTAAAGTAGATAGGGAAGTAGGGTCGAATCCACAGGGAAACTGGTCTTTCTACTCCTAATTAATTAATATAGTCTAAATTATCAAGGTAACCAAATTGTTGTTATAATATGAAACTATACTACGAAGATTAAGTTTAAGGCGAAAATCAGATATAAGAAGGCCTAGGGTCACAGGTTCACCAATAATTAATATTCCGGGATAAAACATAACAATCAATCAATCAACATTGCACAAATAACATGATTAACAGGCTCTCGCAATTTATTAACCAGCATAGATCTAACAGGCTCTCGCAATTTACTAGATCTAAGTTCCTATTGAAAATAGCCTTTAATATCAAATTAACATCTGCTCGATTCATCAATTCAATATTGCTAAACATTCACAATCAAATTACATCTGCTCGATTTATAATCTAATTGCAAAGAATTAAACAATTCAATAAGAAATTACCATGCAACATCAATAATCAATAATAACAAATTATCCCTTCATATTAATTATGGATCCCCATAAACCCTAGAAAAAGAACTACTCACACATAATTAAATCTAAACTAATCAAAGCAATAAAATAAAACATGATAGAAGGAATAAAATAAATAACTGAGATTAAGAGAAAAGAAATCGTTACCCAAGTAATCAGAATAAAGAGTTGAGTAAAGAACAAAGTATATAGTGTAGAGAGAGAAAATAAGCTTAAGTAGAGAGAGAAAATCTAAGAGAAAGAATTACAAAAGTAAAGGAAGAATAACGAAGTGTCAAAAAAAAGAAGATCCTCAACTTGCTTAACAAAAACATATTTATAATAAGCAAGAATCCTAAACTAAAACAAACTAAACGATGCTTAAAAGATCTATCAGAGACACGCGCCCGACCGGGCGCCACACCGCCCGACCGGGCGCGCCTTTTTGTTGCGATATAAGTCTTCTTTGCCCGATCGGGCGCGCCATCGGGCGGACCATCGGGCGGACCATCGGGCGGACCATCGGGCGGACCACCGGGCGGACCACCGGGCAGACCACCGGGCGGACCATCGGGCAGACACCCTTGGGCCGCTTGGACTCCTCGTTTAGGCTCGTAACTTGGCCCAAACCAAATATCCTCTTTGGGGCTTTAATCATTCGGTCCAAATGCCTCGTCTTCACACAAGTCGAGCCCTTATTCACCGGTTTGATTACTCTAACCGATCTTGGGCTACGAAAGATGGCCGTGCTCCTCCAATGCTCGTAGTTGCTCCATAAAATCCCGGGAAAGTACTCCAAAGGTGCAATTCCCTACAAAACTCAACCAAAACTACGAAAACACTAGAAAACACATATTAGTAATAAAAATGGCTCTAAAGAGCCAAAAACACTACTAATAATGACCAAGGGACGGGGGTAAAATACTACATAAATTAGACCTATCAAGTAACTCCTAAAAAAAAATACAAGTAACCCTTGAATAAATAATCCATACAATTAACCCTAAAAAAAAAAATACAAGTAACCCCGGCCCTGAAAAAAAAAATATAAGTAACTCCTGAAAAAAAAAAATACAAGTAACTCTTGAAAAAAAATAATACAAGTAACTCCTGAAAAATACAAGTAACCCTGACAAAACCAGTAACCCCGTTATGCGCGTGAACAGTAAACCCGTTTTGCGCGCGTCAAAATCTGTTATTTTTACTGACTTGGCAGCAGGCCACACCGTGTGGCCTGCTGCACCAAAAAAGCTCTGAATTTAATTAAGCAAAGCTATTAGAATTAAGGCCCAATGAGTTTGACTACTTTTTCAATTAATAATACAACTAGTTCATCAAAACCCGTGCTATGCACGGTTTTACAATAATATTTTACTATTTGTTTATTTTTTTGAACGGACTATTTGTTTATTAGAAACTGTACAAGACGAATTATTAGAAATACAATAAAAAATATATTTAAAAAGTACAATAAACATTGTGATATACCATAAGATTAATCTCAATATCTAAATTACATTACAATTAATGTGAGACGGAAGAATTAATTAGATTTTAGTATCCGTAATATGAAAGCTACCCTTTTCTTAATAAAAAAAAAATACTAACTATTCATGTTATTCTGGTTGGGGAAAAAAAAAAATCTTTTTTGATGATATATTAATAGTACTCGTATTATGTAATTTGACCTAACATTTCATTCAATATAACTATATTTTTTAATTTTATTTAAATTATTATTGTTGGACGATATCACTCCCTAAATGTAAGGCAAAAACTTCTCCTTTAGATATAGTAAGGATTAGTAACACACTTATATCAAAAAAAAAAAAAAAAAGGTAAAATATTTTGGTGGGAAAATTTTTTATACGGTGATGACACGTGTACTTAGGGATAACTACGGGGATTACTTTAGTATTAAGTATAGATATCTAACTTTTTATTTCTAGTCGTTCCACTTTAACCATTTTTATTTTTTTTGGATGTTTCATTGCGGCTTGTACGTTTATCAATGTACAACTTTTACCGTTAATAATTATTATTAAGTATAAATATATTCTCGTTGGTAGAATTAATTTATTTATCAATACACAGTTTTATTTTTTTTTGTTAATATTTTTAGTTGTTATTAACTATAAATATTTTCCATATAATTAGGTTATATTTGTTTATCAATACACAATTTTAACGATAATAAAGTTACCAATAATATGTCTAGCAATGGGATGGACCACATATTGATAAGTAAAATAAGTTGTGTAATGTATACTCTGTGTAAATTTGACTCGGCTCGTAAAAACAAAGATGGCGAGTTGTCGTGTCCAAGTCCTCTACTAAAGTTGACCATAGAGGTGTTGACTTACTTGACTATAGAGGTGTTGCCGTGTTCTCTATATTGTTGCGAATATGATAAGGTACTAAGGGTGCGAATTGGTCTTAAGCTTGTAAAGTTGTAATGACTTTCAAGTTAAAATTCGCGACCTACTAATTATTGTAATGCAAATTTATACTCTTACATCAATAATACTTTGAAAATTATCGCGTGTGAATGAGAATTAACATTGTGTCTCTATTAATTATCTCATAGAAAGTCATTTTAACATGATCGTAGTAAGCAATAAGCATATCAAAATTGACTATTACTTTGTTCGTTAGCATGTTGTCTATGAAGCTCTCACTACTTGTACGAGCCTATTCTGTTCAGCTTAATTTCAGTTCAACCCAGCTTCAATCAGTTCAGTTCAATTTCTAATTTCCTTCTCTCATAAATAATTCATTTCAGTTCAATTTAGTTCAACCCCAATTAGTTCAGTTCAGTTTAATCGTTTCAGTAAATTGGAACATACCCTATGAGTATGTACCTACATAGATTTATATAAGTCGTTGATATTTTCCCTAAAGAACTTTCTAGTCCGCAATTGAATTTATATGAACCAAGGTGTGGTAGAGAATTTGATGTGGATAAATATGAAGTTGAGTGTTGATTAAAAGGATGTTAGTTAATGAAAACAAGTTATATCTTCCAAAGTTTACTAATAATGTTGAGAAATCATTTTAGGTAGTTGTTTTCTTAGATAAGCTTTTTACTTTCTCCACACACAAGAGACTAGAAGTGTAGATAAGTTTAAAAAACAAGATGCTCCTTTATCTTTATCTGTATCTCCAATGATTCTTCTTTGAGTGATTGTTATAAATGATTCTCAAATTTGGTCAATCCGAGGGTGTCAAATATATAAATATTTACAAGTGGTCTATCACTGACGACAAGCCTAATCCACCCAATATTACAAGAAAGTTTAATTTATTTTATTTTTAGTTCCTTACTAATTAATGCTAGAATAATTATATAGCCAAGAAAACAGTGAGTTAACTTTGCTCAGCTAATATATTACTAGTAGAATTTTAAGCTTTCCCATCCCAACAGTGTTTTTTTTTAATTTTTTGTTATTTTTTTTTAATTTTTTATATAGAGATAGGCATGGCCGAAGCAGCACATGAGCAACTCAATTTGGCTCAAACAGTTTTATTGTAAGCATGACATGACATGACATGACATGACATGAGAAGCTCATCAAAGAGTGGACTATGGATCGCACATAAAAATCTTTTTTAATATTTAGCACAAGCATGAAGGCTCAACCCACTCATTTTTAACCAACTAATAAAATAATGGGTTTTTCTAAGCTATACCCCTAAGGTAGTTGAGTTTCTAAGTTGTACCCATGCTTTTTCAAGTTTTTAAGTCGTGCCTTCAACTTTTTATCAATACTAAAATGTACCCTTATTAGTTATTTAAAAGTTAATTGAGAGTGTGATATCATGGTTTTAGTTTTTGTTATTAGGGTTGTTGTGGTTAAGATTTATTTCTCGTATAATTTCCTTACCTTTTATCATATATTTATTAAATTTATAGTTAACTTTAGATGACGTGGAAGTCCCAATGAGGGTACCATTCATTAATGGTAGTGAGTTGAGGGGTACAACTTAGAAATTTAAAAAAGCATAGGTATACCTTAGAAATTCGACTACCTTAGGGGCATAGCTTAGAAAAACCCTAAAATAATTAATAATTGTTGAGAAGGTTAGACGCGCACATGACTTATCAGGACACGACTAATGGATTGTGATGTATATGAGCCTCATTTATGAAATATCACACAAGTTTGACATAACACTGCATGTATTTCCTTAATTAGTGTTTTAAGGATAATTAGCTTTACCAGGAAGACGTTTACACATGACTCTTGTTGTCAACTTTTTTTACATAATATATAAATGTGGTTGTGAAAACCTTTTCCTGCTACTCCGTAATTAGTAAGAAAAGAATAGTGAGAATTGAGCTTTGAGCCTCATCATCACAAGTCATAACACATAATTCTCAATGACATGATAATATAAAATTAAGGAGTAGTAATTTACCTTTTGTACTACATTTAATTTGATTAGACCTACGTGGCTACGTACTAGATCTAATTGCCACTAAAGTAAATTATATTATCAATCAAGTTAAATTGACTAATGTCTAAGGTTGCAAAAGCAACACATGTTGACCCACTTTAGGTAGTTAATAATAAAATTTAATAGTTAATCCATTGTTTAAGGATAGAAGTAAAGCTCTAAATGGTCACTATTCACTAGGAAGTAAAATTAAAAGGAAGATTTCACCAAAACTAAAAAACTTAACTATTAAAGGGAAGATTATTATCTTAATGGTCAATAATAATCACCCAACAAATTATATTCTCTCACATGGAAATTGTAGTACACACGGTTTTTCGGACACTTTTATAGCAAGTTTTTCTATGTGGGACCCATGCATGTCTTTAATAACAAACGGCCCATTTCTGTTTTATTGATAACATTGAAATTTAGGTTTATGTCACTTTGCAACGTGATCAAACGTTGTTGTCAATGTTGTACTACACTACTACGTAGACTTGTAGCACAATTTAGCAAAATTAATTGATTAATTATAGGGTGATGATCAATTGCTAGCCATTTATTCTTTTCACATGTACTATATCTTTCTACATATTCCTATTTTTAGCTATTTTTAGGAATGCATATTTTGAGACTAGTTACTATAATTACAATCATCATCAATATAATCTTGTTTCTTTAGGTGTGATTATGTTTCTTGAGGAACAATTTTGATCGGTTCAAATTCTCAATGATTGATTCTTTAGCGATGTTTGTTGAAAGTTGAAACAGATGCATAGAGGTTTTAAGCTCAAAGTAAGCTTCTCGGAGTCTTTTGAGAACCTTGAGAAACATCTCAAAGCCTAATTTTGTCAACTTGAAAATATTCACTAAAGACTAAATATGAAGGTTATAATACAACAATTCAGATAATTTTAAATAGATTTCAAGATATGATATTAAAAACTCAAGTGATTTTAGGGGATGCATCTTAATAACATATAATGTTGTTTGAGATCATATATAGTTACTAGTCAGTCGCATAAAAGCTTATTGCATGTGAAGTTGGGTTGACTTAATTAACTTATAAGAGGTATTAATTCTGTTTAGTATTCTATCTTACCTAAAAACAAAATGTAAATACATGTTTCCATACATTTAATTTCAAGTGCAAATTAACTCTTTGATATGATATGCATGATTGCATAGCCCTTGTATTGTTTCCATGCCACATACCTTACTACTAGAATATTTTAACATGACGAAAGAAAGGGAAAGCGGCCAAAAGAGGGTGGGTAAACCAGAAACTTGGAAAGGAACAAATGTAGAATCATTTAGAAGTTCTTTGATCAAATTAAATTTGTGTATAATATATAGTCTTTAAATTAAGGTAGTTGTTATGAGATGGAAGCTAGATAGCTATGTGATGATGACACTAAATAAATTTTAGTCATCTTGATTAAGACAAACAATAATGACTATGCTAGGGGCTAGCTAGGGTAATCAACCCTTAATTTTGTCCTTAATATATGTTCATCAATACATGATTACAATGACAAACAAAGGAACATGAATAATTGATTGTTGGTGATCGTGGATATTGAAACATTTGATTTTGATCAAACATCAATCTCTAAGTTTATGTTTGATGATAATAATAAATTGAACAACAAATAAAAAGATTTTAGTATAGTGTAGGCCATTAGTGTACAAGAAGGGATTATCTATTCTATGCGGGATTATCTATTCTACGTACAACTTTAACACCCCGTAATGATGGATCCTCGATCATTTACCATGGCGGGCATGCATAGTCATGAGAAATGTTAATTAACGTAATTAGTAGCTATGTTAGAAGTGCTAAAAACGTATAGGTACTAGAAGTGACAAATTATAGACTTAGGGTATGTTCATATTTACTTAATTTCAGTTCAATCCAGTTCAGTTAAGCTCCAATCAGTTTAGTTAGTTCAGCTTCAATCAGTTCAGTTTAGCTCCTAATTTTCCTCTCTCATAAAATATTCATTTCAGCTCAGTTCAGCTCCAATCAGTTCAGTTCAGTTCCAATCAGTTCAGTTCAGCTCAGTTCAATAAATATGAACAGGCCTTTGGGCATTCAATGATATGATCTAATAAAGTACTCCATGCATATACAACTATATTACAGTATTGGATTTGCTTTCTCCTATACACTCGACATTGACATTATAACCTAAGGTTCATTTTTTAAACCATATTCTTCAATCAAAGGAATCAAAAGTATATAGTATAGTGTAAACAAGCAATCTAGCATCTACCAATTTGGTGGGTCAGGTAATGTTAGTGTCAATTACAAGTTTCTAAACTTATATTTTTCCTACCAATAGTTTACTAACATTAACTTGTAGGGCCATGTAACAAGATTAAGACCTAACTATTGTCACCTTTTCGTGTAACACTATCCAATTGTATTTTTTTTTTTTTTTTTTTTTTTTTGCTTTTGCTTTTGGCGTCGCCAAGTTTATTTATATACAATCCTAAGTTGAAAATTATTGGATTAATTAAGGTGATTATTATTAATTATTATGTATGAAAGTGCTAGCTTGGATGTTTAACTAACGACTTAATCTATTACTTGGTTGTTTGGCCCCAATTAGTAAAATATCATATCTTAATGTAACGACCACATTATATTTAATTTAAGATTATGGTAATCTTATACATGTATTTTTAATAGGCATATGAGTTGAAAGTTGGAGGGGTCCATGCAAATGTAAGAGAAGTAAAGTCATTCTAAGCAAAATTTTTGTTGGTCTTGTTTGGTGCCACGTTGTAGTTTGGTAAACTTCAAACACCTCCCCTTCCTCTTCATCACAACCATTTCGGTTTATGAATTTTTAAATGGTTGATTAGTGTTAATGGCAAAATCTTGTATGAGACGACTATCACTTAAATTTTGTTACTGGTGTTGGAGGTGGATAGGGAGTGGTGTGTTAGGATGGATAAAACGGTGCATACATGTAATGAATCATCACAATATTTAATGAAAAACAATTATGCTAAACTAATATGTGTATTTTAATCTTATGATAGAAAATAAATTATATGAAGTCGAGAAGATTTAAAAAAAAAAAAAATCTTTTAATCAAAATTTAGAGGCCATTTTGTCAAAAAAAAAAAAATAAAAATTTAGAGGCCAACTAGTATCATTTTGGATTTAAATCTGAAATAAAATTAAAGACTTGTGCATTATAACATATTAAATAAAATATTAACATTTGAAATTAAATTAAATTTGAACATTTGAAGTATTTAGTTTTAGAAAAAGTTAGCAACCAAAAAACGTGTATGTAAATGTAACTAAGTAAAAAGTAATTTAAAAGGGAAAAGTGAGTATACTCAATTGCACCCATTGGTTTGAGAAATGAGAGTTGTACTGTTGCTTATACTTTAACGTTTTTAAAGCTAAGAATCAAGGAATTCGTGACATTGTGACCTAATGCCCCATTTGCAGCTTTATTTCTTTCCTTTATTCTAACTTTATTTTAAAAATTATACCATTGTCTTCACCTATTTGATCTAGATCTACCAATCAATGTGTCACTCATTTCTTTAATTTTGTAATGTGTATGTTCATCATTATTATTTAATCCACTTCCTTAAATCATAATGTTAATTTTGATTCGTAGCAAATAAATTGGCTGAATTAATTTCATTGATGAACCAATGATTTATGCATCATAGTTTAAGAGTATGTTCTCATTAACTGAAATGAACTCAGCTAAACTGAAGTGAACTGAACTGAACTGGACTGAAATGAATATTTTTTAAGAGAAGGAAATTATAAGTTGAGCTGAGCTGAACTCATAATAAACGTATGTATGAGAACAAGCCCTAACACTGCATTGCATACACATACTACCTTTGTTCTTAATTTTCCTTAACAATTACTATAAAGTAAGCACGGTGCAAAACTTAAGAGTATTATCCAAGACATTAAGTGCCAGGCGTCGAAAAGGGACTTTTTAGTGTGTATCAAAGTAGATAGACGTGCTGTTCAAAGAGCCCATGACTTAGCCACTAAATGTAGGAAATATGGCTGAGGGCTCTATCTTGGTTTGTTTTCTCTTTTGTAACCATTGTCAAAAAAAAAAAAAAAAAAAAAGGTGCAAAAAATTTCACATGTTCTATTTAAATTTTTTAATTACTGCTCGTAGTTTACACTTAAGAAAACGCATAATCAATATACACTCAACTGAATCTAAGAAGCCTCTTCTCCTTTTCCTCCTTTCTCTCTCCAAAACCCTAGCCTCCATTGTTGAATTTTGAAGAGGCTTCCATCGATTTTAATCGATGGAAAGCCCCAATCCTTGTTTCTTTATTGCTTTTTTTAGGTTTATAATAATGCTTCCTCCTTTTGGGAGGAACTTTTCTCCCTCGAAAGAAAGGGTTTCCGATCTCCTTCGAAAGACAAGGGTTTTTCGACCTCCTTCGAAAGACAAGGTTTATCTCCTCTTTTTCAGGGAGAAATTTCTTAGTTTTGAATCCATGGTAGCACATCTAATGGATTGTCGTGAAATTATTTCGTTGGTGAAAAAGTTATCAAGTTTTCGAATACGAACAGATGAATCAGAAAAACATCCTCACGACTACAAAGGATCGTTAGATTGTCTCTCCAACAAGGCTATAATTTTCAGCAATATAAGCGGGAGATGCTCCGCAGTGCAAGATCTACTCGACGATCGTAGTTTTTATGAAGGAAAATTTTATTTGATTCAATATCTTATGTATTTGTTAACGACGAATCTCTATTGTAGATGTTGAATGACTTCTAATTAATGAAATATTTTTGCTATTCAAAAAAAAAAGAAAACGCATAATCATGCTTCAAGCTAAGTCAATAAGATTGAAAGTGAAAATAAAATACTAGTGAGTATTTGTAAGCAAAAATAAGGAAAGTGTCTACATTTGACTTCCAGATTATAATTTTTTTGGGGAAACATTGTACAAGTACTCTATTTATCTGGCAACATGCAACATTTCTTACTTTTCACCAATTAAGGACTTGTTTGTTTATAGATGTGTTTAAAAAAAAAAAAAAAGTTTGCTCGACTTAGGGTCTGTTTATTTTAGCTTAATTTCAGTTCAATTCAGCTCCAATCAGTTCAGTTCAGTTTTATTCAACCTCCTAATTTCCTTCTTTCATAAAATATTTAGTTCAGTTCCAATCAGTTCATTTCAATTTAGTAAATATAAACAGACCCTTAATATTCGGATCGTATAAAATTTCAAGTCCAAATTCGTAAAATATTATCGAGCTTATTGGACTAAATTAAAACGAGCTATTCAGACTTTTTCAAACTAAACTCAAATTTTGAACTAAAATATTGTAGATTTCTAGAATTGTAGATTGGTTTAGTGGACATGCCACATAATTTAAATAGGAGGCAAACCCTAGGTGAAACATTTTATCAAAAAAATGGTGATAAAAATGATCAAAAGTCACTATTTGTTCCCTCCAAGAATTTTCCTTTCCAAGCCCCATCCTACATTAACATATTGCAACTGAAATTAACGTATAGCAAGTGTTTTCTTTCGGCATTGGTCCACGTGCAAGCTTTCAAATACTTATTCGCAATAATTTACTTCCTCTATTTTTGTTTAAATTGCAACACTATTACCAATATGTAAAAATTATAAATCTTACATATTAAAATTGTATATGTCGAGACGAATATAACAAGATTACACCTGATTATATTTTTACTTAAGTATAAATCGTTGAACCTAGTCAAAATAAAACACATAATTAGTATAAAAGTCAAACTGTTGCAACTATAAATAAAAAAAAACGAAAAAAGTACTTAATAACAAGAATAAACAAAATCTATCATTAGAAAAAGGGATCATTAGAAATGAATCCTTTGCTCTGTATGTCTGCCATGCCCACACAACCACACTTTTTTCTAAAGCGTTAGGCCTTCTTTAGCAATTGACTGTTGGCTTTGGCTGCTGGCTGATTCTCCTGACCAGTCTGATCAATTGTTTGTATTGAATTTATTTTTTATTTTTTTTTAATAAAAATAACTTTTAAAAACATTGATATATTTTAATGCAAATGAACATTTTGGGACTAAAGGATCATTCTTTTAAGGACGAAGGTAGTAAATTTTAGCACATCAACATGTATAATGCATGTGTATGTCTTATCCCCAAGCATTAAGACAATAAGTAGATACATCTGTTTGATTTAATATAACATTTGTTTACTTTACCTATGCTAATACATCAATGCATGGTTAAATATAGTTTAATTACAATATTCGTCTGATTGAGGATTCAAGATTCAACGATGGCAGATTAGTTAATTTATATATAAGCAAAATCCAAATAATATAAATTAATGGAAGGATTATATACGTAGTATTTGTCTAGTTCCTTAAAAAAAATATAATTGTATATTTGTCTAATAATAAGGCTTATTAGAAACCACGATCCATAGTTCCATACTTATTAACTCTACAACAACAAAGCGACAAAATACTAAGACAATTAAGAACAAATCAAGTCACCAACTTTATTTATTTAACATCATTTTTGAATAAAAACTAACTTTATTTATTTTGTGTACAAAATTACAAATAACTTTCTTTATTATTTCAATTATGTTTCCAAAAATGAAATTCTTACGTAGCCTATTTACTATACTACGGTAACAGTTTGCGAAATCTACTAAAGGTCTAAAGATAAAATTCAATTCCAAATATTGTACCACGATCGAATCTTTTTATATAGTAACCATAATTCGTGAATCCAATAAAAATCCCGTCAAATTACCATCTATCAAATTAAAATTCAATATATCATAAATCTAGTCTCATCAAATATAACCCATATAAACTCTAATTTATAAAAATTCAATAAAATAACTAATATGTACTCGTATATCAAGTATCAATGAGATAGACTTGAACCAATCCCGACTTGTAACAACCTCAACAAGGGTCCATTATGATTATCTTCACCCATCAACAAACTAAATGTAACTAACATCATGAAATATAGGAAGTAGATAATAATTTTCAACGAACATTACCTCCCATCTCGTGGTTGACATAAATACCCCTATTCATCCACCTTCAAAAACTCTACTTTAGCCGGCTATTTGGACTCAAACTTTCTTTTTCCTTTTATAATACAAAAAAAAAAAAAAAAAAAACCTCTAAACTAAAATTCAAATTCAATACTCCGTATTTTTTCTTTAACAATGAAAACTTAAAAATCATCTCTTTATTTTCTCTCTCTTCTTCCTCCATTAATACACTTTATGGGACAAACCATAAATGAAGCCACCGGAAAAATGACACAACTTTGCCGGAAAATCGTCCGAGTTAACATTAGATGGCCGGAAATTCTCGACCGAGTTGCCGTTCTCCGGCGATTTTTCCGATTCATTTGGAACAGGATTATTGTTTGTTCTTGTTGTACTAGTAACTTCAAACCGCCGTCAACGGCTAATTACCGACGGCTTGACCGGCCAAACTCGCCGGAAAACGCTGTTGAGTTTGAAGTAGCTGATTTACGAAGTGGGTATGAGAGTGATTCTAATTTGGTTAATCTCAAAATTAGTTTGTTGGGTGATTGCCAAATTGGTAAAACTAGCTTTGTTGTAAGTTTTAATTTTTTGATGAATTTTTTTTGTTTAATTGATGTATTAATCTTGAATTAAATGTTAATTGATTGTATTTATTGATTTTAAGTTTTGATTTTTTGTTGTGGGTAGATTAAATATGTAGGAGATGAACAACAGAGGAAAAGTTTGCAGATGAAAGGGTTGAATTTGATGGATAAAACTTTGGTTGTTAAAGGAGCTCGCATTGCTTTTAGTATATGGGATGTTGCAGGTAATTTGATTTTTCGGGTTTTCTTGTCACGTTACTAGTTCAAATTACACTATCAATACGACTATTAATTTGCAGTAATATGATGATTTTGTTAATTTCAGGTGATCATGGTTCTTTGGATCATGTACCAATAGCTTGTAAAGATGCAGTTGCAATCTTGTTCATGTTTGATCTTACTAGCAGATGTACTTTGAATAGGTTTGTTTCTACTTGAAACTTTAATTATGCAGATTTTTATGATTGATTAAGTTTTCAAGATGCATTTTTTATGAGTAAAATTGATTGATTTGTGTTGAAATTTTGTGTATTTGCAGTGTAATTGGATGGTATAATCAAGCAAGAAAGTGGAATAAGGTACTAGATTTAAAACCAGAGCTTTCTTTTTCTTTTAGCTTTTACTTTTCCCCTGAAGTTACATTGCATAATTAGCCACTTAAGAGCTTGAATTTCAAAATATATTATAAAAAAGAAGTTAATAAAAGAAAGTAAACTAATTTGTGCATATTTTACTATATGGGTATATTTGGTCAAGTTATAAATATCTAGTACAGATAATAAAAGCTTATAAAATCAAATCAATCCTAATTTTATTGTACACTTAAGCGTAACCTTTGGTATCATGTGGTACACGTGCATGCCATACGCTACCTAATGTAATGTTGTCGAAGTATATATACAAGAAGTTGACTTGGAGACATGTAAATGAACATGGGTATATTACTAATTATGTACTTGTACTTAGAAGATGGGTATGTATATTGTCATAGTTAGTGGAACTCCATAAATGAAAATGAAGCTTAATTAGTAATGGCCATTCATTACTAAGAAAAAGATCTATTTTTGGGGGTTTCTCTCTCTGTTAGGTAGAATTAAGACAAAAGAGAATATAATGTAACACTTGAAATGTCTCTTTTAGCTAAGCTATTTAGTCTTCATCATAACGCTACATTGAGAAATGTCTATTTCTTCAACATACTCTTTATCTTGATAATTTTCATTAATTAAACTAGTTGAAAGGTCTTAATTTCAAGTCATTTGGTTGACCCACGTTTATTTGTACGAATGTTGTTTGTTCTATTCCAAGAATTTGACAACTTAATTACTGTATTTCATTTCAATCTTTTTCTAAATTGATTTTACTTGGATGGCTTGTGTATATTACTTTTACCCTTTAACCTTTTCTCCCCTATTATACTTTATCACTTGGGGGTAAAAAGCCAAAATGTAAATCAAGGGGTAATTTCGTAAATATCACAACTTTTCATTATAAATGGTCCTATAAATTTTGATTTTATATTGAAAATATCATGCTAACTGAGATTTTTTGATAATTTATTTGGAAAATTGTCACTTGATTTACCTATTTTTGTTTGCCAATAGACTCTTGGGTGTTCTCTTTAATTCGAGTGAGGACGTGAGGTTAAATGGTTAACAATTAGTCATTAAGCGGGAAAACAATTTATGTGACTGCTATATATAAGCATTAAATACACTTTGAAAATTGAATAAAATTAGGAATTCATGACAAAAACACGCGTAAATCAGTGTAATTAGTGTTTATATTTTGATGATTTCTTAACTTTTTACGATTTTTAAGTGTAAATTTAATGTTTATATTACTCTGTATTTTTAAGTGTTTACTAAATTTAATACTTACAAAGTATATTACTCTGTATTTCACTAATTAAAGTTTTTTTTTTTTTTTTTTTTTAAAAAAAAAAATAAAAATTGTCCATTTTCTTTCTTATGGTAGTTCATTTCAGCAATCCTAGAGACTTCTATTTTTTTTTCCAGTATGATAATAGCTTGATTTTTGCTTAATTATTTATTTATTAGGTATATAGATAAGGAGTACATTTTATTAAAATTGGTTCCAAAGAACAAAATATTCGTAAGTGCAACAAATTGATTAATATATGTTCCACGAATCATGAATAATTGCAGACAGCAATTCCAATACTAATTGGCACCAAGTTTGATGATTTTGTTAGACTTCCTCCTGATTTGCAGTGGACTATCGTCACTCAGGTACATTTCTACAAGTATTTTTTACTCACAACAAATAAACATAACTCAAAACTATATAGATCACTCTTTTATTGAACACTTAATATGTCTTACAAATTAAATATATTCGTCGTAATGTATGATTTTTGTTGGAGTTTCTTTAGTAAGCTCGGCCTAGTTTCCTTTCCTCGTCGATAAAAATAATTGAGGGTAACATGTATGATGTATCAATGTATGAGTGCATCTTCTTCGTGTGCGAGTATTTTATAATTAAAGGCCAATTGTTAATTTAAAATGAATGTGACACCTCTGTAAATGACTTTACCAGGGTGTGAACACCCGTGTAGTATAATTTGGATAGATTTGAAACATCTGGGAAATCTCTTACTACTTTTGTTAGTATTTTCTTTGTATCTTTATGATTTTGTCTTTTTTAGTCTGATGCAAGAAAAAAACACGTTAATATCCTTTTTTTTACAAAGTTGCTTTACTAGTTGGTTTTGTTTTGATTGCTTTCAGATTTACAGAGTATTGCTTTACTGTATTGGATGATTTGGATTATTACATGTAGATTGTATGTGTGAGTGTGTGACTGTGTAGTGATACGCCTAACACGGTGTGTGTGACTCATTAATCCACATACAAGGGAAGATAGGTAAATTCGTGAGATTTGATTATTGCTTAAGTGTATATGAAATCGTTTGATGATATATTGCTCAATGTGAAGGATTTGGTTCGACGAATATTGTTCAATCATAATTTTTACCATGTATGCTCGGATTATGATCCTTTTTACATGTTCTATACAAGGGTGATATCTAGTGTATCAATTGACATTATAATCTACCTTGTGTTTTCGATATGTTATACAATTAGGGTGATATTTGAATATCTCTAGTGTATCAATTGACATTATAATCTACAACCATGTGTTTTCGATATGTTATACAAGGGTGATATTTAGTGTATCAGTTGACATTATAATCTACCTTGTGTTTTCGATTTGTTATACAAGGGTGATATCTCTAGTGTATCAATTGACATTATAATCTACGTACCATATGTCTTCGATATGTTATACAAGGGTGATATCTCTAGTGTATCAATTGACATTATAATCTACCTTGAGTTTTCGATATGTTATACAAGGGTGATATATATCTAGTGTATCAATTGACATTATAATCTACCTTGTGTTTTCGATATGATCATGTATGTCACTATCTAAAATATGTTTAATCTTAGTAAAACCTTTGATCTCGTGTACACCGGACTAGCTAATAACTTGGTGATTATGGATCTGTTTTTTTGATTCAGGCAAGAGCATATGCAAAGGCAATGGACGCGACTCTATTCTTCTCAAGTGCAACTCATAACATAAATGTGAACAAAATCTTCAAGTTCATCATGGCCAAGCTCTTTAACTTGCCTTGGACTGTACAGAGGAATCTCACTATTGGAGAGCCCATTATTGATTTTTAGTGTAAAATTCTGTTTCCTTGTACCTTCTTTCACGTTCTCTGCCCCGGTCGGGGTGTCATCATGTACATATCTTCAAGATAGAATCATAGATACATGAACGAGGTTTAAAAAAAAAAAAAAAAGCCAGGAAAAAAAAGGGGGAGAAAAAAGACGCGTAAATGAGAATTTTGAATGTTTTGATCTACTAATTGTGTATGAATATATGATCATTTTGTTTGTACTACAAATCTTATACCAAAATGCATACCTCAAGAGCAAAGTGTATTAGAACAAGAATGAAATTACTAAATCGTCCACATACATGAGAGTGATGAGACTAAGAGATAACCCTTGACCAACACTATTGTTCAAGCTAAGGGAGAAGGTAACCCTCGCTCGACCAGTACTATACATACACACACGGCGAAGACTCTAGTTGCAGAGTAAAAGAAATGTTGGAGTCCATTTTAAAGCGAGGTTAGCTAGAACAAAAACTAAGGGCTTCGACGAAAAGAAGAAATACAGGAACTGAAAAAAGGAAGAAAACTAAATCTAACCACATATTTTTGATTATTTGTTCAAATTCACATAATTAAATACGTAATTTAAACTTTGTGACTTGAATTGCACAGGCATGAAATCTAATATATTAGTTTTAAAATGATAAGTTACTCGTATCTTTATTAAACGTACTGTAATTATTACTCTGCAGTTCTTTTTTAATAGAATGGTAAATTGATAATCATTCAACAGTGTTGGTTTTTGTCATAAATTAAAATTCAACTTATGTGTCTATCCTTTTTAAGAAAGTATTTTCTTGATGCTTACTTGTGGAAAATTTTAAGCTAGAATAAACCAGCTTTAACAAAGCCAAGAAATAAACTCAATTGTAAGTTTGTAACAGCTAGGTTCTCAAAGACATTATGTAAAAGTTCTGAAAATTCAAAGAAAGCTTATATTTCATCAAGAATATGAACTACATGCATAAAAATAAAAACTAGACTTAATACTAGAAGATTATTTCTTTCATCAAACCAAATAAAAAAAAAAAACTGTAAAATAAAACATCCTTAAATATAGATAATTATTCATATTTATTGATGAAGCAAGAACTAGGTTGAACCTCTTCTACTTTCATAGAACACTTTAGATACCACCATGTATCGTATGTCATCTATGAAATTTTCGTCGATTACTCACGTTCATTGACGATGCTAGGCATAGGCTGACGAACCTTTGTTACTCTCTACGGTTCATAGAGGACACCATCCTCAGAATAAACTTCAACCTTCACTTGCTTACGCTCTTGTGCAAGAACAAATCTTACGCCTTTAGCATACGCATATCCCATTTGATTACCAGCCCTCAAGACGAGTTTTTGTAAGACACCGGTTTGAGTAACTAAATAAGGCAAGAGATGCATTTCAAATAAAGTTGCTTGCATTCCTACAATCTCCACAATTTTCAACTTATTTGGCAAACATCCATTTATCGACGGTTCTACTTTAGCCCAATCTGTTACAGGAGGCACCACATGGTAGTAATCCATCTCCATGTCTTCCTGTTGGATAGAATTAATTTTAACAAAGAAATTAAACACGTTAGATAAATTATATCAACATAATAAGTATAATTAAATTAAACCAATTTAATTGTAATAAATCGTACGAAGTATACATAATTAATTTTATCAATCCATTTGTATAAAAGTTTCAAGAATATACACAAAATTTTAACAACAATTTTTATAGCACACTGCCTCCACAAATTAATATTACAAATACGAAATTAAACACCTTAGATAAATTATATCAACATAAGAAGTATAATTAAATTAAACCAATATAATTGTAATAAATCGTAAGAATTAATTTTACCAATCCATTTGTATGTATAAAAGTTTCAATAATATACACGGAATTTTAACAATAATTTTTATAGCACACCACCGCCACAAATTAATATACATTATACTTGATCGTTAAGTATTTCTCACATATTAAATTAGTTACTAGCATGAATTTTTTGATGATTAATTTCATTTCAAGAGATAATGTAATGGTTTTTTTTAAGAGTCTAACGCGATTATTATTTTTAAATAAAGGCTTCGATAATAAATTCATAATTGAGGGTCGGAGAGTTGTTGAAAATATATTACATTACCCTGAAAATCTCATGGTCTCCATGCTCGAACCGGACTTCCTCTAGCAAAGGGTAATCATCTAACAGCATACATATTCCACGAAATTCCGATTCATCAAAAGCTGTTTTGATGGTTAAGTTTTTTGCGCGGTTTTGTCCAAGAGAATTTAGTTTCACCCCATCAAAAGAAATCACCTACATGGTAGAAATTAAAATAAAGTTAATTAATTATTACATGAAAAAAAATAAATAAATTAATAGAAGTTTTTTTTTTTTTTTTTTTTTTTTTTTTTTTTTTTTTTTTTTTTTGAGAGAGATTACTCGAATAAAAGATGGTAAAATAAAAACAATATTATTTTAACAATTAAAAAATATTAAAAGTGACAAATGTAAAAATTTGATGGTTGAAAGATAGGGTGTTGTACCACATGACATGGCACGTACGATGTACAACAACTGTTGTCTGTTGATGGTTTTTTTTCCAAGTAAAATACTAGTTATCATAAGAGAACGTTATGTTATGACCCATTTCACATTTTACATAAGCATCTTACTCAAACAAATGCATAAAACTATACCTTTACAATTTCATTAAATATGTCACATTAAAGCAGAAAAAATCGATTGACAATTCAATTAATTGAACAATAAGTACTAGTCATGATGAGAACATCACAATTATATCAAATTTGATTAATTATTTAAAATAGAGATTAAAATGATCCTAGAATTTATTTTAAAAAATAAAAATAAAAAATTTACCTGAACGACGTAACTATCAACAATCAAAGACCTTGCAAAGTAGAGGCTATGAAGAAGATTAGCAATCTTCAAACCATCTTCCAAATCAAACATCTCGACGAGGCCGAAATCTAACTCGGCAGTCTCCAAGTTTTCAGACACGATGACACCAAATTGTACAACTTTGCCACTATACTTGAAATGAGTAAGATTTGGTGCAACAATTGTTAAGCTTAACAAATCAACACATTGGTCCACAACAATCGTCTTAAGAGTGTTGGATTGGATATCATAATGTGTTCCTTGAAAACACTTAGACAAACTTAAATTTTCGAGTAATGGACAACTTTGCAACATTAGCCTAAGCTTTGTTGCGCTTATAATTTCAATCCATGCTAAGAAGAGACTTTTTAAGGTTAGACCAATAATCGCGAAATTGTTCATGTCAAATCGACAAGAAGACAATTTTAAGGACTCTAAGAGGGTGTAATTGTAGACATCCACCGGAAGATCAAACCTTTCAATGAAATCATTGTTTAAAGGGAGTCTGTCTTCCCAACTTGGAGGAGAAAAGTCAAGTTCTAGAGACTTGGGGTGGCGATGAAGGGCATGCCTTACAAGGTTCGCAATATTCACTGGCGATGAGATATATGGTGCATTGGCAAACCACTTCAACCCAACTTTTATTAGATAATATAGTTGGTAAAATTTGTTAACCTCCCTCATATGATCGATATTTGGGTGTTGTTCATCAATTCCCCGTAAGAGGGTTGAGGAAAAGGCGGTCGTTTAATTCGACATTAGGCTGGGAAAGCCATAACCTGCGCCATGGCTTTCCCAAGACACTTGTCCTAGCAGCCTCTTTGATGGGAATAAGCGAAAGTATGGTGATGAGAATTGTCTCCGGGAGAAATGTGAGACGATCTTGAAAGGGGGCCATTTTCAAGGCGAGAATAAAACTAAAGATTGGAGAAGAATCGGAATTTGGGAGAAGGGAGAAGAGATAGGGATAGAATGAATGCTTTTAGTGTAGCGAAAAGGAGGTTTTTAGGTGCAATTTATAGGAAAGAAAATGTATGTAGTTTTTGCATGAGATATCAAAATGTCATATCCTTGATATTGATGTTGCTTCACAACAATGAGAATAATACAATAAGGATTCGTTAACAAAGACAAAAAGGAATGTTGATGTCCAAATCTTTTACTATTTTTGTTCGTATTATTGGATGAATGTACACTGAATATAGAGCGCTTCACACTATCACTAATGGAAATAGTGTGGATATATTAGACCTAGGAATAATTAGCGTATTTAATTTATAATTTTGAAGAATAATGTCATTAATTTCATTGAACCATAATTGTTATTAACCTTATTTATGATTCTTTCCATGGTGGATTAATGTCAATTAATTTAATTAGGTTAATGGGCTTGGCAATCCATAGCAAAAAAAAAAAAAAAAAAAAAAAAAAAAGGTTATTGAAATTTTGGCAAACTTTTAAAAGTTAAAACTCAGTTGTAACGAATTATTAGAAGTTTGCTCTCCAAAAAAAAAAAATTATTAGAAGTTTATTTTTTAAATTAGTGGACTTTTAGGGCCTGTTCACATTTACTGAACTGAGCTGAACTGAACTGATTGGAGCTGAACAGAATTGATCTGAACTGAATTGAGCTAAAATGAATATTTTATGAGAGAAAGAAATTAGGAGCTGAACTGAACTGATTGATGCTGAATTGAACTAAACTGAAATTAAGCTAAAGTGAACAGGCCCTTAAAAGATAACATTCAATTTAAATTTATGAAACGAATTTATGAAATTGAAGTTAAGTCTTAATTTTGACAAACTTTTAGAAGTCACGATTTAATTAGAGCGAATCTAAATCATCATAAAAATTAAGATATGATTTTAACGAACTTTTAGAAGTTAAGATTCACTTTTCACAAAGTTAATTATGATTCAATATTAACAAACTCATGAAAACTTTTGTAAGATTTGATTTTAACGAACTTGTAGAAGTTGAGATTTAAGTTAAACGGGCTTTTAAAAGTTAAGATTATATTCATTATTAACGAACTCATTAGAATTGTTAATAAGATTTTACTTTAACGAACTTTTAATAACTGATGTTAAGATTTAATTTTAACGAACTTTTAGAAGTTGAGATTTAGTTTTAATGAATTTTTAAAAGCTTACTATATATGTTAAAATTAATCGTTACTACATAATACATACTAGCCGGATTGAAAGGCAAATTAATTACCTAAAATACAAAATATATGTTTGCCGTAAATCTATATATGTTAAACGAACAGGTTTTTCCATTATTATATTCTAAGTGATAATTGGATTTTTAGTAATTTTATGAAGATCTAACATGCTATACCTAGGAAGTTGAATCCCTCCATCTTTTTCATTCTATGGTTACATTTTGACTTTGGTTTAAAACTTTGAAAATAAATATATATTATATAAAAAATCAAAACCTCTTGCCATATTATGTGGGATGTTGTTAGATCAATTCATCTTGTAACGAATTTTCAAAATATCATTCTTTAGTATTTTTTTAATCAAATTTCCTCAAATATATGCATTGGAGATTGCACAGGAAAATCAAAGTGTAACCATAAAATAGAGACGAAATAATTTATATACTTCATATAAGGAAAAGTACTTTTTTTTTTTGGGGAAATTAGAGTAAATAGCTCAATAATTGAGTGGGAATCATTGAGGATAGATTTTCTGAAGTCAATTTAGCAACTAATTTTGGCAACAAATTTTTATAATGTTGCTAAATAGCAACGAAAATAATTTTTTTCATTGTCTAATTAAAATCGACATTTTATGCTTTACTTTTTAATAATTAATGGCAATGTGTTTTTGATTTGTTGCTGTTTAAAACAAATTGTCTTACTAGTTGTTACTAGATGACATCATATTTTTGTCTTGTTTCCATATAGCAACAAACTATGACAACTGATATTTTATCTGTATTGATTTAGAAACAAAGGCAATGAATTTTTGAATTGTTGCCATTAGAAACAAGTCGTCTAAACTATTGTTGCTAGATGAAAACATATTTTTTAGTTGTTGTCATTTCTCAATGTCAGTTAATGACAACGAAATTTTTATTTGTTGCCATTGGAGATACTATTTGATTATTGCAATTGGAAACAAGTTGTGTTGTTACACTTTGTTGTCAATCTATATGTAGGCCATTTTTATATTTGTTGCCATTGGAAATACTCTTCTTATTATTTGTTGCTATAATAACATCAAATAGAGACGAATTTCAATTCCGACTCTAATTTAGAGACGGATTTTTGATTTCTCCCTAATCTTTCGTTAACTTATTATCAATTATGTGCATTGAAGTAAACAAATAGTACTTGGTATAGTTGGTAAGAGTTTCACCATGTGACTTTGAGGTCACAAGTTAGAATCCTACTGTAGACACTTACTTTTGGCCTCTTTTCCTGACAGAAAGTGCTATGATGTTACAAAAACCCGTTCTTCATGCTAGATCAAAGTTGAAGTGTTTATGGACTACGAAATGCATTATGAAGTAAGTAAAAACCCATATTTGAGACCAATTTATCTTAGATCCTTTTCCGATTACTAATTAGGCCTAAAAGGTGCTCATACATGTTTAAACTTGATTAATAACGGACCCAAATGCGTTAAATGCAATGATTTGATCCAATAGATTTTACATTGTTGATAACCGAGCCAAACAGATAAACCAAACATCATATTTCCATGCATGGCCTATACAGATTGATAGCCTTTTCAAAGAGCTTTCCAACGATATACTATAAGTCCAATTTTGAGCTAAAACGAAGAAGTTATGATCAAAACACTAAACTGGGCCCTAAAACCAACACCCTTGCACTCCAATAGCCATATCTTTTGATCCATAACATATTTTAACCTAATTCTAATGGCATTAGAAAGTAGACATTCAGATCTTTCCAATGATATCTCACACACCTTAATCCAACTTTACAATCAATAGTTATGGAAGTTTTAAAAACGCGTTTTCGTATATGGCAAACCGCACCGAGCGCAACTCAGTGTGTTGCGCACGCCTGGCGCACGCAAGTCATTGAGATGCGCGCGACACCCAGCGCAACTCAGAGAGTTGCGCACGCCACCTGACGGCGCGGCTCTAAAACCCTAAACCTAAAGTCCTACGCCTATAAATAGGGGTCTTTGTTCAATCCTAAAGGAGACGAAGAAATCAGAATTCTAACCCTAGCATTCTCAAAACCCTAATCTCTCAAGTTCTCTTACTATCATACTACTTTTCTTCTCTCTCCCCAAATACTTTCCAACTCTAATTGAATCCACTGAAATTGTAATACTCCGTATTTTTATACGTATTTTCCTAATTAATTAATTAATTATTATTTTCTAAAAAGGGTATTTTAGTAATTTAACTTACTATTTAAATCTTGGAGCCAAAACGATATTTGAATTTTGGCGCCAAAAGTATTTTAAAGACAAATTATTATTTTGGATAAGATTTATTATCCATTTATCCTATTTTAAAAACCGGATTATTTATATATTTTGGATATTTTAATTAAGGCAAAAGCTATATTTTATTACTATTTTAATAAGTCCGAAAATCCCATTTATTTGGCTAATAAATTTCGGATTTTCCTAAGAGAAAATCTGATTTTATTAGTTAAATTATTCGTTGAATATTTGGTATTTTATTATTTAATTATTTATTATAATAAATATTATTTACACAATTATTTTAATTCCTTAAAACTAGCAAAATAATTTCCTAAAGTACTAAATAGGAGGGCCGAAAATATGAGCTTAGGAAAGCTCAAAAATTTCGGCCATCCTATGTAGATTTTGGGAAAAATATTTTTGGTAAATTGTATTTTTAATTATCTCCTTAAAATCTCCTATTTTCCTTAAATCTAATTCTCCATCTTTTTAGTATCCAATCATTATATTTTCTTTCCATCTATTTTTCTTAATTATTCCCCAAGTAATTCCAATTTCCTTAATATTTTTCATGACAATCATACCTTCCATATTCAATTATACACAATCTCTTCAATATCAAAACTTTCCTTAAATCTTTACTCACTTCTCCAAGTAATCCCTTAAACCCTACTTACCATAATTCTTCCCAAATTCTCTTACCATAATTCTTGCATGAGCTAGCCTATAAATACCCCTCCATACCTCTCACATTCTTCACACCAATTCTCTTCTTTTCTTCTCCTCTTTTTACACAAATCATCCCGTTTATCTTTGAAGCCAATTTTCGGGCACTTCTGGTCAGTTTTTGGGGTATTGCTGTTTCACAGAAGATTGTTTCCTCTCGAAAAATCCTTGAGGTTAGGCTCAAGAATCACCCAATTCGGAGTTATATCGAAGGAGTTATAGCCTCTGCAAGTTCTGCCTATTCTTTCCAACGAAAATCCAATTCTTCTCTTTTCCTTGGTTTCTTATCTTTTCTCTTTCTCTTCTTTTATTCAATTATTATTATTATTATTATGGGGGATTTATAAAAATTATTATGAGTAGTTTTAATTATATAAATTAGATTTTTAATGATGTTTATGAAAATTAATTTAAAAGGTTCATGTACATATAGTTGGGGGTTTTTAATTTTATTGTTGTGATTATTTGTTAACCTTATATTAATTAAGGTTATATTTATTTGTAGGGTGTTTTTGATCAAGCTACTTGAGAGTTCTTTTGAAGTGTTTTTGGCTAAGCAAGGATCAAGGTACGTTAGGTGGCTAGATACCTTGAAAGTGATCGATTTGAATGAGCATGTTTGAATGATTTTATGGTGATTGAATTAAATTGACTTGAATTATGGTTTATGAAATAAATGTATGTTTAAAAGATTGGTTTTAATAATTAAATTGGAGTATTGATTTTTATAACATGTTTTGATTAATTAATTTATTATTCATGTTTAAAAAGGATTGGTTTTGAAAGCTTGTTGGATTTATAAAAAAAAAAGGGAGTTTGAATTATTATTATTAAAGGTTGGATTTATTGGATTTAAAGAGGATTTATTTAATCATTGAATTAAATTTATTATTTATGCTTTATAAGCATGATAGTAATCCCACTATGTGGATTTGGTATTTTGATAAGGCCTTGGACTTTGTATGACCGGGTCTTTCCTCAAGAATAGCCTTGTAACATAAGGAGACTAGCTTGGGGGGTGTGCACACTTGGGAGAGGAATTGGTTAAATTTGTTAAATTGGTTTTAAAATAATTGGAATTGGTTCTATTGATTATTGGGATTTGGATATTGAGACTTGGTTTTGAATCATGAGTTTGGAATTATTGGAATAATTATTGGAATTGATTTCAAAAGCATGTTTGCAAATAAATTGAATTTAATTATCTTGCACTTACCGTACTTAGCATATTTTGCTAACCTGTATTTCTTATTTGTTTTGGTTCGCCCTGTTTACCGTAATGGTAAGCAGTGTTATTTCAGGTGGAGTGAATAAATTGATGCATTGGAGTCCCGGGATTTGGTTTCACTAAGTTAGGAATCTTGGTCTTTGTATCTATTTTTGAGTACTCATAACATTGGTTTCTATCTATAGTTATTATTAATAAAGAAGAGTTTTGAAGTTTCCACTGCATAGTATGGTTTTGTTAGTAAGTTGAGTAGCCTTGCGTAATCACGCGGCGGTAATACGCCTAAGTCTATCTCTACGGTATAATTATACGTACTATACTAGTATTTCCGTAGAGGGAGATTTAGGGGTGTTACAGAAATCCTTGGAGGTACGAAGAAGAAAGAAAGTCCATAAACGCATTAAACGGAGATTTAACATAAAAGAAGAACGGTTAGTTTTCTGAGCACTTAGATAAATCACTTTTCTTTTATTGTTTAAATAACTTTAATTGAATAAATAGTGTTGTTTGATCACTTTAAAAAAACTTTTAATTAATTTAATTCACATAATATTCTTGTGTTAATCGAGACTAGAATTTGAATAATTAATTGATTGTTTTATCATTTAAGTTAAGGCATACATTGTTTATTTCTTGTTCTTTTCACGAATTTGAATAACAAAAGAATAATGACTTTTGCAATGTAATTCCTACGTGATTAGTGCTTGTAAACTAACTTAGTTTTTAGGAGCCACATTGCATATATTGTTTGGTGATGAAATTGTGAAAAAGGAAGAGCTAGTAGAGGCCGCACTAGGGCTAGAATAGCGATTCCTCCCTAAAAGGAACGTTATTTTAGTACTCTCGCTCCCGAACTCATTTCTGGTACACGTAGATCAATTTGGGCATGGGTAAACTTACGATTCGTCTCAAATTTCCCTTGAACTCTACTTGGGAGAAAGGTATGAACGAGGTTTATGAGTTTTCCTAAAACTCATTGACGACTCCTACTTGTTTCTTACAAAAAGAGCGTAATGATAGAATCAATTCTAATTCAAGGTCCTCCAAACAGTCAGGAATTCAAATCCTAATACACCCTAACAAGTGTAAAGTCCTAGGCTTTTAAAGGGCCATGAGCATTTAAGGAGAAGGATCCTCTACGATGGGCACACCCTCCTTACACCTACCAACTCCGATTCTTGAGACTGGAGATTCAAAGAGCCATACATGCAAAGACTAGCGAGTTGATCTGAGTGAGGATTGGTAAAAGGATCGGGTTGAACTGAATAGCTAATAAAGATCAAGTTTCGGTCTCGTAGTGTTGATAACAAACAATATTAATGATTTGTTGCTATTTTTAGGAACCAATATTAATAATTTGTTGCTATTTTTAGGAACCAACATTAATAATTTGTTGCTACTTTTAGCAACAACCAATGGTAATCTGTTGCCAAAGTTGGCAACGAATGTACCAAGAACAACAACCATCATGGAAACTATATTTAAATGCATGCATTTTTGGAACAAAATTGTTTTGCAACTGGTAGCCAAAATTCCATGGTAACAAGCCTTTTAGCGACAACAAATTTTCGTTTCCAACCTGTTCCTCACTAGAGTTGGCAAAGGATTTTAGGTGACTAACAACAAATTTTAGTTGTTGCTATATTTACTTAATTTTGTAGTGGTATAAGGAAAGATCTAGTTAATTTTGAGGCTATGATAAGAATAAAAGTAATGTAAAACAATGATATGACTAATGTAAAAATGTTCAAGTGGCTTGGGTCTGTTTACATTTACTGAATTGAACTGAACTGATTGGAGCAGAATTGAACTGAAATGAATCGAACTGAACTGATTGGAGCTAAACTGAACTGAATTGAATAGAGTTGAAATGAATATTTTATGAGAGAAGGAAATTAGGAGCTGAACTGAACTGAACAAAACTAAACTGAACTGAAGTTAAGTTGAAGTGAATAGACCCTTAATTTCAAGTGGTTAACTATCTGGGTGGATTAAAATTTTCGTATCATGTATCTCATCAGTCAAATAATCTCATTTTTATAAAAAATAAAATAAAATTATATGAAGCCCTTAAGTGTGATCAATAATCCTTTTACAAATTATGTGGTTTCAAAAAGAGAATGCTTGGTAATATATATATATATATATATATATATATATATATATATATATATGATAAGATTTATGTGGGTCTATTTATGTATGTTCATTTCATGTATACTACTCTGGTGGCTACCTAATGAGTTAAAAATGCTCTCCTAATTAGATAAACTTAAATTGAATGAATTATGTACTGCCACTTTTATTAACATAACAAATGAACATTGTGTAAATTGTGGTTACATATCATAGACAAGGATTATCCCAAATTCGCATTGTTAGTACTTAGTAGTTAAGGTTAGATCAGAAGGAGAAGAACACAAACAAAGGGTTAGAGGAGGAGGCTTGATCGCTTGAGTGGTGTGTTAGAGGAGAGAGAAATTTAGAGGTAGGAAAACGTGAATAAGTGTGAAGGACATGAAAACCTGGTAGAAAAAATGTGCAGTACTTTTTTTTAGTATGGTCCACCCGCTTCATCAGAACTTTAATTAGCTTTAACTACATCTGCCCATTCACATTTAAAAATGTATAATTCAAAACAAAAACTTTAAGAAAAATGTTAACAACTTTTTTGATAAGGAAATTGTTGACGGCCAACGATCCATGAATTAAGGCAATGATTTAATTAACTTTGAGAATTCGAACAAGGCCTTTCAAGTTCAGTTGACAAACTTGTACGCGAACTTGCAGCGCATATTTGCAGGATGAAGTTAATTAAGATCCTAGAATATAGAATAATTAACATTCGGTGATAATTCTCTTTACCATTAAGGACTCAAGAAGTTGAGAGCAAACACCAATCAACAACATTAGCAACAATAAACTTTAGCGTCTTAGCCCCATAATGATTTGGGATTGACTAACATAAATCATTATAAGAAGCCATTTGCAAAAAAAGTGAAACATAAAGCAACAATATTATTATTGATTAAACGGGAAAAGTACTAGTACATAAAAATTAAATTTGACAAAGTCTTCAAACTGAGTTTTAAGAGGATACTAATACTACCGAGTATATAATTACTCGGGACATTAAGGTACTGATAACATAACACTACTACGGAGTTTTCGGAGTATATAATAACTTGAACCATTTTCGATGATTTCACGCAGGTTATTGATGGAGCAAGAATCAGGTTGCTTGAACATCTTCTTTCACTGGCGTCCCTTCGTAGACGGCACCATCTTGAGAGATAACTTGTACCTTAAATTTTACTTTCCTTACCGCGGCAATATCTTTTACGCGGATAGCAAAATCCTCTCCCTCTTGATTAGCAGCCCTTAAGATGATTTTTCGTAAGGCAGTTGGACCTGCATATTGAATCAAATAAATTAACAGATTACGTTCATTTGGTGTTCCTTGAAACCCTATCATCTCCACAACTTTCAACGTCTTTGGTACACATCCTTGTGCACTTGGTTTCACTCTTTCCCAATATGTTGAAGGGCTCGTAGGCGTGTAGTAGCCACATTCCGCCATGTCTTCCTGTTCGACAAAATTAATTTAAACCGACATTAAAAATTGTATCTTCATATTTCAAATATATATGTGACTATTATTTTGAATGCAGTCTTTGATAATTGACTAATTAGTTGAGAGGTATTGTTACATTACCTCAAAAATGGTATGTTCACCGTGCTCAAATCGGAGTTCCTCCAGCAAAGGGGAATTGTCTAACATGATACGTATACCATCAAATTCCAATTCATGAAAAGCAATTTTTAATGTCAGATTTCTCGCTTGGTTTTTCCCAGGGTTTTTATCTGTAAGAGGAAGTACCTTCATGGTAGAATTTAAAATAAAGTTAATTACTCCGCATTTATTACATGAAAAAATAAACAACCAAAAGAATAAAAGTTGACAAAAAATAAAATAATAACTTTTATAAAAAAAAATAAAAAATGCGAAAGTAAAGTAAAATACACATGTTATAAGATGACGTTACTCCCTCCATCACATAACCTATGGAACACTGTCTTTTTTTATTTATTTATTTTTTATTATTATAAACTGTTTTCAAGCCAGGACTATAACCATCAATATAATATATTTAATTACAAATTAATAATATTTTTTTAAAAAAAACTCAATATCATAATATTTAGACGTTTCCCACGAGATGTCACATGATTATAAATTGTATATGTTGGGGTCAAAATTTAAAATTTGATCTTGAAAACAGAATTCGGCACTTTATCATCAAATGGATGGAGTACAGTTCATTTCACAATTTAGGTGTATCATGCTCACAAAAATGTATAAAATTATACTTTAAAAAACCAATGAGATTTTTTATCAAAACTAAACACATGGCATATGCAACGGTTATATATAATTTTTTTTAAACCTAATTTAATTTTCTAATACAACTGTCATTATTCCACTTGTCACCTTGGTGGTACAATCCTCTCACAATTCACAAAAGGAAAAAAAAAAAACAATTGTATCACGCCAATTGATAATAAAACCTCTCACAAAAGAGGGGGGGGGGTGGGGGTAAATAGGGCGATTTCAATTGTAATTATTGTTTTTAAAAAATAATAATAATATTTCCTTTTTTTTCCTGATAATTTAAAAGAGGGTACCGTGGGTTGTATTGCGTGACATATGCTGCAGTTATAATTTTTTTTTTCTATTACAAATGATTAAAAATCTAATATGTATATAAAGGGAAGTTTTTTTTCCCGAGTTTTTAGAGAGCCACGTAGGATTTAATTTTCTTAGCGAGCCATGTAAGATTATAAATTTTAGTTGTAGCCAATTAAATAAGAGATTATTATTTTCTTTTAGAATTAAATAATTCAAATGTCACGTAAGAAAAATTGGCGAATGAGATTTTTAAGTTTAAACTAATTAAATATAAAATATTATCTTTTGATATTAGGAATTTTATCTAAATATTTCCTCTGTTTTTTTTAGTTGACACCTTTCTATTATCAAGATTGTCAACGCATGTTTTTAACGCTTAATAACTTTAATTGTCAACATTGTAAAATTATAAAAAGTGGATATTAATAAAATATACATATAGACGATTCAAACAAGATCCCACATGACTATATTTAATCGTAACTATAGATCACAAAAGCGAGTCAAAGTATAGTCTGTGAATAGTGTAAAAGTCAAATGGTGTCAACTAAAAAAAAACGGAGGAAGCATATAACAAATTTTAGCACATAAATAAATAAAAAATATTTTAAAAAATTCAAACAATCCGTGCATCGCACAGGCTTCATCTAGTTAATTTATAAAGAGAAATAAAAACAATACTTATACCTGCATGACGTAACTATCAACAATGAACGTCCTTGCGAGGCTGAGCCAGGCAAGTAGATCGGCAATCTTGTCACCATGTTCATCATCAAACATTCTGACGCAGCCGAAATCCAAATCGGCCGTCTCAAACTTTTTGGATATGATGATACCAAATTCTACAACTTCACCACAATACTTGAAATGAACAAGATTAGGTGCAAGAATTGTTAAGCTTAACGAATCAACACATTTGTCAACGACTAACGTCTTCAAAGTGTTGGATTCAATCAAATATTTTGTTGCACCAAAACACTTTGACAAACATAAATATTCGAGTTTCGGACAACTTGGACACAATGTCCTAAGGGCCCATAAGTCTTCTAATCTAACCCACGCCAAAGTGACACTTTTTAAGTTTTGACCGATATTCGTGCAATCGTCGTCTATAATAGTTCCGCATGATACCAATTTTAAGGACTCTAAGAGGGTGTAATTATAGACAAAGTTCGGAAGATCAAACCTTTCAGTTTTTATATCGGTTATAGGAAGTCTGTCTTCAAAACTCGGACACGAAAAATCGAGTTCTAGAGACTTGGTGTTACGTTTAAGGGCAAGCCTTATGAGTTCCACAATTTTAACTTCCCAATTTGGAGGGTTGGAGAAAGTAAGGCTAAAAGATGAGATAGGAGATTTTTCATCTAATAGCCACTTTAACCCGAACTCTAAGCAATGTAACTCTTGGTTGGATTTGAGACTTTTCCTTTCAAGTTCGAAATTTGGGTGTTGTGGATCAAATCTGGTGAGAGGGGTGGCAAAAAGGCGCTCGTTTATTTCGACATCAGGATGGGAACGCCATTGTCGCCACAAGTACTGCCACTTCTTTGCTAAGATGCTTGTCCTAACGGCGTCTTTGATGGGAAGAAGTGAAATAATGGTGATGAGAATTGCCTCTGGGAGTAAAGAGATACTGTCTTTAAATGGGGCCATTTTCAATTCTGGAAGATGAAAAAAAAAATGGATTAGAGAAGAATCAGAAGTGGGGAGGAGAAGGGAGAAAGGAGAAAATTAAAATTAGAGAGGAATCGCAATTGGGGAGAATAAGGGAGAAAGGAGAAAACTAGAGACCGGAGAGGAATCGCAATTGGGGAGAAGAAAGAAGAAAAAGAGAGGGATAGAATGCTTTTGGTGTAGGAAAATGGGAGGATTTTAGGAGCAATTTATAAGAAGCAAAATGTAGCTTTTACATGTAATATTGAAATATCAAACTCCCTCCGTGTTTTGATAAGTGTTACAGTTTGACCAAATACCCATGTCGAGATACGACTTTGACCATTTATATATCTAATTATATATTAGTAAAATCATATGAAATTTTATGTTATGAAAGTATACATTATAATGAATCCAACAATGTATTATACAATAACATTTGTTTTTTATATATTGGAAAATTAATCAAGTCAAAGCCATTATGTGAATAGTGAAAAAAATCAAACTGTAACACTTATTAAACATGGAGCGAGTATCCTTTATAGGGAAATTTCCTATTTCTCATATTAATAAACAAAATTTGTTTCTCATGGAGGCATTTTTGTGAATAAATCAACAACTTTTTCGTTACTGTGGGCTCCACAATTGAATAAAGTTGTTGGTTTATTTACAAAAATGCTATGTGAGAAACAAATTTGTTTCTCATTATGAGAAACTGGGACGACATCCCGTCCTTTATATTGGTGATGTTTCATAACTATAAGAGAGTAATAAAACCATGGTTCATTTGCAAGTAATTTTTAAATATCATATTCTTCATTCTTGATTTTGGTAATGGTTCACAACAATAAGAGAGAGAAAAAAAAAAAAAAAAAAAAAAAAAAAAAAAAAAAAAAAAAACGTTACCAAATGGAAAGTTGATATCTTAATCTTTTTCCTTTTTTTTTTTTTTTATTGGATGCTGTTGGATTAAATATATGCACTGAATACAGACACTTTCATTAGATAGTAATCGCATGGATAAGAGCTTAGTATTATTGGAGTATTTATAATGTAACTAATAATGACTACGAATCTTTTTTTTTTTTTTTTTTTTTTTTTTCTTTTTGAAACAATAATGACTATGAATCTATGATTTCATTGATTCATAAAAATAATTAACCATCATTATTATTTCTTTCCATTATGATTTGATGATGATTTTTTTAGGTTACTGGGCTTGGCACGCAGTTAATTATCCATTGCAAAAAAAAAAAAAAAAAAAAAAAAAATTCGGCTCCAACGAAAGAAGGGTCTGTTCTCTTTAGCTTATTTTCAGTTCAGTTAAGCTCCAATCAGTTCAGTTCAGTTCCTAATTTCCTTTTCTCATAAAATATTCAGATCAACTATAATCAGTTCAGTTCAGCCCACTTCAGTAAATCAGAACAGGCCCAAAGTTAAGATTAATTTTACCGAAGTAAAGAATAAATTTTCAACAACCCATATAAAGTTACTCTATATTTTTAATAAACTTTCAAGGTTTTTTTGTCAGAAACAACCTTTAAAAACTATTTTTTATGAGAAACTACCTAATAAAATAATATTGTAAGAAACTATCTATTAAAATAAAATTCTTGTAAGAAACTATCCCTATTAAAACAAATAATGTTGTAAAAAATTATTATTCGTAGGATTTTCGTCTTTGACTAATTTCTCCGACATTGACCACCCTCGGCCGGTGCCCAAATCGGTGAATTAACCAAATTTCACCATTTTATCTCCCCAAATTGGTGCCCAATCACATCCCCGCTTCATCCTTATATCCGGTCATATGAGGGCTTGTGTTGGTTTTGGCCTTTTGGGGATGTTTTGAGGCGGGTTCAGGTGATGTGGTGGTGGTTTTGGCAGGGGTGTTTTGAGGCGGGTTCGGGTGCTGTGGTGGTGGGTCAAATCCGTATGGTGATGGAACGGTGATAAGGCATGTGGCATTGTTGGTGGGGAGTGAAAAAAAATGTTTAAAAAGATCACGTGATCGGCAAGTGGGTGGTCAACATGGAAAAAATTAGTCAACGTTGAAAATCCAGTGAAGGGTAGTCTTTTCATTAATAGTTAAATAGTTTCTTACAACATTTTTTTTTTATTAGGTAGTTTCTCACAAAAATAATGGCTTTTAATAGGTAGTTTTTGACAAAAAACCCAACTTTTAACTAGAAGTTAAGATTCAATATGTTAATGAACTCATAAATTTTGGATTCTATTTTAATGAACTTTAAGTGATTAAGATTCGATTTAAATGAACTCGTAGAAGTTTAATTGATTAAGATTTCATTTTGATAAACCAATATAAATTAAGATTTAATTGTTAGCAGTTGAGATTCAATTTTAGTGACCTGATGAAAACATTTGTAAGCTTTGATTTTAACGAATTTGTAAAAGTTAAAATTGAGATTTTAATGAATTCATTTTTAAACGAATTCATTTTTAACGAACTCAAAAGTAGATAAGATCTGATTTTAATGAACTTTTAATTTATAAGTTAAGATTTAATTTTAACGAACTTTTAGAAATAGAGATTTAGTTTTAACAAATCTTTAAAAGCTTACTATATACGTAAAAATTAGTTGTTGCTACATATACTGGATTATCAGAAGGCAAACTAATCACCTAAAAAACAAAATTCATGATTGGCATGACTCTATGTATGTTAAACAAACTTGTTTTTCCGTTATTATATGCTTACAAAAATGAATTGGTAATATGTGAATTTTTAGGACTATCTAGTTTACTTAATTTCTTAAAGACTATATTTCAGGAGTTGTAATCCCCCCCTTTTTTTTTTTTTTTCATTTTGATCTTGGTTTAAAATAAACATTGACTATAGAAGTCAAAACCATATCATGTGGGATGTTAGGTCAAATCGTATTGTTATGAATTTTCAAAATATCAATTGTTTATTATTTTTAATCAAATTTGTTGAATTCATATGTGCTCAAATATGTACACTGATGAAGAGCGTGAAAATCAAAATGTTACCATAATATTGAAAAGAGACAAGCTAAGGAATAATATATATATATATATATATATATATATATATATATATATATATATATATATATATATATATATATATATATATATATATATATATATATATATATATATATATGAAATGGGATCATATGAGACCACATCCCTTATGTGAGTACCATATGTGAGGACATATTACAACCGTTCGATCAATTGCATCTAATGGCTACAATTTATCCCAATCAAACATAATTTCAAATTCAATTTTCCAGCTAGCGTTTTCTTTCTCCTCCTTCATTTGACGCGCCATTTTCTCTCTCCTCCCTCAATTTCTTTGCTCTCTTTCTTACTGCTATTTGCTTTGATTCTTCATCAATTCTTCCTGAAACTTCATTGATTCTTTGTCAAGGCGATTTTCGTTTATTTTAGTTTGATTTTCATTGATTGAAATTTGATTTTTGTTGATTTTAGTTTGATTAATTAAGGTTTTCGTCAATTGAATTCTTCATTAATTAAGATTTTCGTCAATTTTTTTGCGATTTTTGGCGATTTTCAATTAATTTCCGTTTGAGATGTTTGTTCATTTGACAAATGATCAACTAAGGGCTCATTTGTTAAATTAGCAACTAAGTGTTTGTTTGCTCATTTGACAAATGAGCAACTAATTATTAGCTCATTTGCTAAATGAGCAAAAACTTGATTGCTTATTTTCCAAATGATCAAAGAAATGTTTGCTTATTTTTCAAATGAGTAACCAATTATTTGCTTATTTGACAAATGAGCAAACTAATGGTTGCTCATTTCACAAATGAGCAAAGAAATGCTTTTGATTTAATGAATTATTATAGAAATCTTTGCTCATTTGACAAATGAGCAACTAAGTTTTTGCTTATTTGTGATATTAGCAACTAAGTATTTGCTCATTTGACAAATGAACAACTAATTATTTGCTCATTTGCTAAATGATATAAAATTGATTGCTCATTTCCCAAATTAAATGATCAAATAAATGTTTGCTTATTTTACAAATGAGTAACTAATTATTTGATTATTTGACAAATGAGCAAACTAATGGTTGCTCATTTGTAAATAGCAAAGAAATGCTTGTTGATTAAAGAAATGTTTGCTCATTTGACAAATGAACAGTTAACTATTTGCTCTCATTTGTTAAATTAGCAACTAAGTATTTGCTTATTTGTTAAATTAGCAGTGAAGCTAGAAGGGGAGAGAGAAATCGTCGATCTTTAATTTTTAGTCTTCATTGTAATCTCAGCTGTTGGATTTAATACAATCTAATGGTTGAGATTTGTCCTTACATAAGGAATGGGTTCTCACATAAAAGGTGGTTCTTATTGGATCCTAACCTATATATATAGCTTGTCGTAGTTTTTTCGGGAATCATTGATGATATTCTGAATCAAGATTTTGTATGAAGTTAGATAATTCGTAAAGGAGATCCAGTCAATTCTTAGGCTATGAGAAGAATAAAAGTAATGTAAAACAAGAGTTAAAAAAGAAAAAAAGTAACGTAAAACAATAATGACACTACTAACGTAAAAATGTTCAAGTGGCTTAATTTCTAGCTAGTGTGTAGATTAAATTTTCGTAACATGTTTCTCAGTTAAATAACCTCAATGTTTTACTTAAATTATGTTAAGACTATTATTATGTCCACAGTTCACTAAAACCTTTATCCAAGAGCCATACTTGAAATATAAATCCTCCAGCTTGTTTTACAATTTTTTTATTTTTTATTTTTTTTTATTTTAACTTTATATTATTATAACGTAACATAAGTACACAACATATATAATGTGTCACTCTTTAGAGCGTCCCAAGCTGGTCTGGTGCCTGGTAGGCATGAGGTGCTGTGGAAGCTAGCTGCTAACCCCTTCCCTGATAGCTCTAGTATTCAAAGCTTGGATGTGGGTATTATTAATATGTTATGTATGCAACCAATGATTGTAAACTTTAATTATGCTGAACTCCTAGATCCCATAACTGCTACTGCTTCTGGTATTGCTACCACTTTGAGCCTTGATGGGTCTTAATTAATTTATTTACCTTGTTAACCAAAAAAAAAAAAAAAAAATTGCTCCCAGATAAACTTGAACTGAATATATTACATACAACCACTTTTATTAACATAATAAACGAACATTGTGTAAATTGAGGCTACATATCATAGGCAACGATTTTCCCAAATTCGCATTGTTAGTAGTTAAAGTAAGAGAATGAAGGAGAAGACAAAGAATGGGTTAGAGGAGGAGGCTTGAGTGGTTTGTTAGAGAGAGAAATTTAGAAGTAGAAAAACGTGAATCAGTGTGGAGGACATGAAAACTTGAAAGAAAAAGTGTGTAGTAGTTTTTTTTTAGTATGGCCCACGTGGTTCATCAGAACTTTAATTAGCTTTAACTATGTCAACGAAGTTGTTGACAGCCAACGATCCACGAACATCAATATTGGTCTTTTCTGAAATATTGCTACAACATACCATAGAATTAAGGCAATGAATTAATTAACTGAGAATTTTTACAAGCCCTTTCATTCAGTTGATCAACAATATGTAACAAACTTGTACGCGAACTTGCAGCAAATATATGCAGGATGAAGTTAATTAAGATATTTTAGCATTCTGTGATAATTCTCTTAACTATTAAGGACTCAACACGTTGAGAGCAAATACCAACACCATTAGCAACAATAAACTTTAGCGGTTTAGCCCCTTAATGATTTGGAATTGACTAACATAAATCATCATAAGGAATCGTTTGAAAAAAAAAAAAAATGAAACATCAAGTACTAGTACATAAAAATTAAATTTGACAAAGTCTTCAAACTGATTACTACTAACGAGTACACAAAGTTACTGATATTATAATACTACTACGAATTGAAGTTCTCGGAGTTTATAATAACTTGAACCATTTTCGACGATTTCACGCAGGTTATTGATGGAGCAAGAATCAGGTAACTTGAACATCTTCTTTCACTGGCGTCCCTTCGTAGATGACACCATCTTGAGAGATAACTTGTACCTTAAATTTCAATTTCTGTTCCGCGAAAAAATCTTTTATGCAGATAGCAAAATCCACTCCCATTTGATTAGTGTAGAAGCTAACACTCAGAAAGAGAAAACAATAATATGAAGCAACACATACTCACACACTGTTATTAATATCACACACTCTCTAATTCTCACGTACATATGGTTGAATATATAGCTAGAAAGGATAACAATAAGACCTTAAAAATAGGACCCATTAAACCCATGATCTATCATGATCAATAAATCAAGGGCCACTAATACAATCCCACTAACAAACTCTACTAACTGAAATCACGTACTTTGACCCACAAATAATTCTAATAAGAAGATAAATATTAAAATCAACTAATCCTAAAACTTAGCCACTAAGTGTGCCATACATTGACTAACAAACTAACGTTTGAATCAATATCCCAACAATTAGCAGCCCTTAAGAGTTTTTGTAAGGCACCTGCACCTGCATATTTAAGCAAATAAGTTAACAGATTATTTTCATTTGGTGTTCCTTGAAACCCTATCATCTCCACAACTTTCAATGTCTTTGGTACACATCCTCGTGCCCTTGGTTTCACTCTTTCCCAATATGTTGAAGGGCTCGAAGGCGCGTAGTAGCCCAAGTCCGCCATATCTTCCTGTTCGACAAAATTAATTTAAACCATCAAATTAAAACCTAACATTAGAAATTGTATCCTCATATTTCAAATATATGTGACTATTAATTTTGAATTAAGTCTTTGATAATTGACTAATTAATTGAGAGCTGATGTAACATTACCTCGAAAATGATGTGTTTACCATGCTCGAATCGGAGTTCCTCCAGCAAAGGGGAATTATCTAACAAGATACGTATACCCTCGAATTCCAATTCATGAAAAGCAGTTTTAATTGTTAGGCTTCTCACTTGGTTTTTCCTAAGGCTTACTTCTGATAGAGGAAGTACCTTCATGGTAGAATTTTAATTAAGTTAATTACTCCACATAAAATAAACAACTAACTGAATAAAAGTTGACAAAAAATAAATTGCAAAAGTAATAATGTAAAATACACAAGTTATAAGATGACGTTACACCCTCCATAACATAATAATACGGAGTGGTTTTTTTTTTTTTTTTTTTTTTTAATAAATTGTTTTCAAGACAGGATTGTAACCCTCAATATATTTAATTACATATAAATCATATTATCAAAAAAATAACCCAGTATCTTAATATTAAGACGTTTTTAATGAGATGTCACATGATTATGCATAGTATATGTTGGGGTCAAAATTTAAAAATTTGATCATAAAATAGAATTAGACGCTTTATTATCAAATGGATAGAGTACAATTCATTTCACATTTTAGGTGTATCATGCTCACAAAAATGCATAAAAGCATACTTTAAAAACCGATGAAATTTAAATCAGAATTAGTCACATGGCATATGCAACGGTTATACATAACTTTTTTCAAGGCTAATCTAATTTTCTAAGACAACTGTCATCATAACAGTTGTCATTTTGGAGGTACACTCCTCTAACAATTCAAAAAAGGAAAAAAAAATACAGTTGTATCCACCAATTGGCAATAAAACCTCTCACAAGAGGGGGAAAATAGGACGATTTTCAATTGGAATTACTGTTTAAAAATAATAATAATGTTTTATTCTATTCACGCCAATTGGAAATAAAACCTCTCATAAAAGGGGAAAAATAGGGCGGTTTTCAATCGAAATTATTGTTTAAAATTAATTATAATGTTTCTTATTTTCCTGATAATTTAAAAGAAGTTACAGTGGGTTATGCCGTGTGACATATGCAACAATTAAATAATTTTTTATTCAATTACAATGATAAAAAAAAAAAAAAAATCATTTAATAAAGCGAAATAAAATTAAAACTTATACCTGCATGACGTAACTGCTTACAACCAAAGACCTTGCGGGGCTGAGGCAGTCAAGAAGATGGACAATCTTCTCACCATGTTCATCATCAAACATGTCGAAGAAGCCGAAATCTAAATCGGCCGTCTGCAATTTAGCAAACACGATGATACCGAATTGTACAACTTCACCACAATACTTGAAATGTATAAGATTAGGTGCAAGAATTGTTAAGCTTAACAAATTAACACATTTGTCCACGACAAACGTCTTCAAAGTGTTGGATTCAATCACAAAATCTGTTGCACCAAAACACTTTGACAAACTTAAGTATTCGACTTTCGGACAACTTAGCAACAATCTCTCAAGGGTCGATACGTCTTGTATTCTAACCCACGCCAAAGTGACACTTTTTAAATTTTGACCGATAATTGTGAAATCTTCGTCTATAATAATTCCGCATGACACCAATTTTAAGGACTCTAAGAGGGTGTAATTATAGACAAAGTCCGGAAGATCAAACCTTTCAGTTGTTATATTTATAGGGAGTTTGTCTTCAAAACTTGGACACGAAAAATCGAGTTCTAGAGACTTGGTGTTACGGTTAAGGGCAAGCCTTATGAGTTCCACAATTTTAACTTCCCAATTTTGAGGGTTGGAGAAAGTAAGGCTAAAAGATGAGATAGGAAAATTTTCATTTAATAGCCACTTTAACCCGAACTCTAAGCAATGAAACTCTTGGTTGGATTTGAGATTTTGCCTTTCAACTTCGAAGTTTGGGTGTTGTGGATCAATATTTGTGAGAGGGGTGGCAAAAAGGCGCTCGTTTATTTCGACATCAGGATGGGAACGCAACTGTTTCCACATGTACCGCCACTTCTTTGCTAAGATGCTTGTCCTAACGGCGTCTTTGATGGGAAGAAGTGAAATAATGGTGACTAGAATTGCCTCCGGGAGTAAAGAGATACGGTTTTCAAAGGAGGCCATTTTCAGGGAGATATAAAAACTAAAGTTGATGAAAAAAAAACGGAACTAGGGAAAAGGGAGAAAGGAGGAAACTAAAAATTAGAGAGGAATTGCAATCGAGGAAAGGAGGGGATAAAAGAGAAGACTAAAGATTTGAGAGGAATCGCAATTGGAGAGAAGAAGGGAAGAAAAAGAGAGGAATAGAATGCTTTTGGTGTAGGACAATGGGAAGATTTAAGGAGCAATTTATAGGAAGCAAAATGTATCTTCTGCATGTAATATTGAAATATCATATCCTTGATATTGGTGATGTTTCATAACAATAAGAGAGAAATAAAACCACCCTTAAAAAAAAAAAAAGAAAAAAGAAAAAAAAAAAGTGTGTGATAAAATCATGATTCATTTGCAAGTAATTTTTAAATATCATATTCTTGATTTTGGTAATGGTTCACAACAATAAGAAGGGAAAAAAAAAAAAAAAAACCAACCATGATTCGTTACCAAAAGGAAAGCTGATATCTTTAATCTTTTACCTTTTTTTTTTTGGATGCTATTGGATTGGATATATGAATGTATACACTGATTACAATCACTTTCATTAGATAATATTAGCATGGATAAGTGCTTAGTATTATTGGAGTGTTTATAATGTAACGAATAATGACTGTGAATAATCTATGATTTTACTGATTCATAAAAATAATGAATTGTCACTATGATTTATTTCCATTATGGTTTGATGACAAATTTTGTTAGGTTAATGGGCTTGGCACGCTATTAATAATAATCCATCGCAAAAAAAAAAAAAAAAAAAAAAAAAAAAAAGAAAAAAAGTTATTGAAATTTTAAGGAATTTTAAGTTGAAATTGAATTATAATATAACGAACTTATAAAAGTTAAAATTTGGTTCTAACAAGAGAACTTAAGATTTAATTTTACCGAAGTAAATAATAAATTTTCAAGAACCTATAAAAAGTTACTCCATATTTTCGATAAACTTTTAATTAGAAGTCAAGATTCAATATGTTAAGGAACTCATAAAATTTAAGATTTTATTTTAACAAACTTTAAGTGGTTAAGATTCAATTTTAAAGAACTCATAGAAATTTAATTAAAATATTTCATTTTGATATGAACCTATATAAATTAAGATTTAATATTCACGAACTTATAGATAGTTAAGATTTTATTTTAACTAATTTAATGAATTGTTAGCGGTTGAGATTAAATTTTAACGAACTCATGAAAACGTTTGTAAGATTTTATTTTAATGAATTTGTAGAAGTACTTGAGATTTAAAAATTTAACGGACTTCTAAAATTTAAGATTATAAAAAAGTAAATAAAATATGATTTTAGTGAACTTATAACTTAGAAGTGAAGATTTAATTTATACGAACTTTTAGAAGTAGATATTTAGTTTTAACGAATTGAATCTTTAAAAGTTAACTATATATATATGTTAAAATTTGTCGTTGCTACATAATGGATCGGAAGGCAAACTAATGACCTAAAAAAAATTCATGATTGGCGTGATTCTATGTATGTTAAACGAACAGGCTTTTCCATTATTATATGCTAACTAGAATGAATTGGTAATACGTGAATTTTTAGGACTATCTAGTTTAATTAATTTCATAAAGATTCACCATATGCTAAACGAACGTCAGAAGTTGTAATCCCTCTGGTTTTTTTTTTTTCTATGTTACATTTTTACCTTAGTTTAAAATAAAGTTTGACTATAAAAGTCGAAACTATATCATGTGGGATGTTGTTAGATCAATTCGTATATTGTAATGAATTTTCAAAATATCAATTTATTGTTTAGTATATTTAATCAAATTTGTTGAATTTGTATATGCTCAAATATGTACACTGATGAAGACCGTGAAAATCAAAGTGTAACCATAGAAAAGAGACGAGGAAGTAATTTGTATACACTACAATGAAAAGATTTTTTTTTTTTGGTTAATTAACTAGCTCAACAATTATATTGAGTGGGAATCATTGAGGATTTTCTGAATCAAGATTTTGTATGAAGTTGGATAAAATTGTAAAGTAAAGGAGATCCAATTAATTAATTCTGAGGTTATGAGAAGAATAAAAGTAATGTAAAATGTTGAAGGTACTAACATAAATATGCCCAAATAAATGTTGTTGTTGGTGGAGCTCGAACTTGTAACCTCAAATTACAAGGTGAGATCCCCACATACTCCACCAAGCAAATATTTGGTTTAAATATGTTCAGCTGTTCAAGTGGCTTAATTTTTAGCTAGTGGGTGGATTAAATTTCTAACTAGGCATGCCTCATGTTACAAAAGAGCTTAGATTGCTGTCTAGTCAACTTCATGCACTTGGTGCATCTCCCCTTAGTTTAATGTGCATCTTCCCTTAGTTTAAGGATAGCCCTCCTTGCTCCTAGCGTAACTCCTTGCATTCAGCATATGCATTAGTTAAATCATCCCACGACGAGGAATGATATTGAAACCCTTAACAACTCTAGAACAATTTGATTTAATGATCCCTTGTTGTATTTCTTCTAGTTTGATCCACTTTAGATAGGAAAGGATGGCCAGAGTCTCTCCCCATATAGGAGAGGAGCATAGAACATGCATAGCCATAGCCGGTCCTTCAATTAGGCACACCTTTTATATGGGCATAAAGTTTGAATTACAACTCATAGTTCCACGAAAAGAGTTGCATCTTCCAACCAGTCTTTAAAATTAAAAATTATTCTTAATATTCACGGATTACTTCATTCCTATAGCAGCATAAATTACACGTACGTAGTATACAACAAATCTTCTACTTGTATGTGTAATTAATGGAAAAGCCGGTATGTTTAACATTATTAGATTTACGTCAATCATAAAGTTTACCTTATTTTTAGGTAACTAGCTAGTTTCCGTTAAAATACTAAATTAGCAACGACAAATTTCAACAAACATCTCGATCTAGCCATAAGCTTTTAAAGTCCATTACGTCAAAATCTTAACTATTAAATGATGTTTAAACTTGAATCGATCTCAACTTATACAGTTCCGCCACTAAATTAATTTAAATATGAATCTTGCTTAACTTCTAAAAGTTCATTAAATCATGGATCATCTCATCACATCCTTGTTAAATGCATATATTGCACGTAACAAACTAACATATATACGACAACATTCATGTGTATAATAAATGATCAGAAGATCTATTAGTTCAACGAACTTAGATCCACGAAGTCATAGATCTTGTAACTAGTTTCAATTCCAATAATCTAATAGTAACAACGAGTTTCAACATCTCTAATAGTAACTTTTAAAGATTCGTTCCCATTTAATTTAAACTTTTTAATAGTTCGTTAAACTTGAATCTTAACCTCTAAAAGATTATTAAGTTTATTAAAATCAAATCATAACTTTTTATGAGTTCGTGAAAATTGAATCTTAATTTCTGTAAGTTTATCAAAATCAAACCTTAACTTCTATGAGTAAGTTTATATCGAATCTTAACCTCTAATAAAGGATCTTTGAAATAGAATCTTAACTTTTACGAGTTTGTTAACATTGAATCTTATCAACTAACTTCTAATTAAAAGTTTATCAAAATTTTTAGCTTTTTCAGTTCTTGGAATTTGATTCTTTACTTCGGTAAAATTTAATCTGAACTTCATGTGTTAGAATTAAATTTTAACTTTCATATAATTTCGTTACATTATAATTCAATCTTCTTCTTTTTTCTCAAAAATCTTAACTTTTTAGAAGTTCTTAAAATTTCAATAATTTGTTTTGGTTGGAAATAGATAACTACCAAGCCCATTAAAACCTTAAAAAATTGTCATCAAACCATAATGGAAAGAAATCATAGAAATAGTTGGCTATCTTTATGAATCAATTAAATTGTAGACATTATTCTTTGAATTATGAATACTCCAATAATGCTAAGCTCATCTTATCCATGCTATTACTATCAAATGAATGTGTGAAAACCCTGTAATCAGTGCATACATTCATATTCATGCATGTATCCTATCCAATAGTATCCAAAATAAAAAGGTAAAAGAATCAACTTTCTTTTAGTAACGAATCATGGTTTTTTTTTTTTTTTTCTTATTGTTGTGAACCATCACCAATATCAAGGATATGATAACGATATTTCAATATTATTACATGCAAAAGTTACGTTTTGCTTCCTAGAAATTTCTCCTTAAATCTTCCCATTTTCCTACACCAAAAGCATTCTATCCCTCTCTTCTTCTCCCTTCTTCTCCCCTATTGTGATCCTCTCAAGCCTTTAGTTTTCTCCTTTCTCCCTTATTCTACCCGGCCAATTGCGATTCTTCTCCAATCTTAAGTATTTTTTCTTTTCTCCATTCTTATCTCCAGTTGGGATCCCTTTCCAATTTTTACTTTTCTCCTTTGTCCCTTCTCCTACCTAGTTCCGATTCTTCTCCAATATATACTTTTTTTATCTCCCAGAATTGAAAATGGCCCCATTTAAAGACAGTATCTCTTTACTCCTAGAGGCAATTATCATCACCATTGTCTCACTTCTTCCCATCAAAGACGCTGTTTGGACAAGCATCTTAGAAAAGCAATGGCGGTACTTGTGGCATTCCATACCTAATGTCGAAATAAAGGAGCGCCTTTTTGCCACCCCTCTCACCGGAATCGATCAACAACACTCAAATATCAAACTTGAAGGGCAAAATCACAAATTCATCCGAGAGTTTCATTTCTTAGAGTTCGGGTTAAAGTGGCTATTACATGAAAAATTTCCTATCCCATCTTTTAGTCTTACTTTCTCCAACCCTCAAAATTGGGAAGATAAAATTGAAAAACTCGTAAGGCTTGCCCTAAAACGTAACACCAAGTCTCTAGAACTCGATTTTTCGTGTCCAAGTTGGGATGACAAACTCCCTTTAACCGATGCAACCCTTGAAAGATTTGATCTTCCGAACTTTGTCTATGATTACACCCACTTAGAGTCCTTAAAATTGGTATCATGCCGATTTATGGACGACGAGTTCACGACTATAGGTTGTACCTTAAAAAGCGTCACTTTGACGTGGGTTAGCATAGAAGACGTATCGACCCTTAGGAGATTGTTGCTAAGTTGTCCGAAAATCGAATATTTAAGTTTGTCTAAGTGTTTTGATGAAACAGATTATGTGATTGAATCCAACACATTGAAGACGCTTGTTGTGGACAAATGTGTTGATTTGTTAAGCTTAACAATTGTTGCAGCTAATCTTATTCATTTCAAGTATTGTGGTGAAGTTGTACAATTTGGTATCATCGTGTCCGCTAAATTGCAGACGGCCGATTTAGATTTCGGCTTCGTCGGGATGTTTGTTGAGGAACATGGTGAGCAGATTGTCCGTCTTCTTGACTGCCTCAGCCCCGCAAGGTCTTTGATTGTTAGCAGTTACGTCATGCAGGTATAAGTTTTATTTTTTTCGCTTTATTAAATAATTTTTTGATCACTGTATTTGAAAAAAATAATTATATAACTGTTGCACATGTCACGCGGTATAAACCACTACACCCTCTTTTAAAGTTTTAGAAAAAAGAAAAATTAACTATTATTTGTTTAAAATAATTTTGATTGAAAACCGCACTATTTATTTTCTCCCTTTTGTGAGAGGCTTTTATTGCCAATTGGCATAACACTGCACTACTACAGTTGTTTTTTTTTTCCCTTTTGTAAATTGTGAGAGGATTGTAACAACTGGGTGACAACTAGTATTATGATAGCTGTCGTAGAAAATTAGCCTCGAAAAAAAAATATATAACCGTTGCATATGTCATGTGTTTAGTTTTGATTAGAATCTCATTAGTTTCATAAATGTATGATTATATGCATTTCTGTGAGCATGGTACACATTTTTTTTTTTCATTTTTTTGCAAATGAAGCTAGTAGCCAAAGAAATAAAAGGCAACAAAAATAAAAATAAAACCAACTAGGCCTATCAAGGAGGAACAAGGCGTGGAAAAGCAACACCTTGAGCATCCTCACTAAGAATCCTACGAAGCTCTAAAGGAGCACTACCTAGAATACGAAGACTAGTTAATTGAGCCACCCCTTGATTAGCAAGCCAGTCAGTAGCCCTGGTACCCTCTCGGAGAACATGCACCACCCTAACCTCCCAATCCTCTTTATTCAACAATGTGTGGCAGTAGTTGATAAGGTGAGCACACTCACCGCTTCCCTGTTCCTTCGAGTTCATGGCTTGAACACAAGCTAGATTGTCTAGTTGGACTAAGAGTTTGCTAATATGAAGATTACGAGCTAGCTCCAAGCCACGAACAAGGGCTCTAACTTCAGCTCTATATGCCACGCAGTAGCCATAATTGGCCGAGAAAGCTAAAATAAAAGTGCCAAGGTGGTCTCTAATGATGGCACCACCACCAGCAGGGCTAGGAGAGCCTTTGGTGGCCCCGTCAGTATTCAGCACATACCAATCCATAAGGGGAGCAGTCCACGCAATACATCATTCCACTTTTCTATTGAGAGCACTTTCCAAATGCTCATTTGCAGGAAAAAGACTACTCCAAGTCTCATTAAAGCGAACATGGAGGAAGGCACCAACATCAACTGGGATATCATTACCATTGCGAAACATGTGGTTGTTGCGCCATCGCCAAATCCACCATAAAGTAATATCAAAAAATGTAGGCCACTTATCCTCTTTTTCTGTACACACACTCTCCAGATTAGAAGTCAACCAATTCTTGAGATCACTCTGGAAAAAATCGGGGGAGTTGCTACGCCCTCCAACTCTTTTCCAGACACTTCTCGTATGTGAGCAGTCACGCAAGATGTGGAGATTGGATTCATCTTCTTTCCCACAAATAAAACATCTAGAATTACTTGTAAGCTTGCGTTTGAACCTGTTCAAATTGCCCATATGCCAATCATGACATGCCAGCCACATAAAAGCCCGAACTCGTTGCTGCACTGGGGCTATCCAAATTAAGTGCCACACATCCTCATTAAGAGCAGTAGACTCCTTTCGAATGATTTTAAGTGCTGACTTAATGGTAAATTTACCTTTAGGAGAATTCCTTTAATAGAGCAATTCCTCAACATCAGGATCATCACAAACTTCATGAGATTGAATGAGGTGAAGGGTGTTTTGGTCGAGCAGATAACCAAAAACATCCCACTTCCAGACTGAACCACACTCCCACATCTCCTCCACAGTGGGTCCTAAGATGTCATCCAGGATAGTTTGAATAGTAAGTTCACAAGGGAACACTAGTTACCCATCTATGGTCCCAGAATAATGTTTTGGTCCAATTCCCTATAGCCACTCTTAATCCTTCACATAAATATTTGGCGTTCTCAGAAATTCCTCGCCAAACATTTGACATTCCTTGCCTAGGTTCGAACATGTCCGAGTCCTTCCCTTACAATATTTATCCCGAATCACTCTCGACCAAAGAGCATTGGGGTTTGTGAGGAGCCTCTACCCAAGCTTTTCTAAAAAAGCCGTATTAGCTTGACTAGCTGATTTAATGCCAATCACTCCTTGAGATTTAGGTTTTTGTAAGGTCTCCCAAGCCAGTAAATGAACACGCTTATGGTCTTCATCACCTTCCCAAATAAATCTTCTTGTCTTCTTATCCACATTATCACACGGTTTTCGGGATTTTCGCCGTTTGCATAGAATAATAAGCTATGGAAGAAATTGTAGAATTAGCTAAGGTGATTCGACCAGCAAGTGAGAGATACTTGGTTTTCCACCCCGAAAAACGCCTATCAATTTTCTCGCAGAGGTGGCTAAAAGTTTCTCTTGTAACCCTACTAGATATGGTCGGCATACCTAAGTAAAAACCCAGGTCAGTGGTGGATTCAATGCCTAGTACCGAAGCAATGTTGTCCTGGTGGTCTTGTGGCACATTATTAGAGAAATAGACCCTTGATTTAGCAAGGTTAACCTTTTGGCCAGACGCTCTACAAAATCTGTCCAAACAATCACGCACCGTGGCAGCTTGATCTTCATTGGCTTCCGCAAAAAGAACAACATCGTCTGCAAAGAAAAGGTTGGACAGTAATGGTCCATTCCTACTTGCTCGAATAGGTTTCCAATGTTCTTGGATAATAGCCTCCTCAATAGTTTGATAAAGTCTCTCCATGCACATCACAAACAAGTAGGGAGAAAGCGGATCACCTTGTCTAATCCCATGAGTCGGAGTGAAACTTTGAGATGGTTCCCCATTCCAAAGCACTTTCAAAGAGGCAGAGGAGACACACTCCATGATGACTTCTATCAATAAATAGGGAAGGTGCAAACACGAATAAAACTCCAACGTAAACGGTCGTAAGCTTTCTCAAAGTCAATCTTTATAACCATAAACCCCTTCGACCCTTGTTTCTTTCGCATAGTGTGGATGACTTCTTGAAAGATAACAATGTTGTGAGTAATTTGATGCCCCGGGACAAAGCTTCCTTGGGTGTTCGATATGAGCACAGGGAGAATAGGCTTGATTCTATTAACTATGACTTTAGTCACAATTTTGTACACCACATTACAAAGACCAATGGGACAAAATTGGGAAGGACCTTCTGGGTTATCAACCTTCGGGATGAGGATAATGTGAGTATCATCCAGATTTTCCGGTAAACCTTTGCCATTGAGAACATCCAAAACAGCTAGGCACACCTTTTCTTTGACAAGATCCCAATTCTTTTGGTAGAATAAAGCTTGAAAACTGTCCAGTCCTGGAGCTTTCAGGGAACCCATATGATGTATCACCTCTTCAATTTCCATGGAAAAGTCTTGAAATATTATTCCAATCCCTCACAGAGAGCTCGGGGAAAATATCACAAGGGATTTGAAATAAATCGTTCCCACCTTCCTTTGTAAAAAGATTAGATAAGTAGTTAACAACATTAGATTTAATTTCTTCCGGATCATGAATTCAATCTCCTTGTTCGTTTTTCAACGCAACAATTTTATTCTTCCACCTTCGAATAACATTACTAAGATGGAAGAATGTTGTATTTCGATCCCCGTTTTGAATCCAATCCACCCAGGCTTTTTGATACCAATATAACTCTTCCTCTTCAAGAACTTCGTCCAACTCTCTTCTTAAAGATGCTTCCAATTTGATCAAGCCCCGATGAGGGCTTGAAGACATAGACTTTTGGACCCCAGCAATACGAGCAAGACGAGTGCGTTTTCTTCTGAAAATATTATGATACACTTCCTTGTTCCAGGTTTGCAATTCATTAGCCAGGTTTGCTAAGGCAGGGACAAGAGGATCTGTGGTGTTCCATTTTTTAGTGAGGAAATCATGACTTTTTTCATGAGAAAGCCAGGTTGCTTGGAACCAAAATGGTTTTTTCATCACTTATAACGGAACAAAACCATTTGGATCAATAAATATTGGACAATGGTCAGACACCACTGCCGGAAGATTGATGTTTCACTTTTGTACGCTCAAAAGCTAAGCCCCATTCACTGTTGCAAAATGCTCTATCCAGTCGAGCACTCGTCCAAGTCTCAGGAGTTAACCCCCTTGCCCAGGTATGAGAGGCCCCTACAAACTCGATTTCCAGCAAATTCATGTCCTGCATCAAGTCATTGAACCTAGCAGAGCGCCTAGTCATTTCAGGGCATGAACTACTTCGTTCACTTGGGTATCTAGTGTCATTAAAATCGCCTGCAATTAACCATGGTTTGTTATGTTTTGAAGAAAATTTCTTTAATTCTTTCCATAAGTCCTTGCGACGGGTCGGGTCTAGGCTAGCATAGACAGTCGTGAAGTACCAAGGCTGCCCACCCACTCTAGTGATGTCCATGGTTATGTATTGGTTGTGTTTAATGATAGGTTCAATTGTCACCAGCTTTGATTTCCAAAAGATCCATATCCCGCCACTAAAGCCTTAAGCATCGACACGAGTATGACCCCTGTAATTGAGGATATTGGCAATTCACAACTCCTGTTCCCCGCCCATGTGGGTTTCAACCAAAGCCAAGACGTTCGGTTGATTTATACGAATAGTTTCTTTCAATCCAGCAATGAAAGTACGACTTCCCGCCCCTTGAACATTCCACACCATGCAGGAAATAGGTGGGCTAATTGGATCAGAATTTGCATGGTACACCTATTTTAAAATGTGAAATGAATTGTATTCCATCTATCCTATAATAAAGTGTCTTTTTTTTTTTGTATAATCAAATTATAAAATTCTGACCCCAATGTATACAAAAAACATAATCATCTCACATCTCGATAGAAACGTCTTAATATGCAATTTTATATTATCGGTATGTTTTTAATACTGGTATAATATTATAAATACGTAATTAAAATATTGATTGTAAAAGTCTTGTCTTGAAAACAATTTATAACAAAAAGAAAATGACAATATATTATATGATGGAGGGGATAACGTCATCTTATGACCGGTTTATATTTTACTTTACTTTCCCTACTTTGATTTTTTTTTGTTCGTCAACTTTTATTCAGTTAGTTGTTTATTTTTCATGTAATATATGTGGATTATTTAACTCTATATTAAATTCTACCATGAAGTTACTTCCTCTTGCAAATGTAAACCTTACGAGAAACCATGCGAGAAATCTGACAATTAAAACTGCTTTTCACGAATTGGAATTTGAGGGTATAACTATCCTATTAGATAGTTCCCCTTTGGTGGAGGAAGTCCGGTTCGAGCATGGTGAACATATCATTTTCGAGGTAATGTTACATCAACTCTCAATTAATTAGTCAATTATCAAAGACATCATTTTAAAATAATAATCTGTTAGAGATATTAGGATACATTTTAAATGCTAGGACAATACTTGCACTTGAAAATAATGTCAAAATTTTGCGTACATAAACTCAAAAATAAGTGGATTAAATCAACTACTTGGAATGATTTAATATTTTACAAATTATTTGTATTTTTAACAAGTATGTTTGAGAGTGCTAAATTAAGAGATACCACTCCTAATGCTTTCCGTGAATGAGTTAAAAAAATGTCTCCCCCTTCCCCCTCCCCCTGATCTTGTAGGTAACCCAGTCCGCCATCATCAGCATTCATCTTCTGTGAGCTCGCCGCTGGTATCCCTTCCTAAATCCTTCAAATCCGCTCCCTCCTCCCCTCATCCATCTGTTGCCTTCTCCCTTCCTCCTTCTTCTTTCCAATCTCTAGCTGCCTCCTCTCCTCCCCCTGGGTTTGTTTCTGAAAGTCAGGTTTTCTTGTTGTTAGACAAGGACCGATGCGTTTCTCTCTGTACTAATTGAAAATTCTCGCTGATTGGGAAAGTTATAGGCAAGTCCTTCTCTTTCTCCTTCTTGAAAGACGTTTTGAAAATGCTTTTGTGCACTGCTCTGGTTGGGATATCCATCTGTTGGGGAAAGGTTTCTTTTTGCTTAAATTTAATTTTCAAGAAGATTTGCAAGATACCCTTGAGCGTGGTCCTTAGAAAATTAGGGGTTTTCCTCTGTTTTTAAGATTGTGGGAACCTGGGTTTAGACCTTCGGACGCGGTAATTGATTCTGCAGTTTTATGGGTCACGTTGCCAGAGCTACCAATTGACTTTTATGATAAGGAGATATTAATGGGCATTGGCAATAACTTAGGAAATCTTGTTAAAATTGATGTGAAGACAATGGATAGGGATAGAGTTCGCTTTGCAAGACTGCTCATTCAGATTAATCTGTCTAAGCCTTCTCCGTCGGCGATTTGGATTGGCAACTTCCTGCAACCAGTTCAGATGCAAGATGCATCAAAATTCTGTAAAGGGTGTAAAGGGTATGGTCATTGGACCTCGGATTGCAAGAAAAACCCAATGCAGGATAAAAAAAAGTCAAACCCCTGTGGTAAACAATTCTTCATCAAAGACAAAGGATGATTGGGTTCAAGTTGTCTGCAAATCAAAGAAAAATCTGAAGCAGGCGTCGGCAAACGGAGAAGTGCAGCAGAGAGGTAGATCAACCATGAGATGGGTAGAAAAAAGGAAACAGAGTTTTTCTTCGAATGGGCGCCAAATTTTTGTTTTGGGAAAAAAAGATTTCAATTTTGAAATCCCTCACATTTTAACACGTCACCCCCTAGATTCACCTCATCTCCTTACAGCTGGACCTCACTTTCATTCTTTAGATAATTCTTCTCCCTCCTCTAGTCAAACCAGTCCAAACTCCCACTATTCCATCCCTCTTTCAACTAACCCATTCCAATTTCTCTCTCCGGATTCCCCTTCACTTGAGCAAGATGGTCTCCAATTATGCAACCTACAACCCATCTCCAGTGCGCGACATATTTCACCCATCTAGAAGCCCCGACCACTCTCCATCTTCAACCCCGACTAGCACTCCAAACTCGTTAGCGTCACCTCCTTGGACTCCTCCCTTTCCTCAAGAAATTTATCCAACCTGGAAATCTCATGTGGTAGATCTGACGTCACCGAAAACCGGAATTTCGGACCTGAATCCAAATGTCATTCAATTCATGATGGAAACACAACATTGGGCAGATATCAACATTGTTCTGCCAGAGGTCCTCCGTCAGTGCATTCTGAACCCACTACAAGTTCCGGCTGAATGGAAGGAGATGAAAATGTTGTCGAACCTAGGCGATCTTCTTCTTGCCCACCTCCCAAATGTGGCAGATATGGAATTTTTAGTGGGAGCTGTGAACAATTTTTCTTCTAGAGGATGGAACAACTGATGTTAGAGAATTCCAGGGAGGTTATTCCACCAGAATTTTCCTCGATCCTAGATACCCCTCTGGTTCTCCCTCGGCATATCGAAATGATACAGCTGTAATTTCTTGCAATCACCATAGAAACTCAAAATTGGACGAATGTGATGAAATTGGAGCATTCTAGAAGGAGAGAACGTCAAATTCAATTGACTATAGGCTGGGAGCTCGTAGGAGTGCACGAACTCAAAAGGTCAATAAGTCTATCCCTGGAGCTGAGGCATTACATTTTATTCAATCCGACTTCTGGGCAGGATCGACAGTTTTTGAGAGATCTACCAAGCGGGGAAGTAGATCCCTTTTCTCTCCCCCCCCCCCCCCCCCCCCCACAATTCGTGATATGTCAATTCTTTACTAGAATGTGATAGGGATTGTGAGGCTCTCCTTCTTAAGAAATATTTGTCTCTTGATTCTGCAGCATCAACCTCATCTGATCGTTATTTCTGAAATCTGTATGGGTATGTAGGACAGGCACGGATAAAATTATGCGGAAGCTCCCTTATGATGAATGGCTAATGGTGGAACCGACTGGGTTTTCTAGATGAATTGTTTAGTATAGGTCAAGCCATGTTTCGTTTGAACCCACTAGAACAACTTGTCAGGGGATTCATGGTATTCTTCAGGTTCTTTCTCCCCCCAAAAAATTTTTCCTTTCTAGTATTTATGCTAATCCTAAATTTCGTGTGCGAAAATTGCTATGGTCTGATTTTGAAATGTTTAGTTCTTTTATGGATTTGCCGTGGGTAATTTTGGGTGATTTCAATGAAGTGTGCTTCTCTCATGAAAAGTTTGGTGGTAGACCGATTAAATTACACAAAGCTAACGCCTTACTTAATTGTATGCGTTCATGCAATATGCTTGATTTGGGTTTCTGTGGTCAGAAATTTACTTGGACTAATAAGAGGAAAATTGGGCCTATTTTTGAAAGACTTGATCACAGAGCATGGAATAATATGGAGTGGATCTCTCTTTTTCCTTCTAGCCACTTAAAAATTCTTCCCCGTCTTACCTCTGACCATTGTCCCATCCTTTTATGCTTTGCTGAAAGAATTGGTTTCCAAGCCCCAAAACATTTTCGCTTTGAACCAATGTGGTGTTTGGAACCCTCCTTCTTTTCCCTTGTGCCCTTTGAGTGGTGTAAAAGTAACAAAAAAAATTTTGACAAACTGAATGACATCTCCCTTGTTTGTGATATCTGGAATAAAAATGTGCTTGGTAATCTTTTTAAGAAAAAGGCTCGCCTCATAGCGAGATTGGAGGGTATTCAAAAATCCCAAGGCTCTAATGGTTTTTCAAACTACCTTTTTGACTTGGAGAAGAGTCTTCAAGAGGAACTCTTGGAGATTCTTTATGAAGAAGAATTATTTTGGATGATGAAGTCTTGTTGAAGGGGATAGGAATACCTCATTTTTCCATAAGTCAGTTCTCATTAGGAGAAATAGAAATAGGATTATCTCTTTGTGTTCGGAAGTTGGGGACCAAATCTCAGAGCCTACCCTTCTTAGGAACCATATTAAGAGTTATTTCTCAAATTTGTTCTCCTCTTCCTTTGTTAGTCCTCCTAATTTAGATGCTTTCCCTCTCCCTTTCCCGGAGCATAGTTCCATGATCTCGATTACTCATCTTCCTGATCTCCATGAGATTTGGGGGGTTATTTCCAAGATGGGGTCTTTCAAGGCCCCGGGTCCGGATGACTACCACCCTTTTTTCTATAAGAAGTTCTGGGATACTATTAGCCTTGATCTTGCTTCCTTCATTAGGAAATTTTTTGAGGATAAAGCTATTCTCGAAAATATCAATAGAACCTTGATAGCCATTATTCCTAAGGTCTCTGATCCTTCCTCTATTACCCAGTTCAGACCAATTAGCCTTTGCACCACGGTGTACAAGATTGTGACTAAGATCATAGCTAATAGGCTCTGTGGTTTCCTTCCTTCTAAAATTTCTCCTAACCAAAATAGCTTTCTTCCGGGGAGGGGTACTAAGACTATTGTGATTGTTGTGAATGAGATTTTGCATTCTATGAAAGAGAGGAAGGGAATAAGGGTTCGTTTATTCTCAAATTAGACTTGGAGAATGCTTATGATAATGTTGAGTGGGTTTTTTTTTGAGAAATGCCTTAGTTTTCTTTGGTTTGGACCCCCCCCCCCTTCATTGAGCTCATTATGTCTTATGTATCTTCAGTCTCTTCTTTTGTCCTTGTGAATGGGATTCCTATTGAGAATTTTAATACTTCCAAGGGCATTTGGCAGGGTGACCCCCTCTCACCCTACTTGTTCATTATTTGTATGGAAATCCTTTCTCAGTTGATTCATAGGGAGGTGGATAGAAAGATTTGGTCTCCTTTTTGTATGGATAGAAAACAAGTTCCTATTTCCCATCTCCTATTTGCAGACGATATTCTTCTTTTTGGAGAAACCTCTCTTGAAAATATTCTCTCTCTCAAAGATACCCTTGATATTTTCTGTGCGTTCTCTGGTCAATCTATTAGTGTTCAAAAGAGTAGAGTCTTGTTTTCTAGAAACACTCCTCAAAGTGACAAAGATCTTTTTTGTGATGCTATGAGTTTTAGAGAGATTGATGATTTAAGCCCCTACCTAGGCTTCCCTATCTCTAGTAGTAGACCCTCCAAGAATAAAGTTAAGTTCATTTTTGAAAAAATTCTTAAGAAACTTGATCTCTGGAAATCTTCTATGCTTTCTAAGGCTGGTAAATTGTGTTTAGTTTCTGCCACCTTGAATACCCTCCCTAACTATTATATGCAGTGTATGCTTCTTCCCATCTTTGTGTTAAACCATCTTAATAGCTCCTTGGCTAAGTTCTTGTGGGGGAAGGGTGAAAATTCTAAAGGGTTACATCTGGTTGGCTGGGATAACATAGCTATCCCTAGAGAGGTTGGAGGACTGGGTATTAGATGCTTCAAAGCTTTGAATAAAGCCCATATGCTGAAACTTTGGTGGAGGATGTTGAATCAGGAGAGCAATCTTGTTGTGCAGGTCTTAAAAGACAAATATTCCAAACCTAACAACCAATTTCGTGCCTTTTCTGCTGGGTCTCATCTTTGGAGGAGTATGGGAAAGTTTGGGATATCTTTAAGTCCTATATCCAATGGGGTGTGGGAGATGGGATGGACATCTTTGCTTGGACTGATAATTGGGTGGGGTCGGGTTCTCTAAGTAGTCTCATCCAGGGTCCCCTTTAGAGAGAGGAAGATGATACTATGCTTGAGGATTGTATTTTTAATGGCCAGTGGGATTTCTCTAATTTATCTTTTGTTCTCCCGGATGATATTGTCAATAATTGTATGAGTGTTCCTATCCCTGATTCAGATTAAGAATGTCAAGACTTCATCTTTTCTACTCTAACTTCAAAAGGAAGGTTTGATTTTAAAAAAGCTATGAATCTTTTTCATAAAGAGAATAAGGAAAACAGGAAAATGGATTGGATTTGGGGCCTTAAATCAGCCCCTAAAATCAAATTTTTCATTTGGCTTTGCTTCTTGGATAGATTACCTCATAAGATAACTCTTTGTAAGAGGAAAATCACCACCTCGGATACTTGTGTTTACTGTCATAATATACCTAAGAATTCACTCCATATTCTTAGGGATTGTGTTCAAGCAAAAGGAATGTGGGAGCTGCTCCATATGTCACCCACTTTCTTTTCCCTCCCTTTCCAAGAATGGCTCTTTACTAATCTGGCACATAACCCCCCTAATTCTTTTGATGTCCTTCTCCCCTGGAAAACCTTCTTCTCTTTCATACTCTGGAAACTTTGGCTCAATCGAAATGATTGTATCTTTAACCAATCCCGAGAACAGTCCCTTAGAGAGGCCCAAGCTTTAGCTTGGGAATTTCACACCTCTTTAAGGATCTCCTCGAGCATTAGCACGTCCATTCCCTCTGCTCCTAGCTGGTCCCCTCCCATACAACCCAATTTCAAGCTAAATTGTGATGCTTCTTTCACCTCAGACGATGAGTGGGCTGGTATAGCAGGTGTATTTCGTGATTTTTCAGGTTCATGGTTGTTGGGATTTCAGCAGAAAAGTCGAGTTAAATCTGTTACAATGGGAGAGTTGCTAGCTATCTCAACAGGTTTGAAAATTGCAATTGAAAAAGGTTGGAGTAGGCTGGAAATATCCTCGGACTCAAAGCATGTGGTGGATCTAATATACATGGTGCAATGATGGCGAAGGATGCTAACTTGAGTACTCTAAAATCTTGCAGGGACCGGTTTGACAAACTACAAACAGCAAAGCTTTATCATGAAGGCAGGAGCTCTAACAGGGTAGCTGGCCACTTAGCCAAAGTCTGTAGAAAGTCCCCGGATAGGGGCATTTCGATTGTAATCTTAGCTGAACCTCCAGACTATGTTCGTGATGCATTATTGGAGGATAAACCTCCTTAACTCTCTTGTTTCTTTTGAACTTGTTTTAATCTAATTTCCTGCCCCCAGCTTTGCATCAAAAAAAAAGTATGTTGAATATAAGTATTTAATTTGATGGTTTAAATTAATTTCATCGAACGGGAAGACATGGCGTACTATGGCTACTACGCGCCTACGAGCCCTTTAACATATTGGGATAGATTGATCCCAAGTGCACGAGGATGTGTACCAAATACGTTGAAAGTTGTGAAAATGGTAGGGTTTCAAGGAAAACCAAATGAATTTAATCTGTTAAGTAATTTTGTTAAATACGGACGTGCCTTACAAAAACTCTTCTTAAGGGATGCTAATAAAATTGGAGAGGAAATTGCTATCTGCATGAAAGATTTTGCTGAGGAGAACAATGCAAAGTTTAAGGTTCAAGTCATCTCTCAAGATGGTTTCATCTACGAAGGGACGCAAGTGAAAGAAGTTGTTCAAGTCATCTGATTCTTGCTACTTATGACGATTTATGTTAACCAATATCAAATTATTACTTCGTCAAATTTAATTTTTATGTACTAGTACTTTTTAAGTTTATTTTTATAGAATGCTTATTATATAATCTAGGACCTTACTTAACTTCTTCCTGCAAATATGTGCTGCAAGTTCGCGTACAAATTTGTCACATATTGCTGATCAACTGAACTTGAAAGGGCTTGTTCGAATTTTTTTAAGTTAGTTAAATTATTGCCTTAATTCTATGGTATAGCTTGTAGCAATATTTCAGAAAAGACTAAATATTTGAGTGCCGTCAACAATTTCCTTATCAAAATATGTTGCTAGCATTTTTCTTAAAAATTTTGTTTTGTACTATACATTTTCGAATCTCAATGAGCGGATGTAGTTGGAGCTAAGTTTTGATAAACTGAATGGGCCATATTAAACAAAAATTTAATGCACATTTTTTCTTCCACATTTTCATGTCCTCCACACTTGTTCACGTTTTCCTACCTCTAGATTTCTCTCTCCTCTAACACACCACTCAAGACTCCTCTAACCCTTTCTTTGTATTCTTCTCCTTCTCTAACCTTAACTACTCTGTTGTTAGCATTTTTCTTAGGAGTAAAAAATTTGTTTTGTACTGTACATTTTCGAATCCCAATGGACGGATGTAGTTGGAATTAAGTTCTGATAAACCGGGTGGGCCATACTAAAAAAATTTTAATGCACATTTTTTCTTCCAGGTTTTCATGTCCTCTACACTTGTTCACGTTTTCCTACCTCTAGATTCTCTCTTCTCTAACGCACCACTCAAGACTCTTGAGCGGTCAAGAGTCCTCTAACCCTTTCTTTGTCTTCTTCTCCTTCTCTAACCTTAACTACTATGTTGTTAGCATTTTTCTTAAAAATTTTGCTTTGTACATATATTTTCGAATCCCAATGGAAGGATGTAACTGAAGCTAAGTTCTAATAAAACGGGTGGACCATACTAAAAAAATTGAAATGCACATTTTTCTTACCTCTCGATTTCTCTCTCCTCTACCACACCACTCAAGACTAACCCCTTCTTTGTATACTTCTCCTTCTCTAACCTTAACTAGTATGTTGTTAGCATTTTTCTTAAAATTTTTGTTTTGCACGGTACATTTATGAATCCCAATGGGCGGATATCGTTGGAGCTAAATTCTGATAAACCGGGTGGGCCATACTAAAAAAAATTTAATGCACATTTTTTTCTTCTAGGTTTTCATGTCCTCCATTCTTGTTCATGTTTTCCTACCTCTAGATTTTTCTCTCTAACACACCACTCAAGACTCTTCTAACACTTTCTTTGTCTTCTTCTCCTTCTCTAACCTTAACTACTAACACTGCGAATTTGGAAAAATCTTTGTCTATGATAAGTCATCACAATTTACACAATATTCGTTTGTTAAGTTTATAAAAGTGGAAGTACGTAATCAATTCAATTTAAGTTTATTGATAGAACCAATCTTAGGCTTGAGACTCCAACCATCAAGCTTAAGCTTTTGGTTGAGATGATTCTTTAACATGATTTCAGAGCCAGTATCAAATCTCATCCACTCTCTCCTTTCAAAATGGAATATTAAGTACTAAGTATGGAGATACTTTGTGTATTATGTTACAGTATGTTAATGTGCACCTACAGCTGTAATTGCTTATATTGCAAAAGTAATAGAAAGATTTATATATGTATGGGTACATTGTACACCTACGAGTATTTTTTGTTCTTTTTGCTCTTTTTAAGTAAGCAATATCAAATTCAAATGAGTAAAAAAAACTACTCTTGAGTTTTGATGCACCTATCTCTATGTGCACTCATGTGTATATAAAAGGTGTTACAAAAGTTAAGCTTAATACTCCCCCTTTTCTATGTTTTATATTGGTGAAAAGCCCCAATTTTCGCTTCTTATGTGTGTTTTCTCTTTGCTGTATTTGGTTTTTATGTTTATGATAACACTTCCTCTTCTAAAAGGATTTTTTTCTCCCTCAAGAAGAGGATCTCTTCTCCTATGAAAATTTATTGTTATCTATGTTACATTTTCAAAATACAAGTATCAAACTTTCATTATTTTTATATGACAAAAAATATTTAAAAAGCCATACATTGGCAGACACCATAAGATAAAGGTGGGTAGAACTACATAGACAAGGAAATTGTGCACAAAGCTATAAATCTAAACTCCTAGGATAAAGTAAAATCAATTTATCATCACTTTACATTCAAAGTAAAATTTAAGGGTTAGGATACTCGAGTAACCTTAATAAATAAATAAATAAATAAATAAAATAAAAACGCAACCTTTGATCGCTTATACTATTTCGTACTTCATATAATAATACAATATTTCTAACCTTAAAAAAGGAAAAAAAAAAATTAATATTCAAACATAAATTACATTTCATAATAATCCAATCAAGCACAAACTATTATAGCATGCCAGGTTGGGGGAGAAACTGGGAAAGGAAAGATATGGTAATGACCCCATCAGATTGCTACAAGATAATAGAATTAAGGTACTAATCTAACTTTGAGTACAAACCTTTTCAAGTTCTGTCATCTAACAAAAACCAGTCCAGAGAGATCAGCAACATGAGCCAAATTTGGTCGAAAACTAGCAACACATATTTGCAGGAACAAGATCCTGGAAGAATTATTCTTGTGCATATTCTCGCGTCATTAAGATCAAGTAAGACTCAGGAAGCTGAGGTAGATTAGGTATTGGAGTTTTCATGTAGTAGCACATATTCTCGACTGGAGAAACCCATATATCAGGTCATGAAAGTAAATTAATAGACACAGGATAATAACGTTGAGGCATTACCAAATTTACCTGCTATTACCAAATTTAATGGTATCCTTCTCAAAGAGCTCACAATAACATCGCAGTTCAATAGGATCTTCCTGTGAATGCAACAGATTGAGTCAGGTCACCTAACAAACATTATTAAGTTTAAACCATTACCACAGAACATGAAGAAGATAATAAGAATGGCTTACATTGATGAAGGTCCTATTCTTGCTTCCAACGTCCATCAAGTATGGCCTGTCAAATAACAAGAAAAGGCCAAACCAAAGCCAATTCACATGATCTGTACTCTATTAATAGAAACAAACAGTAATAAATAATATATAAAAATGAAATCAACTGGCTGCTCAAAAATAAAAGGCCAAACTCACTTGCATCCTTATTTTAATCCAGTTCTTTAAATTTTCAATCAACATGCATTTAATTTCAGATATTTCAATTGTTATTTGGTTCAAGCCAATCAAGCGTGCAGCTTTCAAGCATTTCACTACTAACAAGCTTTCCGTAGATACTTCTCATCAAATTAATGCAGAGTTTCAGCAAAACAAATGACACAAAAGATGAGAAGCAAATTATATAAGTCCTGGGAAAATTTACAAAGTTTTCTGACAAGTAGCAATAAATGAAAAGTAGTCTGATCTTCAGAGTCTTGAAACAGATATAGTGACTAGTTTTTCAAGGATAAGGGAAAATGAAGCAAGTGCTTTACCTTATTGCCTTTGACAACCTGCCCTCGGGTTGCTTATTTTCAACTTGCCTGCCCAGAAGTACAATTGGTCAAACAAGGCTACCAGTTGATAACTTGGAAGGAAATTGCTTGTAGCACACTAACCGATATTGAAGGATTGCATGTTGTTTGCTACAAGAGGGATGATCTGTAGGGATATTGGCAACCATTCGCTCTCTTCCAAATAGGTAACAACTCTGGCGATGCACGTAAAGTGTCTCTGAAGAACATGAGATCTAATTACATCAGGAACTAGAATTACAGAAGCGAAGCATACCTTCCTTGGAATAAAGCATTTAATAAACATAGGACTGTTGGAGTCCAGCCTGTTTTATTAAAGCAATGACTAGCACTTGGAAGATATTTCAGTCTTAAATATCCCAAGACACATATCAGCAAAGAATTATAAGCAATAAAAGCTACCGTATCCAAATAAAGTTTCAGCCTTTCTTTCAGTTTCTTAATGGCCTCGATATACATATGTCCTCTTTCACACAACCATATCTTACGCTGCTCCTTTCACCGGATTAAACTTTATTTGTTATACAGAATTTAACAGCTGTCCTAACAGAGAGGTGAAAATGACATGTCACTCTCATTACACCCTGTTACTTGACAGCCAAGAAATAGGGGGGGATGACTGGATAAGAATGCAAGGAAGCTCCCCTGTCTCCCCAAAGGAAGTGGACACTAAAATCTTGGTGAACTAGCAGCGCACACAATTACACAAATGAAGAGTGATAGGCACGTGACCCCTGATGACCGGGCATCCTATCCCAAATGGGCGTATGGCCTGACCATCTAGAAGGTTATCTCAGTAACCACCCCTATGTCACCAACTCTTCCTGTAATCTTCATAAAAACAACCTAACTCTAAAAGGACTGTCATAAATCCCATCTACTAAAAGCATGGCCATGCAGCTTCAACAACCAGTTGACTGCACAGGACAAGAGATCATCTGCATGAGATGTGTACCAAGATTATCAGCTTTCCAGTCCCTTAGCAGTGTTAAGGCTGTGCCAGCAGCACCTTACCCAAAAAGGCTCAGCAAGATTCCATCACGCAAAAACTGAAAGACAACCAGATGAGTTAAACCTTGATCGGATGAAATCTTACCCAACTTAAATGTGTCAACTCTTCAAGTGCTGGGTTACCGCCACCTAAATCCAAATTCAATAACAACACTAGGTTTTAGGAAGCCTCAATCCCTAGGTTACTCATAAATACACAATCCTTTATGGCATCAACTACATTCTCTTACATCAAAAAGTGAATAATCCACATCCCCTTAAGACCTTCATTCCAATTCCAAAGCTTAACATATATACTCTCACCATGTCAAACTAGAACATACCAAATAAATCAAGACTAAATGGTTCAAATAACCAAAATTTTCACTAAATCTTCTTTTCCTTTATAATTAAATTTCACAGAAGATAATTATCATCATTAATTCATTATAGAGAAAGACAATAAAAGACCTTTATCATCATCTATGCTGCTGCAATGCATGATTTTGTTTAGCTAAACTACTAAAATTCCATTTGTTGTTAAAAATGTTTTTACGTTAGCATTGGTACAATTATTTAGGATACTTGTTAAAAACATACAATTAAACACAATTTTGGTAGGAGATGGACAGAGAAGAAAAGGTGTTATGATAGAAAGTTTAGAGAGAGAAAGAGGGTTGATATGATGGACAAAGAAAGGAAAAGAAGCAATTATAATGGAAGTGTTATTTATTTTAATGTGACAATCTAGTAAGGTTATTGCAAACAATATTAAGGGGCAGAAGTAAATATGATCCAACACAGGAGCATCCTTCTAGATTTAACATTATGATATCAGAGTTCAAATGTTTAAAGGAAACAAAAGAAAGTTGCAAAATAGCTTGCACTGCAATAAGCCAAAAGGACCACACAAAACCACATTACCCGGGGACATAGATAGAATAGAATGAACAGCTATTTACAACTTACCATTTAAAGCTTCACCACCCTTGAAAACATACAAGTGCCATCTTAAAGTAACAACTGCCACAATAAATTATTGTATTTAAAAAATATATAAACTTCAGTTTAGCAATTAGGTGTCCATCTGCAGGTAAGAAACTCAAGTGAATAAGTTGCCCAGCCTTGTCCAAATTTGATCAGAAATAAAGATGAAGCGATTATCTCAAAAGTGGTTAAACAATAAAGAATCCCTATAGGCTTATATATCATCGCATTGTCCTGCACATGTTGATAAGCATATTTTCCTCTCTTTCAAATCGCCAATATGATAACTGGATGTGATTGCTCGGATTCTCAAAACCAGAAGATTCTCATAGGCTATTAACATCCCTATTTTACTTGCTTTCTACCTGCCAAATTTTTCAGTCTTGATCCACCACTCCTCGTCCTGTTTAATCAGGAGTATAGTGGAACTAATAGTGCTTGGTTTGGGAAATCATGATACAAGTGCAAAGCTGCACACTAACATCTTTCTAAATGAAATTCACAGTTTCTTTTTCTAGTGTGTGGATCTAACCCTATCCCCCGAATTTTCAGAGCTTTGTTTTATTATCAGCAGTTTCCCAGAGAAATATATGGATCCATATAAGGTAGCTAATTTTCTAGAATAAACAGCCAATCTACTAATTGAAATTGACTTGTAAGTCTGTCACTCTGTCACTAGTGGGTGATTCTAGCACCTTGAATGAATCTGATAACTTCATAAACAAGTGTTTTTATTCAGCTAACTAACTCTGTTAATGTGCAGTAAAAAGGTCATCTCAAAGAGAAAACTTAATGCCACCATAATATAAGATACAACCCTATCCTCTTCACCACAAGGGCTCTCAATCATTCATCCACTCTCCTCCCCCCAACCACCAGGTTCCCTGCTAGTGATCAGTCTATTCCCTAGACATTCCTTCTTGGAGTACATTTAGATAGCTGTTGGCTGTTGCATCATCCAGTGAAACTGTTTGACATATCTACAACAAGATTTTAGTGGATCTTGGAAAAAGCAGAAAGGCACAGCCACAGAGGTCCATATGTACACAACCATAAACTGACTGGGCTGACTCGTCAAACAACAAAATGTTTGCACAAGTTCCCTTTTTTCTTATTAATCTAACTGTAGATGATTTACCTTTTGGGATATTTTCTTATCTTGGCTGTTTTAATCCTTGTTAAAATTCCTTGGTTATTAATTGATATCGCTTCATTAATCTTTATCAAAATCTCACTACCATTTGTATTTATATCAAAGATAGTAATATTTATTAATCCCAACATTTTTCAATACATTCAAGTTTTATGCAATTACTAAAGAGCTGCTAGCCCTAATTTGTTAGATCCACAGTAGGATTGTAGCCATAGGTAGGAAAATACACTTACAGTTGAATTGCCATGTAAATATATAACAAGCATGTATCTAAGTGTTGGATGTTTCTCGGTGAGTTAACATAGACAAAAGTATCTTTCTAACCAATAAAGATTTGTAGGAAACTTCCAAGAGATTCAAAGAGCTTGTTCAAATGAGGAAAGTCAAAAGACCTAAATATCATACGTTAGATGAGATATGAGACAGGGAAGATGACCAATAGACGAATTGGCAACTGGCCCCCACTGGCTACTAGCCTCAGAACAACCCCTTCCAATCCAGATTACCAAAACCCACCAGCACCTCTATCCCTATCCCCTCCCCCCCCCCCCCCCCCCCCCTCTGCAGGAAAGGAAAAACAAAGAGGCAATCCACTCTTTTGGTTTGCCCACCCAAATTGCTGAATTGACCTCCCACTCTCCCACACATTCTTCACCAATCCAGCAGATAAAAGCTCTTCAATTCCCTTAATTCTTTATCCATGAGAAGGATCAAGGATTTATTGTTGATAAAAGGGAATTAAGAATTCAGGCATAACCCAATAAAGCCACTAGCTATACAGTATATGATTCATAAGTTGTTGATCCAATACTCGGAGCCAAAAAAGGAAATTTGGGTTATGCCCACCTCCCCTCCCCCCACCCCCCAACACACACACACACCCTCCCCTATTTCTTTTCTTTTTCTATGCTGTTCATCCTTCAAAACCAAATAATGGACGTTTGTCTACAAGTGTTCAAGTAAAACAAGTATTTCATATAGGACAGTAAGCTATCTACAAGGCTAAATGATCGTCTCTTCTGTGCAAAATCCTCAAGTAATAAGCAACCAATATCCAAAGAAAAAAGACAATAAATCAAGGGGTTGGATTCTTGATAATTACCTCTTACTCGATTGGTTTCTGCAACAAGCTTTCCAGATAGCTCAAACGAAGGTTTTTGCTGCTTATGATAAATTTATAAATGGATCAGCAAACTCAAACAATTAATTAGAAAAATACAGTAGTATAGTGTAAACTAAATACAGAGTACTTCACAGTTGAAAAAATAAGTACCAAGAAAGAATTTTAACAGGTATATACCCAAATGGAGAAGATATTTCATCCAGAAAATAAAGCATAAACATATATGGAGTACAACTGTCTCCATTTTTGCATTAAAGGGTCCATTTCTACAAACAAGTCTATTTTATATACCTCTTCATGTCTGTTCAGTAGCTTCCATCATTGATAGTGAATCAGTTGCATCACCTCTGCTCAAGCAAGACAAAAAGAGAACTAAAAACTATCAAGACCCACCACCAAAAGAAAAAGTAATTGCACATTAATAGCAAGAAATCAAACACTGCATAGAAACAAACAGCCACAGATTTTAAGGCAGAATATATGTACCATCAAAGAAAGAAAGAACCAGGGAGATTTAACCCAAATCAGAACATGGATTAATGATAATTGGCAAGACTTCAGCATGGGAATTTTGCCAATTAAATACTCACTGGTGCTCAGCTCCTCTGGATTCTTCATCCTGTAAAATAGAAACCACAAGAATTTTAGATATAAGCATCAACTCCCAGACATAAATACAGAGAATATTACAAAAGTGCCAACTTTATGCACAAAGTGGAAGCTATATAGGAAAGGACACAAAATGACCAAACAGCTAAAAGCACCAAAGGACCTAATAAGGAGCCATCATAAGGAACAACAGCAGCAGCAGCAGCAACAACAAAGCCTTAGTCCCAAGATGATTTGGGTTTGGCTTACATGAATCGTCATAAGGAACCGTCCGATAGAGAAAAAAGGACATAACAAGATAATCAGTCAAAAGAGTTCGAAAAAAAGGAGTGTAAAGTGAGAAAAAGAAAGAGCATCCAATTAAAATTTAAGAGAGTTTTAAAATAGAGCCAAGGATAAAATTCAAGGAAGTTTTAAGGGAGTAGTAAAAACGTGTGAGTAAAAAACATAGAGGATCTAATAACCCAAAAGGAAAAAGAAAAATTATGTACTATGTTGTACAAAATACAAGTATCTACATTTCTTTGAGAAATACTTTAATATCCGCAGTGGAATCTCAATTCTCAGTACTTAGCACTTTACAGCACCATAACCAGAGGTTGATCCACGGAACGGTTTCAATTTGTTAGTCATTTCTCAAAGTAATCTTGAACCCATTATCCAACTATACTATTAAGGAAACATTCGAAATTCAATTACTTTTGGCAATTAATGAAGTGATGGTGTGAAAAAGGAAGGGTTTAGGAATACATAATGGCATAATCAGATACTACCAGACTATGAACTAACAAATATTCATTTCATTTCATTTCTAAAATCAAGTGTTCATAAATAATCTAAGGACTTGATCCGTGTCAAAAATTTGAACTCAATTACATTTGTTTTGCTTCTCATATTGCTAGGACATAACTACTATTTAGTATTTACCACTTATTCTGAAGAAAACCCAATCACTACACGTTAAGAGTGTACCTTCACAGATATATTAAGCACAGAGCCTAAACACATGATAACAAGATAAATGAATCAATCAAGCAGACAAGTGAAATTACCCATAAGTAAGTCATGATTGCCAACCACCTATTTCCACTAAAACTACCAACATGAAAAGCTTCCATGATACATTACCAAAAACATAAGAATACAAGTAGACCAATAAGACATCAAGGATTAATAAATACAAGGTCCTGTTATATTTAGATTGCAATTTATAGACCTTAAAAGAAGAAGGCGTGATAAGGCTATCAAAAACAAAGTAAAGATTTTGAATATCAGCAGACACCTCATCTCATCACGAGCTGTGGAGTGAGAGGCCGGCGGAGCCGCGGAGGTGAATTCTGCCGACTCTAGTGATGATGGTGAACCCTGATGGGGACTTGGATAGCTGGTGTCTATGTCTAGAAGATTTACCATGAGTGTCATCTCTATCTTTGCCCTTTTTTCCCTCAAATTTTCGCTCTCTACTATCCCTAGGAAATTCCCTCTCAAAACCCCTTTTCATATAATTCCTCTCATGCTTATCACTTCCTTCACCAACATTTCTCTCATGTTCCCTCTCTGATTTTTTATCAGCACCCTTTCCAACCCGAACACTCTTTAAACATTTTGTCCTAGGGTGATGGAGACCAAGGCATAGGATAGCTCGATTTCACTTGTTTAGGTGACTTAACTCACTCAGAATGTCTCTTCCTCACTGGTGAACTACCCCTATCCCTACTACGAGAGGAGCTCGCAACAGGCGAACTTCCTCTTCTGCCAGTTTCACCTCGGCCCCTCTTCGGGGAAAAACCAAGGGCCGATTAACATGGCGCCTTGTTGGAGATTTCCGAGCCTCTGAAGGACTCATCTACACACCATAACCAAAATTTCCTATCAAATAGGATCATAGGAACATTCACAATTTCACAGTGCCCATATCAAACATTTAAAAGCAGATAATGCCAATTGTTCCATGAATTTGTAAGTAATATTCGCAACGGATTAGTAAATTACACAAAAATCAAATACTATCAGTCAAACAAAGTATAAATCACAGCTAGTTCATGTAATTAAAGTAAAATTAGTAAAGATGATCACTAACATAATGCATAAAGTTGATAAATTTTGAATAAACAAATTACATAATTCAACATTAACCCAACATAGTAATTAGTAACTTTAAATGCAAAGAACCATAATTTTCCCTCAATGTTAGAGAAAAAATATAATAATTATATAAATGTAGATGAAATTACAAATTGTCTCAAACACTTGTACACTGAATGAAGTAAAAATTGGATAATAATTAACATCAAATTAGGAAATAAATATAGAGGTAAACTGCAGAAAATTACCTATATAAGGAGTAGCAAATTTGAAGGGTTTGGCTGAGTCACGGCAGCAGTGTAGGAGGCGATGCGCGACCGTAAAATGGACGATAAAATCGGCTGGCGGTTGAGGAGAGTGAACAAACTAATGAGGCCTAACTTACTCCTTCCATGTCATGTTCTATTTATTTGACCCATTTGACTTTTTACGTTTGACCCATTTGACTTTTTACGATCATTAATATTTTACGAGTAAAGTTGTATGAATACGATTTATTTGACACATTTGATTTTTTACCATCATTAACTTTTGGGGCAATTTGGGATTTAGGATCACAATAATTTTGGGAGGCTTTCAATCAAATTAACCTCCCCAAAAGTATTTAGTAAATGGGAAAGGAGTAATATTGATGGGAAGGTCCTCATTTTCATCTTTTGTTAAAGGAGAGCCAGCCTATTTTTCAACAATGTGGATGCTCTTATGGGGCAAAAAATATGAGGTGGGAAAGTCAATATTAAAAGCTAATTGACAAATAGGGTCAATACCTCATATTTGTAATTTCATTTTTATTTATATGAACAAATTCGTTATTTTGCCATGTACCTTCACCTTAAAAAAAAAAAAAAGTTTATTCAGTAAAAATAAGTTCAATTCAGTAAAATTAATTTCAGTTTAGTAAAAATAATTTTAATTTATTAAAAATTAATAACTCTAAAAAAATAAATATAATAGATAATCAGTAAAATAATTTCAATTCATCAAAATTAATTTTAATTTATTAAAAATAATTTCAATTCGATAAAAATAAGGTAATAAACGGAACCACGAAAATTGAAAATAAACTATAGAGCACATGGTTTGGAGGTGAGGCTTTTTCCATATTTGGTGGGGATGCGAATGACTAATGAGGATGCTAACGTTGCACGTGGAAATTTTTTGCATGGCCCGTAAGTCGTAACAACCAACCCTGACAAGGAGTGACAACGATAATTCTAGAGTGCAGAAATTTTGAACGTGGGAATATGGTACACTGTACACTAGTGTAAGATTAGTCTTTTAAAGTTAAACTTGTTGTAAAAACGGTCAATTTGGAGATAAGTTTAATCATATTTTTATTATAATTTTAACCCCTTAAAAGGTAATTTGTTAATTTGTTTTTTATTTGAATTTTATTTTAATGTGTAATTTCTTACATATTCATAATTATATACTATAAAAAAAATAATTAAACCAATACATTATAAGTTTTCTTTTTTAAATAAAATAATATCTTTTGTAGCAAAATGGTAACTTTAAATATTTTTAAGATAATTTTAACCCGTCTTACAATAAATTAACGTATGCTCGCCTTTTTGAATAATGTGTGAATACTCTTATCAAGTTGTAAAAATGAACAATTTAAAAAAGTAAATACCATTTATTTTTTCTGAGCAAGTTATAAAGCGGCATAATAAAAATTGATAGAATATAAAACATATTTTTAGACCTCAACCATTAGATTAAGCTTTTGATTAAGATGATTTTTTAATATGGTGTTAGAGCTAATGTGACACAGAGGTCACGACTTCAAATTTCATTTTCTCCCCACGAAAATGATGTATTATTTGTTGTATGTTATTTCATTCATATATTTATGAAGTAGTATAAATGATATCACCTATGTGATTCATATACTTCGTATATCAATAATTATAATCATGATTTTTACCATAATACCTATTATTTGGAAAGTAAATAATTTTTGAATAAAAATTGTTTTTTCTTCCCAATATTGACATCGAATCATGAGGCTATTTGTAAGTTAATATCAAACTATTTCATTATCAAAGTGATTTCTATTGATCAATGTTTATACCATTACGATCCTGATCAGATTAGGTAACTATCAAAATAAGTAAACATATCATGAAAATATTTTTATACACAATATATCCTAAATTTAGAAGGAGAATATTCTGTGTTTATTCTTTACTAGTATTGTTATGAATTGAACATTGATATATTGCGTAACATACTAGGCTACTAGCATTGCATACATATCAACAAATAACAAATGTCATTGAAAGTTGCGTTGAAAAATGCATAAAATTTATTTAAGAAAACAAATCAGTTACACTATAATATATAAAAATTTAGTTTCCACTAAAATTGATGTTATATTTAAAACAACATATAAGATAGAAGGGAATACCATACACTTGCAACCATAACGGAAAGAACACAATTCATTTCCTTAATATATACACAAAAAAATCCCACAAAAATGACTAGATATTTAAACCAATCCAATCCAATCCAATCCAATCCAATTCAAGTCGTGGATATAAACCAAACACCTCATTACGTGCTCAATTTAACTTGCATATAAATAACACACTACTTGTACATGCCAATTTTTAGCACCCACAAAATCATTGAAATAAAAAAAACACCCTCAAATTTCCCATCTTTCTCTCTCAAAAATCAAAATCAAATCGTTTGTTTGTTTGGAATGGCATTAGCAACAAGCACAGCAACACTTTCAACCAGAACTTCTTCATCAATTCTCCCAAAACCCTACCATTCTATTTCAATCTCAAATTCACCCTTCAATCTCTCGTTTCAATCGCAATCAAAAACCCTAAAATTATCCCCAAAACGTGGTTCAATTTGCTGTGTTATGGCCCCTGATTTGGCTTCCAAAGCGGCGGCGGAGGATGAGAGTGATTTGAGCGTTTTTCAACGACCCGATTCGTTTGGAAGGTTCGGGAAATTTGGGGGAAAGTATGTGCCGGAAACCCTAATGTATGCTCTTACTGAGCTTGAATCCGCTTTCCGCGCTCTATCCAGTGATGATGAATTTCAGGTTTATTTTCATTTTTTTTTTCTGTTTTTAAATTGTTATTTTTGGTGGATGTGATTGGATTGAATATGATTTTTCCATTGTTTTGTTAACGTTAAAGGAATTAACCCACAAAAAAGTTGATGAATTTGATGTTTGGATTCTTTAATGTCTTGGGTAATTTTTCATTTACAACCTTTTGAATTATTGATTGTGGAAATCACAGCATTTTCAAAAATAGATTCTAATTTACAATTATATTCAACATAGTCATTTGCATTTGATATGTATTTGCATTTTCTATGATTGATTTTAATAAATGTACTCATTTTCTAATTTCCAAAGTCACTTATAAAGTTGATAATTTGATATGTTCCCAGAAGTAATATATCTATCTACAAGTTTCCGATTAATTTGCTATAATGGGAATTGGGAAATTGTTGCTCTTGATAAATAAATTGATAAAGTTACATTATTTTTGAGAAATTGATGTGGGGTGTCGGGTTTATTAGAGAAAAAGAAGAAATTTGGAGTTATTTGGGGACTCAGTTTTGAAAGTGATGGTTGTTTATCTTAAAAAAAAAAAAAAAAAAAAAAACATGTTGAAAAGTGAGGTTTAACTTTGTGTGGCTGATTTCATTTTTTTGTTGCTTATTGGAGTGACTTGCATGTATTTTTGAGTAGGATTGAGATGCAATTATTGTAAAATGACTGAGATGAAATCACTGTACAACGATCTAGAGGTCATCTCCTCTCTTTTATGGTGTATTTTGTGTTCATTAACAAGTTTTGATTCGATTGGGTTAGGGATAGGAAATTTTTATGTTATTACCCTTTTCCTTCCTGCAATTTATCTGGCCCCTTATTTCAGTGTAATAGAAAATTTTCATATTCTAATGATAATCATATTAGAAAACTATAGATTAGTAAGAAATTTGCCTATGATACTATGAATGAAGAAGGTGAGATATTGAGAAATGTTGTATTTGAAGAACTTATTCAAATTAGGCTTTGACATAGTTAATTTTGCGATACTTTAGGTTATTAGCCATGCAGAGTTTTTAAATAGATTTTAATGCTACTTCAGTTTCGAAAAATCAAAAAATGTTAAAAGAACTCCACATATACTGTTGATTGACGGGTATGGTCCTAATTGTGTGTCATTGTTGCCAGTTTGTTGATAAAAATGTTTTCCTTTTCTTTTTTACGCAGAAAGAGCTAGATGGGATACTGAGGGACTATGTGGGGAGAGAAACTCCTCTCTACTTTGCAGAACGCCTTACTGAGCATTACAAGCTTGTTAATGGTCAAGGGCCTGACATATACCTGAAGAGGGAAGATTTGAACCACACTGGTGCTCACAAAATCAATAATGCTATTGGTCAAGCTTTGCTTGCCAAAAAATTAGGAAAGAAACGTATCATTGCTGAAACTGGAGCTGGTCAACATGGAGTTGCAACTGCTACTGTGTGTGCACGGTTTGGGTTGCAATGTATTATTTACATGGGAGCACAAGACATGGAAAGACAAGCTTTGAATGTTTTCCGAATGCGTCTTCTCGGTGCTGAGGTCTGTTATCATTTGTATTAAATATCCTCCCCTCTTCTCTTGCATTTTTGTAGTTTTAAAGTGATAAATCTCTACAGAATTTTGGCTGCAATGGCCTTGCCATACCTGTTATGTATTTTATTTTTTGGATGGCTGTGCAAATTTTCTCTGATCGTATACTGCAAAATGTTTATTGGCTTCTGAATTATGCGAATCTGACTTAGCCTTTGTACAAGATAGACTGTCATACTAAACTGCCCTGCAAAATTGTGAAACTCATAAATCTCTTAATTTATTGGTATATAGGTTAGACCTGTCCATTCTGGCACGGCTACTCTGAAGGATGCTACATCTGAAGCTATAAGGGATTGGGTGACAAATGTGGAGACAACACATTATATATTAGGGTCTGTTGCTGGCCCGCATCCATACCCCATGATGGTCAGAGACTTCCATGCTGTCATTGGTAAAGAAACTAGGCAACAAGCATTAGAGAAATGGGGTGGCAAGCCAGATGTGCTGGTTGCATGTGTTGGAGGAGGTTCAAATGCCATGGGTCTCTTCCATGAGTTTGTTGAGGACAAAGATGTTAGGATGATTGGTGTTGAAGCTGCTGGGTTTGGCTTAGATAGTGGCAAGCATGCGGCTACATTGACTAAAGGGGAGATTGGAGTGTTGCATGGAGCAATGAGCTATCTGTTGCAGGATGATGATGGGCAGATAATAGAACCTCATTCCATTAGTGCAGGGTATGTCATCTGTTGATCACCTGAAAAGATTGGATTTTATTTACTATGTGCTTTGTGATATCAATTGGTACTGTTATACCAATTTAAATTACTGTATTGATATTGCTATTAATTCTTGACCTCTTTCCCCAACATCAGCTTAGACTATCCTGGAGTTGGTCCTGAGCATAGCTATCTGAAAGACTTGGGACGTGCTGAGTACTTTAGTGTAACTGATGAAGAGGCATTGGAAGGTAATCTCTGTAATTTTTTGACGAAGATTGTGATCTAGAATTGCTTATTTGATCTGTGTTTTCTGATTTCCCCTTGAACTGTCTAAAGTTCTCTCTAGTTGTGATCAACCATTCACCACTTTTCAAAACAAAGAGGTGTGTGTGGGGTTGAGGGGTGTTTTGAAGTAAAATATGGCTGACTTAGTTGTTGTTGCGAAGTTTATCTTCTTACCCCCATTTTAGAAACTAAGTTTGGTTTGAATTGTTATTGTTTGGTTTGAATTGTTATTGTTATTGTTATTGTTATTGTTATTGTTATTATTATTATTATTATTATTATTATTAACTGGTTGGAGGTCATGACTAAGAAAAGATCTTTTGGTCTCACCTGCGATTAGAAATGAATTTTTTCTGTTGTTTCTTGATTACCTACTATTCTCTGCCGACATTCACTGCTCAGAAACTACCTACGTTTGAGTGAATTCAACTTCAGTCTAATTATAACCATCATCATTAACCTAAATAAATTGACAACTTTATCTCCTGTTCAACTGCTTATATCTGCTTATTGTTGCTTTTTAAATAATTGCACGGTCTAAAGTGTCAAGGTTTACAGTATTTTGCTCTAAACGTCAATGACTTGTCTTGCTGTAGTAATTCATTTCAGCTATACTATGCTATCCATATAAGGCTTTCTGCATTTGCTGTCCTAACTCCCTTCCTGACTTTGGTATGTGTATTCAGCATTCAAGAGATTATCCCGACTTGAAGGCATTATTCCTGCTCTGGAGACATCTCATGCACTTGCCTTTTTGGAGCAGCTGTGTCCAACTCTTCCAAACGGAACTAAGGTTGTTCTCAACTGCAGTGGCAGAGGGGACAAGGATGTACAAACTGCAATAAAGCATTTGAAGATGTAATGTGATGTTGGACTTTATTTGAGAGAATAAATAAGTAATAAAGTTTTAGGATTGTAGTTTGCGTCTTTCTTTCTAGTTTTGTATGCGCAAAGAACATTCAAATTTGGAGACTGCTGTTATTTGCAGCCAACATTGTATGAGGTCATAGTTGAAACTTGAAACAAGCAAATATTTAGGATACCATATAAATTGGTTGTAGATCAGATTTACAATTCTACAGAGTTGTAGTGTAGAATTGTAGATTTGAATTGTTGTCTTTACCTAGTGTCATATGCAAAGAACATTCAAATTTGGATAGTCAACAAACTCAATGTTGAACTGTAGATTACTATTCTGTATTCAAATTTGGACACACAAGTTTTTATGTATAAATTACAATTTTGTAACGTTATTTATATTTCCTCCGCTTTCAATATGTTTTCTTTTGAAGGAAAAGTTAGGCTTTGTTACAAGGACTGAAACTATTACATCAGAATTCCTGGGAGGGTGGCTTCCATCAGGCCAAACCTCACGCCAATGCTAGACACTGTCTGTCTAGCTAGGAGTCAGTCTGTCTCTAGGCGATGAGTGACTTAGTTAGACTTCAAATAAAAAACACAAACTTTTAAAAAATCGGGTGTACACTAATTATTGTACATTCATTATAAAGATAGTGTAAAGTGATCAAAAGTTACCACTAAAATGAATAAAAGTTACCCCAATATGCATAAAAGTAACCCAATACAAATAAAAATTATATACGCTTTATTAGTAAAGAAACACATTTTAAATGACTAAAATCAATTATTAGTGATTGAATGTAATTAAATTATCTTTATAAAACTTTTCTTGTTGTCTATTTGTATAAAAATTGTATTATGTTTGAAGTTACCCAAACAAAGGCAAAAAGTTACCCTAAAATTAGCTAAAAGTTACTCTTATACTGCTCGATGTACACTAATATTAGTGTAAACCGGGTGTATACAAAATTTTTTAATAAAAAAAGGGATAGAAAACTAAGGTGTTGTTTGGTTGTCTTTAGTTTCCATAGGCACTTAAATTTCCCATAATTTACTTTTGGATATGTTGTTTGGTTGACAATATAAAAACACAAATGGCGGAACCGAGGAAGTCACAATTTATGGGAATTTCCAATTCCCACAAAATATGGAAATTTACTTACCCACCTCAAGGAATTTTAGGACTCTAGCAATTAGAGTCATCCATGACTCATGACTCTAATAAGGGTATATCGTCCTTTAATTGTTTGCCCAAAAAAAAAAAAAAAAAAAAAAACAAAAAAAAATGTATATAAGATAGAACTATTCTTTTTTCCTCATAAGATTAATTTCTCAAAAAAAAGAAATTCTGGCAAATTGAGTTTTTCGTTTTGCTATTTCCTCAAATGGAGTTCTCAACATGTGACAAACTTTGGTCCCAAAACATGGCGGGAACAAACCGTTGGTGATGTTCTTATTCTATCTGTTGTTGTTGATGGTACTTTTTATGATACCAACAAACTTCTTGATGGTATTCTTTTAGATACCAACAACCCTTAATAGTATTCTACAACAATTCTTGATGGTATTCTTTTAGATACCAACAATCTTTGATGGTATTCTCCAACAATCCTTGATGGTATTCCTTTTTTTTTTTTTTTTTTTTTTTATTTCAATAGTATTTTAATTTGCAGTTAATTTCGATAGTATTTGCTGAAATGATGAAGTTGGTATTTTGTTGAACTTTTGAATTACCCAGTCCATTTCGCCATTTCCTTCTATGGTCGTTTGATATTTGGACCAAATTTACAAGGATATGCAGCTACAGTTTCGCCATTTCGGTGAGAAAACGTTGGAGGGAAAAGAAGGCAAAAGATAGAACAAGCATAACGAATATATTGTTTTAGCGCCAATTACCCACACAAGTTTTAGACTTCATTTGAGGAAAAGGAAATGAAAGACATCAAAGTTGCAGATTTTCTTATTTGAGATTTTTTTTTTTTTTTTTTGAAAAAAAAAGAAGGAAATGAAGAGAAAGAAATGTTCTTTTCAGCCCATTTATCCGGCCTTACTTTTTGGTTTACCCCCAACCTTAGTTTTTGGTTTTGGTTTTTTTTTTTTTTTTTTTTTTTTTTTTTTTTTGCAAGTGGGTAAACAGTTTAAGGACGGTTATGCCCTTATTAGATTCAGATGACTCTAATTGCTAGAGTCCTAGAATTCCTCACCCCACCCTTGGTCATTCACAATTTCTAGGATTTACAAAATCCCGCATGACAACCAAACACAATTGTGTACCTTTTTTTTTATTATTTTTTATTTTTACAATGGTAAGAAAAAAAAGTAAACATTAGGAAACCCTCCTCACGAGGGGAATTCCTAATGCGTCCGAGGAAAGGAGGGGCAATAAAGAAGAATTATTACAAGGAACAATATCCATACTATCACTAACTAAATGACCAACATTTGCTATATAGTCCGGTGCTTGATTTGCCTCCCGAAGATATGACGAATGCTCTAGTTATCGAACTTGCCAAGAAGAGAACAAATGTCTTTAACAATATGATCAATTTGCCATGGTGTTGACCAGATGCCTTTAACGGAGTTGATCACTAAAAGATTATCACCTTCAATTATATTATTTTTGATCCCACGATAAAGAGCTAGAAAAATGCCTTTATGAAGAGCCATAACCTCTGTTATGAAAACCTTGGTGGTGCCGAGGTTGAAAGCGCAAGCTCCTAAACCTGTCCCACTGTTGTCTATGATGAAGATCCCTGCTGCTAGGGATGGCAGCGGATCTGGACCTGACCCGGATGAGTGGATCCAGATCCGTTTTCCACAAATATGGGTCTTCAAATTTTGGACCCGACGAATCCGGGTCGGATCCGGGTCCTGTTGAAAAAAACGGATCTGGATCCAGGTCCAACCCTCAGACCCGGACCCAGATCCGTTTACTTGTTTTATAATTTTCATATTAAAAAAAACTAAAATTATTTGTTTCTTTATTAAACATGTTTATGATGTTAGTGATGAAGATTAGCCCTTTTAAAAGATGGATTTTTTATGCTCACATCGGATACATTATTGTTGTTTTTTTGCTTGCTCATTTGTAACATCGTACTTTTTCATTGTTTATAATTTTTGTGTTCAAAAGACAAGTGTATAATTTGGTTGTTTTATATTTTTAGATTAGTTGTATAACTTTAATTTAGGTTGAACTTAATAAACCTCTGATAGAAGATTTTTGACCCAAACACTACATTTATTGTAAAAAATTAGGCAAAACGTATTGGACCCGTTTTAGACCTAGATCCGGACCCGGACCCGGTGGACCCGTTGGATCTGGATCCGGGTCTTAATTTTTTTAGACTCGGTGGATCCGGGTCGGATTTGGATCCAGGCTAGAGAAACGGATCTGGATCCGGGTCCATCCAGACCCGGATCCAGATCCGACCCGTTGCCATCTCTACCTGCTGCTGCTGACTTGTTGAGGAGTGAACCGTCGAAATTGAGTTTGTAGAAATTTGTTGGTGGCGCTTCCCAGACAACCATGATAGTGTTTGTTGGAGAATGAGAAAGAAGAGTAGATGAAGATCTCCGAAAAGGAAATCCCGATGAAGAAAAGGTATCGGTGAGAGTTCTGCAGTGCCACTCGTTGAACGCAAATTGCGCTCGGTGGTAAATTCTAGGGATATCAAAGGATTCTTGGTGGAAAATTATAGAATTACGCTCTTTCCAAATACTCCAAATAAGGAAGATAAATTTCCTAATAGTTAGTTTGTGTTTTTTGAAGCATAAAAGTGCTTCAACTAAATCAGTGTAGGGAACTGTGCAATCCAACCAATTCTTAATTAAGGTATGGTTCCAACCAAGTGTGTACTTAGGAATTTTTATTAAAGAAGTAATTTTCCATGTATAAGAATTTTCCATGAGAATTTATTTCCTACATCAACCAAACAAGGCCTAAATCTAAAGCAATTCACATACCTTCATGTTTCCTTTTAACTATTTATTTTCCTTATAATTATAAGCAGCAAAAAATATAATCACGCAAGATTTTAATAAATTACCTTTTAACTATTTAATTTGGAGCATTTGTTTTGTATTATTTGCAACTTTATTTATATCACACAAATAATACCTAAAAGTTGCAAATAATATATAACGGAGATAGTGGTATTATATATGTAGTATTGAGCAATTACCGAGCATAGGATGTATGGAGTAACTTCCTTTTATGAGTAACTATTTACTACGCATAATGGATGATGGATGCTTGTGCCAAGCCAAAATGTAGCAAGTCTTCAAAAAGAGATATTTAAGAGTCTATTCACATTTACTAAACTGAGCTAAACTGATTGGAGCTGAACTGAACTGAATAGAACTGAAATGAATATTTTATGAGAGAAGGAAATTAGGAGTTGAATTGAACTGATTAGAGCTGAATTGAACTGATTAGAGCTAAACTGAACTGGAATTAAGCTGAAGTAAATAGGCCCTAACTCTACAATTTCATTTGAACAAGGATAAAAATTACTACATAAGAACAAATTACGAGGCAGTAGGCACCATGAACAGAAACTAACACGCAAGAATGTACTCTGTAACTACTAATCTGGAAACAAAATATACTCATCTCTATTACGAAGAATAGTTCATGTACGATACACAATTGTCTAGCAATCAATCCAAACATCTCCTTGAAGGTACTCATAAGTCACAACACAACAGAACAGAATTTACCGGGAAAAAACGCATAAAATACATAAAATCAGTATACTGGGCACTTTTGCACCAAAAGACAGACGGAGGTTTTCAAACTTGTTTTATTTGAAACTTCAAAGATCTTTCATGGGCCACACAAAGGCAGATAAAATTTATCCGCCTCGTCTCCATGCTACGGACGGTTGTGTATGATTATTATAAAAATCCTACGGACGGAGGTACTATCTTATTATCTACAACATGTAAACCAGCCATGCCATGCCATGCCAATCCAACCTTATCAAAATCCAGTGGCCTTAAATTCTTGGAAGAAAAGATTCAACTTCCACACCACCAAATACCTCTGCTCTTGTAAACACTTTAGCTCTACATTCAACTCGGATATCTTGATTCCTTATTGCTTAGCCTGCAGGAAACGAAAGGGTTTACAATTAGTTACAAGTGCCAACCAATTCCAATATCCATGTGTTTCGAAAAGAATATCTTTGGAAAATCGGAGCAAGATGGAATTAGTCCTGCATCTAGTGAAAGCTAACAAATGAGAAGTTCAGCATTACGAAAGAAGAAACCATCTCAACATCAAGATGAAGATACCAGGTTAACATTTCTAAATACGCAAGAGACTCATTAGCCAGGGATTGATATTTGCATGGTTACTGCTAGCAGTTTATATGCAATAATTATTGCTGGGTAGTTTCGCGTCTCAAAGCATGCTTAGGGTGTCAACTACCGTGTTGTAAAGCAGTTCCTGCCTATGTGACTCAGGTAAATCCGATGAACCAAAGCATTCTTATGATATTTATTCAGCCAATCCTTTCCAACAACCAATACTAAATTTTGATGCTAACCACACCACCGGAGTCATGATGGCATTACTGCCATCACCATGCAACTAATGCCACAAGAATCAGTTGACTAATTAACAGAAATTAATCATATAAAAAGTGTGAAGCAACACATGACTCTTATATGCAGAAAATAGATGAAGCATAACAAAGAAAAAATTACTGTAAAATTTGAAGCAGCCCAAAAAAAAAAAAACAAGAAAAGAAATAGTAGGCCAGTCATTCTTTCAAGGTAGAAAAGGGATTTGCAAGCAAATTATAACATCAGACATTCAGACCCACTCACACTAACGTGATTGAGGTATAAGTGCAAAATATTAATAAGCCATCGACTAGCGACTTTAAGGATTAACACTTATTTCATCTCATTTAAATAACAATAGTTAGAGCTAGCTTTAGGAGTTATTTTTAGACTTCTTCCATTACTGGTAGCTATCTCAGGTAAGGCTTATGTGAGATGGGGGAACACGAGCTTGGGTTAGCTTAACAGATAAATATTGTTCATTGTAGCAAGCAGAGAAGATAGGATAGTTTTAGGAGTGGATTACACAAAAGATGGAAAAAAAAGAGCTTCAATGATTCACTAGATGTTCAAATTCACAGACAGCCACTCTGCCAAACAGAATTGAGCAACCATATAGGAAGAAATATAAACTTTTAATAACTAGGATTCGAGTCTCAGAACCTTCTCTTAAATAACAAAAATACAAGGAAACTACTAAGTTTGTCATTAAAGATAATCACATTGAACTATTATAACTATTTCATTTCAAATCCAAGTGGAACAAGTCTACTTTTGGGGAGATACCGAGTTCAAATTCAGAATACAAAGCACATACAGAGTATTAGATATCATAGAAGAATTTAAAACACTCACGCCTGGAACTAGATGAGAAAGACAACATCTATGAATTTAAAGATTCATATACTTGTCTATGTTTATAATATATCCTTATTTAGCAATCAATCTCAATTCTGAACTGCAGCTATCACTTTTTTTTTTTTTTTTTTTGAATCGTCAAGATCTCCAAACTATGCCTCTTAACTTCTGATCTTTCTCTGCAATGGCGGACAACCATGGAGAAAACCAAGAGTTTTTTAATGGGGAGGGATTCAGAGAATCATCTCTACATAAGATTTGTTAAGTGATGACTCTGATGACAGCTTGCCTATCCTCAATTTTTTTGGCAAATAAAATAAAACATGCAGGAAATATTTAGCAGCCAAGTAAACTTCAATGGCACTACGTAAGTCATAAGTTAGTATTTGATTCAGAGAACAAGGGCCGAACGAGAGGGGTTCAGAATCAGGGTTAAGAATATATGAGATAAGAGCATCTAGGGCTTTGGACCATATCCAAATTGCAGTTTTGATGCTCATTTAAATAGTAATTTTTGGTATGTTTAGATTTAAAATTAAAATCTTTGCTTTTGTTTAGAGGATTACTACGGTTCAGCTGTATGCGGGCTTCAAAGTGGATGAAATTTATCTTGATACAACAGAAAAGGAAGCTGAGACTGTCTAAAGCATTTCCTAACTCAAAACCGCAGTATCATTAAATTCAGAAGAACTACCTTCTCAATGAGTTAATATCATAAAATTACCCAACATAGTAGTAGGCACAATAGCCCGATAGGCAGAACATAGTTAAAACGGTACTTAATTACTAGAGGTTATTTTTAATGTAGGGAGCGGAAAGAGAGGGGGGGGGGGGGGCTTTTAGATTGTCTTCCATATGCTCAGACCAGTAATTAGTATAATCATCAGTTCATATTATTTCAAGAAAGTCATACTGTTTCTGGACATCTAAAAGTAATATGCAGCTATTATGACAGGATGGAGGGAGTAATTTGATTTGCCAAGCTCAGAAAACCAGCATAATTTCGTTAAGAAAGGCCTTAAATCAGAATGTCAAAGAGACAACTCAAAAAGCTTGCAAAATCATCATAATGATATAACCACAAAGAAACAACATTTTTATCAAGATACAGACACTTACCTGAGAATACAAGAAGGTCCCGAAGATAGCAATGGCAGCTCCAAGTGCATTTACAGGCTGGACAGGTGTTCGGAAAATGATGATGGAGGAGACAATGACAGATATACGCTTCATTGTGTTCCCTATGCTAAACGTCAAAGGAGAAATTTCATCCAGTGACATGTATGATACTTGATTATAGAGGTGATAAAACACACTTTGGGCGGCCACCCACCTATAGCAAAATCAACAATAACATCTTGTTAGTAAAAGGATGACAAAATCATTATTTATTTGGAAACAAATATAATTAATGTAGCAACACACGGGTATTGTGTAAGACTCAATGGACAGGATCCTACTAATAAGGATAAAACCAGAATATAAAAAGTATAAAATCTAGGAAGTTATATACTACCTCCGGTTCAATTTAGTCGCAACAAAGTACAAGTTTTTGGAAACCAAGGCAAAAGATTGAAAACATGATTATGGAAAAATAAGGGTATATGCTTAACTATTAATCCAACCCAAAAAAAAAAAGGAAAAAACAAATTCAACCTTAATTAAATTAAATAACCCACCACCAAGCATCATCCAAACCACACACCACCACCCAGTACCAAACCCAGCACCGTCGACGCACCACCACCACCCCACGCACCCAGCAAACCGCCGATGCACCACCAACACCCCACGCACTCAGCAACCCACCAACCCACCACCAACAACCCACCAACCCACCACCAACAACCCACCAACCCAGCCACCCCACGAACCCAGCAACCCGCCGACCCACCACCACCTCACGCACCCAGCAACCCACGAACCTCGAAACCCAGAACCACACGTTCGAGCTAGTAACCACAAACACAGCACCGCCGATCTGCAACCACGAACCCAGCACCACCGATCTACCAACCCACCAAACCAACGAAACCTACCCACGAAACCAAACCCAGGAAACCCGACCCACGAATCAAACCCACGAATCCCGCCAATCTGAAACCACGAAACCCGGCCCACGAATCAAACACATGACTCCGCCGATCTGCAACCCCCGCTGCTCTTTACACCACGAAGCCACCATGAAAATGGGGTTGGAGGAGGAGAGAGAAAATTAAAGGGGATGAGGATTTAATTAATTAAGTTTGGGGTTTAATTAATTAAGCTTGGGGTTTAATATAATAAAATCAGATTTGTAATTTAATAAGGTTGTTTAAAAAAAAAAGTAAGGGTATATTGGTCAATAACCACCCAAAAACATACTAAAAAAGGAAAGAAACAAGTTCGTTGCGAGTAAATTGAACCACCCAAAAAAGAAAATTGTTGCGAGTAAATTCAACCGGAGGTAGTAGTTTAAGTTGGAAATTTTACCAACTCGGGCAAGAGCTTTATTGTACACATTAGAGTATTAGACCACGTGAACACTTCAGATATTAAAATGAAGTGATTGAAGTCTTCTAATTGAAGTGAAAATTTACAGTTCAAGATACCTCTAAAGAACCTCAACTGAGTAGATAATATGAAGGGAGCGATTACAGAACTCTTTTGTCCATCTTCTGGATATTTCACCAGGACAGGAAGAAATCTATAGAGGGCAAAACCAGTGCAAACACAAGGTCTACAAAGTCCTTGTACTTGATTAGGATATAAGTTAATAGTGCCAAGATGTTGAGACAAAGGCAAACCATGCTGACAACTAAATTCCACTGTATTTACACCAATCAATTCTTATGTGCAAAAGAATTAAGATACAATACAAAATATTGATTCTTAACTACAAGAAGAGCAACAAGAGAAAACAGAGATCCATATCACATACAGAACCAAATAGGAACAACACGGAAAACAAAAGGGGAAAATAATCGGGAGCAAATAAATTACCAAATAAAGTTGGGTCCAATTTGAGAAACAGCCTTCTGCCATCCAGCAGCCCACATTTGGGGTCCCTCCACGGCGATTGCAAATGGAGTGAGAAGTACAAGAGAGAGAATTGACAGACAAGCGTAGTAGTTCATCCCACTGACAGACTTCCCTTTCATGCCTTTCTTGGAAAATATGTTGCGGAAGACAAATGCCAAATTTGATATCATCGCTCCCATAAAACCTGAATGGAACAAACACATACCAAACTTAGCATTAAGAAAACAACAGAATAGACATCAAAGTGGAAGCCCCTGGCCAACACAAAACTGACAGGTCTAAGTAAAGAACTTCCAAATGCTTGGAATTTTGTGTAGACTTGGAAGAAGGAAAAGGTACATTCTATTAAATAGTTGCCTCAGGTGTTTATTTTCAAGAGTCGCTTATGTTTTCATATTTCTAATGTGCAAACACAACATTAGATGTGTGTTCCAAGGGTTGAGACACTATTCTTCAGATTGGGATTATGTAAAAAGCACACAAATTACAGCTATTATTGAATCCGCTGTATGTTAAGAGGCCCAAAAGGCAAGACATGAGTAAATCTGAACAGCTCACGTATTCGAATAAGCTAATTGCTTATATTGGAATGAAGAACAAGTAAGCTCAAATACCATCCTCTCATGAGAGTAATGAGACTCATTCACCATATTAATGTTGACCCTTGTGGAAATCATATTGTTTTCTTCTCTCCTTACCAATCATGTTGAAGTTAAGCTCAGTGACAGCTGCAAGCGCGCAACCTCCAATGATGGGAAGCAGTGACAAGTACACTCCTGTTGGAAAGGACTCGCCTAACAAGAATCTTGAGACTACCACACTGAAAGCAGGTTCAGCACTCTTAATTATGTGTGTAAATGAAACCGCAACCTTTGACATGCTGACAGTGGCGGCTACATGTCCAATTGTATGTGCCACAGCAACCTATCAAAATTTTATACCATGAGAAGTCAACAAAACCAAAATTGGGGACCAAACAGAAATTCTAAGACAGACAGCAACTTCTATCTAAGAAACAAACTGAAATTGTCTTCATTAAACAACATCAAATTCCAAATTACACCAGAACATTTCAACATTATCAAACCAACAATTCAGCACTTTATGATAGCTACTTTTTTTTTTTTTTTTCCATCAACCACCAATTCATACACAAACTAAACATGTTTCCCATTCAATAAACAAAACAAGAGAGCTGCAACACCATTAATTCAACTTAAGAAGCTACAACACACAAAATTAGAACTTGCATAAATTCCGAATTTTGACCTCTTATATTATTCATTAACTAATTGGAATAACTTAGGATCAACATTATTCATAATAACAATCAACTATTAATCAAAACAGTAACAAATGAAAAGTTGAAAACCCACATACTAAAAAACATTTTATTTTGAGCTACTCAATTTTTTAGGGGTTATAATAACAAAAATTACAGCTTTCAATTTAGGGGTTATACCAACAAATATTACAGCTTTTTTTTTTTTTTTTGAAAAAAAAAAAAAAAAAAAAAAAAAACAGCAAACTTAATTCAAAGAATAACAACTTACAGGAAGAAGTGCCTTCCAAAAATCAATATCAGTAGAAGGAGCCTCAGCAACCCTAGTTGCCCAAGACACCAACATAATCAAAGAACCCATAGCAAGGGACAAAGTGGAGGTTAACCAAGGGTATGGAAATGCATTCAAAACCTTTTTGTTGTAAATATTAAATACAACATTCAAAGCCCACCATGTTGCAAAGTAAATTCCAATTTTAACCTTCCTAGCAGCTTCACCAGGAAGCTCTACTACTTCATCATCAATGGGTTCTGATCGATCTGCTTCATATGCTTCACACTTGATCACAGATTTTCTCTCCCTCAAAAACCCATTACCAAAACCTAGCCCTCTAACATCAAAATTTGAAATTTTTAGGGGTTTTTGGATCAAAAGATCGGATTTTCGACAAATTTTTGGGGAAAATTTGGCAATTTGGCATGTGGGTATTTGAGATTTTTGCCTCAAAACTTTGGGATTTGTGAAAGAAATTGTGGGCTGTTTCAAATTAATTATCATCATCTCTTCCAAAGATCAAAACTTTTTTTTTCTTAATTTTGATCAAAAAATGAAATTCGAAGAGTTTGGTGGCTGGAAAAAAAAGGAGAAGAGCAAGAACAACCCCTTTTGAAGAAAGTAGGTACTAAAGAGAAGAAATCTTTGTATGGTAGGTGATGATAATATAGTAGAAATAATTATAATAAAGTTGAAAGATATAATACTCAAAAAGCATAGGCTAAATTTATTTGATGGTGGTAGGAAAATTAGAACTTTAAATAGCACTATAAGAATTAGTCAAGAAAATAATTACGGAATTTATGGTAAAAATAGGTGGGTTTTTAAGGGTTGTCAAGGAATTTTTAGTGGTAAAGTTAAAGAGAGAGAGATATTCAGATCTAAACAAGTTTAGTGAAGTTGAGATTACAGACCAAAGTACCAAAAAAACGCAATTGGAGAAGACTTAGGTGGCAATGGGGTAGGTTGTGTTGGGAGTTGGGAAGAAATTTTAATTTGTGTTTAACTATTTTAATTACTACGGAGTATATGTCTATACTCTATATGTACGTACTTGATCATTTCATGTCAATTATTTTAATTGATTAAAAATTCTAGTTTAATTTATACTATACTAAGTACTTAGAATATGGATTTACATTCTTATTATTCAAAAAAAAAAAAAAAAAAAAAGTAAAATGCTATCATATGGGTCAAAGAGGGTTAGGAAGTGTTCTATCTACATGATTTGCATTTATCTGAATTTAACTGAGTTTATCTGAACTTAACTTAACTTATTTGGATTTATCTGAACTTACTTAAACTTATTTTAGTTGTAATTCGAACTTGGATAACTCTTATCCGAACTTATTTTTCTTGAACTTATCTAAATTTATTTTTTTGTAACTGAAATTATCCTTATATAAAGTTAAAAGGAACTTGAACTTATCTAAGACCTGAAATAAGATGAACATAATAGACTTTTATACTTACTGTTATGAGCTTAAAACAAAAAAGATTATTTAAAAAGTTAGGAAAAGAACAAAATATAGTGGAAGTCGAATATTTGAATTAGAATATTAATCATAAGAAGGGCAGATTAGGACTCAAGAGGCTGTCCTTGACCAAAAGGGTAAAGTCACCGTTATTAATATGATGCTGGACCTTAAAAGCATATTCGGTAGCCGACTCCAATATGATTCATCCGAATTTGAAGAAAAAATTCAAATGAATGTTGTGCTAACTCTGAATCAACTTCAACTTATATAAGTGGTAGCTTTAGTTAATTATTATTTATAAAGGACTAAGCTAAAAAAAAAAAATATTAAGAGACCCTTCTCACAAGAGACACATCTAATATATCCGAAAAAATAATTAAATATAACAAAGGTTATTACACATAAAATTTCCCAAAATTGATATCAAAAGGTTTTTTTTTTTTTTTTGGGGGGGTATGAGAGTCGATCCCAAAATCTCTTAAAAATGGGAGGAGAGCTCTAACCACTTGAGCTATCAAGTACTCTCGTCAAAAGATGTTATATTCGTCTAATAATATTATAATGTTGCTATCAATTGTTAGAGGGATGCTTTTATGAATAGATGTTTTTGGATAGAGGATGAGTGAATTGGTTGGATTTTCTAAAAAAGAGAACAGTTGTGAATTATGTATTTCCTCTCACAAACCGCAATTTTCTTAGAGATATATGCATTGTATTTTTTCCATAAGCTCCAAGTGAGGAGAGTGAATATCCTTATTGTGTATCTATGATCTTTTACTTGTTATGGCTTGATAGTTTCATGTATGTAGATTAATGATACTCGTTAGTACTGGAGAGTGGAGACATTATACTTCGTCTATCTCTATTTTGTATCTAGTCATTTTTTTTTGTATCTAGTCATGCTTGATCGGGAATGTGCTAAAATTTGATTGAACGGGAAGGGAATATTTCATCTAATGTTTCCTATAAATTGCAACAATATTATACTTCGTATATTTTTATTTATTTTTGATAGCAATGATGTTGTATATTTTTGAAGCATCAACATTTCATGATTTTACTCACGTGAAAGTTAAATTCTTGTAATTTCAATTTGCAAGTAATTTTTTTATGTGTGAGAAAAAGGGGTCATTAATGCACTGGTAATGTACGTATCACATGAAATGAAATATTGCAGTAGCGCTAATAATTGAATGGTGGAGGCGTATGCACAATACAGTATATATCCGATGAATACAAAGCATAAAGTCAAAGAACCTGACGAATAAAACAAAAGAGCCTAAACTTCAATGGCATTTCCCTCAAAAAAAAAAAAAATAAAAATAAAATAAAAATAAATAAATAAATAAAAATAAAAACTCCAATGAGCATAACATCATCATACCTATAATTCTTTTATTTTTTTTGAAAAAAATCATACCTATAATTTTTATGTTCTTGTTCATTAGTCAGTTTTCATATTCTTTGGTTTTAGGCTTGATATTCAATTGATGCATAGTGAGCACTATTCACACATCCACCATCATAATCACAATATTTTTTTATTTTTTATTTTTGAAAAAAAATCATAATAACAATTTTTAATCATACGCATTTGTGTATTTTTCGTCAGATGTTAATCTGAATAACAAATAATCAAGCATTTTGTAATAATAATCCAAACCTAATGAACGTACTGATTTTGTTGTAGGCCCGACTTTTATAAGTTGAACTCTTTATTAGTTAACAGATCCAACAAAAGTTGGGTGCCTTGTATCTGCTTGAAGTTTGATTGATTTCTTTTGACTCCATTCCTTGCTGCTTGTTTGACACAGACTGAAGTTGGAAGAGCATAAGAAAATAGAGTACTCGTATAATGTATCAAATACCATATCAAAGAATCAATACAATTCACTCAGGACACAAATTTTGCACCAACAGATATGGCATCAGACCATTTCCTATTGTCATAATTTCCGTAAACTATTTAAAGTGATACAGGAATGTTAATAATACCAAAACAAACTATTATGACTGGCATTAGTCCAGCTTCAACGCAATACAATCTCCTATGCCTAACTACAAGATACTTATGCAGTCACTGCCCACCGCCCTGCTCCATGAGGTTCTGCAGCTATGTAAATTTGGTTCAGTGGCTAAACTTTGAACTAGTTGCCCCCAGGTGTGGAGGCTGAGCAATTTGGTCCAAGTGTTCCATGTCTCAAATTAGACATTCAAAGTCTTTTAAAGCGCTTATTTTTATTATTTCCAGAAGATTCATGCCTCTGTTCTGACAAATGCCTCTTTTCCTTGGCTCGCTTTAGAGTAAACTTGCCCTTTATCTTCCACTTCTCGTTCCCACCAGGACGCTGATGCTCTTCAATTTCTCTCACCTTGCGCTTCCTGGGGGAAATAAGCATGTGTGTGCATCAGCAAACAGAGAAAGATCTCTAGTTTTGTGACATTCAAACAAATATAGAGTAACATTTTTCATGACTTACCGGTACTGTGCAAGGGAACTGTCAGCAAGTAGCTCATCAGCAATTCTATTCTTCCTCTCCTTTTTAGTGAGCCTAGCGGAGTAATAATCTGATGCTGACTCCACTACAGTACCCACCTACATTATTAACATGGTTAGAATAATATATCAACAGCATCAGCTAAGGTAAAGACTGCAGTTTTTTTTATATTAAGGGAATCAGGCTCAATGGCATCAATTCAGGGTATGCGACATTTACCTGGAAATATTTGGGCAATGCCTTCAATTTCGTATCACCCTTCTTATAATGTCTTTTTGGATCAATGACATTCCTTAACTGCAAAGATTATGAAATTACTATCAATGTGAGAACTGTGAGTTTGAAATGGGTTAAAACACTGAAATTATAAACGTAAGAGAAGTTTTGACCAACAGCTGGTACAGAAAAATGGAGACGTGCTACAGCCAACTAGTATTTAGAAACAACTATAGATTTACTACTAATTTTAACGACTAACATCATGGTAGACCTTCCTTCCCAATCCAAAACACCTTTATATTCAAAGCCAAAGGTGAACTGACTGATACGCTTCTCAATACCAAAGCTTTGCAGCAAACTTTAATAGAACCAAGGCTCTGTTAAAGGAGTTTCTTGATAAGTTTATAGCTTATTCATATTTATATTGCAATATTTTAGCAGAAAACCGATTCTTCATCTAGGTCATTGGAGATATAATGTGTTTACAGAAAGAGAAAAAGTGCATAAAAGTTACATCTGACATGCAAAACAGTAACAGAGTATTATGAGATGGGAAATTCCCAGTTTCTCATATTGAGAAACGAAATTTATTTCTCATGGGGGCATTTTCGTGAATAAATCAACAACTTTTTTATTACTGTGGGCTCCACAATTGAATAAAATTGTTGGTTTATTTATGAAAATGCCATGTGAGAAACAAATTTTGTTTCTCACTATGAGAAACTAGGGCATCCCCGAGATGGGATTTAACGGAATATATTCCTTGTTACATGTTTAATGTTCATCACAATATTAGATAATTATGGTAGGATATAGTTTTAAAATGTTAACAAGCCTTTGAATAAAAAACAATACAGCAATCTTAAAACACATCTGTAATCATTATAAGACCATCATTTTTACTCATATTTTCTGAAAAGCATATGAAAAATTATTAATTGCAACTTACGGCTGATTTGAGCTTGCAACATAAAACGTATAGAATTTGTAGCTTTTTGTACCTCTTTCTAAGTGCATAAAAATGATCTAAATACCAAGTAAACGCATCGACATAGCTAATTATCTGTTAATAAGTACGAAAGTTCTTTTATGAGAAAGTAACAATCATATAACAATTGGTTTACACTAATGATTTACACCAAGTTCATTCCTCTTTACATGACGAATTAACAAGGTGAATCCAAAATGAGATACCTTTTTGTTAATTGTTTGTGGATAATATTGTACATTTGTATCGAAGAATGAGACCAAAGCTGGAGTTCATGCTAAATTGGAGAAAATGAGACAAAAGTTGAAATCTTGTCTTCCTCCAGTCACTTCTATCTATTGCTACCAGCATGATCTTATTGTTATCTATTCTGAATGCAAACTTTATCTTCAACTAACTGGGAATAAGGCTTTGGTGTTACCGCACAGATTGTTGGACAAGAACCATTAACTCACTGATTGAAGAACCACAATTCCCAATTTCCGACCATTTTATATCTCGAAAGTCATAAGAGTAGAGACAAAAATTCTACAATCTACACACCTAATCTTGATCCCACAACCCAACTTCACTGTAATTCTCATCAAATGCCAATGCTATTTCAAGTCTAACCTAAATGAACAAAACAATAGCCCAGTCGATAAAATATGGACAAGGGATATTACTACTATAAATTCAATGTTCTTCCTAAACTTTACCCGATTTTCCTCAAGACTCAAGCTTCAATCGACAAGTATTCAAATTAATATAAATTCAATTCCTAACAACACAATCAATCAATCAAAGCCTTAATCCCATAATTGGGGTCGGCTAACATGAACCAAAATTGATTATTCCGTGTAGTCATCGACATGAACCAAAATTCAATTCCTAACAACACAAGCCTCCACAATTAAACCAATGCAGAAAATAGAAAATACAATACCTTTAGTAGCTGGAGATCCTGTTTCAACTCCGGCGTAACAACCGGGGCAGGCATATCAAACCTAAAACACATGCCAAAACAAAATCCCACATCAAAAATCACACAAATTTCCCAAAAAATTGACCAAATTTCAAAAATTCAAACAACTTGACAGCAAAATTAATACCAATCTGCGCCAGCGGTATCTTTGAGTTGTTTCCGGCGTAGTTTATTGAGTTGTTTAGGGTTATTCGGAGGAACGAACAAACCATCAATAAGCTCTGATTTGGGTTTATACAGTGAGCTGATTTCAGGCGTAATTTGGGTTTTACGAGTTCCAATGGAAGACGAAGAAGCAGTTCCGAATGATGGGATCTTGGGCTCCCATGTCAAGGCCGCCATTGAAGGGTTTAAGAACAATATTCTGCAACAAATTTTGACTTCTTTTTATCAAATTAAGCTCCAAAATAACATAAAATTCTTCTCGCTTATAGAAATTGACAAAATTGCTCGGTATAATCTTTCATAAGTTTGATAATTATAAACTATAGTTCAATAATTTACTTTTGAAAAACCCTAAATTGACTATACTGAAAATTAAATTGACGATAAACCCTAGAGTGTATAATTGATAATTGAAGATAAAAAAAAGGAAATAGTATATCACCTAAGAAGCTCCTTTAATGGAGGAGAGAAAGCTCAGAAGTTGCTTTAATGGAGAAATTTGGAGTACGCTTCAATGGAGGTGAGAGATAGAAGTGGGTGCAGCGTATAAGTGCAGAGCTCCAAAAGGTTAAAACTGGAAACATACTCGCATATAATCTGAACCATCGTCCATCGGATCTAGATAATATCAACGGTCAGAATTAATTCTCATTTACATTTTTTTTTATTTTTAAAAATAGTTATTTACTGGCATAGTTTGACTAGACAAATAAGTCAATGTGTAAAGGTTGGTTAGGAGTTTTTTGAGCAAAAAGAGTTTTTTTTTTTTTTCCTTTTTTTTTTACCGCATAAAGAGTTGTTTGACCATATACTCCCTCTATTCCTCCGAGGAATCATAATGGCACTTGCCACAATTTGTTCAATCGATTATTGATGAAGGTTGCAAATTTTTGCAAAATTTTGTCGGAATATTTATGTCTTATATTTTAGCGGAGCAAATTGAATTGTCATACTACTTTCAAAAATCAAAAATCACATATCACAAACAAGAAAATATTGATAAATTCAAGAATTATGTCCACCTTAGGATTGTAGGTTTGAGACAAGCTAATCTTTAAACTTACCAATTGTTTCTTAGGCATTGCCATTCACTCAATCGCACAACCCTTTTACTTTTAGCTAATCAAACATACTTAAGCAAAGCTTCAAGTTCTTAGCTAATCAGACTCGATCTAGAACAATTACTTAGCTACTCGCCTAAAATCCACTGGATTATATTTATGAAAATGTATGTTGCAGTTTGAATAAGTTCTCTCGAAAGTATCAAATATGATTTAAGTATAGCTAGGGTGGATATCAACTAGTGTTGACTAGGCTCTTTTCCAGTCAGTTGAGTCATTTAATTTAGAGAATCATCCAAAGGAGGGCTCTTTAGTTCTTGAGTGATTATAAGGAATGTCGTTTTCGGTCTAAGAAAAAGATGCATTTTTTGGCTTCCATTTTCCCAGTCTCTTGGTCTGGTTTAATCATCGCGATTTCTTGTAAGTTTTCCAATACATTACTTGTGGAATACTGAGAGCTGTATAATAAAAGTAACATGTGCGGCTGATTATTCCATTTTATCAGGCATATAAGTTCTGATTCAGAAACTGCCAGAACAAAGTAGCAGCCAAAATCTCCTACATTCTTTTTTTTTTTACGGATACTTCTTAGAGCACATATATAGATAATGATTGTACAAAAAAACATCAGGTGTAATTCTACTGATTACTTTCAGCCAACTACAACTTGCCAGGACCAAGTAAAAATTTATAGCAGCAACAATGAAAATTGAAAAATTCGCAAACCCTGTATCTTCTTTCGACAAACAGCATACAAGGCCTCACTAACTGCTAAGCAGTTCTTCATCATTGGCTCCTTAATAGTTAATATCAGATCCTCCCACATACCATCATGACAGCAACCTAGAGGTTCAAGCACATTTCTAAGGGCAATTATGACGTATTACAATCTTGAAGGCTAATTAGTTTCCATTTTAGGTAGACACAAAAAAGTATAATTGCTGCTCCTGATACAGCTGTTTTTGCTAAAAATTTCAGTATACAAATTACCAAAGATTTCTTCAGACAAAATACAAAAATATCATGTCAAGACTCAAGAATATTTCAAAACAGAACAATGTCAACACCCTAGAGCGCGTGCACAGGGAAACAAACGGACAAGCACGCATACACACACACACACATCTCTACACAGGAAATCAGGAACAGCCTTGCCAAACCTTCAACAAATGAGGGTAGAGTGGGTTGCGAATGTTTGCTGCAGAACTGAGCATAATGGATTGGGTTCAACATGTTAGACAGATATTTTGGGGAACTTTTATAAAGGTAGGGCAGAATTTATTTGAGGTATTGTGTCCAACTTATAGAATAGTACATATACACAACAGGCCTCAATGTTGTCAAATTGAACCCAATCCCCTCAAGATTTTGCATTTTATCCCAATAATGCCTGCTAACACGATCACCATTTTAGTCTCAAACTGTGTTGTATCAAAAAAAACAGCCAGAAGAATTATTTATAGGACGGGCATGTCATAGAAGAGAATACAGTAAACATAGAAGCACTGCGATGCCCAAACTCAACCTTTATATATATACTTACAAGTTACAACAACCCAGATCTAAGCAAAATGTCGTGCCAATAACAGAATTTAACAGACAATCAGATCAATCTTTCAGAATAATCAACCCATATACTACGTATTTTGATTCTTGAGGAACTTATATAAGGCAAGGTGCAGAAATTAATTTGAGGTATAGTGTCCAAGTTAAAGATTACGGAGTACTCCATAGTCCATATACAACAAGCCTCAAGGTTGTCAGTTCCACCCCGATTATGCATGCCAACATAATCACCATCTTAGTCTCAAGTTTCTTTGTGTCAAAACAAACAACTTGAGGAGCTATAAGATGGACATGTCATAGAAGAGAATAAACATGGCAGCAAAACGATGCACAAACTCAACCTCAATATTATACTTGAAACAACCCTTCAACCAAGATATAAGAAAAAAAACAGAATTTAACATGCATACACACACACACACACAGAGCCAGAGTCGTGCAGAATAAAGAAGTAGCAACAAGTGGACAAATGGTCTACGTATAAATACTAAAAACTTGTACAAGCTAAGGTTGATTATACAGAATGACGGCCTCTAACTACAGTCACAAGTGATGTCGATTAGTTGCCCCATATATACAACGATTAGTAGCTCTAGTAAAATCGCTATAAACAGACTTACGAGATAGGACTTAAATTTCGCCCAACACGAGCCAAGACAATGACTGACATTTTAACAATCACCATAGATTGAAACAGCAGATCATCCATAGAACCTATGTAACATGGTAAATTTGCAGAACAAGAATCACATCCTAGTATTCTGTAATTAACACCTACTGTTTTATACAAATCCTCTGATCAATTATTGACAAAAAAATGTAAATCAAAGATGATTACACTGGCGTATAACCATTATAATTACTTGTTACAATTAAACACTTGCCAAATTCAAGAAATTAAAGCATTTAGCTTAAACTAAAATATAACAATTCAAGAAACTACATCCTAAAAAATTGAAGAAAGAACCTAAACATATACTTGAATCTTATTATTATTATGACTTGAATCTTGGAATAAAACTATTTTTTACTTTTATTCCAAGTTTCTTGACAGTCTAGTGTATTGTAACAATAATAACTAACTTTCCTCGATCGAGCTTACTTGCCATTGATTCTTCACCTTCCCCCCCCCCCCCTACTATACTTCCGAATCATACTCAAGAAGTTATTAACCTTGTTTTTCCTCGTGTTGCTTGGCATTGTTTTAGTACTGTGACCAGACTTACGAGCTACAACGAAAAATCGCCCAACACAATAACTGACTTTAAACAAGCACAATAGATTGAAACAGCAGTTCATTTACAGAACACACACAGAATCATATGCTAATTAACTATTATTGATAAAAATGGCGTGTAACAAGATTAACACGTACTAATAAAACTTGTTACAATAATAGAAAACTTGCTAAATTCAACAACGAACTTAACCATACACATTGTTCTATTAAAGCTGCATTAGCTTGAACTAAAAATATAACAATTCAAGAAACTACATTACTAAAACAAAGAAATTAAACTAAACATAGATTTACTAAGACATGATTCAATTCTTGCTACATTTTATTTGTTGCGATAACTATAACTAACTTTGTTCAAGTTTCTTGGTAGTCTAGTGTACTTTATTTCCTCGGTCGAGCTCATCGATCTTACTTGTCATTAACCTTCTTGTTTGATTTTTCCTTCTGAATTGGCATTTTTTGTTTCAACTTATCAGCATAAGTTTCTCGAACTTGTTCATGCTTCTTCTTCGAGTCGATTTCATGATCACCGGAACCCTTAACGTTGTCGTCTACTTCGTTTTCAGAACGGTAGGGAAAGAAGTGCTCTTGCATCCATGACTTCCATGAATCCTCCAAGTTTACACGGTAAAGTTTGTAGGGAAATTTTGAATAAAGATCATCAAAATTTGGCTGAGATTTGTCGGGTTTAGATTGAGAATCTTGAGATGAAGCCATTGTTTTATTTCAGGTTAAGCTAATTAAGCAAGAATGAAGAATGCAGGGTAATAACTAACTTAACTACTTAACAGAATTTGTGACTTAAAATGAAATGAAGGTCTAAACTTGGGTATTTATAGAGTCTTGCATACACGGTTAAGTTAGGTTATAACTACTTTTTAAGTGGTTAAGGTTTACTTTTAATGATCAAGTTTTAAATGAATAAAATTTAATTTCATAAAGAAATGGAAATTAGAAATTTTACTCCGGTTTTGTTTACTGTATAAACACTACATACTAAGGTAGGCCAACATTCTTAAAGATTAAATGAATTTTAGACAAATGATTATAACTATAAAAAATGATAAACATAACCCTAGGTGGCCTTTACAGCTAAATAATTTATAAATATAATACAAAGTATAAACTAAAAAAGTATAAAGTAGTGTAAATATTATTAAGAACAAATAAAGACTAATCATACAAATAAATGTGCGTATTTGTAATAAATTCTCAAATTTTTACCAAATTAGAAAATGTACCCCTTTTTTGCTTATGCCAATGAAGGTTTAAACCTGTGTATTAGTCTTGCGTAATTTAAATTTTATACACGGATAGGTTAAAGATGATGTCCTGGATTAACTTAAAAAATTTCATACACGGATTGGTTAAAAATGATATCCTAGACTAGCTTAAGAAAGTTCATACACGGTACACGGCCAATAGGTTAAAGATGATATCTTAGATTAGCTTAAGGAAATTTAATATAGTATGATTTTGATCAACACAAACTTTTAAGTAAGGCGAGTGAACATAAAATAAATGTTGTACATAAGAGATATACTTGATATTGGTTGGGTCAGGGTTGTTGTGCATAAGCTAGCTAATCTTAGTAGAGAATTCAATGATGTAAGGGTGTGGATCGAGAAGCTCCCCCCTAGTGTAGCTCTTGATGTTGCTCGTGATGTATCTTAATCTTTTTCTCTCTTAATAAAAGCTCGTTGTTTGTGTAAAAAAAAAAGGGCTAAAAGTGGGGTCAGGTCAATAGCGGGTTGATAATGAATGGGTTAACAACCTATAAGTTAAAAAGAATATAGGATAAAACTATAATTAAGTATATTTGAATATGAAAATGTCCATATACTTTTTTCACATTTTCTTTATTATCTATCAAATGACAAATTTTAGATCCTATATTAAACCCTACCTATTAAAGGTAATATCCATTAAAGACCTTGCATGTTCAATAAGCTAGGGCCCTAAAATCTTGGCTTTAGCCCTGTTATCGAACATTGGGCTACCCTATCCAACAACCAAGTCTAATTATGGATAATAAAATTGTAATAATTATTAAATACGTGATAAATTATACTCCGTACTGCACCAAAAGGTGTCAGTAGGTGCGCGGAGCCGAAGCCCGGCATGTTCGCCCGCTGGGCAATTGAAGTATTTAAAAATTATTCATTCCATTTTTTTTCAAATATTGCAACCTGAGGAAGGGATCTACAAGTGCACATATTTAAATCAAATATGCTAAATTATGTAAGAGTAAATATATATATATATATATATATATATATATGTGATATTATGAAAATATATACTAAGACGAAAAATATATCGAATTAAGAACATTGCTTGTTTTTGAATTCCATAACCTCTTCTTAATTCTAAATACGTACATATTTTAATTCTCCCTTAAAATAAACATACTAAATTATTCTACAAATTCATAATTTTCTTACTCAACAACTATAGGATTATAGCTTGTACCGTTGTCTTCATCTTCTTCGGATGGAAAGTGACCTCGAAGAAGTTGAACCTTGAACCTCATTGGATCTGTCGACGTGAGCTCGAAAGTACAAACATCACCAGCCTTGAGTTTGTTATCAAGAGCATATTGACATAATGCCGATGAGGGAGGGTGTTGGGAAAGTGTCGTCGGTTCAATAATCGACTGCATAAGCTCCTCAGCCAACTGGCCGTTGTTCCAAAGATGAAGCTCTTTACTATAATAACACTCGAAATCCTGAACACGGCTCCCCCTGTTGCACTTGTGTATGATATGGTGACCAACCCAATCAAATCGAGCAACATCGTACCTCTCAAACACCCTAAATTGTTTTGCAACAACATGTGGTGTATGATGTACCACATAGTTAAGGCAAAACAATGGGGCGAGAAGAGTCCCAAAAGGCACTTGCTGTTGTAGGGGATCAGGCAACATCAACGAAACATATGGATACCATACGATATCCTATTTATGCAAGGAATTGTACATTATTAGATTCAATTTAAATAGAAAAGCATACATTTGGATTTAAAATGTATAATTTCACATGATTTAAATTAAATCGATTTCAATTAATGCTCGAAAGTATGTTGTGTAGGAAACAATAGTCGCAAATGTATAGTTTTCCAAAAAAATATACAAAATTTACTAAGTATGATCAAAATGAGACTTAAAATGTTGTTAGGACCAAAAATGTTTTGTGAATATAGTTTGTACAACTTACCTCATTAGTAAGACTCTCAATAATGTCAGGTACCTCTCTAGGGTACCTGGGTCTGCGGTTATTAGATATCGGAATCACCATTTCCACAACTGGAACCAAGAGAGGCGCTCTAAGATTCACTAACTCAAGCTCAACTCCAATGGCATGTCGCAATTTCGGAATGCGAATCAAGAAAAAACCCTAATGAAATAAAAAAAATTCAAAACAAATTATGTTATATATATATTGTAATTTAAAATATGGTAATCACATCGTGTCTTACCAAAAGAACCCAACGATTTCCGTCGATGGAATTTTTAACATTAGCCTTCCATGCTCGGATCCCATGGTAGAGGTAGGCCAGCAGTGCCGCTCCCCAAGCATACGAGTCCACCTCTTCTAAGTTTTCAACAAATTGGACATAGACAGTGCGAACACGTTGCCCATCATTGGACGGGATGATCATGCATGAAATTATTGTTAATAGCACCGCGATCACCCTCTGCCTATAATCTTTGCTCAAATCTGTTGCAATCGATTTCAATTTTACCATAGATATAGTCTTTGGTGGTCTATCCAACCCGAACACGCGTCTAAAGGCCAAGACATCACGGCTAGACGAGGTGATAACTGGTTTACCCCATATGGGCAAACCGGTTAAAAACAGAACGTCTTCTAATGTGATGTTGAGGTGGTGACCATTGAAGTCGAAGAAATTATGTTGACTATCATATTTTGATAGTAAAATTTCAACCAAAGGACGTAAAATGCTCGAGCTCGGAACCTTGAGGAGTCGGAGTAGACAACTTGCGGCATCATTACTTTCAATGGTTGCTTCTATATGTTTATGAAAGTCTTGATCAAGGGCCTTGTATAGTTCTGCTATTGTCGGGATTTTTCGCCCCTTCATTTCCATTTTCTAAACAACTTAACCCTACATCAACAATTATAACAACAACAATTTATTCACCAAATTATCATCTTAATTACGTAGTTTATTAAACAAATCACAATCAATTATCATTAGGTATAATACGGGAAAACAAGTTATGCTAATTAACACACTATAAACGGGTAACATTTATATAATTATATTATACAGTTATGCATGCTACAAGTATACGAGTATTAAGTATTAGGTATTGAAAATTGACAAGAAAAAAAAATGATGAGAATTGAGAAGAAGAAAAAACCTGAGTATTTCTTCCCTTGGTATGAATTATGAAAAAATTTCTTCTGATTTAATTTGAAGTTTTGTAAGGCTTGTGAAATTGAACTTAAAAGGAGACCAAGAGTAGACCCTTTGGCTTCATCTTCTGTTGGAAATTGTGACTTATGCTTAATTCAACATTTAAGTTTGAACTACGTGTGAATAAATGGTAAAGCAATGTATATGATGCATTTGGCTGTCAACTTTTAAATTTGCTAATTGACCAATCAAAAACATTAATTGAGAATTTTCTAAACTCAAACTTTACTGAAAGGGTATGACGTATAACAGTAAAAAGTTCAATGAATAAGCTAATCCGTATAAATTAATTAATCTAGTGATTTTTTTAAAAAAGAAAATTAATCTAGAGATTAAAAAAAAAGACTTTTAATTATTGACTATGTGTCTAGGTACGTGCTGAAATAATTTATTAAAGAGTATTGTATATGTGCTCCGTAATAGTAGTTATAACTAATGTGCAAGTCAATATTTTAGGAAGTTTACTTTGAATATTATTTAAAATAAAAGTCATAATTTAAATACAATCTTATTTTAATATAAATTTTTTTTTTAAAAAAAAAAGTAATTTTGGCTGAATTTATTATTACAATACATAAAAATCCATCAAATAATACCACAATAAATTTATTACCTCCTCAATGGAATATAAAATTGTAAATTAGTAAATATTTTGCCGTTTTGGCTTGGATCAATAGGCCATGGTCAACATTAATACTCGGGTTGTATTAGATTAACCTATAATTTTCAGGCTTCTGACTCTTATCACGAAAGTTAATGTATCTCTCTTTGATCATAAGGGTTTAGCTGTGATTTAAGACCTTATTAGAAAGAATTATGGTCTCTTGTATAGATTTGTATCATTAAACTTTACAGCTATGGCTATTGAGCCGTCAAGGCAAAGTGGTAGTGTGTGCCAATAATGAATCATAACCGACCCACTTAGACTACACCATGGGCTAGACTACAAATGGTGAACCGGACTTAAAACCTTTGTTCTTCCACTCCGTACAATGTGCTATTTTGACTAAACTTTTTCAGAACAACATTGCAAGGTTCACACTTAAATTGATTTTAGGAGACGGTTTAAATTCAAGCGTGATCGACTCCACGATTTTTCAGTGATGGAGGAGTCTTTTAAGATGATGTACAAAATTAAATACTCTAGAGATATTTAAAATTGACAGTGTTGGATTAAAAATTTTAAGGCAGTGAGCATTGATAAGTTTTGTTTAAATAGACATATAATTTAGAATTTTAAATTTGTTTTATTGCTCAGGGAAACGACAAAGAGGACAAGCATATACACATGCTTTTTTCTTGACCATTAGTTAACAATGCATCATCTAATAAACCTTTTGTGTAAAGAGTGAAAAACTTGGTGGCTTTGGCTCGCTATTGGCAAACTTAGGTGGCATTGGCTCGTTTCTAGCAGTGTTCGGTGGCCTTGGCTCGGATCCAGCGGCATTTGGTGGCATTGGCTTGTTTCCGGCAACGTATGGTGGCATTGGCTCACTTCTAGCTACAATCGGTGGCGTTGGCTCGTTTCTAGCAATGTATGGTGGCATTGGCTCGCTTCTAGCTACAATCGGTGGCGTTGGCTCGTTTCTAGCAATGTATGGTGGCATTGGCTCGCTTCTAGCTACAATCGGTGGCGTTGGCTCGTTTCCGGCGACATTGGCTCCAATAGTGGGTGTAAAATGTGAAAGACTCGGTGGTGTACCAGGAGATGGTCCAGAATGAGATGGCTTAATATAAATCTCACGAGCCGATGTTCCTTTATTTAGAAAAATCACAATATATTAAAAAAATACAAGATATATATAGATTATATACACGCAATTAACAAAACAATCAACAAGTCTAAGAAGTAACATTACATACATATATTGATATATGAAGTATGGAAGTAGTATGCAAAATTTCAAGTCATATCAAATTACATTTTAATCAATTTCGTATCATAAAATTAAAATCTAACACATCGTGGTGTATGAGTTTTTACTATTAAAAAAAAAAAAAAAAAAAAAAAAGGAAAATATTTAGAAAAGAAAATTAATCGAATTGTATATACTTGTATACCATAAGAAGAAGCAAGGAGTAAGAGCATAAGAAAGGGGATAAACGCCATTTAGAGCACTGAATGTATGAGATAACAGTTTTGAATAAAAGCTAGTTTGTGTTTATGAATTGCTTTGCTTGTGAATGTATTTGTTGTGACAAAGTTGCTTAAATAATGATCTGTTTTTATAGTAGAGAATTGTCTACTAACCAAAATCAATATATATTCAATATATCAATATCAATATATATTATTAAAACTGATGGCAAGACATGCAATTTTGTCATGTGTCACCAATTTTGTCATTTTGCATATAATGTGATGCCATGTCACACCAGTCCATTAATGATCACTATTATTTCCTCTAAAAAAATTATTAACATTCTGATCTGAACCCATAAAAAAAAGTTACTCTAAAGACGCATTTTATGTCAATAATATTATATATTAAAACAGTACTATGTTCATAAATTTAAATATATATAGATTTTATACCCATATACTTGTATATAAAAACAATAATAACAAAAGTGATCTCATCTTTTTCATTTGCTCATACATACAACTCTCTATAGTTATTTGAAATATGTAACCCAAAAATATGTTGCACTTTTTATACTACTTTTTTCCACATATACGTCAAATTTAAAAAGTTTTTTATAACAATTTAAGAACAAAATAAATTAATAATATCTAGGATACTCAATATTAGATGATGAATTTTATGTTCAATTATGTTTGAAAAAAAATAATAGTACAAATAATTAAGCTAAAAAGCAAATACAAGTATATAACTAATCCATATTAATATTTCATAAAATTATCATTAAAGTTTAGTTTACATATATTCACAATGATTCGGAGTATCGTCGGGGTTAAAAAGTACTCCGTAGTTAATACTCAAATTTAAATATATTTTTTTTTGACACACAAATTTAAATATTTTTTAGAATGATATCATTCCATACATATTCTCTCATTAATTACGCCTTTTTTTCCTTCTACCTTAAATTCATACTTTTTCTGTTTTTTTTTTTATTTTTTTTATAACTTCCAATATTTCTGTTTTACATCAATGTCATTGTGGAAATGCCACAGAGTGAGATGACTTTACCTGATGAAGAATGGAATTTTAAAAATAGAATAGTGGTCCAAAATTCAATATTTTTGTTTTACATTAGTGGTCCTGACTGAGATGGCTTAACCTGATGAAGAATGATGTAGGCCTGGAGGAAATGATAATAGAATCATGGAATTTAATTTGCAGGAATTTTAGGATCAAAATGAGGCTTAAAATGTTGTTAGGACCAAAAATATTTTGTGAATATAATTGCAACCATTTGGGCATAATTTATGAGATATTAAAAATTCAAAAGTTGCACATAATATTTTACAACTTACCTCATTGGTAAGACTCTCAATAATATTAGGTACCTCCCTAAGGTACTTGGGTCTGCGGTTATTAGAGGAATTAATCGGAATCACTATTTCCACAACTAAACCCAAGAGAGGCGCTCTAAGATTCACTAACTCGAGCTCAACTCCAATGGCATGTCGCAATTTTGGAATGCAAATCATGAAATAACCCTGATTATGAAAAAAAAAAAAATTATGCCTATTATAAGCATATCAAAGTTGTACCAAATTTATTCCCACCAAACACCCCATAATATCATTATGTAATAAGATATGAAATCAAGCTAAGTGATACCATTACCAATCTAGCTACTAGCTAGTTCATTCAGTTGATTGATTACACCAATGTTATTCTTGCGACACATACGTTAGCTTAGGCGTGCAAAATAGAAAGCATACTACTTCTAGCTAAATTAGGATTCATTTAGAAGACAGAGCAAACTTGTAGGTTTTGCTGGGATTACAATCAAAGTCCTTATCGCCTCCAAAACCATACTTGGTGTGATAGCCAGGGTACTTGCTCACTCTGAACTTGATTTCTTGAATTAGATTTAGTCCTTGATCACTTCCGATTTTCGGGATATCCCATTTTAGATACATTCCATTCGATTTCGAGGTAATGTGTATCTCACCATCTTCCTTGATCATCTTCTTTTCATTTCTTATGAAACCCCTTACAAGTTTTTTATGTGTACTGCAAAATAAAAATAAGAAATATATCTTGGCTAATTAAAAAAAATAAAAACTCTTAATGTTGTAGATATGATAGAAAAGAAAATACTTGCTCTAGTTCCTCACCGTATATCATCATCATCTTTACCAAATTTCCCACTGTGTGGAAAATTGTAAATGATACGATCAAATACCAAGCTGTCAAGGAGAGGATGTTTTGCCATTTTCATGGCGTCGACATCGTGAAGGACCGTGCTACCTCGAGTCACCAGCTCTGCCTTGTTGCTGATGAACTTCCCATAGTTTTTGATTAAAAAGTCTGTTAACATATTCACAAGATTACTAGGGGAAAAAAAAAGTCACATTTTTGTAATTTAAGACTACACATAAATATGATTGTAAAAAAAATATGATCAAATTTGACCACTAAAAACGAATATATTAAGATTATTTAGAAATGAAGGACTACTTAATTATTCAAGGTTAAAATGTTTTTATAACGGTCAAGCTAGTACGTAACTTAGTAAGGTACGTACCTTCCGAGTTGAGCGAAGTGGCGGTAATGTTAGTAGCATCACCGAAAGCAACGGCCAAACAAACCGAGAAAGAGAAATCGCCCTCGCCGACGAGTAGTATCCTTTGAGCGCTGCTGTATTGCCCTATTTTCCTAACACTAATCAACACAACATGACTAATTGTAGTAGTAACGTTTTTTTCCAAGACAGCTGGTATAACTTGGTCAACATGATCTTTGATTACTTGTTTTTTATATGTCTTCTTTTTCTTAGCATGCTCTTCATGAGAACTGCTCAAATCAACCACAATGTGCGAGTTGTTTGATTGATCCAAGTTGTCCTCGTGATTTTGGATTGTATCGATCGGAGTCGAACAACCCGAGATCAATTGAACGTCGTCTGGCTTTGTTGTTGGTTCTCATCATCAAGAGATAATTTTTGATAATTGGCCTTATGATTATCTGATTTTGGTGCTTTATTTTTTGGCTTTCTACAAATCTTCCTCCATAAGTTGGACAAGATTTGACCCATTTTTTTTTTGTATAATACTCTTATTAGAAGATGTGAGAAAATGTTTGGTAATTGAGCAATTGATTGGGTTCCATTTTATACATAAGATTACCGCTTTAAAAGTACTTAGCTTTTAATTTAAGAAGTTAATTGGAATCTGAAAGGATGTTTAAGTTTCCGAGGAAAAGGAGGTTGGATTAACAATTTTTATAGAGAAATTAAAAGAGTACATAGAATTATGATAAGAGAATAATAAACAAACTAATAAATGAAGGTGAATTTATCTAGTTCCATGCAAAGTGCAATGACTGGAATGGAAGACAAATTTTATTTTTTATTTTTTATTTTTTAATAATTACCCGTACTAACCTTTGATATTCACTAACAAAACTCAAAAATATCTACTGTACTAGTTTAGAACCCGTGCTATGCACGGTTTTACAGTACAATAATACTTTCATTATTCGTTTATTAAAAATATATAAAACGAAATCATTGTTAGTTAAAAAAAAAACATAAACATAAAAAATGTATAATAAACATTATATATATAGTAAGAGCAATGTGATCTAGAGAAGGAATTGAAGGAGTATGGTGTAATAATATTTTTTGTATTCGTAATATTAAAGCATGCTCTTATTCTCAATTAAGTAGTATTATATAATATCACGTAACATTTTTTATTCTTTACTACACTTTTTAATTTCCTTCCCTTAATATAAGACTAAAACTTAACAAACTTCTTTCAATAACAAAAAAAAAAAAAAAAAAAAAAAAAAAGTAATAACAAACTTTTTATGAGGTAATGACACGTGTACATTGAGGATAATTATGGGATTACTTTAGTATATAGTATAGATGATATATCTATACTCCATATCTATATCTATCTACTCTGATCCGTATAATATACTATACTGTATAATTTATAGTCTATAATTTTATATTTATACTTATTATTATCTATATTTTTTTATATTTATTTAGTATTATTATTTTATTATTATCTATACTTTATATTTGTTACTCGTACACATTAAAAAAACATTCCTAAAACAAAATATGTGCCACGTGCCTTCTTTTTTAAGCACGACCAACAAGTTTTAAGTTACAAGTCTTACTATTTTTTTTTTTTTTTGAAGAAAAGTCTTACCATCTTAGGTATTCATTTTTTGTGCTTTTCTATCAACCAAAAAATATATAGTTATATTGTAAACACTTAGTATATAGTTAAGTTGGATTAGATAATAAGTGTTTACAAATTTTTTTTAAGTCATGAATTTTTAAGATGATCATCAATACACTAACAAAAACACAGTCAAACATGATTATCAAACTAAATAAGTACAAATTATTCAGCATCCCGGGGCATCGTTCGGGCTACACATTATTTATATATATTGATAAACGTTCTTATATAAATGTTTATGTGTTACGTAGATCTATCGTGTCACGTCATAAAAACATCCTGCAAGTTTCGAACACTAAACCTTATGGATATATGTTAGAGATATGAGATATCGGAAAATATATGTGTGATATATTTTCTGTACGTATCTTATTATGAAAATAATATATTTAGATTTATTTATGTTAAGATAATATTTAGCGAATATATCATTAGGATATATGGTATATCTTATAGGAAGATTGTTTCCTATCTTATGAGCGTAGGTTTTGGATCCTATTGATGAATAATAATCAAGTAATACAAAGCCATTCTATTCTATTTTTCTCTCTAATTTGTCAATATAAGATCATATTTCTTACCATATTAATATGTCTTATATATACACATAAATAAATTAAATACTTGAAAATAATAATTCACAAATTATTATATGTGGTTGGCCACACTGTGTGGTCGGGGTTACTTAAGTTACTCGGTTAGTTTGGGATTACTCGAGTTACTCGGTGGTTACTTGAGAGGTTCGATCAGGGTTATTCGGTTAGGGGTTACTTGAAGGGTTACTCGATGTGGAATAACTCGAATAACCGTAACCACACGGTGTGGCCAGCCACACAGAAAAATCTCCAATAATAATAATATTAATAGTACATATCTTCTTTCATAATATTTACAACTTTTGAATATTTTATTTCTCACGAATAATACCAAAAAGTTGCAAATAATAATAATAATAATAATGAAAAATTGTCGGGAAATACTCGCTGAATTGGCCAATGTGTGAACAAGTACTTGCTAAAAAGGCGTATCAAAAAATTACCCCCAATTCCCCAAAATTTAAAAAGTTTGAGTAGCTCTACATTTTTCAATTTCGGGCAACTAATTATGACAAGTGGGACCCATTTGTTATTTCATCTTGAATTCTTGATGGTAACCTTTCATGATCACATCTTGATGGCAATATACTTACTGATTTGTAAAAGTACGTTATGTATTCGAATGGATCATATATATCAAATCATCATGCAATGCATGCTTTTTGTATGAGTTAAAGCAAACATAGAATTCTATGAAAAATGTTGGTGAGTTTATTGATTTGATTAAGAAATTCTACTAGATTATGCTACTCTGAATGAAGTCTGTTGCGAATGATCAAGTTAGACAACTCTGAGATGGATTATGGAAGATTACTTTGCTCAATTGAATTGGTTGGATGTGTATGTAATCTTTCATTGTGTGATGCTATTGGGTTAACGGCAGCCTCAAACACCAAACCCTACCGGCCAATCCCCTCTCACCTGACCCCCTCACTGCACACCAAAACCCAACTGACCCCAAACCCCACCACCCTAATTCAGCTGAGAATTTAAGCTGACGATGGTGGGGGGTTCTTTTTCGTCGGCGGGGAAGGGTAGGGCTGTTCATCGGTCCAAGACCGGACCGACCCGGATTGGACCGAAGAACGAATTAGAATTTTAAGAACCGAAAACTGGACCGATTAAGCTGGGACCGAACCGGACCGGACCGAAAGAATCGGTCTAAAACCTGAACCGGACCGTTTTGAACCAAAGAAATTTTTTTAAAAGAATTCTAAATTTTTAATAAAGTTATGAAAAACACGAAAAAAGTAAAGGAAAAACTATATTTTAACGTCTCTTTTTGTATGTTTAGTACAAAAAAGCTTATAAAATTAAAGTATTCTAAACTTATTAACAATAACCTTAACCATTATTTAAGGTTTCACGCATATTTTTAATCAAAAAATTGGTCCGGTCCAAGACCGGTTTTTATAGGATTTTGAATCGGACCTGAAAAATAAATTTCAAGACCCAAAGACTGGACCGATTGATTCAGTCCGGGGTTGTCTGATCCATTTTTTCAGTCCGGACCGATTTATGAACACCCTTAGGGAAGGGGTATTGGCCTACTGTAAGGGGTGGGGGCAGCTCTCTGACGGGGAAGTTTTTTTTAATTATTAAAAGTAAATAAACACTAATTAAAAGGTAACACGTGGTAAGTTACCTTTTAAATTCGGTTACCAATTTGATAAATCGGTCAACAGATTATTTTGAGCACAATAGCTAAAAATAGGGTAAAAATTTCAAAATTTCAAAATGTGGAATTGTTTTGAAAAAAGTGTCAAAAATAAGATTAGTCATTTCAATTTTTCCAAATTAAAATTCTCCTCAAAAATAAATTAGGGTTCTTCCCAAATTCCTCTTAATTTATCCTTAATTCTTCTCTAGATTTTTCACTTAATCGCCCTACTTCGGTTGTGTTTTCGAATAAGATTTATCACGAAACTTTTCAGAAACCTTAAAGTGGGGAAATTCCCTGTTTCTCGATATGAGAAACAGAGTTTGTTTCTCATAAGGGCAATAACGGAAATTTACCCTGTATAAGTCATGTGCTGGAATTTCCCATGTATTACTTGGATTGCCAGTTGTATTACAGGGCTACATATCACTTTTGACGGCGTTAAACTACCAATTATTGGTTCGTGGAGGCGGATGTACCATGCGTATGGTGCATCCGTTCCAAAAAAAATGGAAAGAACATTGTATAGAGATGTAAAGAACATTTAGCTAAAATGAAAAGAACATTTAGTTAAGGTGAAAAGAACATGTTATACAATTGTAAAGATTAAAGAAATGAACATAACACTATCTTGTAAATAACATCATCTTCAACCTTTGTCACATTATTCTCAAATTCAACATATATATCCAGATTCATCAAATTTTAAAAAGGAAAATAAACAATGAATTTTATGATTACAAAATATTCTAATTCAAATATAAAGTAACACAATTAAAGAAAAATAAATACAAAATTTCATTCAAACTTACCTTCGATCTTTGATTAACAAATCCACATATTCACCTTCATTAAAAATCACTCCATTAACAAAACAATGATTAAAAGCACCACGAAACTCGATCTAAATGTGCAGCCGTCGTCTTCTATCGGAAGAATTTCTTTTTCTCTATAAATTTCCTATTTCTCTCTCTAAGATTTTTATTCCTCTCCCTAAAAAATTCAAAAAAATGAAATTAAATATGAGGAAATATACAAATTTATAAATTGAGATTGGGAAATAATTACCAAAACTCTTCAATTATGGAACAAATAATTCATTTAAAGATTGAAAAGCTAGATGTTCTTTAAAAAAATACTGTTATGTTCTTTCTTTTTTTTTTTTTTTTGTTGAATAAAAATAATATTCATTACATTATATTATCATGCTCTTTATTAATATTACGGATGTTCTTTAAATATAAACAAAGAACGTAAAGCTGGATGTTTTTTAACAAAATAGTTATATGTTCTTTTACAAAACAACTATATGTTTATTACAAAACAACCATATGTAATGTTCTTTACAAAATAACTATATGTTCTTTATTGAACAACTATATGTTCATTCCGCCTTTTTTTAAAGAAAATCGGATGCACGGAGCATGGTGCATCCGCCTCCACCATAAAAATAAACTACAACGTTTATGCATTCTTAATTTTTTTTTTAAAAAAATAGAAGAATTGGGTTTTGAAGGTTGAAAAAAATAGAGGAGCTAGAATTCACCCATGAAATTTTTTCTGCGGAGGCGGATGCACCATGCTTGGTGCATCCGGTTTTCTTTAAAAAAAAGGCAGAATGAACATTTAGTTGTTCAGTAAAGAACATATAGTTGATTTGTAAAGAACATATAGCTCTTTTATAAAGAACATCTAGTTTTATATGCTTTTTTTGTAAATCTAAAGAACATTTGTGATATTAGTAAAGAACATGATAATATTAAAGAACATTATTCATATAGTAAATGTACATTTGGTATAAATGATCATGTATATATATATAAAAAGTACATTTTACTGTATTATAATGTATATTGTATTATATTCTAATGAACATATATGTTATAATGTTGATTACATGTTTAATGTACATTGTATTATTTGCATCATGTAAGTATATGAAAAAAGAACATTTTACTGTATTTTAATGTACATTGTATTATTTGAATCTACAACTTTTTCTAAAATTGTCTATTTGCTTGCTTCCTTCTTCCAAAATGTATTAATCGGTCGATCTTTTTCAGGAAACTTCATTTTATTTCTCATTGCAACAACAAAATAACATCAAAATCGCAATTAATTCCCAATAAAATCAAATATTACAATTTTCAATCAAATTTATAAAAGACAAACTCTCAAACTCAAAATAAACAAGTATGAATGTCAAATAAACAAGTATGAATGTCGAATTTGGTCTTACCTTTCGTTTTTATTTGTCATCTTGAACAATTTTGGACTCAAAATTTCGAATTTCTTGAAATTTTGTTTGAGGTTGAGGAATTTAAATGGGTTTGAAGTTTTGTTTGGAGAGAGAAAGTAAACTTTTGGTAAAAAAAATTGAAATGATTTGTAATTAATGTATGGTAAAAAAAAATTAATTATAGTACTATTTATCTATTTCATTATACAAAAGAAATAATTATATTATTATACAAAAATAATGTACAAAATTGTTGCACAAAAATCTAATGTACATTATAAATGAACATTATGTTTTTTTATGTATATGTCCATGTACATTATAAATGAATACTACGTTCTTTTATATACCCATGTACATTAGTATATACCTGCATATTCATTCCGCCTTTTTGTACTTTGGAGCGGATGCACCATGCGAATCGTGCATCCGCCTCCACGAACCAAGCTTTGATTCACCCAAATTGATTTCTGGGCGAAAGTCAGGTCGGAAGGTCCAACTGAATTTGTCGAGGTAAAAACATGCAACTCGAAAAAGTTGAATAAACTGAATTTATAGCGGAGGTTTGTGATTCGAACTAGAACAAATGGAGGTCTGCGATTCAACCCCAAGAAGACTACATCAATTCGTTCAAACGGAGGTAAGTGAGATCTTTGGGAGCCATTAATCACTTTTATATTTCATGTTGGTACGAATTCCTTGGTTTGTTTTTGAATTTGGATTAATTGACAAACTAAATCGATTTAAGGGTAAATTGTTGTCTGGTATTGAATGAATGTTATTGGAAAACCCTAGAACAGAACTTAGGAATTGATTGAAGCGATGAAAAAAAATAGACAACTTCACTAACCTATTACACTTTAATGGAATTAGACAAATTCAATAGCCGATTATTTCATCTAGTCTGGAATTGTCTAGAATCTCTACTAGTTTAGAGAGACCGCCATTGATAGAGAGGAGAGAGAGAAGAAAACATGTGTAATTTTTTTAACATTTGCTCAAACAGGGAATCGTTTACTAAAGTAACACCATCCAAATTTACTCAAACAGCTTGACACATAACTTGTCCCCACGAAATCCGACTCAGCAGCTCAGGAAGTGAAAAACTTGGCATTATTTTCCAAAATGCCATTATGAGAAACGCCAGTGTTTTGCATCACGAGGAACTGGGGTGCCCTCCTTAAAGTGGGGTCTCAAAACTTCCTCGTTATCTCCTACAATCACTTTATTCGTGCATACCTGAAGATTTCAGGTCTTAATTTTATTTTATTTTTTTATTTTTTTTATCCTTTTGGAATTTTATGGATTAAAAATTGTTATGCTTAACCTCTTATTTAATCGATTAATGTTGGTGAATTATCATGATTTATTGTGCAAAATTTCGAATCATTGAAGGGTAGTTATTCGATTGTTTGTATATTCTGGTGTGTGAATTGAATGAATGTGGCTGTTTTGAATCCAACTTTTCCATTCTGTTTATAATTTCAATGAAGGTTCTTGAATATCCTGAAATTTATGCTTGATTTGATTTTTTTAAAAACAGAATTTTGTGTGATTACTATTACTGTGAACAGAATTTTGTGTGAAAGTTAATAGTAGTATAAGTTGTACATTGAGTTTTGTTGTTTCCAAATGAACAAATACTTTAAATGGCTTAAGCGAAGTGCTTTTGTTTTGGCGATTGATTGTTGGGTGGTGCACCACCATGCGTTTACTCGTAAATAAGAATAACAGAGTACTTCTTTTGAAAAAATGTATAGGAACCAAAAATTGGGCGAAGCGTTTCGATGGATAATGATCATAGTAGCAGCAGTAGTGGTGATTCGATAGCGGAAGGGGATGAGAAATCGCTGATTTCGGCAAGTTGAAACTAACATTGTTATTATATAGATAGGATGTATGGATTTTCTGATAGTTGAAAATTTGCTATTCGGTGATTTATTTTCTGTCAGGCTTCATCTTTTGTTCGTTGGTTATACTGTAAAAAATGACTTGATGAACTAACTGATATCAGTTATTCTAATGTTCTTCTGATGGTTTTCTATTTGTTTATGTTAATAACTGATTTGTTTTCCTTTTCAGTTCTTCATAAAACCCTTTTTGGCCCGTCCATTTACTCTGGAGGGCTGCAAGTTCCGTCCGTCTAATACCTTTGGTGACATCAGGGCTGCCATTGTTCGTGAATTAAGGCCTGATCATGACCTCTATGAATTTAATGACCCTAAAACAGACTTCCTGGAGATTCCCGGTGATTTCGGTGTATTGGAGGATGATTGGACTATAGCATCTGTATATGAGAGCTGTTGTCCTACCGATATTACCATAGCCATCGTCCCCCTTGTTGGAAGTTCTTGATATAATGCTAGAGTGTTAGGAAAAAATAAGAGAGAGAGAGAGAGAAAAACAATGGAAGGGGAAAAGTCCCACATTGATTGGGGAGGAAGGTTTTTCCTTGTTTTTATAATGTAGTGCTTTAGCACTACTTAGTTGAGTAAGTTGGAGGTGTGTGTTACTCCACACGCGCGCGCGCGCGCCGAGCCGGGTCGGGCTCGGGCCTCGGGACTTGGGGAATGCGATGCGCGGGCGTGGGTCCTTGTTATCTTTTTGGAGAAATTTTATTTCCTTTTTCTTGTTAACAGAATATTCCAAGTATCCGTTTTTGACTGTTGGGATTTTCTGACTGTTGTGGGAGAATTAATCAGCCATTAATCCCTTGATTTTAGCTGATTAATTCACTCCCTTGTTTCTTGCCTCGTTTGTTGACTGACTAGATTAATCTGGTCATCTTCTTGGCCAGGTTCTTCCCACCTTTTATGCTTCCCGTTTTTCCTCTTCACCCTATAAATATTCGGTGGTTTTCTCAGCCAAAATACAACACACAATCAGTCTTCTCTCTTCTCTAAAATTATTTAAACACATGTTCTTCCTGTTCTGTTTTCTGGGCAAGTATTCTGAGTTCCAGTCGGGTTTGTGAGTGCACATAAACTCCGGCGCCGTGCTTATCCTGGAGGGCGACCGCAATTGTCTACTGCACCGGGAGGTAGCGCGGAATCGTCTTTTAGGTCAGTGGTTCTCCACGACGCGGCTATTGTCAGTTTGGTTCACGCATCAAGAGATAAGTTATTTCTGTTTATTGCTTATTAGTATAACACCCCTTTGCTCTTATACCCCGGCCCGAGACCAGGCCACCTGACTTGCCTGATTCAGATGTCGGGGACTACCATGTTTTTGATTATTTCACTAAGAGACCTAGAACAGAGATGCTACCTTTCCGTGCTGCAACTTCACTCCCTATCTTTGATGGCCCTTTGGAGCTCAAGACCTGTGGCGGTCGTCCCCTTTCTATTGACGACCTCCAAGATTTTGGATCTCTTTACACCTCCGCTTCCCATGTCCTTTTGAGTCCCAGTGTTCGGATTTAGGGCGTTCTGTCAGCCTTAAATGACTATAGATACCTTGTCGTTCACATCAGCTGGATAGACTGTCTTTTCTGTTTCTCCGAGTTATTAAGTTATTCTACCCTGACATGCCTTTTGTTGCTGTCACTGATCTTACCCCCCACCAGCTTGACCTGCTAACCTTCCTGGACACTCCTCAGCTTCATGTGAAATACCTTTATGGTTGGGATATACTCGACGAAGCTGAGGATTTTTGTGTTAATTATATTGAGCGTTTGGACATCAAGTGGCTTGGATTAAGGCCTTCGGACCTTGAACGCTTTCCTGCTGATGTCTTTGATGGTCTGGTCTTGCCCCGGCCACGTGACTTTGATAATATCCTGTCCAAGATCCAATGGAATCCGCACTTCAGTAGGAACCAAGCGTGGGTTAGAGAATTGGAGCTCTTCAAAGCGAATCAAAAGTGTGTAATGTTCCAGCCTAGTGGCCCTCTGAAAATATACTATCCAAGAAACTGTTAGAGATGGATGGCGTTTAGCTTCCACTTTAACCCGCCTCCTAATGCCAATGCCATCTTGGAGAATGTTGTGTTCTTGCTGGTTTGTTTAGAGATATCCAAGAAACTGTAGAGATGAAATGTTACATATTAATCCAGTAATATTTGTAAGAATGACCCTGCGTGATTTGACACCTATATGTTGGTTTGCAAAGTTATCATTTACTTTACAGAATTATGTGTTGTGACAATCTTAGTGGTTAGGGGTGTCAATTCGGATAATCGGATCGGGTCTGATATAGTCGGGTCGGGTTGGGTCAAATTTTAAAGTTATGTCATACTAAATTGTCATGTCCACGCGAGTCCAAATCTGAATCGGATATTTTTCGGATCGGGTCGGGTCGGGTGTGCTTTTGACACCTCCATTAGTGGTATCATAGTGGTGTCACTCAAATTTGGGTTTGGTTACGACAAGTCATTATGGTCAATGAAATTAGTTGGGTTCATTTAAATTCGGATCAGATCATAGTCTGGTTTGTTGGATACATATTAGATTTGGAATAGGTCAATTTTGGGTTAGGTTCAACATAATCAAGTTTAAGTTTAAATCGAATTTATTTTGGACAGGTTGACTTTGGGTTGTCAGCCGGATTTTAGGTATGCTACCTCAAGTAGCGGTTTTACTCATTTTACCGCAAAAAGTACAATTTTTGTCACTGTGCTAAACGAAAGTTGTTAATCGCGGAGATAAACTTGAACTGATGATAGTTTATTTGCGATTTTTTTTTTGAGAGATTATTTGCGAATATGTCCCCAAATGAATTTATGCATTATGTTTGGTTAAATTAAGCACGTGGACATATATATATATATATATATATATATATATATATATATATATATATATATATATATTCTGTTAGATAGTGATGATAGAATAATAGAATTGTTGATACTGATTTTTCCATCATGCATCACAATTCCTAAGTCAAAGTATATTTAGTGATGATAGAATAATAGAATTTTGTTGGCACTGATAAATTCTTCATCATCTCAATTCACAAGTCAATTTATTCTGTGATACGCTGCGTGCGCCCAAAGCACGCAAAACTATATACCGTATACACTTTTCTCAAAAAAAATAAAAAAATAAAAAAATAAAAAAATTCCCACTATATACTGTATACAGATATATATGTTGAACAAATGTTTTCTTGGACAGTTTTAAATAGTTGTAGCCATTATAACAAAAAAAAAATTTCACCGTAATTTGTACTCCCTTCGTATTTTATTACTTTTTGCATTTTACTTTTTACACTATTTATTTGACCTACTTTGATTTACACATAAGAAATACAGTATATGTTACTTACTCCATTTCTACTTTTTGTATCACTATTCATTGGACCTTCTTTGAATCATACATAAGAAAATATATGTTACTCCTTTTCTACATTTTGCATCACTATTTATTTAACCTACTTTGACTAATATTTGTGATTTATACATAAGAAAATATATAGTCTTGTGAGTACTTGCTGGAATCGTCTTAATTAATACTCCCTCCGTTTTTAAATATTTGCTCCATTTCTCCATGCGCGGAGTTTTAGTAGAAATTGGAGTAACTAATAAAATATGGAGGTAGTGAGCTAGGTGGAAGAATAAAAACTTGTAAAAGCAAAAGTAATGGAGAGAATTGGAGGAGAGAGAACATGAAATTAATAAAACATGATTAATGGTGGGTCTAATAGGTGATAGAAATTAATTAAATATTGTAAATGCTTTCCCCAAATAAGGAAATGGAGCAAGTATTTAAAAACGACCGAAAAACAAAAGTGGAGCAAGTATTTAAAAACGGAGGGAGTAGATTATTAATTCTCAATTATTAGAATTTATTATATTTTATTGATAATTAAAGATATTATTAATCAAAGATTTGCATCGACAAACGTGTCCAAGAGTAATAGAGAAAGTAATAAAATACGGAGGGATCGACGAGTTCATACAAGTTCATTTGTCGCAAATAATTTGAATCAGAAGATCGGGTTTAGTATTGAATTTCACCGTTGATCCAATGATCCCATGTAAAAAAGAAATGCAGTGATATAGTATAAAATATATTCCTGGACCCCAACTATCAACCTAAGCTTTTGGTTGAGTTATTCCTCTAACATGATAGCAAGAGCCAGCGTGATGACACAAAGGGTCACGGGTCTGAATCTCATCCACCCCTCCTTTCAAATTGGGATATTAAGCGCAGGTTGTGAGGAGAGTCCATGTCGTTTCTACACTTCAAGCCCAATGGGCTCTCGTATGAGAAGGCGTGATGGAGTATAAAACATATTCGTAGGTATTAACCATCAACTTAATATTTTGGTTGCGTTATTCGGTTGTTCCTTCAACGGGAAGAGTATCACGTGTATATAAATATATGGATACCCTCCCCATAAATCACAGCACACCTACTACAAAAACTTTAGTTCTTTCCAAGCTTTTACCGTTCGCTCACCTTCCAAAGCAAAGATTATGGCTCAACTTAACGCCAAGGTGTGGACTTGTTGCTTGAATATGTATTCATTTATTTATATTTTAGTACTCTAATAAAATATCAACTTAACATCAAATATTATATTGCATGGTTTATTGATTGAGAATTTAATACGAAGTAGATGTATATATGATGTAAATAAGTTTTGTTTTATTTATTTTGACAGAGCGCGAATGAAAAGATCGTGGAATACGGACCGTATGGTTCGCAATCCCCTACAAACTATCGCATACAGCTTGAAGAGGGTGAACGTATAAAAGAGGTAATAGTTAAGCATGGATGGAATGTGGATGCAATTGGGTTCTTGATAGAGAGGCCTGACCAAAGCGTGGTCCTTGAAATGACTGGTGAAGGTGGCCAAACTATGTCCAAGGTCAATTAACATAAACCTTTAAATCAAATTAAATTGCAAGTCATGGATAAGTAAGTTAAGTTTATTTAGAGTACTTGTGATAATTTTGTGCAGATTGCTCTCAAATCCGGTGAGACTGTAGCTGGATTTAGTGGAACATATGGAAACAAGCAAGACTCGGGAAATATGTGTGTTATTGCCAGTCTCAAGATACACACCAACTTATGTCCCGAGGGGTACGGACCATATGGAGAGCAAAAAGGCGTAAGTAATGTTACTTTCTTTACGTCCCCTGCCAGGGCTGATTTCGTAGGTGTTTTCGGAAGGGCAGGCCAATACCTCGAGTCACTTGGAGCTATCTACATACAGTGATACAGGTATGATACTATTCGAAATATTCATTTCTTTGTCCACCTATTTTATTTTTACTGAAATGAAATTATTTTTACAACACTAAAATTAGTATATATGAATAATGAAAAAAGTCAAATGTGTCAATTATTTATAAAGTAAAAATCAAGATAAATCTAACAAGACCCCACGCACATGACTATATTTTTCCTTAATTATAATCACCAAAGCTAGTTAAAATTTAGTATGTAAATAGTGTAAAAGTTAAATAGTTATAATTAAATGAAATGAAAACGAAATAAGTACTGTATTATGCTAATATGTTTTGTTTATTCCATGTCATAATCAGGGTTAAACGAAGATGCGGTGGTCGATCATGTAATGCATACAAATAATTAAGTTGCTTCCACGATGATCTATGTGGAGACTTTCTATTTCCAATAAGCCACATTTGTATGCTACGAGTGGCCTCTCAAGTGCGAGTTGTAATCTTAAACTTGAGTGAATGTTTTAGTGTATCCAACTATTACGGTTTTTATATATATAGGGGAGCGATTCGGTAAGAACCCCTCCTTACATAAGAACACTCATTTATATAAGAACCAATTTAAACCGTTGGATTAGATCAAAATAAACGGTTAAGATTAACGGAGACCAGCTAATGGCATTAGTGTAAATAATGAAGCTGGCCAATTTAATATTTTACCCAAAATATTTGATTTTCTCTCTTCTCAAGCACTTTTCACACTCCCATCATCTTCTCTCTCTTAAAACCACCAATTTTTCTTTAACGTCCACTGTAACTACTCCAAAATCGAAGCAAATCACATCGATTTTGTTTTAATTTTTGCTCAAATTCAACGAACTTTAGTCATAAACTTACATATAACAAGTTGAAGTGAGCAATTTAATTAGAATTTTTGCAAATCCGAACCCTATTTTGACGGAAGAACAAATTGAAGAAAAATTTGAATGGAATGAGGCAAAGAACAATAAATTCGTATAAAAATTAGGTCTCAAATGCAAAGGTAACTTATACTCCAAAATTTTCGAAGAATTTAATGATCTTTTGGGCAATTTTTGACTAATATTTTCTGTACTTCGTATTTATTATTCAAGTTGTTGCAAGGTTAGAATGAATAAGATAATAAAGTTTCTTGAATTATTTGCCTGCTACCATTTCCTAAGAATTTGTCTTCAACTTTTGGCTTTATGTTCTAAGCTTGTTTTTAATTGATTATTTACTATGCTTGTAATGTTCTAAACTTACAATCTAAAGTATGCATAGATCTAATAATTTATGATTGTGTCTAATAAATGGGTGCTCAATAGAAGATTTTTGTGTATCTATGTGCACATGTTTGCATTGTTAGTATCCCATGCTACTGCTACTAGTCTCATTGTATTGTATCTATTCGAATTAAAATTTTTTGTTTGCTTGACATGCTTTGAATTGAATTGTGTCTAGGGCTCATGTTTACTATTTTGCAAGAAGGATTCTTGTGATAAGAATAACATCAGGGTCATAAAAAAGCTTACAATTGGAATTGTGCTAATAAGCTTGCTTCTGGTTGGTTGATGAAATGGCTCAAATTTGACATATTGAAGCTAATAGATCGACATGTAAGCATTGGTTGGATGCCCCTTTTAACTACCATAGTTGATGTTTGTATATTACTTCGTAATAAGCTTGCTTGGTTGATGAAGCTTATTGTTTTTTTAAAGCTTGCACTATTTTGCATTGCCATGAGAACAAGATATAAAAGTCTTCTCTAAGCTCTGGAATTTTGAGACTTGTTATTTGTTACATAAGCTTGGCAGTTGACAGTCATTTAGAACAAATATATGGCATCTACAAAACTATTGTAAGCTAAAAGTGGAATTGATTTTTAATATATATATTCAAATTGAAAATCAGCAACAAGGTATATATGGCTTCACCTATATTAGCTGTACTTTAAAACTTCACACGGAAAAAATTCTAGCATAGGAAAAAAATTTAGTACATAGGGAAAAAATTTAGAACATTAAAAATTTTAGAACATATGTTTAGAGGAAAAAAGTTAAAACATAGGGAAAAAATTTAGAACATATAGATAAAATTTGGCACATAGGAAGTAGAACGTAGAAAAAAATTAGAACATGGACAGAAAATTTAGAACATAGGCTAAAAAAATTAGAACATAGAAAAAAAAGTTTAGAACATAATAAAACAAAAATTTAGAACATAATAAAAAAAAAAAATTAGAACATAGGAAGTAGAACATAGAAAAAAAATTAGAACATAGATAGAAAATTTAGAACATAGGATGAAAAAAAAATTAGAACATTAAAAAAAAAGTTTAGAACATAATAAAAAAAAAATAAAACATTGACTAAAATTTAGAACATAATAAAAAAAATTAGAACATAAGAAATAAATTTAGAACATAAGAAAAAAATTTGAACATAGACTAAAATTTAGAACATAGGCGGAAAAATTTAGAACATAGCCTAAATTTTAGAACATAGGTAGAAATATTTAGAATAAGGCAGAAAAATTTTAGAACATAATAAAAAATTTAGATCATAGGAAAAAAAATTAGTAGAAAGACTTGCGTGGACCTGGTCCACAATAATGTTATTGTGGACCCGAGGTTTATACACATGCAACTGACATTATATTGAACATAGTGACCCTTAATTTTGACATAGTAACCTTATTTTAAACGTAGTAACCTTTATTAAAACTAGTATAATGTTTAATATTATTGTAAACTTAAAGTACAACGTTATGACCCTAATTTTAACATAGTGACCTTTATTATTCATATTAACCAGTATATAAAATATTTCATTAAAAAAATCAACCTCTTATAGCCTATATATTACCAAAATGACTTTTATTTCAACATAAAGACCTTTTTTCTATTATAGTGACCCTTTTTTTTTTTTACTAATAAAACAACCATAGTTTCCCTAATGTTAGTGGTCCACAATAAATTAGTGTGAACCAGGTCTATTTAAGAATTTGTAAAAAAATTAGAACATAGAAAAAAAAATTAGGACATTAGAAAAAATTTAGAATATACAAAAAGGTTTAGAACATAACAAAAAAATTTAGAACATAGAAATACGAAAAAATTTAGAACATACAAAAAAAATTTAGAACATAGGCCGAAAAAGTTAGAACATAAGAAAAGAAAATGATTATAGCTTTAGAAGTTAGAACATAGGAAAAAAAAAAGTTTAGAGTATTGGCTAAAAAAAATTAGAACATAGGGGAAAAAAACAGAACAAATGTTTTAAACATAGGGAAAAAGGGAAAACAAATTAGAATATAAGTTTAGAACATATGAAAATATGTGGAACATAGGATGAAAAAACTTAGAACATAAGTAAAAAAAAATTAGAACACGGGGTTATTGTAATGGTTAAATTTCAGGTTTGATTACACTTTATATATTTAATTGATGGATGTGCTTAAACCTATTAGCTCAACTGGTAGATCACTATGCAAATGCATAGGGGATGTAGGTTCGATTCCTACATAAGTTATCTCTATAAAATACTAAAAAACTTTCGAAAGTAAACCATAATTACTTAAAAGTAAAACATGAAAATAAATCAAATTAGCACTAAGCTATACGAACAAAAAATTGGCTTGAAATGATTAACGATTATTAAAAAAAAAAATTGTCACAATTATACTCTCATACAAACTCTCGTCTCCACATTATACAAATGAACCTACGCGGGATTTGAACCCACATCTTTTGTGCATTGCCACAATGCTCTACCAGTTGAGCTAGTAGGCTAATGTGTATTTTTTAAGGAAAAATTAAAAAGGCAATTTTATTGCAACTCAAAGTCTACCAAAGTTTTGACTACTTTGAGGGAAAGTGTTCATACAAACTAACTCCGAACTCTCGTTTGAATCCCATCTCAAAACAAAATGAGCAACGATATTGCCCGCTCTCCTAATATAAGTAAAAGGTTTAACATTAACATGCTTGTTGATGGCTTGAACAACCTCCAGCGCGACTTTCATACATTGATGTTACCAAATCTTTGCACTAGCTGCAAGTAAACTTTCGAACATATAAGATAAACTTTAGAACATAGTAAGATAACTTTAGAACATAGATTGAAAAACTTTAGAACATATAAGGAAACTTTAGAACATAAGTATTAAATCCACCATTGCTTTGTTCTAAATAATTTTTCTCTTCTCATCACACATACTAAGCAAGTTAAAAACCAACAATATCGTTCTTTTCATATAATCAAATTATCTTCTCCTCATACTTACTTTGTAGGATTAAAAAATGGGACCCAAACAATCTAGCTATTATCCTACATGGTTAAATTTTCTATTCAACAGAGGAAGAATGAAGAGTGTCCAACCTTAGCATTAGCATTACATTCTTGCATAAACTTTAGTTGAAGATAACCACTTAGTCCAATGAAAGGGATAAAGAAAAGGACAATAATTGAAGTATCTAGTTTGGAAGAAAACCAATTAGCAAACCTGATAAAGCTCAAGAAAAATATTGAAAAAGTAAACCCAATGTGTCTCTTACTAAAGCACACATAGTTGCAGCGTTTGTAGAGTTGCACTTATGGTACCACTTGAATTCTCTACATCACTCCTCTCTTGAAGCATAATGTTCTTATTTTAGCTACAACATATAAATAAGTTCTAGATGGAGCGTCGATATGATATTAGAGCTCGTATGCCAATGACTACAAACACGAGGGCCTAAAACCTTGAATCTTATCTCAAGATATCAAGTCATTTGTTAAACATTTAAATCACACTAGCTAATATTATACTAAATACTTGGAGGTACAGCACCACTTACAGCTGCAGGTAGACTTCCTAAGACAAATTTGGGGATTTTAGGCTTGTTGAGAGAGGCCAAACTCTTAATAGAAACTTTTGATTGATTAACAATAAGTGATTGACCAAACATCCTGCCACAATGGAACTTCCAAACTATGACATGGGCCACTAAGTCAAATGATCAACCAAAACTTATAAAATTTACATAATTAGGAACAACTTACAGCAAGTTCATATCATTATTACCACTTCAGGACCAAAATTCTTAGTTTAACGGTTCAAAATTCATGCCCCCTAACTGTACGTAATTTGTATAAACCTAGTTTTGGAAATTCAGCCTCATAGAAGAATAACTTTGAATATTCAGTGAGGACACAAATTTAGCATATATAATCGAATATATCCAAAAACAAATATAATCGAAATTTGAAAACTAAACAAATCAGAGTTTAAACATCATATATCCAAAGCAATCAAATAACACAAAAAAAAATGATCAAATTAATCGATACACTTACAATAATTTGGTGATTATTTCCGCCAAAACTAAATGAAAATACATAATATATATTTAGCATAATATCATTCGAAAAACCAATCACAAACACAATATTTAGAAATTAAACAAAACGCATGATAAACGATAAGATGAAATCGAAAATTAAAAACGAACAAAATTGAAAATAAAAAACAACAAAATCGAAAAATCGAAGTCGAAATTAATGAAATAAATAATAATCGAAAATACTGAAGTAGAAATTTGTTCATAAAATTAATAATCGTACAACAATTACGTAAAAGTTGAGAAAATTTCATGAAGAATCTGACAATTTTTCGCCAATATTAAACTACAGTAAGAGAGAGAAAAAGCTGAGAATTTAGAGAGAGAAAGGTAATTGAGAGACATGAAATTATGAATAAAAGGATAAAAAATATTGTATAAACACTTTGAATTACAAAAATGCCATTATTAAAGAATAATTTTAGATGGTTAGATCAAAACTAATAAAGGGTAAAGATTGGTTCTTATATAAGATTGGGTTCTTATATAGAGGAGGGTTCTTATATGAGCCTCTCTCTCTCATCATATATGTCATATTTATGCACGTATAGTAGTCATCGATATTGGTACGTCATTATCTATATTATTCCAATTTGCAACTCATGAATTAATGACCACTTAATAATTATAATTGTAAAATAAAATATTATATCACCATTATTGTGTGATTCATTAATTCCACGGTTAATATTGATTTTTGAATTATTTTTAAATGTTAATATAAATTTAAAATCACTTCAAAAAAAAAATATCAGTTCAAAAAAAAAATTATAATATTTAATTTTCAAAAACTAATTCTGATTTTCGAACCCTTATTTTATAAAGTTATTTTATGAAATTCAGTTTTAATTATTATTAAAATTAAACATTAAAATCATAAATTTTACAAAATTTTGTTCTTCATTGTTCAACCATGACCCAAAATAACCACCCACCATCTCTAATTCGACAATAAAATCTACACCAATTCATTTATCATCTTGTTTATCTGTACGATCAATCCAATTCCTTCATGGATTCGTGTGTGTGTGTTATTTTTTTTTAACAATTAGGTAGCAATTCAAGTTTGTTCTTCATAAATTTAACGATGTATTTGAAAAATAAAGAGCATAATAAAAACACTTTAATGAATTATATTGAAAATCGAAACTGTAATTGAAAATCAAACCCTTGGAAAAATGAGTTAAGCTAAAATACGGTCCCTCAACTTTTGTATTTGTAGCATTTTGGGCCCTTGCCTTTCAAATGAAGTAAATTGGTCCCTTAACCACCCATAACTTACTTTTCCGGTGGAAAAAAGATGAGTCACCAAATTTTAGGGACCAAAGTGCCCATGTGTCAAAAAATAAAATAATATTTTAAAGAAAGTTTAGGGACCTATCCTAATTAGCAAAAGTTTAGGGACCATGATTCATTATATTTTTATTTTATATTTTTTTTTGTCAAATTTTTATTTAAAATTGAATCTTTTAACTGGCATTATTTTTTTTTCATCAACATTAATATTTTTATTATGATTTGCATCAATAAAACAATAGAATTTTTCACCTATTTTCACCTTCTCTTACCCCACATCACCAACAACAACCTGCCACAAATACACAGCCCCATCTCCACCAGTCTGCTGCTTCACCACCGTCATTAATCAACCACGAAACCCAAACCTCCGCCTACCTTCCCTCCCTCGCACTAGAAGCAACAATTAGTGGTTGCCACCACCTCTGCCGCACGAAATCCCAGCTAGCGATTCGCACAAGTAGCAGCAGCAATTTATGCCCAAAAACAAAATCAAAACAAAACAAGAATTTTTTAATGGGTTCAACCGACCCAAGAAAATCCAAATTCCTCCAAAGAACCTGTCCAAAAGTTCGAGCGAATCTACCCTCGGTTTGTCGAACTATATTGCGCATGAGCTTGTGTAGAATCAATAAAATCAGGAGGCCAAAATTAAATCACAAGATAAATCAAAGGTTGGAATTAAAAGATGGTGATTGTTGATGATTGTTGTTGAGGTGCAAAGTAGGGGATTGTTTCCCCTATTAGAGCAGCCAAACTGAAAGAGAAGAAGAGAGGATTGACCTTTTGTTTTTGTTTTTTTATTTATTTAATTTTCTTCTTTATTTTTCCTTTTCCTATATCCTTTCTTTATTTTTTTTCCTACTTCTTTAAGTAGAATTATTTAATTTTTTAAGTCATATTTAATTTTCTTCATTAATTTTTAAGTCATATTCTAAAAAACAGTCATATTTAATTTTTTTAAAAAGCAAAAAGTTTGGGTATGTTTTCGTTCATTTTAATCAAAGTTTGTAGCTTTGTACATGATAAATAATAAATTTTGATAGCTAACAAAAAATAATAATAATAATTTAATGATTTATAGTCCCTAAACAGATGCTAACTAGGATAAATCCCTGAACTTTTGCTTAGTTGGCAACATACATCCTTAAACTGCTGACTCATAAGTTCCCCACCAGAAATGGTGAGGCAAGGGTGGCAGAGGTATTAATTTGCCTCATTTGAAAGATGAAGGACCAAATGTGCAACTAATGGCAAAGTTGAGGGACCGTATTTTAGCTTGTCTCCAGAAAAATTGGCTGTTTTGATGACCCTTATAATTTCTCCTATTTGTGCAAGATGTAATATATATAATGAATCTCACCTCCATCTCTTTAGGGATTGTTTCTCTTCTTCCATCCATTGGAAGGACATTTTCACCAAAATTCATCTTCCAACAAATGTTTACTTTCAAAGTTTTTTTAGTTTGGAATGGCATGAATGGCTTAGCTTCAACCTTGCTTTTGAATTATGATAGTCATTGGAAAAAGACTTTTACAATAGCATTCTAGCATATTTGAAGGCAAAGAAATATTGTTGTTTTTTATCTCAAAATGTTCAACTCTCGTGCTATTTTTAGTAGATTATGCAACGTCTTACATGTCATATCGGTATAGGATATGCCCGCTTACTACTAGAGGTATTCTAAACGGAGGGGTGAGTGAGATTTAGAAGTATCTCACAGGAGCAGGTTGGTCATTTCACACGGGATTTAAATTTTGTCATTATAGATTTAGTGGTACAAAATATACTCTTAGTGGTACAAAATATAATTTCAGTGGTATTTCAAAAAAGGTTCAAATGTCCTATTAAGCTATCAATTAATTTCATTGGAGCTTCACTGGTACAAAATATACTCTCAGTGGTACACAATACAATTTCAATGATACTTACAAAAATCCTCAGTGGTACAAAATATACTCTCAGTAGTTGTGGTCTCAATACTTTTTTTTGTCTTTTTTGCACGTGAAACCATTTCTGACCTTTTAGGTGGGCTCCACCCCAACCTTTTTTTCACTCTCTCTATATCTCTCTTCCTTTCTCCCTCTTCCTAGTACATTTGTTATATTATTTTATGTTATGAGACATTTTTATTTGTCTCACAACCCTACATTTATACTTTCTCCTTACTACTGACCACATGTCGGACAGCTACCAACACGTGGCACCTTTCTCATTTGCATGGCATGCTGTCACCATTTTCCTATAAATAGCCACTTGGTTCTTCATTTGGAGGTAATTACAATTACACTCTCTCTCTCTCTCTCTTTCTCGCTCTTTTCTCTTATCTTCTTCTTAAATCCATCAGTAACTTTATGATCGGAGTGGTTATTCCCGAACTCACTTCGGGTTAGCTAACTTGCATTGATTGTGTAGGTACTTGGGGCCTATTCTGATTACAGGGGCGTTGCAATGATTTTAGGGGCCCTGTTCTAAATTAAAAAAGGGGCCCTTAATCATTATAAAATTATACTTCATACAATTTTTTTTATCTACTATTTAGGTGATGCACAATTTTTTTATACATTACAAAATGAAAATGTGTTCCTATAGCAATTACATACGAAGTATTTATTTCACCAAAAAAAATATATGAAGTATTTAGAGAGTGAGAATTAGCTCAAGTGGTTAGAGTTTTCCTCCCGATTTCAGGGGATCTTGGGATTGATTATCACCCCCCTGCAGCTCTCTAAACACCAAATATATATATATATATATATATATATATATATATATATATATATATATATATATATATATATATATATATATATATATATATATACGAATTATTTAATTACGCAAACCAAATTCGGATATTTTATTTAAGTTGATAATAGCAACTAAATACAACTCAAAACTTATATATATCAACTTAACTCAATCTAATGAACTTATTCTAATACTCGTCTCTCTAATTTGATTCAGAAAATTTTAACCTTCACAAAAAAAAAAATGCATCAGTTAAAGAAAATACTTCGTATTTGACATCATCAAAACTAGAAAAATTAAAAATAAAAATAATAATAATAATAATAATAAAAAACAATAAAATACTAAAATCAAACAAAGGATGGGCAAAGAAGGAATAATTCAAATCAGTAATTCACTAATTCCCAATTAATTTTTGTTTGATTGTGTATCTATTGGGAATTTGGCTACAACGACTACAAATATTTTTTTTTTCCATTGAAAATTCTTGAATGGAGAAATAAGCAATACGAGTATAATTTTTCGTGAAATTAAATTGATGTAATTATGATAATAGTAATTTGAATAGATGGAAGGATATAGAAAGTTGTGGAAATTAATATGAAAGCTAGAATTAAGGCTGAAAAATTGACAATTGTTAATATGTTGGATTGGTTAGTGTTAGAAACAAGTAGAATTTTTACAACTTAAAAAAGAAAATAAGAAAAATAAAATGAAAATGGGCCCTCTTGAAATTAGGGTCCTGTGCAAGAGGGCTTGTTGCACTTGCTCTTCTACGGCCATGTCTGATTGACTGAACTGAGCTGAATTGAGCTGAACTGAATTGAACTTATTAGAGCTGAATTGAACTGAACTGAATATTTTATGGGAGAAGGAAATTAAGAACTGAACTGAACTGAACTTATTGGAACTGAACTAAAGTGAACTGAAAATAATCTGAAGAGAACAGGCCCTTAACTGGACGATAGGTTCTTCATTGATCCTGGATACGGGTTACTGGAGTAATTCCGGAACAAGGTTGGATTTACTAGAGAAAAGAGTATATAGAATTACGATAAGAGAGTAATTACGAAGGTGAATTTATCTAAGTTACATGCAAAGTGCAAAGACAGGAAGACATTTTACTTTAATAAATTACCGGTACTAACCTTTGAGATTCACTAATAAAGCTCAAAGTTTTTGTTCAATAAAGCATGCATTGCATGATGATTTGATACATATGTATATATTATCCATTCGTATGATAAACCTTTATTAATTAGGATCGGACTTTAGAATTATTTTTGGAGCATAATCCTTCTTAATTATGTAAGATTAGAGTTTGTCATCCAGGCGTGTCATAGAGGTTTAGATCGGATTATAAGACCAGTTGTGTAATTTTTGTACACCATACGTAACATGTATAGATTACCCTTTTTTTTTTTTTTTTTTTTCATTGTTACCATTTTTATTACTACTCCATTAGAAACTACTCCGTAGATCATTGACTTCCCTTTATTCTTTATTCAATTATCGTTGATGTACAAGAAGTGTACAATTGAACTACATTACCAGATATAAATTATATATAAAAGTTTTTAATCCAAATATACCATAATATACATTCGAGATTCAACACAAGCTAAGCTTAATTTAAGATCAATGTTAGACTTGCAATAAGATAGGCAAGCAACAACAATAATAACATCAACAAGCAATTTCAACTTATTGGATCCACCTTTTATTTAGAGGACAATCCAAATTTGTAGGTTTTACTAGGATTGCAACAGAAGTTCCTATCTCCTCCAAACCCATACTTGGTCTTATATCCAGGATACTCGAGACGTTTAAACTTGACTGCTTGAATTAGATATAACCCTTGATCACTTCCTAGTTTTGGTATATCCCATCGACGATAAAATCTACTAGATTTCGAAGTGATGTGTATTTCACCATCTTCTCCGATCATCTTCTTTGCGTTTTGTAAAAAACCACTTATCAGCTTTTGATGCATACTGCAAAGCATTGAATAAGTTCTAAGATGCACATTGAGATGCTTCTAGACTAATCCCCTTGAAAAAAAAAAAAATACGGAGTAACATTTCAGACTCATACTAGTCTTAAGACTTGGATGTAACATCATTTTTGGTGGTCCTCATTAAAAATGATGTCATCAAATTCTTGTTAAGACTTACTAAAACTTAGAGCAAGTTTAGCCCCAAGTCTCAAAACTTGGGGTGACATCATCATTTTGAGTCTTAAGACTTATGCTTAAGACTTTTTCCATTTTTCTTCTTAAATCTCAAGCAAGTTTCAAGTTGGGTCTTGAAATTTCAAGACTTAACTTAAGACTTGAGATTGGGACCCACCTCACTATTATTTTTATTATCCTTTTTTTTACACTTTTCTACATATAATATGTCATATATTGAAGTCTTAAGGCTAAAGTGATAAATTTGTGCAAGTCTTAGTGAGTCTTAACAAGAATTTGATGACATCATTTTCAATGGGGATCACCAAAAATGATGTCACATCCAAGTCTTAAGATTTGGGGCTAAACTTGCTCTTACAAAATTGATCACTTTAGCCCTAAGACTTAAATATTTGACATATTATATGTAGAAAAGTGTAAAAAAAAAAAAGGGGAGGGGGGATGATAAAAATAAAAGTGAGGTGGGTCTCAATCTCAAGTCTTAAGTTGAGTCTTGGAATTTCAAGATTCGACTTGAGACTTGCTTGAGATTTTTGAAGAAAAATGGGAAAAGTCTTAAGTATAAGTCTTAAAACTCAAAATGATGATGTCTTAAGACTATATATGACATCAACAAATCACTTTTAAACTGTTTTAAGACAAGACTTCACAAAATTTCTGCATTTATGAAGCAAAGTCTTAAATGGAGTCTTGAAAATTCAAGACCCAACTTAAGACTCATTTTAATACTTTATACACTGTATTTTGCCTATGTACGTATACGAAAGCACATTTCCCCTCCCCCCCTAAAAAATATTATCGTTAACAATAATTTGATTTAATTTTATTGAAAAAAATATGTAAAGTGTAAATTTAATTGATATTGACTATTGTATATACATTTATTGATAAAATTGTTTGTTGTATTTTAATACAAAGTATTCCTTTATTTGCTATTTTTTGTTGTATTTTAATCAAATACCATGTAAATTTTACGCCTATGGTATTATGTATATATATCACAATGCAATATTCATGTTATTTCATTATTATTTACAATTTTGTATCTAGTGGTTTGATATTATTTTTCAGCTATGTAAGATATGTAACTTACGACACGATTGCAAATTATACTATTAAAATATCGTATATAAAAAAGAAAATAAAAATAGTATGTAAATTTAAGCAATCTTAAATAAGTCTGAGGAATAAAGATCTAAATTTAGTTGAATCTTAAAGAGTCTTAACATAATTATAAAATATTAAAAATTATTAATATAAAATGTGGCATGTGAAAAAAATCTTAAGACGAAACATACTAATCTTGCTGGAGTAACATTTTCACTACTTTTTTGTTTTCAAATATTATAGGGTTGGAGGTTTGCAACAACTAATGAAAGTGGTCTTATGAATTGTGATGGTAAGAGGGTGTTACTCAAGTATTTTATTTTATTTTAATTTTTTTTTATACTCAGTATTTTTACTATAATTTCAAGTTCTTCAAACTAATTCTTTACTCTAATTTTGTTGAAATAACAAATTTGAATTTATTACTCCAAATTGACCCACTACCGCGGTTTTTTTTTTTTTTTTTTTTTTTTTTGAGAGTGTAATAATATAGAAAAGGAAAAAAAAAAAATGTAACCCACTAACATTGCTTCATCTATCTTCAAATAACTTTATGGTACCGATAGAATATGATAGAGAAAAGGCTTATTCTTACCGTAATTCATAATCACCTTTACCAAATTTCCCAGCATGAGGAAAATTGAAAATCACACGATCGAACATCATGCTACCGACGAAGGGGGCTTCACCATTTTCGTGGCGTTGACACCATGAAGGACCACACTACCTCTAGTCTCCAACTCCACCTTATTGTTGGGGAACTTACGGTAGTTTTTGATTAAAAAGTCTGCAACATTACTTACCCGTACATTGTTACAAAGATACACATTTTTTTTTCAATATAGTTACAAACTTGATCTTATAACATCGCGTAAACAATTACAAACTCCAAAAAAAAAAAAAAAAAAAAATCGCGTTACCTTCATGGTTGAGAGAAGTTGCAATAATATTAGAAGCCGATATACCAAAAGCAACAGCCAAACTAGCCGAGAAAGAGAAGTCGCCTTCACCAACGAGTAGCACCCTCTGATCCCTTGTGTACGGCCCTATTTTACCAATACCTATTTTACTCAACACTCTCCGCGCAACTTCTGCTATAACTTGATCATAAACATAATCTAGGATAGATTCCTCGTTATTTTCACTGATCAAATCGAGCACAACATGGGGTGCTGGTGATGAATCTAAGTTGTCGTCGTCATCATCATCATTATTCCATGGAATACCGGTTCTTGATTCGTAAACCGGCTGAAAATGGTCGGATATGTTGACGTAGTACTGGCTTTCTAGCTGATTATTATGATCAACATAATAAGCTTGGTGATTATTGGACTGAACATTTTTTTTTTGTGTTTCATTTCTTGATTTTGGGCAAATCCAACTACATAAGTTGGAAGATATTTGACCCATTTTTTGGACTAGCTAGCTATAATACTGTACGACTAGAATCTATATTATGAACTTTCATATATAGAGTGTATACTGTATAATAATTAAAAGAACTTAATCTAACAATTGGAAATAAACTGTAAGTTGACGACTTGATCGACTTCACATGAATTTTGATTGGCACCTAATTACCCACTCAATATTCCATTTGATAAAGTAAAAGAATTTTTTTTATTGAATAGATATAAAGTGAACAATAAGGAACAATAAAGGCTTGCTAAGCTACTATCAAACTTTTTTTTTTTTTTTTTTTTTTTTTGACACATACTATCAAACTTCAAGCTAAGGAAAGCTTCAAGAGTTGAAGACATTCCATGTAAAGCATACCGAGTAGTTTAATAGGTACGGAGTTCCCTGTTACGACTTACGAGTAGCTTATTTCGTGTATTACATATACATTGATACAAGCGTAACCTTAAACTTTTATGTTGATAGTAACAATGGATACAATTAAATACAATTGGATACCTTAAACTTTTATGTTGATAGTAACAATGGATACAATTAAATACAATTGGATACGTTAACTGTAACTCTTCTCCTTTATCCAGGCTTGGGACTGACAACGGAAAACCCACTCATGGAGTTAAGCATATCAAAGTTTTAAAAAGTATGAGTACTATTTAAAAAAAAAAAAAAAAAAAAAAAAAAAAAAAAAAAAAAAAAACCAAAATTCATAAAAAAATAAAAACCCCATGTCCCCATACCAACCCTATATAGTTATAGTATATACTACTCTTAGGAGATTTCTATCTATCTTTTTCATTTATTATTTCCGTATTGGACATAGCCTTGTTTTTTTTAGCTTTGATACTATGGCTTAGTACTTTAGACCTTTAGTGGTATGAAATACTCCGTAATTAAAAACATATTCCCTCCATGCCTTATTAATAGTCCCTTATAGCCAACTTTTAATCTCAAATTGATAGTCTCATTTGCATTTTACAAGTACTTCCTCCGTCCCTTAATTAGATTTCTACTTTTCTCTATTATGTGAGAAATAAATGCTAAAAATAGGAATCTAATAAAGGGACGGAGGGAGTACCATTAATATCAAATTTTTACCAAAATTCCCTTCAATTTACAACAATATTTGTGCAAATTTAACTTTTTCATGTAAATTTTGTTTTTTCATGTACTTTTATTACTTTTTCTCTCTACCTTTTTGCATACTGATAAGTGTTTTATTTGTCCACTTATCATGGTATTTTTAGCACAATTTTGTTGTCATTTTCCCCTCTTTATCCCCCTTTCCGACTCCTTTTTGTGTATGATTACAACTTTTGGCTTCCCCGTTCCTTTTTATGTGTGTGTTCGTGTTTGTAGATGCAAGGAGAAATTGGTCACATAGCATGAACATGAAGAACTATATTGGAAGCAAAGCACAAGAGGAGAGGGCGTGCAGCCTGTTAGGAGCGGGCGCTCCTGCCTGAACTGCCACATTCTGCCTCCCCTGCACTTTTAGGAGCGGGCGTGCACCTATATAGGAGCGGGCGCTCCTCCCTGTTTTCCTACAAACTGCCTCAAATTGCTGCAGGAGGAGAGGGCGCGCAAGATCCAGGAGAGGGCGCTCCTACATGCAGACCCGACTTTTTGGGCGGATTTTACAATGTTATTTCGGGGTGTATAAATACGACCCTTGGCTTCAGTTTTCTGCATCTTCTTCCTTGGAGAAGATCACCTTCTTCCCTTTAGTCTTCTTAGGCCCTTAACTCTCTAAACTCTTATTAATTAGCTTAGTTTCTCTCAAACTCTATCATTGAAGTAGATTAATTGAAGTTTGTATTCTTCCTTTCAACATTTTCTCAACCTTGAAGCTTCATTAGTAATCTCTTTCCTCTATCCCTTACTCTTTAATTTCAGTTTTTATTTACTTTGAATTGTTAATTTCTCTCTTAATCTTGCTTAATTGTTGTTGCATGTCCAATCTACTTATTTCCTACTACTCCTCTTAACTTGTTAACTTAATGTTTGGATTAGAACTTGTTGTTTTGATGTCCCTCACCATGTTTAGTGAGTAGTTAATTAGCTAGGGGTTGGGTGAAGACCCAACCAAGCCATGGGTTAATTGATGTTTGTGTTTGCATGTTCATTTTGGGTTGATGATTGATTGTTAAAGAATTGGTTAATTGCATGTGTAATTGGATGGCCACTTATTGCTCATGTATTCACTTCTATGCTTGCATTGAAAGATGAGGTCTAGTTGTGAGCCATTTCTTGTATGATTATGCTAAATTCCTCTTGATTACGGTACCTCGTTTGGATGATGTAATAGTCTTAGTTGCGGTAATTAGGAGAGAAATCCCAATTATTTGTGCCTTAGTACTAAGCTATCTCGAACCGATCGAAAGACAAACCCGAGTTAGTAGTCTACTTCCCATCGTTAAAACTTGGTTGGCCTATCTTGTTAGTCGAGTTTAGTTTAGGAATGCTTAGTGTTGTAGTTTCGAGAGAAGTGACCCTTTTCTTGTATGATTAGACCGAATTTCTATCTTGATTACGGTACCTCGTTTGGATGATGTAGTAGTCTTAGTTGCGGTAATTAGGTGAGAAATCCCAATTATTTGTGCCTTAGTACTATCTCGAACCGATCGAAAGACAAACCCGAGTTAGTAGTCTACTTCCTATTGTTAAGACTTGGTTGGCCTATCTTGCTAGTTGAGTTTGGTTTAAGAATGCTTAGTGTGGTGACTTCAAAAGAAGACAATGTTGAGTGCCCTCTCTATCATCCAATTTGTGTACATGCTTGCCTATTGTTTTGATCCATTGGTTTGGTTGGTGTCTATTCCCATTTCCCCCCTAGTGTTTGTCTCCATATAGTAGTTATTTAATCAAACCTCCAATTTGTGACCGAACTAGATTGCAACCGTTTCATACTCTCGGTGTACTCATACCCATTCCCTGTGGATACGATCCTCTACTTGCCCTAGACTTGTCTTAGGTTAGTTTAGGTAGAAATAGTGTTTGGCTTGAGGGTGATCGTCCAACGACCGATTATCCCTCTACCACATACCTAATGTTAATTTACCTTTTCAATGTACTTTTACTACTTTTATTTACGTTTATTAATTCCCGTGAAAATTACCCATAAAAGACTATCAATAAGGAACAGAGGGAGACAGAGAGTAATGATTGTAATTATTGTAATAATTAGCATTCCACTCATTTGTCATTATGCTTTTTCCATGTTTATTCCACTGTATATTACTAAAACTCGAAGTTTTTTCTATAAAAAAATCTATAAGTCTCTTATGAGAAGGAAAAGAGAAATGGAAGAGCTACGAAATATTGCAAGTACTATTAATCAGTTTAAAAGCCAATAAATAAAGTGAAAAATAAATTATGAGAATAGCTTCTGAAAAAAGAAAGTTAAAGTGCGTGATAACGGAACCAATTAGACTTACTTGGTGGCTTAGGAACAAAGTATATTGTGTACGAACCACACAAAATTAGTAAAACTGTAACTAAAATAAAAATAATACTGTGTATCAATTAGTTTCCTTTTAAATTAATGGCTACATTTTAATTATTTTTTTAATTAAAATAATCTTTTTACACATACATACCTGTTTTCATGTAATTGTCCTCATTTATCAAAATATTCATATCTTTCCAATACAACTACAAAAATATTTAGCTACTCCAAATGCAAATATATTCCTATTTTTAACATGGATTTTGCTAACGAGCGCCCCGGGGCGTTAGATAAGGAAAAATAATTATATTGGTTGAAATAGTATTAAGTTCGGAATGCATGACAAAATTACGCGTCGTTCGGTGTAATTAATATTAGTTTTAGTCTAATATTTCCACTTTTAATTCTCTAATCTAACGCCTCAGAGACACTTATTAGCTTTTGTCTTTTAACATTAATTTAATGCTTGTTTTTCACTATCTCATTTTCCTTATTAACCATGAAAAACCACCGAACGTAACCTTTTTTCGGGAAGAGAGGGAGTACATCATTGATACATGCATATCCATAAACTTTTACGTTGTAAATACAATTAGGTACGTCTATACCTATAGTCCTATACCTTACATGTTACCATATTCTCTTAATTCTCTTCTATTGCCTATGTGCTTTTGAAAGGTAAAAAATCAATCTTTTTGTTGTTGATCTCATTACACCCAATTTATTTTGTACACTACTTTTTTTTTCGAACTTCATAATATAAGTTTTAAGAAACAATGTCCAATAAATTGAAATATGGGTTATTACGTACTTTCCTTCAAAAAAAATGGGTTATTACTCATCGAGTCCAATTCACAAATTAGAGAAGATTTTACTAGTCCATATGATGAGTTCCAATATTAATATTATTACTAAGAAGTATAGAATAAGCAAATTTCAAGTGAGAACATATCCAAAGCAAATGCTTACCATAATGTCTGGAATTGAATAAGCTTTGTTACAAAGATAAGACAGCTTAGAAAACTTATTTGCATCGACCGGTCCAGGGCACATGAACAAGCAACTTCAAGAACGATTCTAAGTCATTTTTCATTTCATCAACCGTCCTCTCGATTACAATCTTTTTCAATCTATTCGTACCTACCTTCAGGAGTTTGGGAATTTTAATTTGAATGCATTTGAGAGGAAATTAAACGCGGAGCTTGATTAACATTCCTTGGCAATTTCATTGTTACCATTAGTTCCAGCATCATGATGTCCCTAGATGTCGACCATGAGCGTATCTCCATTTCCATCTTATGGATCAGGGGCTTTACAATGCCAGGTAAGGTTCCATCATTGGGGTGCTTACACATAATATCTTTTCTAGGGGAATCCGAAGTATGGTCAATTGTGGGTGTGTTAGAGACATACATGGGTGAGGGAGACTAAATTACATACCATAGTAGCAGAATTTTCTCCCAAAGTTACGGCTTCCTCTTAATCATGCGCTCCCAAAATTGAAAAACATGATCATCTGAAGTTGACTTTTGGGTCAAAGCCGGGTTGGCCATTCCCTTGTTTTGGTCCCATGGTTGAGCCTACGAGTACTAGGGCTAAGCAAAACTATCTGATAATCCGAAATTCCGATCCGCATCCAATCCGAAAATTTAGAATAACCGATTCGAAAATATTTTCGGATCGAATATCCGATCCGAAAATTTTGGATATCGAAATTTTAGATTTCGGATATCCGAATATCCGAAAGTCGAATATCGGATCGGATATCCGAAATATTACCTGTTATTTCGGATGATATACTACAAGAAGGGGGTGAAGTGTAATATGTTCCTAGTGCCTACTTTTCGCGGAATATAAAATTGATTATTGTTAGGAACTTAGACAATACAAAGGGATTTTACGAGGAAACCATCCAGGGCCCAACTGGAAGTAAAACCTCGACCCTCCAAGGGATTTCAACACAACCATTTCACTATAATAGGGCGAAACACCTAGTTACATCCTATTATATATGGACCTTTCTCACAAGTTCCACCAAGGACACTTGCTACTCGATAGGACCCTATCCTACCCAACCTAAGCCCCACACTTAGATTCACTCAGCACTCCCGAAGTGCCTACACTCGGCTTCACCCTAGAAGCTCACACATTGCACTCTTACAATTATAATAACGAGAATCCTCACGAACTCTCACACCCCAATACATAAAACACTCAAAATCCTTTTTCCCAATTACAAGATCTCAAAGAATAACTCTAAATACATATCAATGAATAAAGAGATAAAACTAATATGCTGGACACTCAAGATCTGTCTAGATTTTACTGGACGAACTGAAATCAAACCTGACTGGAACTTTGACCTGGAGGCTTGACTTAGCTTCGTGGTGAAGGATAAAACCATTAAGCACGACCACTAAGTTTCGTCAGCCTCGACTTTGAATGAATACATATGAGCATATTTATAGTACACCCAAATTATTCTTTTCGTAAAAGATATGTTTAAAAGATATTTTCCAAAAATAAGTTTTCCAAAAATATATCTTCTTGTTAAGAACATATTCTGTCAATAATAATAAGATATATTTACTATAAAATCAGATTTTATTTAAATCTTATATTTTCCAAATATACTAGCATATCTTTTTCAAAAGATATACTTATCATAAAATCAGATTTTATTCCAAACTTATTTTTGCTTAAAATACTTTTCAAAAATAACTTATCTTTTTCCAAAAGGGATTTATTAGAAAATAAATATCTTTATTCTGTAAAACCAGATCCCTAAAAGATATACACGTATTAAGTAAATATATATATATATATATCATTAAACCGATCTTTAACGATGTGCAGACTTAAGTTCCGATTAGGTTCTGGAACTCTGACAGTCTCTGAGTTCCTGACAAGTCAGTAACTCTAATTTCATTTACTATCATGAGTTCACCTTGGTTCTTTAGACTTGTTCCAGACTGACTTTTATGTCCAACATACTTACATGAATCCTAGAGCGATATGCTTCGATTTCTCCGTCTTCATGTTGTTTCTTTGAAACTCTTGTTCTGGAATCTTGTAATATTGATGTATTCTAGATCTCGGGGCAACGTTCCACTTCTGGAACCGCAGGCCAAGTTCCTCCAGAACTTGATGTCTTCAACGCAGACCAAGTCAACTCCTTAACTTGTTGTCTTCAAGTTCCTATTAGGGAAGTTAGATAGTTCTTGTTAGAGAACTAAGTTCCTGTTAGGGAACTCTTCATGTACCTGTTAGGGAACATGCTCTGGCTTTCGTGGGAAAGCCTGCCGAAAGTTCTTTCTGGATCTTGTTAGAGAATACCTTCAGGTTCCTTCGTGGTTTAGTTCTCGTGGAAGAACCTGCTTTAGGTTCATTCATTCTCTCTTGTTCCTCTTGAATTCTTCTATGTTCCAACCCATTGACTTCACCTAAGTCAGTTCCTATCTTCACATAAACACTTAAGAGAAACATTAGATTGAAGTTTGTTTGTCATAAACAAACTTCAAGTGAGAGAACTAATTAAACTTAAAGCTACGTAAATACTCCTACATATATACAGCTCATGTATGCATAGTGTACTTACCTCATGAAGCTAGCATATGCAAACACCTATTTACATAGTTAACTTCATGGTTCTTTAGCCATCATCATGCTTATCAACCATGACACTCATCATTGTTCTTGTTTCTCTATTGCTTATCATATATTGCTCAGGTTCCTTATATCCTGTTCCAAGCATAACTTGTTCTTTCTATGCACAACTTAATAAACACGTTAGATAGATAATCATCATTAGTTTACAATCATCAAAACCTAATCACTCAACATTACCCAAACAAACAAACCCTAATAGGCTAATACCTCCGTCCAAAGGCCCAAATACGAAATATCCCCAAAGACCTAACTACCCAAACCAAAAAATCCTAAATGATTCCCTCAAATTCCAACCCTTACCTCACCGCCTCTTTTTCTATCTTCTCTGATTCTCTCTCCTCTCTTTTCTCTATATTCTCTCTCCTCATTCTTCTAATACCCTTCTCTACATTTTTTCTTTATCTTTTATTCGTTCCATAGTTCACTGGCTTCACTCCTTCAATTCAATTCTCACGGCCCATGACCACCCTCCTCCAGCCACCGTCCGACGAAAACAACCGGAACACCAACAAGCAACGACAACTTCTTTAATTGATATTTCTTTGTTTTGTAATTGGTTTCTGTAAAATTTATATGTTTTGTAATTTATGAAAGTTATTTGTTGGATTTTTTATATTTCTAGTCTATGATCTTCTTCTTGTTCAAGAATTTTTGTTTTTTTTTAAAGGATTGTTGTAGAATTTTTGCTTGTTCAAGTTTGTTAAAAAAATATAGTATAAAAATTGTTTTTGCAAGTTCAATTTAGCGTATATACGAAGTATCAATTTGCCTTTAATTTTTTTTCCCCATTAAATTAGTATTTGTACAACATTATTAAAAAAATATACAATAGGGTTGGATATTGGATATCCGAGCTATCCGATCCGAAATTTTCGAATATCCGAACATTTTTGAATCGGATACGGATATCAAATATAGAAATTTTCGGATAGGATATCCGATCCATGCTCAGCCCTAACGAGCACAACCTCATAAATTTTGTCATTCTTGACCAACCTTCGGGGTGGATGTGTTTTTTTTACCATCATCCATGAGTCGTGATAAGTGGATATTATACCATTATTCTTGGGCTATTTGGGATGCGTGCTTTTACTATACAATTTCAACATATAGTTTGTGGCTCTGTAGGTTTTATCCAAGGTGGACTCAATTTCTTCTATTCTGGTTATTTGGTTGTTATATTTTGATTTCAAGATGAAGTAGAGCATTTGGAATGATGATGAACATGCTATGACATTTTGAGATGAATTGATGAACTTCATAAGATGATTTGCAAATCATGAGAGTTGGAGACTTGGAGTGCAAGATGATGAAAATACTACATGGTCGTGAAAAATGTGCTACATGGTCGTGTGACTCTTCCATACACGTCTTTCTACAACATGGTTGTGTACCCCTAACTACACAGTCATGTGATATTTTCCATGTATGACTTATTTGGTACACTATCATGTACCATAAGCTACACAGTCGTGTGATGATCTCTTCATATGAACTCTGCCTACACGGTCATGTATCCCCTTAACTACATGGCCGTGCACCTACATGATGGAATTTGAGATCGAGTAGAGACTAACTACATGGTCGTGTACCTATCAGCACACAGTCATGTATGTGTACGCAGAAAATAATTGTAAAGTATAAATAGGGGGTTTTAACCCTATTTAAAACATCGAAATTTTATTATAGCTTTTTCCAATTCTACGTTGTTTTGGGAGAGAACACATAGACTCCATTGAAGCATTCAAATTAATTCAATTTTAAGTATTTCTCTTTCATCTTGAATCTCTTTAATCTTCTACCATTATTATGTATTCTTTAGTTATCTGTTTTGTCAGTTATGTCATATGTGAGTAGTTTCACAATCTAGGGTTAGGTTGAACCCCAATATGAATTGATGTGTTATTTGATTCTCAATTCCAAATTTAATTAACTTATAATTTCTCTTAGTCATGGTTGATTTTATTACCAGTACGTAATTAACTAGAAAATAGTATTATTGAATGTTACTAGGTTTACAAGGAAAGTTGATTCTTAAATGATTTTAAAACCCTAACTAAAAATAAGATACTTTTTGCATGAAAATAGCTAATTTGTTCTTTCTAAGACCTATAGAATGTCTTTCTAAATGTCTTTGATATATATGATTCTATAAAAATAGATATGACTTTCCACTCTTACTAAATTTAGTCATAGACAAAGAAATTCTTCCCAAGATTATATGATCACGAAAATTTAACTTGTTCTTACTCACGAATAAAAGTAAAATGAAGCTCTTAAAATAAAATAACAACTCTTTTTATAACTTAAATAAAGATATTAATCCCAAATAATATTCTGTAGCTCTAGCTACTTATTAAGATTCAATAATCTAAGTCAAACTATAATGAGGTTCTAATAACCATTATTAATGGCAGATGCCTTATTCATACTAACTCCACCCTAACAAATATAATCCTCAAGGAATCAAATTGCAATTTTTGTCTTTCTCCTCACTATAAGTATTAACATCAAAATCAAGATCATTTTCATCATCTGGGTATTCAATAATTATTGCCTTGTAAAGCGGATTTGGGTTTCTAGTAGCTCTCTTCCCAGCATCTGGATCTTCAAGTGGTGGTTGTAGCCATTCAAGATCATCTTCATCTGGAAATTCAATAAGAGTATACTCGTGGAAAATTCTATTGTAGGTTTTTATCTTATGCTTTTATTCTTTGCTGTCTTAAACTCATATAAGCTTTGGTAATCCTCCTCATCAGGTTGAGGTAATCCTCCTCATCGGGTTGAGGTTTTTATCTTATGCTTTTTATTCTTTGCTATCTTAAACTCATATAAGCTCTGGTAATCCTCCTCATCAGGTTGAGTTTGGTCATCCACCTCTTGATCAATGACAACTTGATCAAAACTTTGAGCATTGGTATTTGGAGTTATATCCTTTGGTCTAGGAATTGAAGAAAATCAATTTTCATCAAACAATGCATCCCTTGACTCAATGGTGTGAATCGACCAAAAGTCATTTTGCTCTATTACATAAAACCTATAGGATTTTCTATGATCCGCATATCCTATAAAAATGCATTCAACTCCTCTTTCATCTAACTTTTTATGTTTAGGTTCTGGCACTTTTACAATTGCCCTACAAGCCTAAACTTTGAGATGACTCAAGTTTGATTTCCTTTTACACCATAGCTCATATGGGGTAACATCTTTCCCTTTCATGGGAACACGATTTAACACATAACAAGCCGTTAAAACGGCTTCACCCCAAAATCCATCACTTAAACCTGAATATGACAACATAGACTTTATCATTTCTTCTAATGTCCTATTCTTTCTTTCTGCTGCACCATTTTGTTGTGGTGTATATGCCGCAGTTGTTTCATGTACTAAACCTAAAGATTGGAAATAACTCGGGTCATAGTATTCACCACCTTTATCGGTTCTTAGCTTTTTAATCTTTCCATTAGTTTGCCATTCTACTTCACTTTTGTAGATTTTAAATTTGTCAAGAGCTTCATCTTTAGAATAACAAATAAATATAACAAAACATTGAAAAATCATCAATAAATGTTACCAAATATTTCTTATTCCCTAAAGAAGGTGTGTTGTGAAAATCACACAAATCACTATGCACTAAATCAAGCAATGAAGTATTTTTCTAAACAACTTTAAGAAATGGTTTCCTTGTGATTTTGGTTAACATGCATGTCTTACACTTCTCTATTCTTTGATCAAACATGGGTATCAAATCACGCTTAGACATAAAATCTAACTTTTTATAATTAACATGACCAAGTCGCAAATGCCATAGAGATGAATCATCATTAACAGCATACACAACATCATTCAAAGTATTAGAAATACTTAACTTAAACATACCATTACACAAATAACCAAGTCCTACAAATTGACCTCCTTTAGACAAACTAAACTTATCTGACTCAAACACCATTCTAAAACCTAATCGATTCAAGATTGCACTAGATATAAGATTTCTCCTAAGTTTGGGAGCAAACAACACATCTCTTAAAATAAGAGACTTTTCCGAACTAAAGACTAGTTTCACTTGTCCTTTGCCAAGCACCTTAGCCATAGAGTCATTGCCCACATAGATAATTTCTCCATCATCAACCTCTAAAAAGGTCTTAAACAACGATCTATCCTTACACACATGCCTTGATGCACCCGAATCGATATACCACGAACAATAAGCCTGAATACAATTGATTTCAGAAATCATACACACTTAATCCATAAATGAATTAAATGAAATTTGTGCACAAGATTTACCTTGTTTGTCTTGGGATTGGCTAGTATTGCCTTTCCCACCTTGAGCCTTCTTCTTATTTTTTCTTCTAGATTGTGCAATCTTTCTTGAAATGTCCTGGTTTTCCACAAACCCAACAAGCACGTGACTTTGCACCATCATCGCTAAATTTAGGCTTCTTGCCCTTATTTTTGTTCGAGTCATTACCCCTCTTTCTCTCATTTGGCTTGGCATCCTCCACTACATTTACCGTAGTGGAACTAGGATTTGCATCCTTATTTCCCTCTTGCACTCGGATTTCTTCCTAAATCCAGATGTGAGAAGCCAAATCCTCAAGATTTACATCATCCTTTCTATGCTTTAAACCACTTTTAAAGTCTTTCCAAGAAAAAGGCAATTTGTCTACTATAGATGACACTATAAAGGTCTCATCAAGAATTATGTCATGTTGCCTAAGACTTCCTAATATTCTTTGAATCTCATAAAACTGTTCCATAATTGGCCTACTTTCAATAAACTTGTAATTGTTAAATTTACTAACAAGAAATTTCTTGCTAGAAGCATCTTTAGCCATATATTTAGCCTCTAATTCTCCCATAGAGACTTAGCAGAATCATTAAATTGATAAACATCAAAGAGTTCCTTAAACATACCATTGAGAATGTGGCCACAACAAATGTAATTGTCATTCTCCCACTAGTGCGTTTCCTAGTTTCATCCAATGAATTATCCTCCTTCTTCGTCGGCTTTGGAGTTGTGAGAACATAAGCCACCCCAATTGAAGTCAAGAAGAAATGCATCTTCTTCTACCATCTTTGAAAATCAACTCCCTCGAATTTTTCCAACTTCTGAAAATTGGTCATCAACTCCTTCACAGTTGCCATCTTTGTTGAGATTATACTTTTGGATTGTTAGGGAATTTGTGTTTAAACAAGGGTCACAAAGAAAGCAAATAAACCGGAAAATCTTCGAGACGTGAACGGAATCACTTTCCCAAAAGTATAATTCCGACCTTATATTACAACCTGGTATCACGAAAATTTACTCAGAGAATACAACGAAAAACAATTTCAATCACAAGTAGGATGATTACAAAACAATGTAATTAAGCTTTTGGATTTATGATGATGATAAAATTAATATTGTAATCGTTTTTCTCAAGAAAGAAAATAAGGAAACAAGTTTTTCTTCTTGAAAAAGGTACTGACACATATGTTCCTTTGAACATATTTATATTAAATCAAAAAGAAACCAACAACTTTGAAGAAAAACTGCCATTAACGATTATGAAAACCGTCACAGAACATCCAGCCCACACACGCGCCCGATCGGGCCACGGCCGCTCGATCGGGCGGTCAACCTCCACCATAGAAACACCAGCCTCGCGCCCGGTCATGCGGTGGTGGCCCGATCGGGCAAAATCACGGAGAATTTAACTCTTTGTTCTCGCGCCCGATAGGGCGTTGGCTGCACGATCGGGCGGCGGAGATGCTTTCCCATTCCACCCTCGCGCCCGGTCGGGCGTGCAACACCCAGACCGGGCGGCAGACTGGGCGTTGGGTGGTTTGCAATTTCAGCTTTCTCAAAACCGTGAGCTGCACTTACCACCATTGTTATTTTATTTCTTTTGCTTTAATTTTCTTATTTAATTAAATTACAACACCATTGCCTAAGTAATTTAATTATTAACTTGAAAATTTGTCTACAATTCTCAAAATTATTCAACAAAAAGAGTAGAGTAGCGAATCCCGAAGAGGCCAAGGAGAGGAAAAAAGGATATTAATGCTGGCACTGAACTCTGAAAGGGTGGATGATAGACTAGAAGATGGAACTAAAAGGCTTTCGTTTGGACTTGTAGATTTTCACTCGGTGGATCTGAACAGAATAATAAATTAACTCATTGTTTCTTTCCTTCACTGATCATGGTTGAGTTTACAGATGCCATGATGTCGTTGAATGATAAATTCCTCTACATAGTAGGAGGTGTGACACCTCCTATGGCACGATCACCTGTCTTCCAACAACTCCAACTTGCATCTCCCTTATCCAATCGTACACACTACTTTGGTGGTTCTAGTCTTGACATGTCTCATGAGGCTGTAATGTGGTGCCCAGCTCCTGTCTTCATTGAGGAATGACGATCCCACTACTTCCAACTATGTTAGCTTTCTTGGCAAGATTTACAACTTTGGATCTGATCACCTTGTGCCCAAGGTTCTTGACCCTGCTGCCGTCGGCCACTGTAATAAGCCAATCAGCCCTATCCCTATCCATCCAACCCTTGCCGGTTGTAGTGTGTCTGTTCCTGTACTTCCTGACCCTTCCAACAAACGCATTCTTATGGTAGTCCCCTCTCACTGCCGTCCCTGTATGCTTTCACTCTTAATGATGTTGATGGTATTGGTATTGGGAAGTGGAAATGTCTCGCCCCTGATTTCCAAGTTTGGGCTGACTCTGCCGTTGTTGTTAATGGCGTGATATACTTTCACTGCCATAAATTCCAATCTCTTCTTTGCACTTATCATATAGCCAAGAAAAAACGGTTGAAAGTCTGATGGAATTCGTGCTTTAAGGACAAGGACAATAATCTTGATATGAATGTCGAAAGGATACACTTCGATGCAATGCTTCATTTAGGCAACAATATATATGTATATATATGTATATATATGTATACATATACATATACATATATATATATATATATATATATATATATATATATATATATATATACATACATATACATATATATATACATATACATATACATATACATATACATATACATATATATACATATATATATACATATATATATGTATACATATATATATACATATACATATACATATATATACATATATATATACATATATATATGTATACATATATATATATATATATATATATACATATATATATATATATATATATATATATATATATATATATATATATATATATATATATATATATATATCCCTACCTTATAAAAAGTGGGAGATTGCGCTTATGAATAGTGCACGAACCTATATGCCCTTCAAAATGTATGTATACGTTTTTACCCACATAGATAATTTCTTACATTTATGTCCTTCCACATGTACATATATAATGATTATTGAGCTTTCTCCCTCCTTACATTTATGCACTTTTATATTATTTATTTATGATATAGGTAAATATATTATAGGTAAATTTAAAGTTCACCTCTCATGATCGAAACTAATAAAATAACTTCATTAGATAAATAAATTTGAAAGATCTTTCAATTCTAATCAATTAATTAAATTAAATGGAAAATGAAATGAAATAATTAAATTTAAAATGTTTGATAATTTATTGGGGTTATAGTTTAATTGCATGACAACTTTATGAACTAGACAAGCAAAATGTTGATTTTTTGTGAAGTTAAAATTTTACACATATAATTGTGTTTAATAAATGACATTGAGATCAATGAAATGAATCTGATGATTGTGCCGAATTGAAGTAGATGTACTAGGAAGAAAGGAAGCCAAACTGACTACGGTGAAAAGAGGAAAAAAAGCAAGAAGGAAGTCAAGGGAATTATAAGGGTTTAAAGGCTACAATTGGGGCTGCATAAAGCTTTTTCGACTTCATAACCAACGTTTTTGGAAGAAAATTGTCAATGCAAACTGATATTTTCTATGATCCCCTAAATGTTAATGTTTTGGCGAGTTGGGTGTAATTGTTTCTCTTTTTTAGTTTCATATACTTAATCCCATAAAATTTATGTAGAGTAATTACTAGGTTGGATGAGAGTATACACATGCAAATAGTAAATGCTCCAAAAAAAATTTTCCATTATTATATGCATATGACATGTTAAATTACTTTTGTTAATATATAATATATGTGCTCTATGATTTTTAAATTATATTTAATCTATTCATAATTAAGTTCGTAGATGTTTTAACAATATTGCACTGTTGAACAATTGCATAGATGTTTCTCGAGAAAAAGTTGTAAACAACTAGAAAAGTTGTGCAGGAAAAAACGAAAAGTTTAAACACAACCCAATCAATATGAACATTTGGTTAAAAAAATATGAAAATGAAAAAAAAAACATTTAATAATAAAAAATGAGCACGTAAATAAATGAACATCTTATAAAAAATGACCATTTATTAAAAATGAACATGATTATCATATAATCATAAATTTGCTATATTATGACCATAAAAATGAACATTTAGTAAAAAAAAACACGAACACGTAAAAAAATATATTCAGTATAAAAAATAAACACGTAAAAAAATGAACATTTAGTAATAAAAAGTGAACACATCCAAAAAAAAAAGAACATTTATCACACAACCATAAAATAGCTAGACAATACCAAATAAAATGAACATTTCATAAAAATATATGAACACAGTAAATAAATGAACATTTAGTATATATAAAAAAAACACGTAAAAAAATGAACACGTTGAAAAAGTTATGAACATTTCGTATATTAATTAAAAATGAAAATGATTTTCATATAGGTTCAAATTCATTGTAAATAATAATTCAAGAAAAATAAAGTTAAAATTAATCGTTAACATATGTTCATTTTTTATGTACTAAATGTTCAATTTTTTTATAGAAATTATACACAAGTTCGATTGTAATTTTTTTAACTCTAAAAATTTGAACATCCATCTTAAATCTAATCTCGGTTCATCATAGAACCACTAATTATCGATCAATAACATGATAGATTTGGAATCACAAATGCAAAAACAATATTACAACATTCACATATTATAAACACACACACACACACACACAAAAACCCAAAGATTCATGACTGCGACGAAGATGACGAAGAATGCTACAGTGATGACGAATTGGTGAATATCCGAATTAGGAAAAATAAGTTTAAAAATTGAAGGAAGTGAAGTAAATCTAGAAGGAAAGGAAAAAATAGGAGAGAAAAAATTTTGAATTGAGAAAAAAACAAAAGAGAGAAAATTTTGAATTGTGAAGAGAACAAAAGAGAGAGAATATTAATAGAGCTAATTAAGAAAGAAGAAGAGATAGAGTTAAGATCCCTACCTTATAAAAAGTAGAAGATTGCGCTTTATGAATAGTGCACGGACCTATATGCCCTTCAAAATGTTTATTTACGTTCTTACCCCAATATGTTATTTCTTACATTTATGTCCTTCCACATGTACAAACCCTACCTTATAAAAAGTAGAAGATTGCGCTTATGAATAGTGCACGGACCTATATGCCCTTCAAAATGTTTATTTACGTTCTTACCCCCATATGTTATTTCTTACATTTATGTCCTTCCACATGTACAAATGTAATAATGAGTGTTGAGCTTTCTATCTCCTTACATTTATGCACTTTTATTTATTTATTTATTTATTTATTTATTTATTTATTTATGTTATAGGTAAATTTTAAAGTTCATCTCTTATGATTGAAATTAAAAAGATGCCTCTAAAAGATGGATGAGTTTGAAAAATCTTTTTACTTAATTAATTAAATTAAATGGAAAATGAAATCATAAAAATTTAAAATTTTGATATTTAATGGAGGTTATAGTTTAATTGCATGACAACTTTACCAACCGGACAAGCTAAAAGTTGTTTCTTCTTTGTGATCGAAGGTCAAAATTAACAACTTACGCATAATTGTGTATAAATGACATTGAGACCAATGAAATTAATCCTATGATTTTGCCGAAGTAGATGTACTAAGAAGAAAGGAAACCTAACTGACTATGGTGAAAAGGAAAAAAAGCAAGAAGGAAGTCAAGGGAATCATCAAGGGTTTAAGGCTATAATTAGGGCTGCATAAAACTTTTTCTATTGCATAACCAAATTCACGTTTTTGGAAGAAAGTTGCAAATGCAAGCTGATACTATATTTTCCCTGATTGCCTAAATGTTCATGTTTATGAGAGTTGGGTGTAACTGTTTCTCTTTTTTAGTTTCATATAATTAATCCTATATAATTTATGTAGAGTAATTACTAGGTTAGGTGAGAGTATATACTTGCAAATAGCAAATGCTCCGAAAAACTTTTTCATTATTATATGCATATGCAATGTTAAATTACTTCTGTTTGTATGTAATATGTGCTCTATGATTTTTTAATTATATATAATTTATTCTTAATTAAGTTTGTAGATGTTTTTGCAATATTGCACTGTTGAATAATTGTATAAATATTTTTTGAGGAAAAGTTGTAAACAAGTGGAAAAATTGTGCTGGAAAAACAAAAAGTTTAAACACAATCCAATATACACATTCCATTAATTTATCAAATTATTTTCTCTAAAACCCCAATGTTGTGGAAAGTTTAAACACAACATAATATAAACATCAAGAAAGGACAAGCCACTCCGCGCGCATCGCGCGCGTTGGCTGCCCTAGTATATATATATATTGTTGACTCGAATGAACAATACAAGAGGGGGGTGAATTGTATTGTGGAGGAACTGGGGTAATTTTTGCGTGGTTCTAAAAGAAACTCAAACAAAACTTTAAAGTGCAAGAGAGATTTTACGTGGAAAACTTCTTGGCCCTAATCAAGAAGAAAAACCACGACCACAAGGGATTTTAAACTCAATTCTTAATAATAATAGGGCAAACAACCTATTACAAATTAAGACTCTAAACTCAAGTTCCTCTACGAACTTAAGTTCCCCTTCAACTGATCCCTCAATCAGTTGAGCTCTCAAATCTCTCTCTTTCTCCTTGCTTCACTCAAAGCAATCTACACACTCTAGAGTTTACCCAAACTCTTCCCCAATACAACTCGAATTAAAACTCTAAGATGCTAAGTACAAAGACACTCAAGGACTTAAGTGGATTTTGACTCTTTTCGAAAAGCTTAGAAGATTGTAATGCTCAAGTGTACTCTTCAAAATAGAAAACTAATTCTATTTATACTAGAGGACATCAGTTGAAAACTCCCACGTCTGCCTTGACTTCCACTTCACCACAACTCCCATGAAACTAGGAAGTGCAGTTCGTGGAGGCTTGGGCAACAAGCTGAAGTATACTTGAGGAAGTGGTTTACTGCTTCCTTAAATTTCTCAACCTCCTTGACCAAGTAAAAGATCCGTTTAAAAAGAGTTTTCAAAGGAGATTTTACCAAGTCAGATTTTCCAAAATATTAGGATAATTAAAACAGAAAATCTTTAAGAAAATAGAATAGTTTAAAAGATAATTTTCCGAAAATAAAATAGAATCTTTTTAAACAAGGAAAATAAAATCTTTATAAACAGAAATTAAATCCACTTAAAATCCTATCAATAATCAAAGTACTTAACATATATACAAGAAGTCTAAAATAAATAATAAAGTTACAATAGACTTCTTGAAACTCAGTGAAGCTTCGACTCTGGAGCTTCAGTTCCTCACTCAAGGAACTTGGCTTCTGATTGTCTTCTATGCTCATCCAAAGCTTTTCCTTTGACCTTGTTCCATGCTCCATTCTGTCTCTAGAATATCGTTGCATATAAAACCTGTCAACACATCAAAGCTAATAGACAAATGTTAAAGCCCTTATGGGTTTGCTTAGGTTCCTTGAGTCATCATCAAAACATAAGATCAACATATATATATATATATATATATATATATATATATATATATATATATTGCACATAGTTATTACATATTATTATGTACATTGATAGATTACTTAAGATTTTCATAATTATCATTTCCATGTTAAATAATTCAACATTAAATAAATCATTGATTTTTCATATTAATTTAATAATAAATTTTTTATTAATAACAAGTGTAATCAATTATATTGAATTTAAATCCGTTTTTTGTACACTAAATTTAGACATATAGATGTGTTAACTTAACATTCTTTCCTAGATTAATTAGAGATATTTATTACGAGTTTAACAATAAAAATAAAGACCACACCCCTAAGAATTAATAAATTGACAAACCTCTTTTGTTGATCTTTCTTTTTATTAGAGTTATGATTAAAGAGGGTAATTCTTGTTTTATTAGACGCGTAGTTGTCGACAGAAAATGTCTTAACTTGTATGGAGAGGTTTTGGAGGATGCTAGCTGATTAAACCAAATTCATACAATTAAATTTCCATTATCGTCAAAGTACAATCAACTGATATTGCCATAATTTGTATTTTAATTGTTGAAAAGTTGTCTGTATTTCGAAATTTAGTATCGACTAAATTTCACGTACTCTTTCTTGTGTAATTGTTACAGGTGGTGGATAGTCTTTAATTGAGTGTAGGTTGTTTGTGAGGTATTTTTAGGATTTTTCATATCTTATTAAATAATTTTATTTAAACTATAATACTGATATGTTACATAAGCTTAAATTTTGTATATACATTATATAAAATAATTTGAACATAGTGGAAAATTTTCACTGAAGGTGTTCAATTTTGCTCCCACTGTAGCAAATAGCAACCATATTAGCTCAAAACACTTTATTCTTTTCTCTTTCCCGTATGTTATATGTATGAAAAAATGATCTGGTTTTTCTCTCTTTTAGGCCCTATTTGATTTGATTTAAAAAAAATTTAATGAAAAATTACTTTTCATTTTAAAATGCAATTTTTCTAAACATTTTTGTTGTATGCAAAAAAAAAATTTATTTTCCATAATAAAATGTTATTTCCTTGATATTTTTGTTCTATGTAAAATGATTTTCCATTGTAAACTTTTTTTCATCTGTTGGTTCGATTAAAAATCAACTACTTCACTTATTAACCAATTTTTTTCTTTGTCTTTCCTTTATTTTCCTGATTTCTCTTTTGTTATAGGAAAAAACATATTAGTTCTTAGGTATTTTTATAACCTTGAGTATATATCGAAATATATTAATTATTAGGTATTTTTATAACCTTGAGTATATAAATAAGAAAGCAGTAGATTGTAGGCATTTTTTTAAAAAAAAAAAAAGAGAAATTGAAAGAATAACGGCCTGTTCTCTTCAGCTTAATTTCAGTTCGGTTCAATTCAGATCAGTTTAATTTAGATCAATTTAATTTAGTTCCTAATTTCCTTCTCTCATAAATAATTCAGTTCAGCTCAGTTCAGTTCAGTAAATCAGAACAGGCCCTAAGACTTGTAGTCTCAAACAAATCTCATATTTTTGCTTTAAATACAAGAGTTCGCAACAAAATTTCAATTGTATCAATTTAAGCTTCATCAATGTTACAACAGAGTAAAACTACTCAATATAACTAAGCATATATACTACATTGTTCTATATATGTTTGAGTTGTGATGGGTAGAAAAGGAAACCATCGCACAACAAAATTGTAAAATTACAAAATTAAGCTAGAATGTTTACCTGATCAATACAGCATTATAAGCATTAGGAGGTGTCGTTACCATCTTCATGTTGTCATTCTATCCAAATCCAAAGTTCCCTCGAGCTTTTGATATGATTCCCCATTTGCTTTTCACTGTCCAAATCTGGTTATTAACATGATCAGCATTATAAGAAGTTCCAAATTCTCAGAAATTATATGTCTTTGCTGCAGCAACAAAAGAGCTTGTTTTTAGGTTGAATTTCACCTCAAAAATTACAAATATTTTTTTTAAAATGAAAATTCTTTGAAGGTTATTTATTTTGAAATAAATTAGTCAAAAAAGTTCAAAAGTTAGGTACAAGTTTCTAGTTTTAATTTATTATGAGAAATTTCCCATTTATAAAGTTCGTGATGATCTTTGAAGCTTATTGTGTTTGGATTGTATTTTATTCAAATACTAACTTGTTTTTATTGTTTCTAGGTTGAATTTCGATAAAATTTTAGATGTTCCAAGGACTTGAAGTTGCGAGAAATTAAAGGTATTATTAATTATGGTTTCATTGATCTCGATTTTTCTGTCTTAAATTAAAGGTATTTCATTGATCAAGTTTGTTAATTGGGATCTTCTTGCAAGAATTTCTTACAATTGAATTATTTAAGCTAATACTTGTGAGAATTTCGTATGTTTATTGCGATCAAATTTGTTTATTGCGATCTTCTTGCAAAATTTAATAAACAAATATAATTGAATTTAAGCTAATTCTAGAGCGAGAACTTTTTATGACCATTTAGTGTCTGTGTTTTTTTAGAAAGATTGTCATGTTTAATTCAGTGAATATTATTCAAATTTTGGATAATTTGGCAAATTTTGAGAGACACAGTGATAAGGTGATGCATATGATGCTTGATTGTCTAATATTCTCCACTTTTCATTGCAAATTTGTCAAAGGAGGTTATGTACTATATATTTTATGTCTGGTTCAATTGTTGATTCAAATTGTTTACTATCAGATCATGTACAAGTCATGTTATAAGGTTAAACCTTATAATGTTGTTGGCACATGATAGTAGATGTTTAGAATTGAAATGGCCTAATCCAAAAATGAAGGCCATGAACAGGTAAAGGTTTAGTAGCCAAACTCTTAAACTGAGACTGAGCAGTATAGTGCACTCATTTTTTACTGACATAAATTAAAACTAAGGTAAAAAAATTTAGAACATATAGGAAAATTTAAGAAAATAGGTTGAAAAAATTTAGAACATAACAAATAAGACAAATAAAATTTAAAACAAAGGCAAGAAAAAATTTTGAACATTAAAAAAAAATAAAAAAAAAAACACATGTAGAAAAATTAAAACATAAGAAGAAAAAATTTAAAACATAAAGAAAAAATTTTAAACATATGTAGAAAAATTTAGAACATAAGAAAAAAAATCTAGAACATAAGGAAAAATTTAGAATATGGGGTTGAAAATTTTAGAATTTAGAAAAAAAAAAATTAAAACATAGAGTGTTCCCACGTAGGAATGTGTTGTCATAGAGAGAAAGTGTTTTTACCGGATCCCTCCCCTATATATATTTATTAATATTTATTTCACCAGCCACCTTTGTGTGCGGCTAGCCACACCGTGTGGCTAGCTGACACACCTCAATGTGGCTAGCTGACACACCTCAATCTGATCAACCAAGTAACCTCTGGCTGACTTAGTAACTCTCAAACTGAGTGAGTAACCCCTGAACGAGTAACCCCTAACTGACTTAGTAACCTCTGACTAACCAAGTAACCCCTAATCGACCAAGTAATCCCTGACCAAGTGAATAACACCTATAGCACTAACAAAGTAACTCCGTAATGGTTGGTCACACGGTGTGGTCAGGCACATATAAAAGTTTGTGTAGTTTCATTGATAATAATATTTATTATAGATTTTTTAAAAATCTTTTTCGCAGTTTTCTAAAGTAAAAAGTAATTTCACCATTAAGTTATAAAAATGAATATCTTCGTTAAAAAAAGTAGAATATTTAAATTTATCTTGGAATATATATTTAAATTAAGTAAAGTATATATTATTGTTGGATTAGAAAATAAAAAACACTCCGTAAATAATATAAAAAACAATTACTTCATTCTAAAATACTTGTGTATATTTTCAAAAGTATCTCTACATGCAAATTTTGAGAAAAAAAAAAAAAAAAATCGACTTTGTGGCAAGTTCCATCATTTAAAGAGTGGCCTGTATGCATAAGAAGCTATGCAAGTGGGTCATTGAAAGAAGGAACGGAAAAAAAAATTTGGGATTTGAAAAGTAAAAGGAGTTATTTCATTAATTTCTATGAAATTTGAGAGTTCTTAGCTTGTTGCACCTTTGATCTAATCTCCAATTCAGAGCTTTACGTTCGAATAAGCCTAGATTCATCACACGCTGAAATTGTACTGTAAGTGATAGATTATAGTTTAGTTGCTAATTTTAATGTTGAATAGGCTACGTACTCCTCTAGAAAGAGGATGCCCCAGTTTCTCACGGTGAGAAACGAATTCGTTTATCATGGTGGTATTTTTGTGAATAAATCAACAACTTTTTCAACTTTATTCAACTGTGGAGCCCACAATATTGAAAAAGTTGTTGATTTATTCACGAAAATGCCCCCATGAGAAACAAATTTCGTTTCTCACCATGAGAAACAGGGAATTTCCCCTCTAGAAAGCTAGGGTTTTTAATTTTGTTTCAATTTATAAACAAGTTTTATTAATTTTGATATTCCATATAAAATGCCAAGCAATACTCTGTAAACGTTAATTAAATAGAACATACTAGCTTATGCTCTTTGTATCCATCCAAATATTTCTGTTTTTTTTCAAATTTTTCATAAGCTTTCCACCAACTAAATATAACTATCCAATGGACTCAAATTTATTTTATTATATTTATTTTTTTAAGAAAGTGTAGTGAAAACTATCCCATAAAACTATGATGATCATATGATGGTGTTGCTGTATGTTAGGGTATGAGCACAAGCGAAAGCGTATGTATAAAACACATGAGCTATTGAAAAATAATTCCACTAGATTAAAATTAATGAGAGTACAATCAGGGTGAGTAATAATAGGGAAATTTGAGTAAGGAAATGTTTTGGTCAGAAGAAGAATTATGTTTTAATGTGGTTTTTATGGATTACTTAAGTTTGCGGATGGATAAAATGGGGCAACTACACTTATATATAGGATGGATGAATGGGGCAACTACACCTCTAAAAAAATTGTTCTTCTTGATGTTTGAAACACTTTCTACAATTATCAACACAATTGCAATCAACAAGGATGCATCTCAACCCGCAACTTTTGCTCTCAAGAGTCCATGGAGGGTTACAACCATGTGGGGTGTGCAACATGGCCAGACCTTATGAGAGGATGGGGAACCCTTCCATGGGAAGGACAAGCCTTCAAAAAGTGGTGCAGGTTTTCAAGGGAGGATTCGCGTGGAAAATTGGTAATGGGAAAGAGGTGAAAGCTATTAGTATGCCTTGGGTGAAGGGAGAAATTCCAACAGCAAATTCGGATCAAACTTTGGGAGTCGCTCTAGGGTGGAAGGTGGAAGATTTCATTGACCAGGACACAGGCACGTGGGACGCAGGAAAGGTAGGGCGTTGTTTTGATTGGAATAGTGCAAAGGCAATTTTGGCCATGGAACTTCCTCATAAAGGTGAGGATGACTTCACCTATTGGAAATTTGATCTGTCGGGGAGGTATACTGTCAAAACAGGGTACTACTATCTCTCGAAAGATGTGGGGTTAGGGCGCTTCTCCTTTTCTGCTAGGGACCAAGAGTTTGTGAAGCTAATTTGGAGAATAGATATCCAACCAAAATGGAAACTTTTTCTGTGGAGACTCTTTCATGATGGCGTTGCTGTTAAGGTTAACCTAGCATGAAGAGGGATTCTAGTAGATGCAATATGTGACTTTTGTGGCTCAGAGTTGGAAGATAGCCAACACCTTTTTCGTTTTTGTTCTCTGGCAATAGAGGTTTGGGGGAACTCCTCCCTCCCTATCTGCCTTGACCTTCCTGGCTCCAGCTCCCTAAGGAAATGGATCCAGAGTTATATTCTGCTCTTTTATAGCGAGAATGGTAAGCATGGTACTCGTATCGCCTTGTTCATAGCAACGTTATGGAGCTTGTGGAAATCTAGAAATACAAGATGCTTCAAAGGTGCGAATGGGAACGCAGGGCTAGTTGCAGAATTCATAAATCAAGCAATGCAAGACCATGAGGTATTCACCCAAAATGGTAATCAAGCCAGTACCAGCACGGCTCCAATCAGGGATAACCCAATCACCCCCCAAGCTTCAATCATGTTCACCTAGGAAGGGATAAGAATGGTTTTGATAATTTCATTATGGAAGCAGATGGGTCGTGGGATAAAAAGACCTCGAGGGCAGGGGTTGGTTGGGCAGTATCGAGAAACAACCTGGGCGATACGAGGGAGGAAGGTTGAAAATGCGGAGCAGCCTCGTCAGTGATCCAATGTGAAGCTTGGGCATGCCTCGAAGCGATGAAATGGGCCAAAGATCAAGGAAAGCAGGGGATCCTCCTGCTTTCGGATTCTATTTCCCTCCTTAACAACCTGCAAGATAAACTTGGTAAGGATGTTTCGATAACTTGGTTGATCGAGGAAATTAGGGAAGTTGGTGCCACCTTTATTCGATGTGCAATTCTGAAGATTCCAAGAGAACAGGTACAACGGGCAAACGACATAGCAAGAAGATGTCGTTTTACTTTGTCTAATTATACTTAGTCTGTTTTGCGCCTTTGCTATAGTAAAAAAAAAAAAAAAAATTATCAACACAATTGTTGATATCTCGTAGACTATGGACGACCCTACCCCCACCATCCTCATTGTACACCCCTGTTAAAACTACATCAAAAACAACATTTTAGGCAATTTTAATGTTTTTTCTATTTTTATCCCAAAAGCATGTGGTTTTATCTGCCCATATGTTTTCTATATTTAAAAATAACATAACAACTTTACCAACAACATATTTTAACATACAAGTATGAAATGGATTGTTTTATTACTTTAGGCTATGCATATATAAGCATTTAATATACTTTCTTTTTTAGTATTAAGTTGGGAATTTATCGACAAGTCACGAGTAAATCGGTGTGATAAATGCTTATTTATTATCACTTTTTTCTACTTTTAGGGCTGAATCTATCTTTTTCCTAAAATCGGAGTAGCAGTAGGCGGAGTAGGGAGAATGCGATATGGTGCCCACCTTTGCAAGGCATTTTAAAAATTAATTCTGATGGGGCAATCCTTGGTGAAGCCGGTACAGGTCTTGGGGCGGTTATAAGGGACAGCAAAGGGAAGGTTGTGAGAGTTATATGTCAGCAGGTTAATAGCAAATGGGAAGCAAGGGTAGCTGAGGCAAAAGCTATGATTATTGGGCTTAAAATGGCAATACAATGGATGTTAAGCATGTAATTATGGAGAGTGATTGTGAGCAATTGATTCGGTTGTTACAGGGTAAGCAAAGTGATGGATCTTTCTTGGGGATGCTTGTCAGGGAGATTAAGAACATTGCTAATTTTTTTGAGAGTATTGATTTTGTCCATGTATTTAGAGAAGCAAATTGTGTAGATCATGCTATGGCTTACCTAAGCCCACTCATGTATTCAACGAGAGTGTGGGTAGGGGGTTGTCCAAGCACGATAGAGGATGTAGTTGCTACTGATTTTTGCTTGAGCAATAATAATAATTAGTCGTCTTTGCGGCTTTTCTAAAAATAAAAAAAATCTATCTATTTAAGTCAATTCTTTTTAAAATAGTGTTTGAATACTTCTTTTCTAAAATGTTTATTTATTTATTTGTCTTCATTGACGCTAATTGCCTCTTTTTTAAACTTTTATGAATAGTGTGCGGATATTTGCCACTAAAAATATTTGTTTACACATCTTTCCTCATTAATAACCAACAAATAGAGTTGTGACGATCCAAATCGAAAGAGTTCATTGGGAAATAACTAGCTATGACGTATGCATTGTACGTATTAGCTGCCCTAATATGTACTATTAAGATTTAAGAGCATTAACAGATAAATAGTTACAGTGGCTAGCTAAAACTTCGTAACCATGCCACTATAAGCTTTTAATCTAAACCATATAATTTGAGATACAGAGTTCATTTAAGATCAATGTTAGACTAGCACTAAGTTAAACAAACAACATCAATAAGTAATTTAAACTCTTATTTAGAGGATAATCCAAATTTGTAGGTTTTACTAGGGTTGCAATGAAAGTTCCCATCTCCTCCAAACCCATACTTGGTCTGATAACCAGGATATTCGAGACGTTTAAACTTGACTGCTTGAATTAGATATAGCCCTTGATCACATCCTAATTTTGGTATATCCCATCGACGAAAAAATCCATTACATTTCGATGTGATGTGTATTTCACCATCTTTTCCGATCATCTTCTTCGCGTTTTGTAAGAAACCACTTATCAGCTTTTGATGCAAACTGCAAAACATTCACAAACAATATAAAATGTGTCTGGGTAACCCGAATAAGAAGGAAAGTTTGGTCCACAAGCAAGACTTAGGACTTTAAGAGCTTCTAGCCTTCTATAATAAAACCAATTGGCAATAATAGGAGTAACTCCTCTACCTTATCAAGTGGAACTGTCTCTTCTCTTTCTCCAACGTGAGACACTCACAAGTGGGCTACAATGGATTTCAATAGTCTGCACTTTAGGTCCTTCAACCTTTGCATTAAATATAAAAGTCCTTTAAACTTAATCTTAGGACCTGTTCTCAAACGTTGAATTTCAGTTCAGTTTATTTCCAGTTCAGTTCAGTTCAGTTTATGTCTAATGATATTGCTAATGATATAAAGCCAAATTTCATTCTTTTAAGCTCTTATTACAACGACAATAATAATAATAATAATAATAATAATAATAAATTAATCTTTAATAATAATAATTTCGTTCCAGCTTTTACTTTTTTTTTCTTTTTTTTTTTTTTTTTTTTAATTGTGTTAATTTTTTACAAAGTGTTTTGTGTTCTTTTGTCATAATAATATTTTAATTTTTAATTAAATAGTATATGTTTTTAAAATGTTTTGGGGTTTCATGTTTTTAATATATTTTCCATAAATATTATAATTATATAGTATGTTTTTCTTAAATATTTTAATATGTATATTTGTATATACACATATGTATAATATAAATAATCAAAATTCACTAATCCGTAGTTAAAAACACTAATTAATAAGTCCAGTTCAGTTCAGTTCATTTTCAGTTCAATTCAGTTCATTTTCAGTTCAATTCAGTTCAGTTCAGCGTATGAGAACAGGCCCTTAATCTTTACTCTTTTTAAAAATTCTTTTCACTTATTGTTTAAAATATTTTACTTTATAAGGTCTTCAAACATTGGATAAAACACAAAAACAAACCAAAAAAAAAAAGAAAAATCGTCCAATGTTTACTACGGAGTACAAGTATATTCAATTCTTGACAAAATAACAACATCAATTTTTTTTTTTTTTTATAAAACCCGAGTTGGTCCACTTGGGGACTAGGCTTCTTTTTATCTTTAAATATATTTTAAAATTGGGTGTACTTTAATGTGTAGTGGAAAAAAAGGAAAGAAATATAGGTAAATTTTGTGATACTGTGGGTAATTTTTGTGATACTAAAGGTAACTTTGAATAATTTAGAGATAATTTTGTGAAAATAAAAATAAATGAGTAATATGAGTAACTTTTGATAGTTTAATAGTAATTTTTTGAAAATACAAGTAGTATAATAAGGGTAACTTTTACAGGACTAAGGGTATGGATAACTTTTGATACTCCGTATACAATAACCAAATATACATTAAATTTATGCAAAAACTTTTGAAATTAATAATTACACTAACAAGTAGTATATTGCTTTATCTATTTTCAAATAAATTTATGGTACGGATACGGATAGAATATACTTCCTCCATTCTATTAATATTGCAACAAAGATGAAATTACGCATTTCAAAAATCATTTTATATGCTAAATATCTATTATTGTATAAGAGTTATATATCTATTATTGTACAAGAGTAAAAATTATAAAAAATTAATATTGTGAAAGTATTTTATGAGATGAATCCAACAAGATCTCACGTGACTATATTTTGTTTAACGTATAAATCATATTATATGGTCAAACAAGAGTGATGAATAGTGCAAAAAGTCCATTGTTGCAATATTAATAAAACGGAGAAAGTATATGATAGAAAAAAAACTTAATTCTTACCGTAATTCTAAATCACCTTCAACAAATTTCCCAGCGTGAGGAAAATTGAAAATCACACGATCGTACGTCATGCTTCCAACGAAGGGATGCTTCACCATTTTCGTGGCGTCAACACCATGAAGGACCACACCACCTCTAGTCTCCAACTCCGCCTTATTGTTGGGGAACTTCCGGTAGTTTTTGATTAAAAAGTCTGCCAATTCAATACTTTCACAACGTTATATTGTTGTTACTACAAGACACCTTTTTTTTTCCAATCTAGCTACAAACTCGATCTTATAACATCGCGTACACAATTTCAAGCTCAAAAAAACATAGTTGAACGAGCTAATTAAGTACAGTTAGTTACCTCCAAGGTTGAGAGAAGTTGCAATAATATTAGAAGCCGATATACCAAAAGCAACAGCCAAACTAGCCGAGAAAGAGAAGTCGCCTTCACCAACGAGTAGCACCCTCTGATCCCTTGTGTACGGCCCTATTTTACCAACACTTGAATCATTAGATAACACATAATTTACCGCGGTTGTAACATTTTTTTCTAACACTACTTCCGCTATAACTCGATCATCACCATAGTCCAAGACCAATTCTTCATTATTACTTTCACTGATCAAATCGAGCACAATGTGAGGAGCTGACGACGTAGTATCCAAGTTGTTGTCGTCGTGATTATTCCATGGAATACCGGTGTTCCAATCGGAAACCGGCTTATAATGATCGGATATGTTGATGTAATAGTGGCTTTCTAGCTGATTATTCTGATCAACATCATCAATATAATCAACATAATAAGTTTGGTAATTATTGGAATGAAGATCTTTTTTTTGTGTTTCATTTCTTGATTTTGGGCAAATCCAATTCCATAAGTTGGAAAATATTTGACCCATTTTTTGGACTAGCTATAATTCTGTATGTATGACTAGAATTGTTATAAATTTACAATGAACTTTCATAGTTCCATTGATTTCCTTTTTATGAAAAAAAGAGTACCGCTATTATAGAATGTATAGTAAAACGAGCTTAATCTATCAATTGGACAGAGTAAATCGGATTACAATTTAATTAGCTGCATTGATAGTAAGTTGACGACTTCATTGACTTCATCTGAATTTTGATTGGCACCTAATTACCCACTCAATACTTTATTTTTTTTATACATATTTTATTTGCTTAAGATAATTTTTTTAATTGAATAGTCAGAAAGTGAACAATAAAAACTAGCTTGTTTGTTATCAAAAGAAAGTGAAAAAAAAAAAAAAAAAGACTCGCTAGTTTACTTTGTTTCCAATAATATTATTCGTTGCATGTTTAAAAATTAATAAATTTAAAGTACTAGTTCATTTTTTTTTTATAATTTAAGTAATGATATAACATACGGAGTACTATGTATTAATCTCAAATTAGCATTATAAAAATTACTCTATATGATTTATATCTCATATAATATTAAAATAAAATAAATTACTTCTTACAGTATTAAACTTCATAACATTTAAATAAATTTCCCTTTCTAAGACATAACTAGTTGTACTTTAAATTACAAAAAATGGTGATGAAATTATAAACGATAATAATTATATTAATATGAAAATAATTAAAACTAACCTTTAAGGAAAACACCTAAATTGACAAATGTAACCCTTTTACATAAGCACAGGGAGTACGCAGTATTAAAACTGAAAGTCTCAAATATGCGTATTAATAACCGTTTTTAAAAAATAAAATTTAAAAAAACTCCGTTGTACTAAGCTAGATGGAAAAAAAAATGAAAAGGAAAAAGAATAGAAGAGGCAAGAGGTACGACAAAATGCAAATACATTTAAAAAGCTAATTAAAGTGAAGAAATAATTGATGAGAATAGCTTTTGAGAAAAGAAAGTTAAAGTCTTCCTTGGTGGCTTAGGAACGAAGTATAATGTGTACGAACTACACCAAAATTTAAAAAGTGGTTGGCTTTACAAATTTTGCATTAGATCATTTGAAAACTTAAATACTAAGGTTATGTTTAGTTAATCTGATTTTGTCTAAATTTATTTTATACGAGTGTGAACTTATTACTCATTTACTCCGTGTTATATAGAGTATTTTATGTGAACTTATTTTATTTTTCAAAAATTATTGTCCGACTAATATTATATTTTTATTGGAAGAAAAACTTATTTTATGTCTAAAATTATCTAAATTTATTTTTTCACAATAATGATAAAATTATTAACTAAATAAGATGAATCAAACATCAGCATGTTTTGTATACTATTACTAGTCACATTTTTCTAAAATAACAAATAATATTCATAACTTTGACCGAGTAATCCTAAAAAACTAATTACAATTCCAATACAACCTTTACCTCAAAAAAAAAAAAAAAAAAAAAAAAACTCCAAGACATTTTATTTCTAGGTGTACCTTTCATCAAAGGTTTCGAATCCAAAAATTATGATATGTTGTTAGGATATTGATTCGAATTTCGACACGAAAAGTTCATCAATGTAAAGTTGTCTAGCTAGAAGCGTTGGCTCTCTTTGACTATTAGTACTTCCGAGATCGATATTATCAGCCATGCATGCACTGATGCACTGTGAACGTGATGCAAAGTTTTCAATACTTGCCAAGTTGCCAATATCTATATCGAAGATTAAACATCAGAATATATGCAAGCATGAATGGGTTTTTGAAGGCACAAAAGGTTTTTTTTTTTTTTTTTTTTTGACAACGGGTAAAAGGAGACTAGCTCCCAACAGACTCGACGTAAGAATTAAAACTACAAACAGACTTAGACCTATTCACAGAGTTAGTAAAAACAGAAAACATCCAAGAAATAGGGGGACTACTAACATGATCATCTAAGAGGGGGATACAATGAGATTGACTAATTCCAGTATGGATGTTAGACATGAGATACTCGAGGCTTGATCCTTTACGTTTTCTTGTCCTGCAAAACTGGTTCCTATGATGAGAAACAGATGGCTTCTTCCTCTTCCTCTTCTTCACATGCGACCTACCCAACCTTCTATTCTTCAAATTGTTGGAGTTAAAAATGAAGGTAACGGGGGTAGGGATGAGTGGCTCCTCCAGTTCCACTTCTAAACCCATGGGATCATCCTTATTAGATCCTACCGACTCCACTTTAGCTTGATCAGTAATGTGAAAGTCGCTTATAGGCGTTTCGTTACTATTCTCGATGCATGTGGATGCATTGCTATAGTTAGTGGTGCTTGAGTGTATGTGATCACCTGATTTTTCAAAATCAATAGTGGAAGGAGTGCCACTGCCCACAAACTGGTCAACATCTAGTAGGGGGGAGACCTTCTTCTTCTTCCTCCTGCGATTTTTCCTGCTGCGTTTTTTTTCTACCGAACATACCATTTTCCTAGGCATTGACACAACATCTGGACTTGTGCTATCCATGTTAGTGAATTTTGAAGGGTGCCTATTCGGGGCAGTCGATTTCTTCACGCATAGGGTCATCCACGAGTCGGTTGATGTGTTGAAGAAGCTCATTGTTTTTGCTTGTTGAAGCTTGAAAAAAGACAAGTAGGGGATCTTGAGGGATTGGTTTGTCCTCCTACTGTTGGAAAAAGAGTAAGTAGTTCCAACTTCATGATCCGATGCATGACTAGATCCTTGATTGTTCTTGGAGTAACTTGAAGCTTCCTCCCCGGAGGCCAATGGGAAGAAGGAATTGTTGGTAATAACTGAGCTCTCCACTTCCCTTTCAATGACGAGGTCAGTGACAGTCATGTTAGTCAGCCCGCTCCGTTCACCATTTCCCATCGACACACTACCGATCCCCGAAATAGAAACCTCACTGACCTTACCTTTCTTAATGTGGGTAGGATGGGTCGGGGGGGTAGACATGTCACTCCTCTTTCCATGAGCCTTCTTAGGCTCTAACCTGGCAACCTTGCCAAGATCCTCATCAATTTCCTGGACTTCCCTCCCACTTTTTATTTTTCTAATCTCTCGGAGTAACCCCTTAATATTCTCCAATTCCCGAAGAATATCATGATTGTTAGGTTCAACCTTAGCTGCCTTACTAAGGTCCTTATATGCTTCTTCAACCTGGAAGAGCTTAGCCTCTGCTAAGGCCCTTCTATAGAAAGCTTTTGCATTACAACCATCATACTTAATGACTAAGGAGAAGAGTTCCTTAGTTTGTTCATGATCATGCACCTTAAAAGCACAAGCTGCAAGGTTTAATTCCAAAGTAATTGCAAGATTCCAAATAAACTATTGTCCTCCCCATTTCTAGGAGAAACAAAGCAAAGGAATTTTAGACCTTTGTCATACCTTGCTCCCGCATCAATAACCTTACCCTTTTTGAAGTAGGCATTACCTTCCTCTTTCAGGAACTTGACATGGTGAAGGATATTACAGGAACAATTATTGGAAGCAAATTCAACAATACTATCATCATAGTCATCATTTAGGTGAATGATCATGAGATCATTTATTAAGGATTGACACTCCATTGATAAACTGAAGAAAACAAGAAAAAAAAAGCAACTAAGACAAAGCAACGGGAGCCTTACATAGACTACCGAGACAAGGTATAGAAGCGGATAGGAACGATGGTGGTGAGATGTCACGAGACCCGGTTGACTCAGCCACAGCAAAGGAGAGGACACTGCCATGACAACGGGGAACACCTTAAAAGAACGGTGACCAGGTTTTTGTCGGAGAACCACCGTCCAAGCAAACCCACTTCGACCTCAAAAGAGGGACCTCACTGAGACCGAAATACGAATAGCTCTTCGCTGGCGATCGGAGAACAGCGCTAGAGTGGAGCTAGAGAGGGGGGGTACACCGACGATCGAGGAGAAGTGCCACCCACTCCGATCGCCCGGCGTACCGATGAATTAAACTGGAAAACTTAGGCGGAGGAAACTAAGTTTTGGTTTTCCTGTTAGGCGGAGAAAACTAGTAGGCTTATGTTGGTTAAAGGCACAAAAGGTTCTGTTAATCCATGAAGATTATAAAAACAATACGTTACAATAAGTCAATAATATGTTCGTTAACGCTTTCTATGCCACCATTGCCTAAATACCTAAATGACGCAACTAATTTTAGCGGCTAGCTAGTTTTTTTTTTTTTCTTTTTTTAAAGGTAAAGAGAAGGGTCTTACCGGGTCGGAACCTCTTACAGGTCCAACCCGACCTGGGTTAACGGGCTAGACAATTTGAGAGTAGGGGGAAGGGTAAGAAAATCCCCACCCCAACTTGCTCTAATGGGATTTGATCCCACAAACCTTACCTAGTGACCAAATTTAGCTTGGTAACGGCTAGCTAGTTGCATAGCAAGGATGAGTGGGCGGATGACACTATGCTATACTAAGGCCCTGTTCTCATCAGGTATTTTCAGCTCAGTTCAGCTCTAATAAGTTCAGTTCAGTTTAGCTCTAATAAGTTCAGTTCAGTTCACTTCACTTCACTTCAGTCAATTAGAATAGGCCCTAAGTAGTGCTTGTTCAACCGCGGGATGGTATACTATGATCATTCGAGTCAAGGCTGTTGTGTTTATTAGACATGTTGGTCTTCTCTTTCAATCACAGTGATTGGAGCAAATTTTTTTTTTTTAATTACAACTTCAGTTCACTATTGAAAATTTGTAAGTTTGTAACCGTTGATGGGCATCAAATATTCCAACTGTAAAATTTGTAGTTTCCTCCCTTAAATGTTTAATCAAGTTGACAAATTAAACATTCAATATTGAATTTTTTTTAAAAAAATAACTACATATAATAAGCATACAATCAATGATCCGAGCATCACCCGAGCCAAAAACTAGTTATAATTTAAGGGTTTGGATGTGTTATTAAGTTAACGTATGTATAAGGCTCGTCAATTCGCCGATCAATTACTTCTCACTAAACAGTTTTCCGATCAATTACTAGACCTAATCAATGCCTTGGTTTAATCAACTAAGATATTCATACATATTACTCATACAAGTATACAACCATATATCCATGTTTGAGCGACCTAGGTTAACCTCTTCTCATTTTCTCTCTTCTATTCCACTTGTAAACAAAATCTCCCGAACTCAAAATCTTTCCATAAAAAAATCATCCAAAATGTCGTTTGATCAAGATGATAATTCGGGCATATTCCCAGATCAAATCATATCCAAGATCCTAACCCGATTACCCGCAAAATCAATTTGCCGTTTCAAATCCGTTTCGAAACGATGGAATTCAATGATCTGCAACCCCAATTTCATCTCCACCTACATCTCTTCATCTTCTTCATCATGGTCAATCTTCGACAGATTCATCAGAGTTATCCAAGATGCAAAGGATTCAGTACCCGAGTTCAAGCTTCAATGGCAGAAACCCCCAAATGTGAGTACTCTTACTGTAAACCCTAACAAAATTGGTGATGATACTAAAGAATTTTCTCTCGATGGTCTTGCTCCTTCTGCATTATTATTGAATTCGAGTAACGGGTTGTTGTTAATTTCGATCAAGATTAAACGAGAACCTTTCTGGGAAATGAATAGTCCAAATAATGTAGATGTGATTGATACAGATGATAGTTTGTTTGTAGTTAATCCGATTACAAATGACTGGGTTTCGATACCGATTGCCCCGGTTCCGATAATTAGACAGGGTAGTCTTGGGTTTGTGACACGGGTTGGAGATACTGGGGTTTTGGAGAGGTTTATGATTGTGGATTATCAGCCTTTTATTGCGACTGATTATGGTTCTTTGATGTGTTTTCGGTCCGAAACCGGGAAATGGAAACGGATTCAGGCGAATTATATGCTTGGTGAGCATATATGGAAGGGTCAGGTGGCTCATGTGGTTGATGGGCATTTGCTCTTGGTAGACCCGAGGGTCGGGATTATTACTTGGGATGACCCGTTTGCTAGGAAGAAAATGGTTTGTTTACGGTTTATAGGGCTTCCAAGACAGTGTCGAGATTGGGTGAATTACCGGGGTATTGATGTTAGTGAAGGGTATATTCAATATTTGGAGGTGTGTTATGATGGAGGTCATAAGTTGAATTTGTGGAGGTTGAGAGATTATCAAGCTGGTGAATGGAATTTGGTGCATCAGTTGAGTTTCAATGATTTGTGGTCTGATAGTAGCTACTTGGCTTTAAGATTGAAAAAAGTGATGCCAATGCCTCATCTGATGCACCCTTTTGAAGCTCATATCGCCTTTTTTGCTGTGGGAACCTGTATTTTTTCTTTGGATGTTCGGAGTGGAAAGGTAAAGAGTTGCTGTAGTAGTTTCTCTAGCATGACTAAAGCGTTGGATACATTCATGATTCTTGCAAAAGTTACTCTCCCAAGTTGGCCAACTTCTTTTCCTCCAATCTTGAGTAAGTTTTCAACCATTTTAACTATATGATTGCATTGTATGATTGTATCCAATAGTTCTATAATGTCGTATTGTCATACAAGTTTTTGTTTAATTAAGTAATGTGTGATAGCTGGCACTTTCGTAATATCACATTAAATCGTGATCTATCTGATGTTAGTGTTCATCGTATCTATACTCCTAATCTCCTATAACATGTGTGTGGTTTACTTGATTATTATATGTTCCATTTGAGAAATCTGATTTTAATGGTCATGAAGTACTCTAACTGGAGGCAACTCTTTTAGAATTATTTGGGATTTTGTGCAGTTTATGGTTATTTAGCACAAGAGTTGTTGAGATCAAGTTTGGGAGTTTGCAGCTTCTTTTCTGTTTGCCTAAGCATTGAAATGATGATAAAATCAGATTTAAAATGCTAAAATCCAGTATGTTTGGTGCTCTATGATTGTGTTAATGGTTTGTCTTTCATAATCTTGTGATTTTTTGGAAGGGTTATAGACATAATTACTTTCAACTCAATTGATTATGTGTTTAAAATCATTTTTGCTCTGGAAATTTGTATTGTTGTCATACATATTTCTGCGCCACTCTACCCATTGCAACTTATCTCTTTATGAAAATGGCATTTACTCCATTATTTTAAAAAATGAACACAATTAGCTTTTCTTAATAGCTTGTGTGGAATCTTCTATTGGACTATCAAGAAGAATTTGCTGTCCTGGTTAAAACTTAATCAATTCCTCGTTATCTTGCTGTTGATGTATTTACGGAAGGTCTTTCTCTCATTTCTTATGGCTATTGTTATCAGTCCTTCTCACTTTTGAGTCATGAACTCATGACTCCTTGATTTTATAATTAGTAGTAAACTAGGCTTATACCAACACTTCTCCCCTTCCCCACCCCCCAAATGACAAAAGGTTTGTAATTCTTCGGTGTGCTCTCTTGACTAAGTGTTTGCATTTGATCTATATTTCTTAGAAGATTTTCGTTAGGGAAAAATATATCTTTTTCATCGTGTTAGTATGTGTTGCCATAATCGCTGATAATAAGCTCTTTTCACCCTTGTGTATGTCTTTTCTAAACCCATTTTGTGTGATTAGCCTCTTCGGTACTATGTCTTACTTTCATTTTCTTATTTTAAGACCTAAGGCCATTCTTTATGTTGCATTTAAAGCGGTGAACTTTTAGGATTTTCTTTTATTTCATTTTACTTGTTCATGTTTACCCCACAGTATAAACTCTGTCTATCTCGCTCTATCTACAGAGGCTACTTTGCTGAAAGAGCAGGGCAATTGTCATTTCATGGCCGAGATCTTCAATAAAGCTTTGGATTATTATTCAAAAAGCATTGCGCTGTCACCAAATGCACTAGCCTATGCAAATAGGGCTATGACGCATCTCAAGGTTGGTAGATACCGTGAAGCAGAGGTTGATTGTACTGAGGCCTTGAAACTAGATGGCAAATACTTAAAAGCATATATGCGCCGAGCAGCAGCCAGGAAGGAACTTGGTGATCTTAAAGGCTATGTTGAAGATGCAGAATGTGTGTTGAAGTTGAAGCCTGATGATGAAGAAATCAAGAAGCTATATGCTGAAGTTAAGAAGGTACTAACTGCTGTTCAGATTATTTCTCTCATCTCATATTGCCTTTGAAAAAATTTCTTACTGCTTTAGAGTTTGAATCAAAAAAGTCGATTATAACCTTTTTTACTGAATGACTAAGATTGTCATAGATCTATGTATGGAGAGTAATTTGGCTGATGTTATCTCTTTGTTCTGGATTATAATGCAGCTCAAATTGTCCTTACCCCGTGACAACTGCTCCACCAGCTCAAGATGATCCATCCATCATACAGGCTCAGAAGGTGATTTTGCTTACAATGTAGGTGCCGCATAGCACATGAGTTAAGGATGCTGCAGATTGATTTGCTGTGGAAGATGTTGACATCTGGTATTACAGTAGCTCGATTTTTCAGTTTTCTCATGTTAAGACAAATTCCATGAAACTAAACCAAATTAGTTTGTGTTTAGAGTTCCATCCTAAAAGGTTTACCAATGCTGTAAGAGAATGCAGTGAATTACCCATATAAAGAAGAGTTCTGTCTGTACTACTACTGTTTAAAAACCCACAATGTTGGTGTTCTCCTCAGCTCTTAGAATTGAATTGAGCTTATGTAAATTGAATCCCCTTCTTAGTATCATGCTTCTTTCTATATTTCTTTTGTAGAAAGATAATTTTAGTTGAGTCGATATGAATGAAACCACCTTTCAGATGGCAAAATGATTATACCGTCGAACTTCCAAACCAGGGTCTCGGGTTCCAGGATGGTTGATGTTTGTTGTTAAATAAGGTGGTAACTGGTAAGCCATTGTCTAATGTCTACTACTTCTTGGGTTCCAGGGTGGTTGATGTTTGTTCAGAATGAGTCCTGGATAGTTAATTGATGTTATATTTCAGTCATTTCATGTCAATCTATTATCTATACATGTCGATCAAATTTGGTTTAAATAGAGCATTAACTCTTACCCTATCTTAATCGAGCCTTTGGAATAAGCCAGTTAAGAGAATAATGTGGGTATGATTGATAAAAACCAGAGTTTGAATGTGGTTAATCCGGTTACACATGACTGGGTTTCAATACCAATAGCCCCAGTTCCGATAAACATGAAAAAGTACTGTTGGGTTTGTGACACAGCTTGGACCTACTGGTGTTTTGGAGAGGTTTTTACTTGTGGATTATCAGCCTCTTGTTGTGTTTACTCATGGGACTTTACGGTGTTTTCAGTCTGAAACTTGGAAATGGGAATGGATTCATGCGAATCACATGCTTGGTGAGCATGTATGGAAGAGTACGTTTGCTTTTGAATATGATTGTCATTTGTTATTTGTTGATCCAAGGGCTGGGGGTGATCTGTTTGGTTTTTAGAGAAATGTTTATTATCGGTTCATAGCGTTGCTAGTATGGTCTAATGATTGGGTGATTCGGTGGTGTGGGTATCTTAGTAATGGGCATGTTTATTTTTTGGAGGTAATTTGTGAAGGAAATCCAAGGGCTGGGTGAAATAGCTCTCACATTTACCATGTTCGTCCAAATATGTATCTAAAATTCTCGACTTCTTCCGACCTTCCCATCTTGTCTGCAGGTTCAGCAGCAGGCATTACAGAAAAACAGTGTTTTGCTTCTCACATAATTTTGTAAATGTATTTGCCAAAATGGCTACTTCTACATCTTGGGAGTAAACATTGGACTTACTTCCTTCTTGAAACGTTTATGGTGTATCTTTTGAAGGGGCTCGCGATTCACATCCAAGTTATCCTTTATGAGTCATCTGCATATGTAGCCTAGTCCATTATTCCAATACAAGAATGCAGAGTTAGTAGCAGATGCCAAACGGTGTCACACACGACTACACGAGGCCCGCTTTCTATAGGTATGGCCGCTGGTGGTGCTTGTCATTGATGTAACCCTATAAAATCACTGTGTATCCATCTTACAAGTTGTGTTATTAATCTATTCAACCAGACTAGAACAAATTTTTAAGTGCGGCGTAAGAAATTAATGAGTCAACACTGCCTCACCTTCGTCTCGAGACAATGAACAATGACTAATCTGCTCAAACATGATGGTTTTCTTTCTGGAATAGCCATTATAAATAGAGCCACTATTATAAGTGCTCCAAGCTGTCCTCGTTACTGAATTACTCAAGCTTATCGAAAAATTTTAAGAGGCTACTTAACAGGTAGGTCCTTGTGATAACTGGTGAACAACTAGCCAAAAGAGAGGTACAAGTATGGTACAATTTAAAGAGGCAAATTTTACTTAATTGGTAGGTGGCTAGAAAGTTTAACAAAATTACATTACAAGCAGGGGCGAAGCCAGGATTTTCAAGTCATGAGGGTCGGACTGTTAATAGATAATTGAAAAAATTAATATCTATTAACTATTACTAAAACAGAAAATTGCTGACATCATCTTTTCCTCAAAGTGAATACGTGTCGCTCTCTCATAAAAAAAATCCCCGCCTAATGCACTTATGATGTCATACATATTTTTGTTTTTTTTTTAATTTTTTTTTTTTTTTTTTTTTTTTGGAAATAAGGAATTGGTTATTTTTAATCATTTTTTATTTCAATCTTTGACTGTGTCAATAAATAAATAAATTTTTTTTTTTGGTTGGAAAAATAAAATTGATATTGAATTAAAACATTTTAGGTAATTACGACGTTTTTTTTTTTACTTTTTTTTTAAAAGGTTTTACTGTTATTTATGTGTGTGTAAACTAAGGATTGTGCATTTGTGCAAGCTACCTAACTATGAAGTCATGTAATAATATGGATGTTTGTTATACAAAAATGAACTAATGTTATTGTTAAATGTTACCATTGTTTCGCAGTATTTCCAAGGAGCTTTAATTTATTTATTTATTTTTAATATTACACCGCTTCAATTTATTTAAGTTACATGTATTTTAATTTGTATTTCGGACTCTTAGATATATAATTCGTATGAATATGGTTTTATTAAATCAGATTGGCTTTCATATTTATATTTTGCTACTAAATAATTTATGATGAAAGATATGTTTTTATGATCTAATTTATAAGTATGTACGGAAAAATAATAGAAACAATTTATTGCATCCTAATAATTTTTTCAATCCGTGCATCGCACAGGTCTAATCTAGTGTACTAATATTTTATTGTTACTAAAAAAAAAGAGTTAAATTTTACTCTATGATTTTTCATAATAACAAAATCATCAATAAAGATTCAACACTAAAATTTATGTCTCTTTAATAGTATATGTAATAATTATAGGGGGACCATAGCATTGAAAACATGGACTGCAAATCTGGGCCGAGGAGGGGCCTCCACCACACACCCCCCCCCCCTCCCTCCGCCCCTGACTACAAGTACGATTCAAATTCTTCACGTGCATCCAACTATCTAAGGGTATTTTTTCCTCATTTAATCATTAAATGAGCAAAATTAACAGGTAATTACACTCTTTTGAAACTAGCATATGCAAGTTGGTGCAATAGCTTATCCAAACACCTAATGAGACCATAGTTGGAGCATTTGAAGCTGCATTCGAGGAATCTGAACACCCTCAGGGGATGTTTGGTATGGCATTTTACAATCAAAGAAACGAATTTATGTAACAGTAGTTGTTACTTGCTGTTTGGTTTGTGATGTGGGGAAACAAATATTGTTACTTTGTGGTAACAAATCACTCCAATTCGTTTCCACTCAAACACCCAAGGAAACAATTACCGTTTCCAACAAAGCTAGCTCTCCTACTCCAATAAATAAATAATAATAATAATAATAATAATAATAATACCAAACAATAAATAAGAGTAACACTTTTTATTACCATTTCCCCTTCTTATCAAAATCCTTTCCATTCCATTTCCGTATTTCTTACCAAACGCCCCCCCTAGATGTGTAAACTTTCTTTTTATGTTAGACTAATATAAAGAGCAATTTCACAAATAACTTCTATTCCGTTTTGGGAGAACAAACTACAGGAAACATACAGTAGTTGCTTACTTCTTTAAGACTCAACAACAACAACAAAATTTTCCATCCAAAACTTTGACGAAAATTATGTGATCTGCCATGCAGCAGAAGCATCAAGTCAAACACTCGTAAAGCCACCACTCGAGTCTGTAATAAGACCAAGATATGTACATATATAGACACCAACTGATTCCAAAGTGATCTCAAAGATGAAACGAACAAATTCACTAGGACATTAAAATGTTGTATACATCAAAATATGGTACCAATACTTCCAAAATTCGAGAAAATCCAACTCTAGTGCAGTATACATCAAAACATGGTACCAATACTTGCGACTATCAGCCCCCAAGATCACTACAGCATATGTTTCGGATGAATAACTAGCCAAAAGGGAGGAATAGTAGATAGTTCTAAGCTCACAACATTATGGTAAGTTGTTACAATGTTAATTCACAGATTTCATGACAAAACATTGCAACCACTTGCACAGATCAAATTAGAGCAAACAAAAAGTAGTAAAATAATGACATACAGACTCATAATCCAAGTACCTCATCTAGTGTTGTCTCGATTTCAACACCAAGTATGCATCATTCAAATGCAATTGAGCAGGATTTTGAGGACTTCGGCAGCTCTAATATTTCCTTTGCTTTGTAAATTAAGTCTCCTTTCCTTGATCGCCGATCCCAGCATATCACCAATCCCTTCAAACCATGAGCATTATCGAGAAAATACTTAACCATTCGTATCTCTTCTTTATACCCTCTAAAATCATTGATGATAATGAACTTCAGTCGGGATTTAACACAAGAAGGCACTGCTCTAGCTTTGAGCAAGAATTTTCCATCAATTAGACTAGGGTTCCATCTACCAACTCCCTGTATGTGAGTATAAATCAGAATCTCTAGTAAATAATCAAGGAAAAAATATGAACTTTTATTACGAAAATATCAGTAAATTGTACAACCTGCGCCAAGGTAAGAGATTCCAGACATGGCGAGCTATATAGAAAGTCTAATAGCACCTCACTCCAACTGACATCTTGGCCAAGGGTGAGGTCTAACAGAGTCATATTGCGAAAGATAGGCAGTTCGAAATCACCACTTGTAAGAGCCTTCAAACAAGAAAAGAAAAGGTTAAATTTAGTAATGCAAATGCTACTTGATCACAAGTAACGAGTAACATTCCAAATAATACCTCTAAGCATTGCGAAGACAAGTACAAGGATTGACAACTACAAATCCCGGTGATAAGATCAAGAATAGCATTGCAAAGATCTTGTTCATCATCATAGTCATCATCGTTAAAACACACCACTAGATGAGCCTCCATTACAGAGTTTAGATTCCTGATACTATACCGTTCAGCTAGGCATTGAGAGTAATTAAAGTAAATCAAATTCGGCAAGTCAATGTGAACTATAGAGCCATTAAGCTGATCAATAGGTCCACTCAAACCATCAATTAGTGTCAATCTTTTAAGTAAGGGATTAGTGAAGTAGAGATCTAAACCATTCCAATCACACCCATCTATCACCAATTCTTCAAGCAATGGACAACGCGACAACATCCCATTTAAGTCATGGTAATTCGGACTAGACTCATAGTATGCACTGAAACGAATTGAGCTATATCCATGGAATGTAACTTCTTTAAAGAAGAGTACTCTGAGTCTAGGGAATGTTACAGATGTTGAGACGCGCAGTATAAATTTACCATCCAACTTCAACACCACCAAATTCTCACAGAACAACTGAGGAAGTTGTAGCACACAAGGTATTGGCATATCAATTGATAACTCAAATTCATCAACCTCGTGACAAAAGGCAGCAATTATCCATTCATATAACAGATAATACTCGATATTCTTCCCACATTTAAGCCGAAACTTACTAATGTGTGACCTCTCAAATTGGGACAAAATCTGTTTCACAAACTCCTTAAACTTAGCATTATCACTTCTTTCATTCCCCAAATCATCTCGAAGATTTAAAGAAACCGAATCATCAAAATCAAGAACACTAATCAGTTTGTAAATGTTCTTCCATCTAGATGAAAGAACAGTAGTAGCAACAGCATGATTTGTAGGAAGTAAAGATAGAATTCGACCTAATATTTCATCAGGTAAACTGCTGATTATGTCTTTGCTTTCGGATGAATCCCTCGAATTTCTACGAGTTTTACACTTTCTTGTACTTTCACCCATGTTTCCTTTAGCCTTTAGGCAGTATTCATCAAACCCTGAATGTCAAACACAATTCACGTTTATAAACATGATAATTCAAAGTCTTACATGTTTCCATGGTACATCGAGAATGTGAAACAATGTAAAATTACACCCGGGTGTATGATGGACACTATGACACTATCAATGTTTGTCAAATATGCAAATTGCAGTGAAAAAAGACAATTTCTTGGTCATATATACTCCATCAATATAGTATATGCATCAATTAATTAACTAAAATAGGCAAAAAGCTAACACACCTCTCTTAACTAAATGGGGTAAAAAATACAAATCATACCATCAAATCATCTTCTCTGTTTATCAAAAAAAAAAATTGAAAAAAAAAATAAAGGGTTTGAACATAAATCAAAAGCAAATTAACATTTTCTATCAAATTATCATTGCAAAATTAACAAAAAAATAAAAAATAAAAAAGAAAGGATATAGAATTAATCAAAAGGAACTTACAATATTGAACAATTCTTCAACTAAATCTTTCCCGTAAAAGAAAAAATAGAAGAATTTGACTGTTTTATTTATTTTCTTAGAAAGTAGTGCAGAAAATGTTGAGATTGGAAGAAAGTTGAAAAGATTACTTTTTTTGATACGAGTAAAAAAAGAAAAGAAGAAAATAGAAGTTGAAAAGATAAAGAAAAGGGATGTCAATCTTGTCAAATGTCAATACTTACGCAGTGCAGCAGTCTTGACTGTAGAGTGAATGTGAACAGATTTTAATTATTTTTTTATTTAATTTAAGAAATGGCGGTTCCAAAAAAAAAAAAAAAAGGAAGAAAAAAAATGTAGAAACTGAAAAATTATGCCGCCTTACTTTTAGACAGTGTAGAGGAGGAAGGGGAAAAGTAGGCTAAATGATGAAAAAGAAATGTATTGGTACACGTGTTGCTTACCCATTTTTCCCGTATCTTTTCCTTCTTTAAGCCTTGCTACAGTGCCAACTCTGCCAAGGGTTGATTTCGTTGACTAATGAGTTTATTTCTACAATTGTTTTTCCATGATTTTATAAAAAATTATAGGGAGTGCCTTTTAAACTAGAGATATGTTGCTTGAATGTTTGGGTTAAAAAAAAAAAAATTTTTTTTTTTTTTTTTTTACAAAGGATACAAACAGATTACTTACTAATACTAAAACAAATAAAATTAACCGCCGCTTCTCCCGCAATTTGATGAGCTCGATGAACACTGACGATCCGCCTTATGTACACAACAATACTGAAAGGTTAAGCCAAGTTGTTGAATCTTGTAGATGAGCCAAAGGTAAGCCACATCACCTCGCCCATCCCCCCGTATAAGGGTAACAAGATTATATGAATCAGTAAAAACCGTGACAGAATGAAACCGTAGATCAAAAGCCCATTGTAGCCCGTACAAGCACGCCAAAGCCTCCGCATGTAAAGGAGAAGTACCAACCCAGAAGTTGCTTCCTCCAATGAGTCAATCATCCAACGGGTCATCATTATCCAAGCACCAACCCATCTCATCATGTTGAGAAATTTATTGATACTCGTATGGGAGTAATTAATTTACCTACTCCATCTATATAATTCACATTGTCTATTTCTAATTAGTTGCATATTGTATAAATAAAATATAACACTTAAATATTAAAAATTTACTCGTTGAGACGAATCAAATAAGACACACCATGAATATTTATAGAATAAGAATAATTTAGAAGATATACTATACGAATCAAATAGGACTCAACATGAATATGTATAGAACAAGAGTAATTTAGAAGATATACTATCATATGAATAGTATCTAGATTATACGGAGTAAATGAGAAAAACTTTTAGAAACAGATGAAGTAGAATTATATTTTTTTTTTAATACTAAATGAAACAAAATAAAGTAATTTCCCTAGAATTTAGATAAGGAAATTGTTACAAATAATAATGTATGCCCATTATAGCTTGTAACTATCTCTTTAATATGACTATCTTAAGTGTCTTTATAACTTCCTTTGTAACCTCCATATTCCTTTAGTTCACATTGTAACTCTTCATGAATGGACTCTTCATTGTCCACATAGGTTACATTGTTCACATCATGTATATATATAGATGGCCCATGAAATGGATGAATAAAGACAACACAATTACCTATCTACTTCTCTCTTTAATAATCTCCCTTTGCCCTTATTTTATAATACGTTATCAGCACCATCGCTTTAGTTATCGGGAATCAGAGGAAACATTATTGCTAGCTAATTTGTTGCAGGTACACAATAGTTTTTGTCCCGTTGAGGTAAGTGTAATTACCTCCACTTTGTTTTGATTACAATCACAAAAAAAAAAAAAAAAAAAAAAAAAAAAAAAAAAAGAAGAATTGGTCCTTTTGTTCGTTAGTGTCCAACTGCCAAATTACAACATCTTTGTTTGTTACTTGTTTGCTAATTGCTATCATGTGATATTGAAATTTTATTAGCCTTGTATTGATGTTGCAATTCCATTTACTAAATCATATTTGTGATCTGTTATTTTATTTTCTTAGTCCATATATATGCGCACTTGTAATCATTTCGCATATTCATAATACTATGACCGTATTGTAATTCATAATTTGATTACTGATCGTGAGTACACTAGCATTTTCTACTATATATTATCATGATTACTATTGATTTAATTTACTATCATGGCTTATGTTTAGTGGTGTTGCAACATTTTTCTTTTGATTCGTGAATTGCTCATAATAAGTGTTTCGGTCTCTAATTATATGTTTATTATCTTGCATAGTTAAATTAACAATAATATGGGATCTTAATATTATTAAAGCTTTTATGTTATGCATCATTCGGTTATAATAGCAATGCTTAATTTTATTTATTTATCTTGCCATTACACTTTTATTATCAACCATTATGTTTTGATATGTATATGTTTGATATTTTATGGGATCTAATTTTGAATATTATTTTATATAGTGAAAATGTCGAACCTTGCCAAGCTTAAATTTGTGGCCCTTGATATTACCGGAAAGAATTATTTATCATGGGTGTTAGATACTGAAATACACCTAGATGCTAAAGGGTTTGGTGAAACAATCAAAGAGGCTAATAAAGCAACACCTCAAGATAAGGCAAAGGCCATGATATTCCTTCGCCATCACCTCCATGAAGGGCTAAAAAATAAATATTTAACTGTGAAAGACCCACAAATCCTTTGGAGTAATATAGAGGAAAGGTATGACCACCAAAAAATAGTGATACTCCCTAGAACTCGTTATGAATGGTTGAATTTGAGATTGCAAGATTTTAAATCTGTTAGTGAATATAACTCAACTATGTTTAAAATAATTCTCAATTAAAATTATGTGGAGAAAATGTTACTAACGCAGAAATGCTTGAAAAGACATACTCCACTTTCCATGCTAATAATATTGTCCTGCAGACACAATATAGAGAAAAAGGTTTTCAAAAATATTCTGAATTAATATCTTGTCTTCTTGTGGTTGAGCAAAATAACGAGCTGTTAATGAAAAATCATCAATCAAGTCCTACTGGCTCTACTCCATTCCCTGAAGCGATTGTGACAACCCATAACGGAAAAGAAATTAAAAAACAAAGACCATTCCAGCAGTAGTGGTCGAGGTAGAGGTCGCGGTCGCGGTCGTGGCCAATGACGCGGCGGATATGGTAGAGGTCGTGGAGGTCATTTCACAATTCACATTCCCACCAGAAGTGGGAACGTAGGGATAAAAAAGAGAAAAGTGAGACCAATATATGTTACCATTGTGGAGGAAAAGGCCATTGGTCTCGGGTTTGTAGAACTCCAAAGCTTCTTGTTGAACTTTACCAAGAATCATTGAAGAAAGGAAAGAAAATTGAGGCAAACCTTGTTCTTGAAGATGGTAAAGGTGATTTTGATTTTGGCAATGCAAATCAATTCAATGTTGCTGATTTCCTTACTTCTCCGGAAGGGAATAATTTTGATTTTGGCAGTACAACTCATTTAGAAGTTGATGATTTCTTCACTGTCCCAGAAGGGAATAATTAAAATTATATTGTTTAGTGTTAGTTTTAAGTATTAGACTTATGTTTGCTTATTCTAGTGATTTACTTAAGTTATTTTCTATGGTTGTAATAAGGACTTTTGCTTTATGAATTTATGAACTATTTGGGTGTTTTTATTGATTTATTATTTTATCATCATTATTTGTTTTTTTTTATGCTTAATATTTTGACATATATTTTATTTCATGAAAAACATGGATATTACTCAAGTTCAATTTGCTATGAATAATGAAGAATTATGTCTTGCTGACAGTGCAACTACTCATACAATACTAAAAATGAAAAGGATTAATGTGAGTACCATATCAGGTAGTACAAATAACATTGAAGGCTCCGGAAGAGCCAACATAAAATTGTCTTGGGGAACTGAAATTAAAATAATTGGTGCTTTATACTCCCCATTGTCTCAAAGAAATTTATTAAGTTTTAAGGATATTCGAAACAATGGTTATCATATTGAGACAATCAATGAAGAAAATAACGAATTCCTTCAAATCACGAATATAACTCAAGGCACAAAACATGTTTTGGAGAAACTCCCTACATTCTCTAGTGGTTTGTACTACACAAAAATCAATACTATTGAAACTCATGCTATAGTAAACCAGAAGTTTACTGATAATTTTGTTGTTTGGCATAACCAGTTAGGCCATCCCGGTTCAATAATGATGCGAAAAATAATTACGAATTCATGTGGACATTCTTTGAAGAGCCAGCAGATTCTTCATAATAATTTTTCATGTGCTGCTTGCTCAGAAGGCAAGTTGATAATTCGCCCATCACCAACTAAAATTAATTTTGAATCAATTAGTTTTCTGGAACGCATACAAGGAGATGTTTGTGGGCAAGGAGATGTTTGTGGGCCCATACACCCTCCATGTGGACCATTTAGATATTTTATGGTTTTAATTGATTCATCAACTAGATGGTCACATGTGTCCTTGTTATCAACTCGTAACCTGACATTTGCGAGATTACTTGCCCAATTGATTAAGTTACGGGCACATTTTTCAGATACTTCTATTAAGACTATTCGGCTTGATAATGCTGGTGAATTTACATCTCAAGCTTTCAATAATTATTGCATGTCCATTGGGATAAATGTTAAACATCCTGTAGCACATGTTCATACACAAAATGGTCTAGCAGAGTCATTAATTAAACGTCTTCAGTTAATTTCTAGACCATTTCTTATGAAATCCAATCTCCCAATTTCTGCTTGGGGACATGCTATATTACATGCAGCAGCACTAATTTGCATCAGGCCAACAAGTTATCATAAGTTCTCCCCATTACAATTGGTTTATGGTCAGAAACCAAATATTTCCCATCTAAGAATTTTTGGATGTGCGGTTTATATTCCAATAGCTCCACCACAACGCTCTAAGATGGGTCCTCAAAGGAGATTGGGATGTGTGTTGGGTTTGAATCCCCGTCAATAATTAAATATCTTGAGCCTACAACAGGGAATTTATTTACGGCTCGTTCTGTAGATAGTCATTTTAACGAGTCACTTTTCCCAACATTAGGGGAGAAAAAAGAGAGCTGAAAAAGGAAATTAAATGGAATGAATTATCATTATCTTATCTTGATCCTCGAACTAAACAATGTGAACTGGAAGTTCAAAAGATAATTCATTTACAAAGTTTAGCGAATCAATTGCCAAACTCGTTTGCTGATCCAAAAAGAGTGACCAAGTCACATATTCCAACTGTAAATGCTCCATTTAAAATAGATGTCTCGGAAGGACAAAATAAATTTGCTAATGAGTCTAAACCACGTCAGAAACTTGGAAGACCAATAGGTTCCAAAGATAAGAATTCTCGGAAAAGAAAAGGAGCATTGATTGATGATGGTCAAATTGAAGAACCAATTTTCGAAGGATCTCCAGAAAAGAATTTAGACATGATACAAGAAGAAATTCAGGTACCTGATAATGAAGAAATTTCAACAAATTATATCATGTCTAGAATTACATGGAACCGAAATCAAATCAACGTCGATGATTGGCCAAAATGGAAAGAAGCAATTGAAGCAGAATTAAAATCTTTTGAAAAAAGAGAAGTATTCGGACCTATAGTCCGTACACCTGAAGGTGTAAAGCCAGTGGGATATAAATGGGTCTTTGTGCGAAAGAGAAATGAAAAGGGTGAAGTTGTAAGATATAAGGCACGATTAGTTGCGCAAGGATTCTCACAAAGACCCGGCATTGATTATGAGGAGACATATTCTCCTGTAGTGGATGCAACTACTTTTAGATTTTTGATTAGTCTGGCAATAAGAGAAGGACTTGACTTACGCTTGATGGATGTAGTCACAATTATTTATATGGCCCACTAGATAATGATATTTATATAAAACTCCCAGAATGAATTAAGCTGCCAGAAGCAGCAAAGTCTGGTTCTTGAGAACATTTCTGTATTAAATTGAACAAATCTCTTTATGGATTGAAACAATCTGAGCATATGTGGTATAACCTTCTAAGCGAGTATTTGTTAAAAGAAGGTTATAAGAATGATCCTATTAGCCCATGTATTTTATAAAGAAATTTGGATCAGGATTTGTTATAATTGTGGTGTATGTTGATGATTTGAATATCATTGGAACTCCTGAAGAGATTTCAATGACTGTCAATTATTTAAAGAAAGAGTTTGAAATGAAAGATCTTGGAAAGACAAAATTTTTCTTGGGCTTACAAATAGAGCACCTAGATAATGGAATCCTTGTGTATCAATCAACATATATAGAAAAAGTTCTTAAAAGATTTTCTATGGATACAACACATCCATTGAGCAGCCCTATGGTTGTAAGATCACTTGATGTAGAGCAAGATCCGTTCCGACCTTGGGAAAATGATGAAGAAATTCTTGGTCTTGAAGTACCATATCTTAGTGTAATTGGAGCACTAATATACCTTGCAAGTCATACACGACCCGACATATCAATTTCAGTTAATTTATTAGCAAGATTTAGTTCATGTCCAACCCGAAGGCATTGGAATGGAATTAAACATTTACTTCGTTATCTTCAAGGTACGAAGGATATGAGTTTATTTTTCCCAAACTTGTCCAAAGAAATTTGATTGGTTTTGCAGATACAGGTTATTTATCTGATCCTCATAATGGTCGGTCACAAACTGGATATGATTTCACATATGGTGGTACTGCCATTTCTTGGCGTTCTATGAAACAAACCATTGCAGCTACTTCTTCCAATCATTATGAGATTTTAGCAATTCACGAGGCTAGTCTTGAATGTGTATGGTTAAGGTCGGTAATTCAACATATAAAAGAAGTTTGTGGTTTATCATCTGGGAAAGAGGCACCGACAACTCTATATGAGGATAATGCAGCTTGTATTGCCCAACTTAAGGAAGGATACATCAAAGGTGACAGAACAAAGCACATCTTATCCAAATTTTTCTTCATTCATGATCTTCAGAAGAATGGAGATATAAATGTATTGCAGATTCGTTCAAGTGAGAATTTAACAGACTTATTCACTAAGGCTCTTCCGACCGCAACATTTAAAAAGTTAGTTTATTGTATTGGATTGTGTCGTCTCAAATATCTTCAGTGATATAATAATGAGGGGGAGTAATTGTGCGTTGCACTCTTTTTCCCTTATCCATGGTTTTTTCCCACAGGGTTTTTCCTGGAAAGGTTTTTAATGAAGCAGCATATAAGCGCATTAAAACTCTCTTAGATAATAGGCATCCAAGGGGGAGTGTTACAAATAATAATGTATGTCCATTATAGCTTGTAACTATCTCTTTAATATGACTATCTTAAGTGTCTTTGTAACTTCCTTTGTAACCTCCATATGCCTTTAGTTCACATTGTAACTCTTCATGAATGCACTCTTCATTGTCCATATAGGTTCCATTGTTCACATCATGTATATATATATAGATAGCCCATGAAATGGATGAAAAGAGACAACACAATTACCTATCTACATCTGTCTCTAATATTCTCCCTTTCCTCTTATTTTATAATAGAAACTAATTTATCAAGAATTATAATTACCATAGGAAGTTAATTCTCGTTGCATTCGAACGAGGCCTATAATATATGTTACGAGTAATAAATTGATTCATTAATGATATCATTGACTTTATCATGTTAATTTTTACACATATTAGAAATATCTTGTGAAATCTTGTTAGATAATATACATTGAGATGCGTGAAACATTCAACACTAGAATTGAATGAGAACAGAAGGAACTACCTGTTAAAATTAAGTTATTAACCATAAAAAATGACAATAATGCAACTTGTTTGGCGGGTGCACCTTCTTCAAGTTTGGTGTCACCTTTCACAGTTTAAACAAACTTCTACTCTCTTTGCAAGTATTCTTCCTACTCTGGGATAGATATTATCAGTAATGAGTATGCTTATGGTCATCAAACTCAAAGTAAAATAAGATTAAATACGTTAACTCTAAGAAAATAAGATAATTTAAGTTTGAAATAACTTCATTTTCGGCTATTATGATTTTACAACCAGATCATCTATCATTATAGATGAAAGATTAGATGGTAAATTCAACATTGCAATAAGTTTTAATAAGATTAGATGATTTCAAATAAGTGAACAAAAAATATCCTTAAAACTTAAACTATCCTATCTTACTCGTAGTAGGTTGTGTTGTATGGCATTCAAGAATCAAGACTAATCACATTTATAAAAGTGCAGTTAACACCTTTCTACGGTTCTGTCTGTGCAGTATGCACCTGAGGATTCCAGAAATAGCCACTTTACTAGAGAAAAGATGGAAAAAAATCAGCCACTGTGAACTGTAATTCAGTAGGTAGCTTTCCTAGACAAAATTAATGCCAGCATAATTTCAAAGATGTGACACATATTTACAGAGCATTCAAATGGTGCATACATCAAAATATCACAGCAGAAATTAACTAATAGGCCCCGAAATCACAAACACACACAAAATTAGTCTGAATGAACCTCCAAGGGGAAGCAAGCAGGACCTAAAATCACTTACATATGCACGAAATTAGTCACAATTGAACCTCCAAGGGGAAGCTCTAAGATCACAGCATCATGGAAAGTTGTTACAATGTTTATGCACAAATCATGAGACAAAACACGGTAACCACTTCACCGAGCAATATAGATCGCAGTGCACAAAATATAGGAAGAAAATGACAGACAGGCCTCCAAAAAGTAAGTACCAAAAGACATAGTAGCTCTATCGGGATTTAGTTGTCACATTACTTGTTTAAGATACACTTTGAATGTGACAACTAATTCCAGATGGACAAGTATATTGCATCACTTAAATGCGATTAAGCAGGATGTAGAGGACTTTGGCAACTCCAATATTTCCTTTTCTTTAGCAACTGAGTCCCTTTTTCTGATTCTTTGATCCCAGTGTATGACCATCTCCTCCAAAAGATGAGCATTCGCAAGGAAATACATGATCATTTGCATCTCCCCTGTGAATCCTCTGAATTCCTTGATGTTGATAAACTTCAACCGAGAATGAACACAAGGCGGCACTACTTCATCCATTAGCAAGAAGTCATCATCTACTTCACCATCTAGCAAAAAGTCTCCTCCTTCTTGTAGAATGTAGGTGCATCTCAGGAACCCCTGAGTACCGAAAAAGGCTGTATATTAGAATTGAATCTACGACAAGTAATCTAATAAATAATCGAAACATATATAGCACAACCTGCTCCAAGGTAAGAGACTGCAAACAAGGAGAGCTATTGAGAAAGTCTAGCAGCACATCATTCCAGCTAACCTCATGTCCAAGAGCGAGGTCCAAACAAGTCAAATTACAAAAGATAGGCAGTTCGAATTCACCACTAGTAAGAGCCTTCAAACAATCAAAACAAGGTAAAATTTCAGAAAATGCAAACGCTACAAAACCAAGTCAAGCAATTGTAAATGTACCTCCAAACATTGCTGGGACAAGTTCAAGGACCGACATCTATTAACCCCGGTGATAAGATCGAGAATAGTATCGCAAAGATCTTGTTGATCATCAAATTCATCATCATCAAAACAAATCTCAATACGAGCCTCAATGATATTACTCAGATTTCTGAATTCATATCGCTCTGCTAGGCCATCAGAGTAGTTAAAGTAAACCAAACTCGGCAAGTTAAAATAGATCATAGAGCTATTGTGTTGGTCTAGAGGTCCAGTCATTCCAGAATCAAGTGTCAACCTTCGAAGCAAAGGGTTAGAAAAGTAAAGATTGCCGCCATTCCAATCACACCCGTTTATCACCAATTCTTCGAGCAGTGGACAACCAAACAGAATCCCATTAAGACCATGATGATCATCCAAACAAGGTTCACAATAGTTAGTCCGACTTAAGCCATTTTCTTGGAACATAATTCCTTCAAGAAAAAGGACTTTCAGCTTGGGAAATGTAAATGATTTCGAAACACACAATACGAATCCGCAATCCAACTTCAGAACCACCAAACTCTCACAAGTCAATTGAGTAAGATTAAGTACACAAGGCACTCTATAAGTGAATGCCATATCGATCGATACTTCCAGTTCAGCAACCTTATGAAAAGAAGCAGCATTAATCCAATCACACAACAAAGAGTTCTTGTATTGGTAGCACCCACATTTAAGCCGAAACTTGGTAATACAAGACATCTTACACCGCGACAACATCTCATTCACAAATCTCTTGAAACTAGCCTTCTTTCGCTTATTTCCCGAATCATCTCGAGAACTAAAAGTAATCGAATCATCAAAATCAAGAGTACTAATAAGCTTATAAAGGTTCTTCCACCTTGATGAAAGGATAGTAGTAGCAACAGCATGTTTTGTAGGAAGTAAACATAGAATTCTACATAATACTTCGTCTGGTAAACTACTAATCCTGTCTTCTCTTTCGGATAATAATTCGGTCGTTTTTTTAGGTGTTTTACGATTTCTTTGATTAACACCCATGACTTCTTTAGGCAATATTCATCAATGCTAAATCCTGACATAGAACGACTAATGTATATTAATTAATATACATGTTACTTCATAAAGTAAAGTTTAAGTAAATGTTGTAAAGATATACGAGATTACGAGTACACCAAACACCATAAAGTAACGCTAAACAAATCAAGCAATTTGGCTATATAATTGGCAAATTAGTGCATTAGATTAAAGGGTTTTAACTAAAATTATCAAATTAAACTTTGTATACTAAAAAAAATAAAGGAATAAAAAACTTGGACCACATGCTAAGAATGCATGTAAGATTGAAGAGAATAATGGGCGTCAAAGAAAGCATTAAACCAAAATAAACAGAAAAGAAAGAGACAATCAAATAAAAAAAACTTACCGAATAATCACTATGATTCTTCATATCATTTTCCATTTTTCCATATCATATGACAAATTTTAGGCTAATGTTTTTGGAAAGAAATCATTTTTCTTGGTTGGATTTTTTTGTTTTGTTTTGTTTTTTTTTTTTTTTTTTTTGACAACCGGTTGGATTTTAAAATGTTGAAGATGGGAAGACTATAAGTTTGTCAATATTTATGAACTTAGCTTAGCCTTAGTGAAGGGACAAGTAGTGAAGTGATGTTTAAGACATTTTTTCAGTTTTGAGTAAATTTTCTCTGTTTTTTTATTGGTAGTTTAAGAAAAGTTAAAAAGAAGAAATTTGCACAGTCAAATGCCACCCTATAAAAGGTAGGACAGTAGGCCAAATGATGAAAATTACAGGCCTTGGTCTCCGTGGCATTAACCCATTTATCCCGTATCTTTTACTTCTTTCAAATGTTTGTTTTTTGTAGGATCGATTAAGAATTGCTAGGCATTCAAAAATTTTGTGAATTTTCTTTTGATTATACTCTCTCCGTTTTTTTTTATTTGCATTACTTTTCTTTTTTGGGTATTTTTTTTTTAAATGCATCACTTTTATATTTGATAACTTTATATTATATTTTATCATTTCTCTCTCTTACTTTAAACCACACTTAACTTATTTTATTATTTCTCTCTTTTTCATGGTCCCCACTAAAATAATAAAAATATCTATCCTCTCTCACATCCTTTCTCTTTTATGGTCCCCATCTTACTTTTACTATAATAATTTATTCACCCACTCACAATATAATATTACTCTTCTAAAACTTTATGCAATCCAAAGTGATGCAAATAAAAAAAAAAAAAAAAAAAAAAAAAACAAAGGTAGTATTATTTGATTGATATTTAGGGTCTGTTCACATAAACTTAATTTCAGTTCAATTCAACTCAGCTCCAATCAATTCAGTTCATCTCCTAATTTCCCTCTCTCATAAAATATTCATTTCAGCTCAGTTCAATTCAATTCAGCTCTAATCAGTTCAGTTCAGTTCAGCTCCAATCAGATTAGTTCAGTTCAGCTCCAATCAATTCAGCTCAGTTCAGTAAATGTGAACGGGTCCTTAATAAAAGCAAAAATAAAGAAAATTATGTAGTACGTCAAATTTATGGAAATTACAATTTTTTCATAAAATATGAGAATTTATTTACCCATCCACTTTTGGTCAAACACAATTGTTGCACATAAAAAGTAGAGAAATTCAAAATTCTCATAAATTTGGAAATAAGGGGCTTGTTTAGTAAACCAAAAAAGTGAGAATGTGAAAAGTGTAAAATCATGTGAATGAGAATTTGTAATTCCTACAAAACATGGGAATTTAATAACCAATCTCTCTTGATAACTCAAAATTCCCATAATTTATAAATACCCATATAATAACAACGACTAAACAAGTTTAGTTGGCCTTAGGCCTTGTTTGGTTGGCACCGGAAATAAATTACCATGGGAAATTCCTAGGAATTAGATAATTATGTTTGGTTGTCATGTGAAAATTTATAAATCATATATGAATGACCAAAGGTGGGGTGGGTAAAAAATTCTTGTATTTTGTGGAAAATGAAAATTCCCATGAATTGAGATTTTATTCCATTTTACTTTATAATGCCAACCAAACAACATGGCCAAAACTAAAGGGGGTTACTAAATGCCACAATGGAATTACTTATGCCGCAGTATTAAATGACCTTTCTACCCTTATTAATTTAATATTTGACCCCAACCAATTTTCTCACCATCCATGTCCCCTCCAATTTTTTATTTATTTATTTATTTTTTTACTTATAAATATTACATGATATATTAAAAATTAAAATTAAATTTTTTCCTCAAAAAAAAATAACTATGAGTATATTAAATTAAATTCATGTGAAAAAAATAAAATTAAAAAAAAATCATAAATTTACTAATTAAATGTATTTGTTATTTTTAATTATTATTAAAAAATATTTTAAAAATTTAAACGGTACACGACCGCATGTAATATGCGACTACACCATGGTACAGTCGCATATTACAAGCGATTGTACCATGGTACAGTCGCGTATTACATGCGATCGTGTAAATTGGAAAATGTAAAAAAAAAAGTTCGACATATATTTGACTCGACGGCGTCGAAGGTTCGTCATCCCCACCAAATGCCTCTGTTATGAACGCGGACCGGTGTCGACTCATTTTAGTGGTCGGAAAGTACAATGTTGGTGGTCAACTGTCGTGAATCTACAATGTTGGTGGTCAAGCTAGTTGTTAAGGTCAACCCATCGTGGTGGATGGTTAGGGTTAGTGGCGATACTTGTGGTGGAGTTGATGGTCAAGGTGGAGCCATAGCTTGGAGGGTCAAGGTTAGTGTAGTGGGTCAAAGTTAGTGGTAGTTGAATAAGTATGTAATTTTCAAAATTAAAAGGGGCATGAACGTTATTTAATCCTATAGCTTGAGTAATTTTATTGTGGCAAATAGCAATTCACAAACTAAATTCATGGGGAATTTGATTGCCTATGGAAATCAAGGGCAACCAAAGTACCAAACAATACCTTTGTCCCAGTATCTTGTTCATGAATATTTGATTTCGATCAATTATCTTTTTGAACTATTCAATTTTAATCCTATGATTTATAACTTGAAAAAATCTCCATTTTTTTTTAACGAAGAAAATTGGGTGAGTTGGACTCACTATGAGTCCAATATATTTGACAATAGTATTCTAAGGTCTGTTCTCTTCAGCTTAATTTTAGTTCAGTTCAGCTCAATTTCTAATTTCCTTCTCTCATAAACAATTTAGTTCAGTTTATCTCAGTTTAATTTAGTTCAGTTCAGCCCAGGCATTTCAGTAAATGAGAACCGATATATGACATTAATATTCTAATATCTTACATTAATAATGTCATAGATTAGAATATTATTATTAAATATTAGAATTAGATTATTATATTATTAATGGCATATATTAGATTATTAATGTCATAGATGAGAATATTAATGTCAAATATTAGAATACTCATATTAGAATATTATTGTCAAATATATTGGACTTACATACGGTGAGTCTGATCTCACGCAAAAGGATTTTTATTTGTTTATTTTTTATGCCAATATGATTTCCTTGACAATCTCAGTAGTTTGATCAATACTTTCACCAAGCAAAGTCAATGATCGATACATTTTTATTTTTTAAAAACGTAGTCACTTACTATAATCTTTTAAATAAACCTCAAGTGGGCTAACATATTCCTTTATCTACAAGCTCTTTTACCCTATCTTTTCCTTTATTGAATGTCTTGAGTTCATTAATTCGATCATAACCATTTCGTGTTTGATTTTTTTATTTTTCGTTTTTTTTTTTGGAGTTGATAGATGTAAATTATGAAATGAATCACTCAATAGTAGAAAAGAGGTAATGAGGAAATCATGAGCTAATCAGGTTGTATATCCATGTTAATCACTTTAATTTGAAAGGGTTATATTACTTTATCATGTGAAAAAATATATCAAGCAAATCAATTACGAGTACTTATTAAAAACGGATTTTTCACCATATACCACTGAATTAAAGCTTAATTCACCATATACCATAGAAAACTTTTTAATTCACCATATAACTTTCAATTTTACGAAAATGTCACAACATGCCCTTTCCGTTAACTCAGTTAGTCATTAACATTAATTGTGCCACATGGCAGCTTATAATTGGTTCTTATTAATATTATTTATTTAATTAACTAACTTTAGAGAAATTATTTTAAAAATTAAAAAAAAAAAATCACCTCCACCTTAGCTACCACCGCCACCATCCTAGCGTTGACCCCACCCCCAGTTGGCCGGCGACCGTCCCCACTCCCCGCCAGTAAAATTCCCGACCCCATCCACCTCTCCCCCTGCAAATTCCCAGCCACCACCTGTGAATTCCCTTCTCCCTCCTGAATTCCCCAGCACCACCCACGAATTCCCCTCTCCCTCCCGAAATCTCCAGCCACCACCTTCGCGTGGTAGCCCAAATCCTCTCCTACACGTCGCCGCTGCTCAACTTGCCAAAACCACCACCCCGAAACCCTAAAACACCAAAATCGAAACCCTAGATTTTGGTTTTAGGGTTTCGACGTACGTGGTGGTTTAGTTGGGGTGGAAATGGCATTGAGACAAGCGAAATTGATTCGTCGGCGCGGGGAAGGGTGGTTTAGGCGCCGACCGGTGGTTAGGGGAGGGTTTTTCGAGGGAAATGGGTTGTTTCGCGACCGATGGTTCAATTGTTCTTGTAGGATTTCGCTAGTGGTTCAAGAGAAAGGGAGTAGCGCCGGCAGTCCGACGGGGGTTTTCTCGTCGAATTTCAAGCCAGTGCGGGGTTATGGTCGGATTCCGCGTCGGTGCGAGGGTTATGGTCGAGTTTTGCGCTGACCGGTGGTGGCTGGACGGACATGGGTGGCAGGGTTTTTTTTTTCTTTTTTTATTTTTTTTATGATTAATTATATAATTATTTTAAAATTAAATAATTCAAAAGGGAACCAATTATATGTTGCCACGTGGCCTTATTAGCCTTAATGACTAACGGTGTTAACGTCCATTAGTCATTAATGGAATGTTGTGGCATTTTTGTTAAACTGGATGGTATATGGTAAATTAGAAAGTTTTCTATGGTATATGGTGAATTAAGCTTTAACTCAGTGGTATATGTTGAAAAATTCGTATTAAAAACTTTCGCTTACAAGTGACAAAGACTAATTTGACATGTTTAATCAATGAGTTGACAGTTCCATTTTTCAAGTCATTCTTACGTAGTTAGGCCCGATTCTAACATGTCAACTCATTCATTATGTTAGACGAAAAAAAAGCAAAGTAGACCAGAAAAGTTTTCATTAGTCATCTATCCACAATAAAACATACAATTTGGATTGTCATGGTAATATCAAGGTCAAAACGAGTTTTTATGAGCCCAAAAGCTCTTTAATCAAAATATTATTTTTATTTTACCACCCAAATAGCCCATATTCTGAGCTAACCATTATTTTTAATTTGTTAATTTAAAATACCACTAAAAAAACAAAAAATATTTAATTTTACCACCACTTGACATTTTTCATATAAAAAATCGTGAAAGCTAATGTTATTAGAAAATTTGTTCGATTTGTAGGCCAAATACTTGTTCATTAGATATTTTAAGGGTCATTTTGGGCCTAAAAGATCCGATCTGAGGTCAAAAATTGGTAAAAAAAAATAAAAACGCTACGTTTTTCATAATGAAAAGACCTCGATTTGCATACAGTTATGCACACAAAACAAGATATTTTTGTCAATTTTGATCTCAAGTCAAACTCTATTAGAGCAAAATGGCCCCCAAAATTTAAAAAAACAAATTTTGATACGAAAATCAATAACTTAGGGTCCGTTTGTCATTGTTATGCTTTTTTGTTTTTTAAAAGTATATGATATATGTCCCATAATGAATAAAAAATTATATAAACTTATTAAAATCATGATAATTTTGAAAACTGACAACAGAAAAGTGAAAACACATTTTTCTTGTTTTCTGTTTTTGGTTTTTTTTTAAAAAAAAAACAAGAAAGTGAAAAACAAAAATGATGCTAAACAAACCTTTAATGATTTTTTTTTTAAGGGAAAGTGTAAATTGGTGGTGAAATCTTTTTTATTATTATTTTTTTTTTCTAATAGTATTTTCAAATTAAAATTAAAATGAGTGACTAGTTTGAAATATAATGTTTTGAGGATGATAAACACAAATTTTCCTTTATTAAACTCCCAAATAAGTTTTTTTTAGGATGTTCAAACCTCTAATACGAAGTAGGCCTCATTAAGCTAAAAGCTTTCTCGAAAAAGCTCTATTCAAACTCAGGCCACAATCAATTAAACCAAACCTAGCTTTTTTACGCTGCCTGGTTCCGACCCCTCTCTCTCCTCCATTGAAGCGTACTCTGAATTTTCCATTGAAGCAGCTTCCGAGCTTTCTATCCTCCACTGAAGCATCTTCTGAGGTAAGGTGTTTATTATTTATTAGAATTCGTTGAGTATCAATTAATTTCATATTCTAGGGTTTATCGTGATTTAATTGTCAGTATAGTCAATTTAGGGTTTTTCTAAGTGGATTATTGAACTGTTGGTATGTTTATTGAAGTTATGAAATATTATAGTGAGCCATTTTGTTGATATTCTTAAGCGAGAAGAAATTGATGCGATTATTGGAACCTAATTTTGATAATTGAGTGATATTTTACTGCTAGTGTGTTGCGGAGCTTTGTTTGCATAACACGTTGGTGTCAGAACAAAACCATGAAAACGAACCTTTTCTCCGGCCACCCCTTCTGCCCTTGCTCGGGACCGGACTAACCCGAAAAAAAAATAATACTGCGTAAAAGGTTTTAGTGATGAAAGATGTTATAATGAGATCATTGATATTGGTAGACGATTCGATAATTCCTTCTCACAAACAATAGTTTGTTTGGTTTGGCTAGCTAGTGAGAATGATTGAAGCTTAGGGTTGAAGTCGGTGAAGTAAGATTGTAAGTGAGGGATTGGGGTTAACTTTTAGCTGGTAATATCCGAGCTAGGTTAGATTGGTTGGACAATTGCGAGTAAGACATGTTTGAAGAGTTAGCAGAGGTGAAGCCATGAAATATTCATGTGAAATCAGGGTATTACATTTGCATAATTGGGATTAGTAGTTGCTTGCTGAAAAGTGATGTCAATTTCGAAACTTTCTTGACCTTTGGACCTGGAGATAAAGGGGGATGACTTTGTGGTTCTGGAATTCAGACAAGGCTCCTCAGAGCAGAGTCACCTGGTTTGCAAAGAATGTGTGGAGAGAGAGAGAGAGAGAAAAGGGAGGAGGGAGAAAGATAGAGATTGCTGAAATATTATCTTGCCCCAATATGATTGTGGGAAAGATTTATAGGACTTTTTTCTTCTTTTCTTGTGAAAATTCTGAATTATCCTTACTCATCAAGTTAACTTATGGAATTATAATAGTGATCAGGGGTGAATTATTATAGGCCTATTATACCAAAGTAGATTATTAGTGTCACTGTTTTGCTTCCTTTTATTTGTGGATTTTGCATGAACTTCAATCATGGTTGAGGTATTTTACTTGTGACCTCTAGTTCAATTAAGAGGTTCTCATAGTATAATAATAGGTTCTTAGTAACGTGAGATATGATTATTGGGTTGGATTGCAAAATGGAGGTATCTTTCTTGTTGTAGCCACCACTTGTCCATTTTTTTTTTAGTTAGCCAAGGTGTCATTGTTAACTTCTTTAGTGGTTTTTAGGCAAGTAGTCAAGTACAATATGCCTCCATTCTTCTATTACTTTATATATCATCTTCCGAGCTAAAGAATTAAAGATGATTGCTTCGGCCGTCTCTAAATATTAGTGGCTGTTTGGTTTCAAAGGATTAGGAAAAAGGAAATTGGCACCTACATTCTTGCTGCTTGGTTGTACAATGTTATGATTCCCCACCGCTATCCAAGGAATTGTGTTGGTAAACATAATTAAGAATTAGAAGGGTCAAGGGTATCTACCTTCACTAAATATCCCTTAAACCAGGCCACTGCCAGAGACCCACATTGAACGTTATGGCTGTTAGCCTGTTAGAGACCGACGACCAACACCACCACGTACTGCTAGACTCACTCCTGTGGGTTCTGCCGGTGTTGACACCATTTATAATTTACCCATCTCATCAGTATTGACAATCTATCTATCTACCCTCACCGCTGTTGCTGCAGTCACTTCTGTCACCATCGGCAAACATCAGCCCCTGTTGCCACCATTGTCCAACCTTCCCCTAACCTAGGACACTATCTTACCGAGTCAAAATCATTTGAAAAATGACTGTACAGAGCTTTGTGGACTGAGCTACCAAAAGACCACCAGTAAAGGAGATGGGGGTAAAAGTTGATCTAAAAGCAAAAAAAACTTACCGGTAAGATGGTAACATATCAAGACAAAATTTTTGAGTGAATTTTGAATACGGCCTTAATCTTGACTTTTGGTGGTTGAATTGCTTCCAGTTGGCCTAATTCAACTACCAAAAGTCGAGTTCCAGTTAGGCATATGGCAAGGTAATAGTAGAAACACAACACTGTGATGCAACAATCAATAGTAGCAGCTGGGTCCAGGTTGGTTAGGAAAATAGCTGCTGAGGTTGGTTGAGTTGAGAGTGCTGGATTAAGTGATATGAGCAGGAGCAGTTGATATTGAGGGAAGCAGGTTTATAGGAGGAGAATAAAGTAGTGGACTCAAGTTTTCCAATTTGCTTTATTTTGTTTGAGAAACCAAACTATATAAAAGGAAATTAACCAAACAGAAATTTAAATTCTGTTTCTTGATTTCTTTCCCCTTTCTGTTTCCCCTTCGATGAATCAAGCTGTCCCTTGGTTACACAACTCCACTAATTTATAGATTGATATCTTTTTTATGGATTTTTGATGAATTTTCCTGCTTCGTTTGTTGTTTATTTGTTTTGGACATTCTGGTAGTGTGAGCATATTTTCTTCATTTCCAGGGCAGGTGCAGACAGTTCTTCAGTGTCACTCAGTGAAGCTAAAAGCAAGATGCTGGCCACTACAAATAACAATGAAAGTGCCTTATCTGTGGCTGGCCCTAGGCCAATGGAGTGGTCCACTGTGCCATACAATGCTCCTCAGGCCCCTGGGCCAAATGGGAGACAGCGCACATCAAGTTTGGAATCACCAATTATGCTGTTGACTGGTCACCAAAGTGCAGTATATACCATGAAGTTCAACCCCGAAGGAACAGTCATTGCATCAGGCTCACACGATAGAGAAATTTTCTTGTGGAATGTGCATGGTGACTGCAAAAATTTTATGGTTTTGAAGGGTCACAAGAATGCTGTTCTTGATCTTCATTGGACCACTGATGGAACCCAGCTAGTTTCAGCTAGTCCTGATAAGACAGTAAGAGCGTGGGATGCCGAAACTGGGAAGCAGATCAAAAAGATGGCTGAACATTCCTCATTTGTTAACTCATGCTGTCCTGCTCGGAGGGGACCACCTCTTGTTGTGAGTGGGTCAGATGATGGAACTGCAAAGCTTTGGGATATGCGTCACAGGGGTGCTATTCAGACATTCCCAGACAAATACCAAATAACTGCTGTTTGCTTCTCTGATGCATCTGATAAAATCTACACTGGTGGGATTGACAATGATGTCAAAGTGTGGGATGTTCGCAAAAATGAAGTTACTATGACCCTCCAAGGCCACCAGGATATGATCACTGGGATGTCTTTGAGTGCTGATGGATCTTATCTTCTCACCAATGGTATGGACTGTAAGCTTTGCATTTGGGATATGCGTCCCTATGCTCCTCAAAACCGTTGTGTTAAAGTTCTGGAAGGTCATCAACATAATTTTGAGAAGAATTTGTTGAAATGTGCTTGGTCTCCTGATGGTAGCAAAGTCACTGCTGGAAGTGCAGACCGGATGGTTTATATTTGGGATACAACTACTCGGCGTATCTTGTACAAGCTCCCTGGCCATACTGGCTCTGTGAATGAATCTGTTTTCCACCCAAGAGAGCCTATTGTTGGATCATGCAGTAGTGACAAACAGATCTACCTTGGGGAGCTGTAAACTGGTGTTTCTTTCTTATGTCTACACATTCAACATTAATGTCGCAGAACGGTGTAACTGATTTCATCTTTTAGGTTCATTCATGTATTCACAGGAGACAGGTCTAGTCTAGCCAGTTTTACATAAGCAAGAAATTTGATGCTTTTGTAGAGAAAATTCTGTGAATCTGTGATGCTTCAGATTAAGTTGAATTGGGAATCCTGCTTTTTTCCTGTCCTACTCTTGGATTGGAATATGTATGCAATGACTTCTGTATTTTCCAGAAGTTAGGGTAAGTTATTATTACTTCAGATGTTGATATCTGATGAAAATTTAGTCAACTTGTGAAAGAAAGTAATTGTCAATATGGATGGATTAGGGTGATGTAATGGATGATAGGTTGAATTTGTATACTCAATACCATTGACTCATCGAACCTAAAATGATCAAACTGAAAATGTGATAATCAAACTGTAATTTCAGGTATAGGTAATTAGGTTTAGGGTTGAGTTTTTGAAAATTTGTATTATCCAAATTGAAAATGTAAGTAGCCGAATTGGAAAGCAGGGAACCAATTTGAACTGAATTATGCATTTATTTTATCTCAAAAGTGAAGTCATGCGAAAAATGGGCTATTTCAAAGTCATTGTTTGGAATACACACAAGAGTGACTACTACTTGTAAAAATGACGTACAAATTTGTTTATTTTTCAAGCCAATTTAAGCATTTAATACAAGTTTAGTTTCTTTCTTCAAAAAAACAAGTTTAGGTTCTCTCGTATACCATGTTTTAAAACAACTTGGTTGCTAGGATAAAAGGGCGTTTGTAATGTTTGAATAGCAATTTTAAGGATCCAAGGTGAGTGAGGATTGAGAATCAATTGTTGGGAATTCATATAAGGGTCTGTTCACATTTATTGAGCTGAACTGAATTGATTGAAACTGAACTGAATATTTTATGAGAAAAAGAAATTATGAGCTAAACTGAACTGAACTGAAATTAAGTTGAAGTGAACAGGCCTTAAGTATGGCCAATACCATACTTGAGTGTAATTTTTTTTTTTCTCCCCACCAAAACTCTTCATGGGCATATTTTCGCCCATAAGTGAAAGTGCTTTAAAAGAAGCCTCAAGAGTCAAAACTAAAGATGGGTATGAGTAGAGGTGTGCCAAGGCTCACGTGTCGTGCTAGTGTGCCTCATGTTCAAGCGGACCATGCCTATAACGGGCCAAAAAATAATCGTGCTGAGTTGGGCTCATGCTGATCTTTCATAAATGGAGCCCATGCATAATCCGACCCGCGTGTTGTGTAGTGTCATGGTTAGAATGTCATGCTTGTGCCAAATTTAAAAAATGAAGCTCATGCATAACCACAACTCCGCGTGTGCGGTGCCAAGCTTATGACAGGTTTGTGTCGAGGCAGCCCGTTTTCACACTGTGTCTAACCGGCCCGACCCATTTCTATCTCTTAGCAAGCCTATATATTGAATGAGCTCCAAGCCTATGACCAATTGACCATTGATGTTATCTAGATTTGACGGTTGACAATATGTGCGGGTCTTTAAACACCTTCATTCTCCAGTGAAGCTGCACCTCTCTATCTCCTCCATTGAAGCGTGCTCTACTTCTCCATTAAAGCTGCTTCCGAGCTTTCTTTCCCTCATTTTCAACTTCTACTTTGGTGCTTTTCACTTTTATGCTGCACCTCTCTCTCTCCTCCATTATTGCTACTCTGAGTTCTCCATTGAAGTGCCTCCTGAGCCTTTTCATTCTCATTGAAGCTGCTTCTGAAGTAAGATGATTTTCCATTTTTATTTAATCAGCGAAAAGAATTTCTATAATGTGGGTTTTAATTTCATGTTATTGTTAATTCAATTGTCAGTATAGTCAATTTAGGGTTCTTCTAAGGTGGAATATTGGACTATTGGTTGTAATTGCTGAAGTATTTGAGCTTTTAACGAGCGAATTTGTTGCCAGTATATTGTTGTTTGCAATTTATGTTCAAATTTTTAAGTGAGAAGATAGTGGGTGAGAAAATTTAATTTATTAGGTTGACATTATTCAGCAGTTTGTCATATTGAATTTAGGATATGATTGTATAGGGAAAGCAGAATAGGAGGAATGCTGATTATAATTTTGTTTATGTCGTAGCGAAATTCGAATGTATAAGTGTATACTTCACTTCTAGTGAGTTTAAGTAAGAAATACTCTCAATTGAGGAGATATAGACTTAAGTAACTTCAACTCTTCATTTTGTTCTATGTACCAGTTTTCAGATACCCGACACTCGGTCAAGGGTATGGATTTGTTACTAGGCACTAGGCAGTTTAATTACATTATCCTGACATTTCCATCATTTTGAACCACCTATCTTTACTGAAACATGATGAAATGGAGATGGAAGGGGATCAGAAAGTTTTGTTAGATGCTTAAAATGGGTTTGGGATCATAAAATTAAAAGGAACCGTCAACCTAAAATGTTTGTATGTATATTTGTAACTTGCAAAGCACATGTAAAAGTCAAGAACTTGCTCACACATCTCTGAAGTTTTGAGCTTTGATGTGAATTGTATCATTTTTATGTACCCGACATTCATACCCATTTTTTATTAGCATAGATTAAGACTTTGAGGAAGTATAGAAGGTAAAATGTTTCCATTCAGTGTTTAAAAATTATATATATGCCTAAGAAAGTTATTTGATGCCCTATGATGGGATATTTTGAAAGAAATTATTTTGTTTTTTTTTTTTTTATTTTTTTTTATTTTTTTTTTTGAAAGAAAACATTATTTTGATTTTAATTACAGTGTATAGTTATCTTATGGGAGGAGATTCTTTAGATTGGGTGAACCAGTCTCTACGACTCTGCCCTTATTTTCCTCTTTGTGATGGAGGATTGTTTATTAGTATTTGATCAAGCTCTTTTCATATTAGTATATTGTATATTGCTGTTCTTTCTTTGCTAGGAGGGGAACAAGATGTACCTTGTATCTTTGGATAAAATTGTCAAAAGGGTTAGAAGCTTCCCAAAAAGTCACTTTCTCCATTTTGGATGCATTTCCCTAATCTGAAAGTTTAGTTGCTCATAATCTTTTCCAGTAATTCTCTTTATCTCTTTCTTCACCACATGATTCCGTCTTTTTTTTATTTTTTATTTTTATCTCTTTTTCACATGGACTCCTTAATTTGTGTGCCTTTCCCCCACGTAGAAATTAATATAAGCAGGGGAAGTATAATTTTGTAATAGTTGCGAAGAGGGTGGAGAGCATGCATAGGAACTTCTCATGGGTGTCTTTTGCCAACAAGAAAGTAACACATATTGTTGGTTAAAATGAAAAAAAAATCTGTACTAAGAGAATTGGGGGTTTAAAAATTGAAAATTTGCACCTTGCCTTATATTATCGCAATTTTGAAGCACATGTTAACCTTAAGACTAATACTGTAAAGGATTTTTTAGTTTTTATCCAAGGGAAAATTGAAAATTTGCACCTTGCCTTATATTATCGCAATTTTGAAGCACATGTTAACCTTAAGACTAATACTGTAAAGGATTTTTTAGTTTTTATCCAAGGGAGGTTTTTGCACCATTCGCTCAGCTACAAGCTATTTTAGAATCGACATGTAAGTTGGAAGTCCTTTAGGCTTATTTGGGATTCTTTCCTTTTTAAATGTAGGCTTATGATGTTGTATGTGTTTAAATTACAGTTTCTGACTGGAAGCAGATTTAGGTGGGTGTTTAGGTATATTATAGTCTTATAGATAGCAGCTGCTGTAGTGTCTGCTGTGAATGTGATGAAAAATTTAGGCACATTACTGACCTATTCTGTCTGTATAACTGGTCACAATCATTTTGTCCGTAAAATCAAAAGATGGCTTACACAGTCAAGCTTAAATTCTTAGTAGTTGACTTGAGAACTTGAGAAGCACCTCTAGTGTCAGATCTTGGTAATATATAGATGTGGAATTAGGTTTAGAAGAACTGCACACTTGTACAGTTTGCTGCAGTCATCTCTGCTACAGTTTATCATATCTGATTTAACAGGAATTGGAAAATTTTCCATATCAGAGCAGTCCTCATATTTTCTTGCAGATATATAAATTTAAACTCCAGTCCTGAATAAGATTGCTCTGTTGCTGTATGAGGAGGAGAATCATTGGAATGATGTATAATTTAGGGCCTTCAGTTTTTATTGTTCATGTTCAAATTGTTCTTTCAGGGTATTTCATGATTGATGCAGGTCTCCTTCTGCTGTCAATGATAACATACTTTTTTTGAAGAAAATCAATGATAACATACGTAGTTTTGTTGCAATTTTATACCCAATTATCAACTAGTACTGTTACTAATGCAAGTATTTTTTTGCTTCTATTTCAGACTCAAATTTTGTTCAATTGATGTTGAAGTTGATGTAATCGATCAGTAAGATGGCATCTGTATTGTTTAGAGGGTTGCAAATTCGTCCTCTTTGCATTTATCCATTTTCTCTGTTGACTAAAAAAGCGGGTGTTTTTTACTGTACATCTAATAACTTACATACCCAAAGTGTAACAACACAAGATAAACCTAAGTCATCGTCTAAAGTTGTAGCTCGAAACCACGACAAAACACTTGACAAATTTTTGAAAGACTATGAAGCAATCATTGGTATAGAAACCCATGTGCAGCTCTCCACTGTTACCAAGGCCTTTTGCGGATGTGAATACAATTATGGTTCAGAACCAAACACCAATATTTGCCCTGTTTGCATGGGCTTGCCTGGTGCCTTACCGGTTTTGAATTCCAAAGTGATTGAGTGTGCAGTGAAACTTGGCCTTGCACTCAATTGTCAGCTGTCCTTAAATTCAAAGTTTGACAGGAAGCAATATTTTTATCCTGATTTGCCAAAGGGGTACCAGATCTCTCAGTTCGATATTCCCATAGCGACTAGTGGGTATATTGACTTGGATCTCCCACTTGAGTATGGTGGTGGACATAGGAAATTTGGAATAACTCGAGTCCATATGGAAGAGGATGCAGGGAAACTACTCCATACAGATGGTGGAAGTCATTCTCAGGTACTCGCTTCATCATTTTTTGGCAATCGCATATTTGTTAGCTTATTACAAGTAAAGATCTCTTATTTAGACAATTCCATGTTTGAAAGTAGTATGAGAAGTCCCTTGGTATAGGTAATAACTTAAGGTATTTCTGCTCTTAAACTTTTCAATCAATTATGTATTAGTTTCAAGCATTCAACGCTTGGAATGAGGACTTGATAGATCCAGCGGTTTTCTGATTATGATTTAAGTATGTATAATTGAATTTCATCTTCTCCCTCTATGGGGGGGAGGGGGTTGCAGAATTCATTGCAATTAAGTTGGAACACATATATGCTCACTCTTCACTGGTTTTTCATTGTCTCTATAGCTGCTCAGCCTTAAATTCACTTTTTACCAATAGATTAAAGGTCCTGTTCCATCCTAGAATGAGTTAAGAGAATATATTATAATATTTAGGCATTCTGTTTTTGAAGACTCCTGTTTCTGGCTCTTTCCAAAGAAATTTTCATTGTCTCATTGTGTTAGAATCCACCTCTCTCTCTATGTATCCCCTTCCCTTTTTATTGTATTTTCCTTCATGTATTGTCTTTTAAGTCTTTCTTTTCTCTTTTTTAGGCTCTAGGGAGAATTATTGTGTTACTGTCATTCCAACGTTCACTTGTAATTCTTCAGTAATACTATATAAAGCTCTATAGGGAGCGAATGGTTATTGAATCTAAGCTCCCTACCCCTTTGCCTTGCTTTAAGACTTGTGTTGTTGTTTAAGCCTTTATAGATATTGTGCTTGCCTTGTCTTGAAGAATCCCCCACCAAACTAAGAAACATTCAAGAGACGCCTATTCTCGTCGGATCCGCTTGTGCCCGCTTCGAAGCATCGGCCGTCACAAGCCCCGACCCCGCACCCGTGGTTAACGAGTGCTCCCTTGAGATACCCTTGGTCCGTGTTGCTGTGTGCTCACGAACCTCTTTCATTCGAGGCTTACGTCCTTGTCCTCAATAGACGAGGGCGCGCCGCACGACCCGGTGTCAAAACATCCGGACCGTGACAGTTGGTATCAGAGCAGGGTTTGCCGCAGATATGGCAGGAGAAGGAGAGATGCAAGAATACACAATTGAGGAACGACTTGCTTGGCTTGAAGGCAAGTCCGAACATTGGGCGATGCTCGAAGAAAGGTTGCCCAGACTCGAGGATATCGTGATAAAACAAGCCGATCAAATAGAAAAGCTGGAGTCAATAGTTGATGGGTTGACGGAACAGCTGAATTTTGTTCAAGGAGTTGCGGATGAAACACAGGATAAATGTGCCGCCTTGGCGCGTGCCCAAAGAGGACTCGGGGGAGGTGGGAGTAAGATAAAACCCCCCAAACCTCGAACTTTTAATGGCACAAGAGACTCAAAAGAAGTTGATAACTTCATCTTCGATATGGAGCAATACTTCCGGATATGCCAGTTGGAGGATGATCTTAAGGTCGACACGGCCACCATGTATTTAATCGACGACGCGAAGCTCTGGTGGCGAACTAAGTACGCCGACATTCAAGCAAAGAGAACGTCGATAGATACTTGGGAGGATTTAAAGAAGGAACTGATGGCACAATTCTACCCAGAGAACACCGAGTTCGTGGCTCGTACAAAGTTGGCCACCTTACAACACAAAACCTCTATTCGGGAGTATGTCAAGGAATATTCTGCGTGCATGCTGGAGATCCATGATATGACTGAGAAGGATCGCCTGTTCAATTTTGTACGAGGCTTGAAGGATTGGGCCCAAAGAGAGATTTGGCGCCAGAAGATAGATACCTTGTCGGGGGCCATAGCCGCAGCCGAAAGGTTGATGGACTACTCGTCAGACAAGGGATTGAATCAGAAGAAAGGTGTTGGTGGGTCAGCATCTAGTACCCCAAAAGGCACCACTGGGAACTCCCATGTTAGCTCCAACAACATGGGGAGTAGGTACAAAAGCGGGGGAGACGAGCCCCGAAGGAACGGATCGTCTGCGTCGACGAACAAAAGTGCAGCTTCAAGCTCCACCACCTGGAATAGACCCCTTTCATGTATCCTTTGCCGCGGGCCTCACAAGTGGTTCGAGTGTCGTCACAAAGGAGAAATTGACAACCTTCAGAAGAAACTCTCCTCGATATCACTTGAACCTGAGAAAACAGAAACCAGGGAGGAGGTGGAGAATGACGAAGAGGAAACCTCAAGACTGAGTTCAATACGATTCATGTACTCCATGGGAACAGATGCGTCAGAATTGATGTACGTTGAAGTATTGGTTAATGGGAAGATGGTCAAAGCTATGGTTGACACCGGAGCCACCCACAACTTTGTCACCAAGGAGATTGCTAGCCATTTGGGGCTGAAAGTGATACAAGGCGGAGGCCGCATTAAGTCTGTCAACGCAGAAGCTCAACCTATCCACGGTATCACCAGGAATGTTAAAGCCAAGATTGGAGATTGGAGTGGCACCCTCAATTTCACAGTGGCACCGATGGATGATTTCAAGATGGTATTGGGAATGGATTTCCTCCGTGTCAGCAAAGCTGTCCCAATGCCCCACTTGGGTTCCCTTCTTGTTGCCGACAACCATCCTTGCCTCTTACGAACATGCTCACCAGGAGAAGCGGGGAGAAGTAAGAAGGGATCCCACTTGTCCGCAATGCAACTGAAAAAGGGAATGAAGAGAAACGAACCAACATTCCTTGCTACCCTCTCGCTGAAAGAGGATGAGATACAAACTGACCTCCCACCTGCTATGAAGGGATTGCTAGAAGAATTTGCGGACCTTCTTCCGAAGGAGCTGCCAAAAACACTCCCTCCGCGAAGAGCCATCGACCACACCATTGAGTTGGTGCCTGGAGCTAGACCTCCCGCGCGGAGTCCGTATCGAATGGCACCTCCCGAGTTGGCTGAATTACGGAGACAACTTGATGAGTTACTTCAATCTGGGTTCATCCGACCTTCAAAGGCACCGTACGGGGCACCAGTTCTCTTCCAAAAGAAACAAGATGGTAGTTTGAGATTGTGCATCGATTATCGGGCCTTAAACAAGCTGACCGTGAGGAATCATTATCCTATACCCTTAGTAGCTGACTTGTTCGACCAATTGGGTGATGCTGTGTACTTCACTAAACTTGACCTCCGGTCAGGCTATCACCAAGTCAGAATTGCCCAAGGAGACGAACCGAAGACGGCCTGCGTCACCAGATATGGGGCTTTCGAATGGTTAGTTATGCCGTTTGGGTTAACAAATGCTCCAGCAACATTCTGCACGCTGATGAACCAAGTCTTCCACGAATACCTTGACAAGTTTGTTGTGGTATACTTGGACGACATCGTGATCTTCAGCCGCACCTTTGAGGACCACCTGGAGCATCTGAGGAAAGTGTTTTTGAAATTGAGAGAGCATCATTTGTTTGTGAAGCGGGAGAAATGTGCTTTCGCTCAGAAAGAAGTAGGCTTCCTCGGTCATTTTGTAGGAGGGGGTCGCATCAGAATGGATTCAAAGAAGATTAAAGCCATCAACGACTGGCAAGCCCCGAAGAATGTTTCAGAGTTAAGATCATTCTTGGGGCTAGCTAACTACTACCGCCGTTTCATTCAGGGATATTCAGCAATTGCAAGCCCCCTCACGGACTTGTCGAAGAAGGATCGAAAGTGGAATTGGGCAGAGGAGCAACATGAAGCGTTTCTTAAGCTTAAGGAAGCGGTGACGAAAGAGCCTGTCCTAACCCTTCCAAACACCAACAAACCATTTGAAGTGGAGACTGATGCTTCGGACTTTGCACTAGGTGGAGTCCTCCTTCAAGATGGCCACCCAGTTGCTTATGAAAGCCGGAAGCTGAGTGGAGCCGAGAAAAGATATGCTGCTCAAGAAAAGGAACTTCTGGCCATCGTCCACTGTCTGAGAGGGTGGAGACACTATCTGCTGGGGTCCAAGTTCCTCGTCCGTACTGACAATACCGCAGCGAGCCACTTTCTCACTCAACCAAAGCTGACAGGGAAGCAGGCGAGATGGCAGGAAGTGCTTGCTGATTTTGATGTGGAGTTCACCTATAGGACAGGAGCCAGTAATCGGGTAGCGGATGCCTTGAGTCGACGAGCTGACTTAGCGACAATGCAGATGTTGTCCCCGTTAGCGGCCAGTAATGTTTCCACCTCGGTCAAAGATCAAGTCAAGCAAAACCTAGACGGAGACCCTATGACGAGCACCCTCAAGGGATTGATTGAGAAAGGGGAGACAAGACGCTTTTGGATGGATGATGGACTCATCTACACCAAAGGCAACAAACTATTCATTCCAAAGGCGGGAGGCCTGAGGAGGATGCTTTTGAAAGAATGTCATGATACCCTATGGGCTGGACATCCTGGTTGGCAGAGGACTTTGAGCTTGCTGTCCATGGGCTATTACTGGCCAGCGATGAAGGAGGACGTTATCAACTACACCAGAACTTGCTTAGTTTGTCAACAAGACAAAGTCGATCGTCAGAAGCCTGGAGGCCTGTTAGATCCTCTTCCCGTTCCGGCGCGTCCGTGGGAGAGCGTGTCTATGGACTTCATCAGTGGTCTACCTAAGGTGGATCAATATTCAGTTGTGATGGTGGTGATCGACAGGTTTTCAAAGTATGCTACGTTCGTTCCTATACAGAAGGCGTGCGGTGCGGAGGAGACAGCAGAGCTATTTTTCAAACACATTGTGAAGTATTGGGGGCTGCCGCAAAGCATCGTCAGCGACAGAGATACCAGGTTCACGAGCATATTTTGGAAAGAGTTGTTCAAGCTAATGGGGTCGAACTTAAACATGTCTTCAAGTCACCACCCTCAATCCGACGGACAAACAGAAAGATTCAACGGGCTCTTAGAGGAATACTTGAGACACTTCGTCAGCGCCAATCAGAAAGACTGGGTGAAACTCCTTGACGTCGCCCAACTCTGTTTCAACGCACAGAAGAGTTCCGCTTCAAATAGAAGTCCGTTTGAATTGGTGATGGGACAACAACCCCTTTTACCTCACACCATTACAGCGTCTGAAGAAGGGAGAAGCCGTGAAGCCCGGGAATTCAAGGAAGAGTGGCAACAAAATATGGAAGTTGCTCGCGCTTACCTGGAGCGGGCAGCAAGAAGAATGAAGAAATGGGCTGATCAGAATAGGAGGCCACAAGAATTCGATGTTGGGGACATGGTAATGGTGAAGATTCTACCGGAGCAATTGAAGTTCCTCAGAGGGAGAGATCGTAGGCTAATCAGGAGATATGAAGGCCCCATCCGCATTGTTAAACGGATTGGGAAGAATGCTTACAAGGTTGAGCCACCAACATGGATGAAGATACACCCAGTGTTCCACGTCAGTCGTCTCAAGCCCTATCATCCAGATCAAGAAGACAGCAACCGCAACACCAGCAACCGTGCCAACATCAGAACAAGAGTGAGGTCTACACCAGCAACAGAAGACTAATCTGTAATGTTTTGTAAGTCGACGAGGTCGTCGACAGCTTAAGTGGGGGAGGATGTTAGAATCCACCTCTCTCTCTATGTATCCCCTTCCCTTTTTATTGTATTTTCCTTCATGTATTGTCTTTTAAGTCTTTCTTTTCTCTTTTTTAGGCTCTAGGGAGAATTATTGTGTTACTGTCATTCCAACGTTCACTTGTAATTCTTCAGTAATACTATATAAAGCTCTATAGGGAGCGAATGGTTATTGAATCTAAGCTCCCTACCCCTTTGCCTTGCTTTAAGACTTGTGTTGTTGTTTAAGCCTTTATAGATATTGTGCTTGCCTTGTCTTGAAGAATCCCCCACCAAACTAAGAAACATTCAAGAGACGCCTATTCTCGTCGGATCCGCTTGTGCCCGCTTCGAAGCATCGGCCGTCACAAGCCCCGACCCCGCACCCGTGGTTAACGAGTGCTCCCTTGAGATACCCTTGGTCCGTGTTGCTGTGTGCTCACGAACCTCTTTCATTCGAGGCTTACGTCCTTGTCCTCAATAGACGAGGGCGCGCCGCACGACCCGGTGTCAAAACATCCGGACCGTGACACATTGGAACTGTTGATGTCATTGTAGACTATTCCAAAATTTTACCAGCATCATGGAATGTGAAAATTATTGATGAGCAATTTGGGGGTCATGTACATATAGTTTTTACAAGGTTTTTGGTACTAAACCATTTGATATCAAGCCATGTTCAGATTGAAACTGAATTCAGTCGTGAGTTATGAAGCTCTTTTTTATCTATAGGTTGCTGGGATTTAATGCTATTTGCCATCTGCAGGTTGATTTAAATAGGGCTGGAGTACCTTTACTCGAGATTGTCTCTGAACCTGATATGAGAAGTGGTATAGAAGCTGCAGAATATGGTGCAGAATTGCAGAGATTAGTTAGGTACTTGGGTGTGAGCAATGGTAACATGCAAGAAGGTTCACTGCGCTGTGATGTTAATATATCAGTCCGTCCAAGAGGGCAAGTTGAGTTTGGTACAAAGGTAAGTAGATTGGACTCTTTTCCTCACTCTACGTGAGATTCTTAGGTGCCTGATATTCTCTGTGTACGTGATATTGAATTTAAGCATTGGAAGCACAATATTGCAATTAGTAGGTGATATTCATATTTCATATCATCAAGCTGCTTGGCCCAAGGTTTCAGAATTTGTTCATTAACATACAAAATGCCCAATCAAATCTGTTGACCAAATTTGCGAATCACAATAGTTCTTGGAAGGGATAGAGAGCAATTAATGGTTTCACAAGAAAAAGAGAGAATATTCTTTTTTTTTTTTGTAGTTTTGAAACATCTTTACTTGTAGGTCTGGATAATAAAACATGGTTTTCCTAATCAATTTTATTATTTTATTGCTGTTAGTAGCTTATAATTAGACCAATTGATTTACATTCCACTAGGATATGTGATCCTCAATTCACATATTTGTTCTCCTTACATGGAAGATAGATTGTCCTGTATTATGAATACTGTGATAACTTTGTGCATTATAACTGTCAACTGAAATGGAGAGTAAGATATTCATCATTTTTTTTTTTTTTTTTTTTTTTTTGGGGGGGGGGGGGGGGGGGTGGCGTGGTTTGGAATTGATGGAATAATCACATAATGATATGTACTTTGGGAATTTGATGGCCTGTTGATTGACTTGGTTCTGACACCTGAATCCTGATTAAACAAATTGGACATTGTCTGATCAAATGTTTGATAGGTACATTTTCAAATATGTTTTTTTGGGTGTTAAGAGTATGAAATTAGACAAGCTATGTAGATTGTTGAACTGCCATTTCCTTGGCATTCATCATAGCTGAGATGAAGACATTTAAAATGTACAGCATATGGCCTGACAATACATGATACTGGCGTAAAACTCCTAATTTGACACTTTAAGTGGTGGTTAAACTTCTGATATGTAGATATTCATATGTTAGATTGGCATTGGTGCTAATCTACAAATACTATCTAAATTTTTGTGTGTGTTTCCTTTCTTTCCTATTATTATTTTTGTACTGCATATCCAGTACTAGACAGTTCAAAAAAGGACCATTTAACATGATTACAAATAGCTTGAGGACAGAGATCTTGATGTTCTGAGCATAGTTGGGAATTTTTTAACATGATTTTGCCTGGAAAATTATGAAACGTGGTGGAAATCTGGATACCTCGGAAATGTTAAGGGACTACACTTGTGCTATAAGAATGGATTTTCTTCTTTGCTGCCAGAAACTTTGCTGTTTGCCTTTAAATTTGTATCCTAGCTGTCTTTTTTAGAAGTTTATTTCTTTGGTCAAAATATGCTACTTTGTATAAACTGTATTCTGATTATGTTATTCCATTCCATTGCTAACAAGATTACACTCTTCATGACATAGCTTGGGGCTTTAGTGATGAGCATATTTTTTTAATCATAGACTGAATTATTTTCCAATTTTTACTGGCAGGTTGAAATAAAAAATTTGAACTCATTTTCAGCTATAAGTAGGGCAATTGATTATGAGATCACAAGACAAGTGCAACTTCATAACCAAGGACTAGGTGACCAAATTGTACAAGAGACTCGTCTTTGGGAGGATGGTGCTCAGGTTATTGCCAGATGTTGCTCCCCTTTTAGTTATTGAATAGAAGTAAGAATGTTATTGACCTGTGCTCTTTTTCTAATCAATTCCTACATCATGTCTCCCTGCTAGAAAACAGTAACTATGAGAAAGAAGGAAGGGCTAGCTGACTATCGGTATTTCCCAGAGCCAGACCTTCCAGAAGTAACTTTGACAAAGGAATATATCGAGAATATTCGTGGTTCTTTGCCAGAAATTCCAGAGTTGAAGAGACGGCGGTATGAACAAATGGGATTAAGCATGCAGGATGTGCTTTTTCTCGCCAATGATGTAAATGTAAGTATGATGATCCAATAATTTTCACTATTGAGCTGTTTGTCATTACTTTTGTGAGTCATAATCAATGGTTTACACCAAATCTAGCTACATCCACTGGTTCTTGATTACTCAAATTGCTTATGTATCAAGATTATCAACATAGATAAGCGCACAACAACCACTGAAGCATGTAATTTTTGGATCAATTTTCAATTTTCCTTTCTAGAAGTGGGGTTACAATCGAAGTTTAATAATAAAAAAGAAGTGCAATGGCTATAACTCAAATTCCTGAAAGATGTAGGCTACACATCCATTTCTGTAAAACATTGAAGGTATAATAGGAGTGGGCAAACTCTCTAATAAGAAAATCACAGAATATATCTTCATTAAAATCTCACAATCTTCAAGACTGTTTTGATTTGCTGGAGTATATATCTTCACTGGAATCACAAGGACATGACATGTACAGTTTTGCAATGTTTATTAATCTACATTCCTTATTCATCTGGTGTACTAAAAGGCTCCATTTTTTTTTCCTTCTTATCACGCTTTTCTCTGTAATTTAGCCAAAAGTTTGAAGCATGTAAATGTTGTGTACAGTATGTCTAAAGCATTAACTTTCCTTTGATTAATTTTCTGCTACCTAAAATGTATATATTTTTCAGTATCTTGCCCATTGCTCTAACGGCCGTAATTCTTATATCTGAATGGGCTCTCAGATTGCAGAATTTTTTGATGCAACCCTATCTAAAGGCGCCGACATGAAGCTAGCTGCTAACTGGATTATGGGTGATGTTGCAGCATACATGAAGAATGAAAAGGTGTCCATAAATGAAATTAAGCTTACTCCTGATGAGTTGGCTGAATTGATTGATTCTATCAAAACTGGGACTATCAGTGGCAAAATTGGCAAAGAGGTGCGTTTTGTTATGTTGTTAGTGTACCTGTTGGGGTTTGACAGGCTTTTTTCATCTCTGTGAAAGACTTTATATAGCATTTCTTGCAGAGTTGCAGCTTTCTCAACAAAATGCTATCAATTCTGCTAACTTGGTTGTTATTGTCATACTTTTCTCAGTGATTATGCCAAGAAAAAATCCCCACTTTCTTATCTTCTTCTGTATTAACTTGTCACTTGTCCTCTAATATCCAAAAAAAAATGTAAATTTCAATGATATTGTCGTAGAAGCATGGAAGTGAACCCACCTTAATAGAACAATGACCTACTAAAATGCAATGAACTGATGTATGGGGGAACAAAGGTTTAGGCTTTACCTTTACAAGCTAGCTATGGGTAGCTTGGCGACTTAGTTAAGGATTTATAAACAGAGAAGATTTGAGAGTGGAATCATGTTGAATGTTGATGAGTGTTTTGCTAATCTCTTAGGAATTTGATTAGAGAGAGGGAAATCATGTTGAATTCTAATCGAATCTTACCAGGAGTTGTATTAGTTGCCTTTGTTAAGGCTTTACTCTTACTTTAAGCATATTGATTCTCAAAGTTCTTAATTTTGTCTATTAAGGTATGATGTTGGAAAGTAATACTTCGTGTATATATTTCCTGTTATTGTGCCCTTTCTGTGGCAAGGAGAGATTAACTGTTCCTTTTTGATAAGGAAAAGACTGAATATTAGCCTCATTTAGTGTTGCTTTTTTGGTTATATTTGATGTTACTCTCATTTTCTTTGTATGCCGTTACACTTTGGCCAATTATTGTACTGTAGATATTATTTGAGCTTATAGCCAAGGGAGGAACTGTCAAGGGTCTCATCAAGGAAAAGAATTTGGTCCAGGTAAACAGTTTTGCTTATTTGTATAATTTTATTTTGAAATATATTTTTTCTCTTGACCCTTGGGAGGGTGGGGAAAAGATATTGGAGATTATAAATTGCATTGTCAGATTGTTCATTTCTGTGATATGAAACATTAATCTGGTTTCTTGGTATAATTTATGTTTCCAAGAATTTTTATTCAAATCTTACCCTATTGGCATGAGAAATTGAGAACTTTGCTTGCCATTTTGATTGCATACTCAAGTGCAATATCTGATCTTATTACTCTTTGCATATATTGTGCCACTAGAAATTGGAATTCTGAAATTGTAGGTTATGAATATGACCATATATATGGTTGATGTGGTTAGTCAAGCTGCTGGAAAGTTGATCTTTTGAGATTTTGGCTTGATTTGCCTTTACATGTTATGTCCTTGAGTTGATCAATTTGTATGAAAAGTTTCACAAGTTGTCAAGTTCTAGGATAAGACTGATATATTGTATTAAGATGAATCAAAAGTATCATAGCCAACTAGCCAAGTGAATATTATCCTGTGACTTGAGTAAAAGCCACCCCATCTATTATACTCTGATAGTAATTAGGTCCCTAAGTAAATAGCATCTTTATATGTCAACCAGTGTATACACCAATTGTATCATATTGCTTTTATGATCTGCCCAACACTCTCAGAAAAGGGGGAAAACATCCAAGAGACGAGTCTCTGGTACTGCTGTTAGATTCACTAATTCAGTGCTCTGTTATATTAAGAGTTAGGTCCAAGAATACTGACTAGAATGCTAGTCTCTACAATTCTGTATGTCATAAACTTAACAAAATAATTTGCTATGATTGCCACCATGTTTACTTCTTGCCTTGATGAACTTGCAGATTACAAATCCAGCTGAGATAGAGCAAATAATTGATAAAGTGCTTGCAGAAAATCCAAAGCAAGTTGAACAATATCGTGGAGGCAAAACAAAGCTGCAAGGTTTCTTTGCTGGCCAGGTATATCATCTTGTGAATTTGATGAAATCTTTATCTTGTTTTTTTCCTTGGATGTATTTTTAATCATTGGATGGTACTACGTACATTATAAACTTGGGTTTTGTAAAAACTAGAAGTTCTGGATGTGTAGGTGATGAAAGAATCGAAAGGCAAGGCAAACCCAGGTGTTTTGAACAAGATACTCCTGGAGAAACTTAATGCCAAGAGCTGATGTTTGTATACACAGGTATAAGTCAGGCCATTTTATTACTTTTTGTTTCCAAAATTACACAATACTCTCCACTTTTTGCTCCTTGTAATTGCTTTTGAATCGCAGTTCCCATTTGAGATTTACTATGATTTTAACTCTGTTAGTGCTAGGCGTATTCTCTCACTAAAACCAATTCTGAAGATGAATACACACAGTAATGACAATCAATGGGTGACAGCCTTGGTTAATTATGGCTCAGCAAAGAACTATCGTGGGTTCAAGGCATTACCGCAGCCTCTTCTAGTGCAAAACTCTCAAAGTATCTTTTACCTTGAAAGTTTATTGTTACCTTTTTAGATTTTGGCTCTTGTAAAATTCAACAATAAGTCCATTTAATAGTGTTATATTAAAACAAATATATATTGAAGAAATTTCACTTTTGCTCCGGCAAACTTGAGGTATCGTAGTTTCTAACTACACTAGATTCAGTTGATGACACGCTAGATCTTCATTTGAGTGTTTTAGTCACTGTTATATTAGGAGAATTATGGATTGTTATCAGGTTTTATAAGCTCAAAATCGGTTATGATAAATGGTGTAATTATATGATACTCCATAATAGCTTGATAAAATGCTACATTTGACAGTCCTTCACAAACTTAGATACTACGCAACTTTTTACACCAGAAGTTTTGAGCTCATTTCATAGTTGCTTTAAAAATTACTTTTGTTATTAACTGGCTTGCAAAATGTTAAGAAAAAGAAGGATAAATTTAGCTTCTTAACTGGAATAAACTTTTTCATTCTAAGATGTCCATGATACAATCATGCTTGCTTATTTGATGCTAGTCTTAAATTGATATAAAGTAAATCAAGCAATGCAATAAAATAGAACGATCACATTCCCTACTATATCTCACCCAATTATCATAAATTATTGAAAATTTTGTCAAAAATCACCTTTTAAAAATTAATTGTAAAAAACCACCATTTTTAAAATTCTTGTGGTAAAAAACCACCTTTCTGAAGAAAAAAAAATAAAATCACAACAAGGATTTAAAAGGTTATTTTTATTTTTATTTTTTTATTTTATTTTTATTTTATTTTTATTTATTTTTATTTTTATTATTATTAACAAAGATTTAAAACGTGATTATTGACAAAATTTTCTAAATTATACTTCCTCCATTTTCTAATAGTTGTAACACACACTTTTTCACGATATTTAAGAAATATGGGGTTCAAATGATATAATACACTTTAAAATAAGGTGAGTGGTTGTAAGGAGTGTAATTTAGTGGGCCATGTACTTTAAATAAGGAAAATAGTACATTTTTTCCCTAAAAAAACTTTTCATTTATAGTATGTTGCAAGTATTATGACATTTCCATTTTAGAGAACTGTTGCAAGTATTAAAAAACGGAGGAAGTATATGTTTTCATAGTAATTGATCATACTAAACAATATCATACTAAACAATAATACACACTTTTTCACGATACACTTGTTTTTATTTAATCATTATTTTATTTTATTTTAATCACTATTACTCCGTATTATATTCATCTTATCTTTTTACTTGTACTATAATTATCTGATTACAGATTTTTCTTACAACCATTAAAGAGTGTATGTTTTATAAACCCCATTCCTCCTGAAACAGATTTATTTACGCTATTGAAATTTGAAATAGGAGCCTATTAAAACCCTAGGTGATCAACTTCAATTACCACTAGCAAGGCAGGGAATTTATCACAGTAATTTCTTACAATAAATGAACCCCTCCATCCTCTCCCTAAGAAAAATAATTTCTTTTTACACAAAAAAAAATGCAAGAAATAAATACTCCCTCCTAGAGCTATCAATTCGGGTAAACGGGTCGGGTTTGGGTCAGGTAAGAGTGGGTCGGGTCAATTTGGGTTAATGCCGTAACCTATTCGGGTCGGGTTCGTGTTGGGTCATGCTTGAGTCGGGTCATATCGGGTCATACATCTTATCGGGTTTGGGTCGGGTTTAAGTCGGGTTAATAACAGGTCGGGTTACATTCGGGTCGGGTGAATAATAGGTCGAGTTTAATTCGGGTTTTCACGGGTTAGGGTAATTCTTGGGTTCGAGTCGGGTTCGGTTCAAGTCAATAATTTGCGGGTTACAATCAAGTCGGGTCATTTCCAAGTCAGGTCATTCTCAGGTTCAAGTCGAGTTCGATTCAAATTAATAATTTGTGGGTTATAATCAGGTCGGGTTATTTCCAAGTCGGGTCATTCTCTGGTTCAAGTCGGGTTCTGTTCAAGTCAATAATTTGCGAGTTACAATCAAGTCGGGTCATTTCCAAGTCGGGTCATGTTTGGGTTCAAGTCAGGTTTGGTTCAAGTCAATAATTTGCGAAGTCGGGTCATGTTCGGGTTCGGGCAATTACTTCAAGTCAATAATTTGCGGGTTAATCATTATCCATTACTTCATCTATTGTAAGAGAAATAATTTCAGATAAGTTTAAATTCGAGCTAATAAGTTCTAATAAGTTTAGATAAGATCTACATAATAAATGCATATTAATTCTAGGAAGATGGGTTTAGTTTAGAATTTTAAAAGATAATTAAGTTCAACCCTATTCTAATCTATTCACTTTGATTCCACTCATTATTTCAGTTAAGTTTATATTTGAGATGACATGTTCAAATAAGTTTAGATATAAATTCGGTTAAAATAGGTTTGGTTTAGATAAGTTTAAAATACAATAACTTTTTTTTTTTTTTTTCTAAACTTATTTTATTTAAATTATCTAAACTTGTTTATTTTTTATGAGTTCTTATCCGAGTTCACGTTTTTTTAGGAAGATAATTATCTCTTTTGACCATACAACAAATATATACTATATTTAACTCTTAAATTTGGGGATGATGCTTCTTTTTTTTGCTGGCCTGGACCGACTTGGTCTCCCTAGACAAAATGCTTTGATCAACAATAATAAGGTGGTCTAAGTTGAAATTAAGATGATTTGAAATCGGGTCAGGAACAATTTGAGTTGAACTTAGGTTGGGTCAATAAAAAGTTGTGTTGATTTCGGGTCGGGTTAGTAACAGGTTGGGTAAAATTCGGGTCCGATCAATAACAAGTCGGGTTGAATTTGGGTCGGGTCAATAACAAGTCGGGTTGATTTCGGGTCGGGTTTGTAACAAGTCAGGTTAAATTAGGGTCGGTTTAGGAACGGGTCGAGTTAGTAACAGGACGGGTTAAATTCGGGTTTTGACGGGTTAAAACGAGTTTGGGTCAATTTCGGTTCGGGTCGGGTTCGGTTCAAGTCAATAATTTACGGATTACATTCGGATCGGGTCAGTTCATGTTCGGGTTCGGGTCTCAAATACTCGGGTCTAGGGTTGGTTTCAGGTCGAGTTAGGCCAAGTTCGGGTCACCAGTTTTTCGGGTTTAGATGGATCGGTTAATAATCGGGTTCGGGTCGATATTTCGGATCGGATAGCTTTTGACAGCTCTACGGAGTACTACACCAATTTTTCTTTAAAAGCAGCCCAGCTGAGGCTTTCTTTTGCTCTGACTTTGACCAATAGAGTTGAAAGAGAAATTCATCAAAATCTTACCATTTTTGCAATCTATAGCTTACTTTCAGGTACTTTTTTTGGTCCAATTTTATTTAAATCTTACCAATTTTTTTGCAAAGATTATATGATTTATATCTTTATAGCTTACTTCAATTCCAAGCAACTTCTTTATCTGGGGTTGTTTAATTGCACCTTTTTCTTTGATGGGGTATCTTCTGTTTTCTTCATATTTACTCAATTTGGTAAAATTTACTGATGTTTTGATATTCATTGTGAACTGTTACTAAATTTTGTACACATTATTGTCAGCACTTTGGAATTCAGAATGGAACAAATAGAGTTGGGTAAAAGGAAGCGTCCCATGCATGAACAGAGCGAAGGTGACGTGGAACAAGAAATTGTAAGTTGTAAAAGTTTAATTAAAAATTTATCAAGAATTTTAAATTACATTAAAGGTACCAAAAATTAAATGTTGAATGAGAAATTGGAAGTTATAATTGTGAAATGTAATTTCGAATGGTATTTGTTTGAATATGTATAAAAAAAAATTGTGATAGTTCAAATTACGGCTATATGTAATTGCAGATTGGACCAAGTGGAAATAGAACTGTTCACAACACAATTGATTTACATCCTGGACTATTTACGATAATGCTATATGTTTTTGGTATTCGAATGCACTGTATTTTGGATAGTTGTGTTACAAAACAAGCCGACGTAGTTGATGAATTGTAGGATAACTCGCTAAGTGTGGGTGGTTATGTGAAAGCAAGAGGGCAAGTGATTAATCAATATTCTGTTGCAATGCGCAGAGTAAGTTTCATGCATTGAGTGTAAATATTTAGATAGAGTTTATTTTTTTTTTTGTTTGTGCATGTAAATGTACCCTAATGTATCCACTTTTTATGTCTTTAATCAATGGCAGCCCCCAAATATGAATTGTCGAGTTGAGTCATTTGGAAGAATATGCCAGAAATTTGATGAAAAGAGGATGAGATGGGTGTGTGAGATGGGATTTGGTGGACTACTACATTTGGCTTCCCATATGCACCTTCCCTGACAGTTAGCTTACTGGATAATGACGCGTATTGATCCAATTAATAGGCGCTTAATTGGTACAAATGATCGGTCGTTTCAGTTTTCTAAGAACCAAGTGCATTGGATTTTAGGAATTCCCATTGGGGGAAAAAAAAGTACCTACAAACAAGCAATTGTCCGGGGAAGTTCGTTCGAAGGTGCAAACAATATTATTAAAATATGGAAGGGCATGGGAGACGACACCAAACCAACAATGTGGTCGGTCATACACTTCAGTTGGCATTCCTGTTACAGTACAATTGATGGATAGATTGGAGGGACATTTTGAGGCGCATGAGGAAGAATTCAAAACGTTATTCCTAATCATTGCTCTTCAAATGATATTAAGCCCAACACAGTCAACTAGATTAGCATCTGACTTGTTACCGGCATTGAGTTGCTCTATGGATTGCACAAACTATGATTGGTGTGAACTAGTTTTGTCAAAATTCATAGAGAATGTGTCAAGTTTTGCACGACGTTTTTATGCAAATGGGTTTGCCGGTGGATGCGGTGGATGTGCAATATTTTCTGTAATGAGTATCTAATTTATGCATTTAGTGTCTTAGGTGGTGAATATGATATCTTCAAAATTGTTGTGAATACACTTTTTTTTATCTTTCCTATACATAACAACATTATTGCCCTTCGTTGCAGATATTCTCTTTGGACCGCCTTGATTGGAGTCCTAATGAATGGGATATATATCCTCCAGTTTAGGCATGGAGAATGGAGCGAATTGGGTATGCAGGGAAGTTAGACCGAACTATATCTGGTGACTAGGGAAAAATCGGGGTAAATATAGTAAATTACCATGTTTTTAATATCTCAGTTTGCCAATATTGTGTTATCCTGATACCTATTTTCATAATAATTTTGAAGTTGATAGATGTTGCATATGGCGAAAGACACCCTAAGGTAGCTAGGGACACATTTGGACCCCTGGAATCTCCAATGTATAATGTGAGTATTGTTATGACTAGAATTATTGATGAGCTTCATCACTATCAATATGTTTATACTAATTGAAATGCTATGTATGTGCTATGTAGGATGTTTCTGAGTTTCTTGTCGGTGGAACTAGAGGTAGGCGTAGACGTACGGACTTATTTGCTTTACGATGGGGTACGAAGCAAGTATATGAGGATACTACCACCCCCCTATCCAATGAAGAATCCACCAACGCTGTTGGTGTGTTGGAAAATTCAGCAACCAGTTGATTTATAATGAAACACTTTGGTTAACATGTAGAAGTATTTATGCACTTTTTATCATACAACTTAATATCGTACTTCCATTTCAATGTAACAATTAAGACCTGGTATTGTGAACTATGAAATCGTGGTGTGAGTTTTACAGAGCCTGTGTTTGAATGTCATGGCTTTATAGTGACCTTGCCATAGGTAATAGATCAAAGGGGAGCGAGATAGGGATCAATATATCTTGTTCAGCAAGAGTTGTGAGAGCACCATTTACGTAATGGTAAGTCTAATTTTTGGAACCGTGTTACATAGATATCAATCATGTCATCAAGACCCTTAAATATAAAAGAACTTGCTTTGTATGCATGTTTTTTTTTTTTTTTTTTTTTTTTTTTAACATGTCTTTGCTTCACTCTCTTTCTATTGACTAATCTTTATTTTACTTAATTTCTTACACAAAATTACACCTAATTTTCTATTTCTCAAATTCACTGGTACAATTGCCAAATCTTGTCTATAGATTTAATTGATAGAGTTTTTAAACTCAAGTTGCTCAAATTTTTGTGAAATTATATTTTGCTATATTTTTAAAGAGATAATTGGCCTTGAAAGAACTACTAGTATTGTAAATGAAATTGTGTAAAAATATGTAGCAGCGGGCAGTGCGTAAGTACCTAAGCTAAGAAATTTTGAACAACTTAATTACTTTTGGATGGTCTTTAAACCACCAACTACCTACAATAAATTCAGAGAGTTCATATCTAGCTTTACCATCAAGTAACCCACGCAGTACCTAACGCCGTAACTGGATATATGGAGCGACGTCAAAAAATCGGTTGTCCACAAAAATAGCAAGTATAGCTTTAAACGGAGAGAGTATTTAATTTATTCACTACCCCGTACAATATAACTCAATTTTCTTACAACTCTCGTTTGTAAATGAGTAGTTGAGTACATATAAAAAAAAAAAAAAAAAAAAAAAGAGGTCTACCTAGTTAATTCTCCAAATAAATTTTTTTTGTTTACCTAGGGATATGATAGTCTTTTCAAGTACTAGTGGAGGGGTATATGCGTTTTTTCATGTACTAGTTCAGGGGTACATGTGTAATTTCCTTATCAAACAGTAATTGAACATCTCACCAAAGTACTAAATAAATAACCACGTTTTTTTCAATCTATTTACAGATATGTCATCAAATTAACAAAAATTCGTTTATTTGATAGATAAACTTATATTTGCCGAAAAAATATTGAAAAAATAGAGGTAGTGTATGATCTATAAACCCCATTCGCCCATTTTCCCTGAACCATATTTAATTACACTATTGAATTAGGAGCCAATTATAACTTTAGGTCCGGATCAATTTCCTAGGGGCAAGGCAGGTAATAAAAATAAATAAATAAATAAAATGCAAGAAATAAATACCTCTCTGAAAAATAGTTGAAGCAAGTCAGAAACTAAATTGAAAGCTAGTAGCAGGCTAGCTGAGGCAATCTTTTGCTCTGACTTTGAGCAATAGAGGTGAAAGAGAAAGTCATCAAAATCTTTCCATTTTTGCAATCTATAGCTTGCTTTCAGGTACTTTTTTTGGTTCAATTTTTTTACATCTTACCATTTTTTTGCAAGATTGTATCTTTATTAGCTTACTTCTAAGCAACTTCTTTATTTGGGGTTTTTAATTTCAGCTTTTCTTTGATGGGGGTATCTTCTGTTTTCTTCATACTTGTATTTTTGTTTTTGATCTGACATTTTTCAGATTATTTACTTACTGTATGTATTATGTGTTGCAATGTTTGATAATCCTCCTTGATCCAATATTTTTTTTTGACGGGCCTTTTGCTGTCTGTTTCTAACTTTTCTTTTGAATTTGTTGTCATTTTTTTTTTACATCTTGTTTTGATTTTAATGGATGTCTTGTGCAATGGGCTTTGTACTCCCTCTAGGCCTCTATTTTAGTCCCTTGGTCTCAACTTGTTGTGGTCGTTTCTTATTTTGCACGGAAATTAAGAAAATAGATGAAGAGTGTAAACTTATATGTGAAGTACGTTGGGAATAGTCACAAAATGTACCACAATTTTGTTTTCTAGTGGAGTCATATAAGAATAAAAATGCACTTTGTTGGTTTGTGCAATTATTAAATATGGACACCAACTTTGAAGGGTATTTAAGAGATTTTAGTGTGAGGGAACGTAAAAAGTGGGGGTATAAAGTTAATTTTGCCCGAAATAAAAATTAATCTACTACTCTACGCATTCCAAATTGATGTTACATAACCATGAGACATGAGTTTGTTTCAAGAAAACAAATCACATCAAATTCTACCTCCAATATAAATAAAGTTTGATATGAATATTATTTGAGCAAAAGAAGTTAGATTCCTAATTGGGGCGGATCAGCTATAGACCTTAGGAAATGTGACATGTTTTCATTCTTAATCGGCCTAAATGACACATTTGGTGTGTATAGGGGAGTAAATTCTTAAACCTTCTAGTTTATTCTAGCCTAAGTAAAAATAATTGCCCTGCTTGATTAATATTGTTCTATGTTTAGCTCGCGATTAACTATATTATTGCTGAACAAATTTGAAGCCAGCTAGCTAGTTCATTACTTTCTGTTCATGTATAATCTTTATCTTTACATTGAAATTTTCAAACAATGGTTTTTTGATTGTTGATATAATGAGCCTTTAAGTTTGCTGTTACAGAAATGAGTGATGAATTAGAACCACTACAAAATAATGAGCAATTAGTAGCTGAACCAGAGTCTGATCATGGAGTTGAACTTGAACCTGACCATGAACCCAAAGTTGATCCTGTACCAGAACCTGAAGTTGAACCTGTGGCTACAGATTCCTGCGAGGATATTGATATCGAGCCACTTTCAGGAAAGCCTTACTTTCCTCTAGTCATTGTGAAATCACATATCGGCCTTGTTGCTTATAAATATCAAGTGGTATGCTTTCTTATTAACTTTTCATGGATCATCTGTTAAACTTGTAGGAACAGAAAGCTTTAATTTACACTCATATTATGTCATGAAACTTTGTGTCGAAATAACATGATACATATATTGTACACTACACCACACTACCACAGCACAACTCCTAGTACATAATACATATGACATATTATAGGTGCTTTAAAAGAATGACTAATGACTTTCAATTCATTGATGGTACCAGATATTACCTATAAAATTTTCTCAAACCCTTCCAAACAAAACAATCCCGGTCATCTTAACTCGTGGTGGAAACAGTTGGGAGACAGCTTATTTAGGTGACAAAACACCATCTAATAAAAGGTTCGACTCTAGGTGGAGAGCATTTGCTGAGGACAATAATCTAAAGATTGGAGATGTTTGTGTTTTCGAGCTCATGGAACAAAGTGATACTTTGCTCCAGTTCAAGGTTCAGGTCCTTCGAGGTGACTTTCCATCAATGTTACTAAACAAGGAAGATGGTACCATCAACAATCCCATAATTGTTGAATAAAATTAGTCATTCTTCTTTCTCTAGTATGATTAATTAGCTAGGTTGTTTAATTTATTAGTAAGTGGTCTTTTGCTAGCTTATTTACGAAATAGTTGTGCTATTTGACTTAGCTTGGTATGAGCGTATGACCTCTCCATTAATGTGGTTTTTGTATTAGCTGCTATAGTGCTATGTATTGTATACAAGTAGAATGGAGGTCCGCATAAACAAGCTGGTTATTGTTTGAATAAGGATCAATGGATGTCATCTGCTTTTATTAAGCCCGAAATAGTGAAAGCCACAAGGGGCAAAAAGGGCAAAATGATGTAGACGGTAATGATCTAGAATCTTGAGTCCAATTTTAACCAACTAAGCTATATCCATAATAAGCAAAGAATTCACTATGACTAAAATAAAGTCAGATGTCATATATTTTTCCCCTCTCTAAATCTCTATTTTAGAGAGGGAAAAAAATAAATTGAGAGAAATTAGGAAAAAAAAAATATGGTAAATCTTGTAAAAGAGAAAATAAATAAAGATTTTAAAGAAGGTTTTGAGTAGAACGGACTCACGTGAGTCCAGTTTATAATGTACACATTCATTCCCCACCCACTGCCACTGCCTTGTCCCCTGTCAGCGATCGACGACCCTCCCCCTCACATTCCTCCACAAACCCACTTCAATCCTCTCTCTCCTCCAATCTTCGCCCCAATTCTCAACCATGACCACTTTTTGCCGCCGTGGAAGAAGGACCCATCAAGAAATATAAACCCCTGAAAATCAATTCATTACAACTTCCACCTGCAGCTTTCATGGCCAACACAATATAAACACATAGATCATTGTTAACAAACAGCCCTAGAAACAACATAAGATTTTCATGGATTAACAGCTTAGATATTTCCAATCAGATACCATGACATGCTTAACACAAATGTATTTACATTAACATCTTTCAAATTTGTGATATTTTGGCTAATACCCGACCAATATTGTCTATTATCAAACAAAAAAAAGCTAATACCTGATCAATATAATCTATTATTAAACAAAATAAATCTAATACCTGACCATACTAACATATTATCAAACAAAAGAAATCTAATGTCTGACCAATATAATTTATTATAAAATAAAAGAAATCTAATATATACCTGACCAATATAACCTTTATCAAATAAAAGAAATCTAATATCTGACCATTATTATCTAATTTCTAACACTTGTAATCTAATATCTGACCATTATTATATAAAATCTGACAATTAAATTTTTATATTTTTTTTCCGGTTTGTATGATTGGACTCACGTGAGTCCGTTCTATACAATACTTTTCTTTTAATGTTAAATATTACCTTTTTTTTTTTGAAACAAAAAAATTGTAAATATTACTCACTATCAAATAAACAAGTATTTACTATGGTTTTTTTAAAAATAAAATTATTATGGTCCAAAAAAAATATTTAATAGGAAGCTATGAATTTTTTAATGTATGCCCATGGTATGCGTACAAAATAAAATAAAAAAACCCTTAATTTGAAGCCCAATAAAGACTAAAAAAGACTAAATAAGCTACAATAAGAAGGGAAATTGCAAAGTTATCTTAAATGTACTCTAACAACCAATTCTACTCCGTAATAAACACAAACTCCTACTACAACATAAATTAGAATATCATGAATATTTATATACATACATAAGTATATGACGAATATTGGGATCTCACATAATTCTAATCTTTAGACTTTTTTTCCTCTAGATTTATATTATCTAGTCTAGGAATGTAAAGAAATCCTTGAAATTTTACATAAAATTTTCAATTGCCTTTAACCCTTGAAATTTTAGATTTAGCTTTAGCCATGGCAAACGAGAGTGGTATAGAATTACTATTGGAAAATCTAACCGATGAGATGTTAATTGAAATCCTTATTCGACTACCATGGCAATCAACCCGTCGATTTATGTGCGTCTCTAAGCGTTGGATGTCATTGATATCGAATCCATACTTTGTGGACCGTTTTCGCCATCATAATAATAATGGTAAGGTTAATAATAACTTGCTTGTACTTGTTACAGGAACTAGGAAAGACATGTATGGTGAAAAATTCATCACTAAAATACAAAAAGTTTTTCCTAGTTCGAAATCTACTCTTAAAGACTTGATTCCAATTTCATTCGATTTCTTACGCAAGAAAGTCGGGGTATTTAATTTGTTAAATGTGTCGAAAGACTTGTATTTAATCCATGACACGAAACTTAATCTTTTGGTATGTAATCCCTCGACAAAGCAGTTATCATTGGAACTTCCTCGTCGATGGAAATTTGATGAAATAGCTTCTTTTATTGGCATCCTTTGTAGCGAGGATGATCCAGCGATATACAAAGTGGTTATTGGTCGATTTGATGATGTCGAAAACATTCAAATCAAATTCGATATCTTCTCATCTGATAGTGGCTGTTGGAGTACCTTTGTGGTTCCGGTCCCCTCAAACTATAATCGAGTAACTTTTACTCGTAAAAATCAACCTGCTGTGATATGTAACGGAAAGTTGCATTGGGCTTACAGCACGCTTAGTGTAGTTGTATACGATCCTTTCGACAAGCCTGACCAATGCGACTTCATCAAATTTCCAGAGGAATTTGATGATGAGGATGATTTTATACTCTTCTGTGACAACTTTCGCCTAAGCAATGTACAAGGGTGCATACGAATATACAATAAACGCGTTTATGATAGAGATTCAATTGCAATACTTACCTTTTGGGATTATAATAATCATGCTTGGAACGTAAAAAAGTTCAATCTTAGTAGTGTTGATCTTGGTAGTATGGCCGCCGTTTCCTCTTGTTATAGGAAATATAGTATGAAAGTTAAAGGTTTTGATCCTTTCAACGGAGATATTGTCTATGCACACGCTTTAACATCGGGCCAATTTCTTGCAATAGACATGAAAGCTTTAACAGCACATACTATCGTCGATTTAAGTTTAAGTAGTCCATTTCCTTTGATCATGAACTTATTTCCTTATTCCCAACTCCCATGGCCAACTCCGATTTAGGTTAGCCCGGCCTTCACTTTTAAGGAGTTTTTGATTAATTGTTTTAATGTATGCCTATATTATAGGTTCATTTGTTTCCATTTGATCTGAATTGTTTCCACTTGAATAAAGAATAATGTAGTATTCATTTTATTAATTTCTAGACATATTCATCCATTTGCTGTTTGATTAATTCCAAGCTTATACTAGAATATCCATATTATATTATGTTTCATTATTATTCTCTCTATCTCTATATGATATGATGTTCTTACTATGATTTATGAACAACATTTAGAGACAGAAAGAACAACTTTAATTACCACTCACTAGCTTAATTAATTACGATCTCCCCTTGTCTTATTTTCTTGTCTCATTCTATGATCCTCTTGTATCTTTCAATTCCCCAAATTCATTATTGCCAATTGCATCAAAAGATTGACTTGAACATTTTCCAATTCTAGATGTCATATTATAGACTTATAGGTTGTAATTGATCCACTACTTTTGCATTAATGTGTCAAGTATTAATGCATTTTCTTACGTTACATGATATAAATACTCCATTCCTTACTTCATGCATCTTGTACATTCCTCAGTGTGACCAATCATAACTCGAAACCTATGCAAAAAAGTACTTTGTAGCTCTACTAGAAGCTTAATTAGCTTGCACTTGGGGTTGCAACTTGCAATCTCTCTCACTCTCCTCTATAAAAGGGTTACTAGTAGGCAAAACAAACACGAGTACATAAAAATAGTGCATTTTATCTCAAACATATACTACATACAAGCTAATAAGCTATTAGCTGTCTTGAGCGGCGAGGCATATTAGGGGCCGGGTTCCAGAGATTGGCTCCTCGGCCAAGTGAGGTATCTAAGGCGGCCAAGGCAGCACATTCGTGAGACGTGACTCATTCCACCTTGATCTTGGAGAACCTAGCTATGTCGTATGTTTCCATCTATCTATATAAGTCAAGTTTACAACTTTACACCATATATAATTTAAATACGGAAATTTTAATTAACTAGTTAGTCTTATAGTTTATGTTTATCATAATATTGTACGGATTGTTATTGTGTTTTAGAGAAATGAAACCAAGAGTGTATACTTGTGAGGATATTGAAATCGAACCGAAGACAGGAGCACCATTCTTCCATATCAAGCTTACTAAGACGCAGGTTTCTCCTCAATATCAATTGGTATGTTTTTTCTTTCATCTCTTTCATTATAAGAATAGATGGATAAAAAATATGATACATTTTATTATGTCATTGATAAGTTTCTTTGATTACATCTATATTAGACAATACCGGCTGAAGGTGCTCGAATCCTTCCTAACATCGAAGTCCCAGTGATCCTCACTCGTGGCACTGAGAGTTGGGAGATGAACTACATCGGTAATAATATAGTACATAAAAGGTTGGATGGTAGATGGAAACAATTTGCTGTTGACAACAAACTTAAGGAAGGAGATGTTTGTACTTTCGAGCTCATGTCGAAAGATCCAATGAGGTTAAAGGTTCAAGTCCTTCGAGGTGACTTTCCAGCTGCTCTACTCAATAACGATGAAGAAGAAGAAAAACAAGTCAAAGAAGAAGAAGAAGACAAAGGAGAAACAAGCTATAATCCTATAGTTGTTGAGTAAGAAAACTATTATAGGTTCAACCAGTATTAATTTATAAGGTTTAATTTTAGATATAGTTTGTAGAATAATTTCAATGTTTTTAGGGAGCCCTGAAGTATGTATTTCGAATTGTTGAGTCCTAAAATAAGGCAATGTTCTTAATAGGCTAGTTGATTATTAATACTAGTAACATAATTATTAGCTAAAGTAATTATATTGTGCTGATATTAATAATATACTGATGATTATCTCGAATTAACGAATCATTGTTAGTATGCAATTATAATATACTGCCATTCTCCAAGTTTTAATAACAGAGCATGCAGTTTCTGGATGTGGCTAAATTAGATGATAAGAGCTCGAGTACTTAATCAGGAAGCATATGCAATTAGATCTCTATCACCTTCGAGACTGATCACAATTTTCTGGAAAAATCATCCTTCAAATGATCTTTGTAACACCAAAGTTATAATTATCTACGAACTTTTGTGAGTATATATAACTAACACTTGGGTAACAAATTTGGCAGCTACAGCCTGCAGACATCAGCAACTACCGGCTAACAGAATAAAAATTAGTAATGAAAATTAGCTTCACACCATGACACCAATCAAGTCACTGAGTCAATATCTGAAACAAAGGGTGGTAATGGAGGGTAAGAACAAGATACCAACCATGGTATGACAACTTGTACGACGATTCATTGAGTTCCAATGATAACAACAGATACAGCCGAAGTTCTACAACCATCTCAACTGAAAAGGTGCTGCAGACTCGCAGTCTCAATAGATACAAGTCATCTCTACATTAATCTAAGTTGCAACGATAGACATATTAACAGGTCTGATATCAGCTAAAAAAGCTTCTTAATTAATTAAGTAGAGGGACAACTAGATAAGCTAAGGAATTAAGCTGGACAAGGTTTCTACTCATTAGTGGAATGGAAGCAGCGTACTTCTGATATAATGCCGCAACATATGCAGTTCTTTCACCACACTAATCAACAAGTGCACAGTTAATCCTCCAAATGAGCAGCAGATCCCATATAGGAAGCCTGGCCAAGATACAAAGACAAAAACAAAGTAAATATTTAGTTCGAATTATATATATATATGTAATGACCAATGAAGAAAATAAGTCAACAAGATGTTGAAAGAGGGTAAGATTAGGCCTTTGCTTAATGCCAGTTACTGGATGCATAATTCATAATACATAAAGAGAAACGCTGTAAACAAAATTGTAAGTACTAAACACATAAGAAATAGTTCTTCCCCATATTTGCCACCATCCATATATATAATACATGACTTGCAAAACTTCATCACAAAAAGATTAATCAGATATGGTTCAACATTTGGTGAGACAACCAACAATCTACTCTTCCCCTCCCCCTGTTCCTAAATCAAGCCGGACAAAAAGGTTTTCAATACAAATTTAATTTAATGATTTACAGAAGATAAGCAGATTGCTCAAAGCCAATATATAATCATTCCCTTTGGGATCAGATGAGTCTAGAAAAGTCCATACCTTCTCATCAAGCAAGATCTTGATTTCAGCATGTTGCTCCTTCATTGCTTTGTTATGTGGCTCCAACTTCAAGGCATAATCAATATCCTCCATAGATCCTTCAAGATTACCAAGTTCTTTCCTAGCAATTGCTCTGCGTGCATACACTTTAAAATACTCGCTGTGCAATTTCAAGGACTCAGTACAGTCATCCTCGGCCTCCCGGAATCTGCAAACCTTGAGGTATGCCAATGCTCTGTTTGCATAAGCGAATGCAGTAGGTGACAGTGCAATGCTTCTGGAATAGCAATTTATAGCTTCATCAAATTTCTTGTTCTTGAAGAGTGCATTGCCCTCCTCTTTCGCATAGGCAGCATCTGCAAAAAGCCACCAAGGTTTTCAAATCATAAGGATATCAGTAAGATAACTAGGCAAGATAAGGAGGGAAGGTCGAGTAGAGGAAAGCAAATCTTATAATGACATAACATTTGTGAAATACCTAGGTCTGGCAAAACAAGAATTCATACAAACCACAATCGCTTCACATAGGGTTGTCATTAAGTGCACAATATGCTTCCCCGGGATTAAAAAAATAAAAAGTTCATGTAAACTAACAAGAGCATTCTGAATATGCCACTCCCAAAATCTATCCTCGGATAGGGAACTAAAGAAAACACAACACAGAAATAGATAATCAACAGAATATGTTCATGAGGCAAGAAAATAGCTACAAGATAACCAACAAAGAATCAGCACTAAGAGAAGCACAAAACAAAGGGGCAAAAGTTTCTTTGTGCCAATTCCTGATAGGGTTGCTCAATCACTGAAGCAAAGTAGCAATTGCACATAAAAGAGAGGAGTTCCCATTCAACTTTCTAAGACAAACTTAGATATTATCAATCATAAATTTCCTCTTAAGAAAAAGATTGGAGGTTTTGAGTCGCGATTAAAGAGAATAATGCAGAATTTTGATTTATGAAACTACAACTTCAAGGTAAACAAAAGGTCAAAGAAGGAACTTAGGTACTGCAGAAGATCCAGTAAGACAAGCTAAGTCTTGGTGGGATTAAGCGATTACTAATTGAAAAATATAAAAGTAAGTCGCAAGGAGGGAAGTGGAACAATATCAGAGATGGCTTAGCTTCACATTTGACAGGAGAAGATACAAAATGCGCAAGTAAGACAGAACAAATGATAATTCCTAGAAATTGCTCTGGAAGAAACACAAGGTGCACAAGTTCAACAAAACAAATAACCATTATTTTAAAAACACTTGAGCTGAGGTAATGATAAAGCAAGCCTAGAAGCATAGTGTTCAACCATATATTAATATATAACAATGATGTCATCACAACACCTAAATTCAAGCTCATATAGTGCATCGTGGTGCTATACCATCAGTTGCAACTTGCAATTCAAAAACATCCGGCCCAAGACTAGTCACTTTGTATAGAAAGCTCCCACACAATACCACTTGAATACTAATTACTAAGTACTTATTGTAATGGATTACTCAAAGCACAGCATCGAATATTCGAATGCAACATATAGTTGACAAGTTTAATGTAGACTCTAACTAACCTCAAAAATGGATAGACCATATGGCACGTATAATACAGAGATATCAATATATCATCACACTATTCTATAAACTGGCTAGAGGACTAGAGCATTAGCGAGCACTTGAGTTAGGGTAATGACAGGGCAAGCCTAGAAGCATAGTGTCCAGCCATATTATAACACATCAATGTCATCACAAGACCTAAATTCTGCCCAAGACTAGTTATTTGTAAGAAAGCTCCCACACAACACCAACTGAATACAAGGTACTTATCGCAATGAATTACTTCAAGCACAACATTGAATGCAACATAAAGTTTGTGATAAGAGAATAGTTTACAAGTTCAATATAGCATCTAATAAACCTTGAAAATGGAAAGACATACGGCAAGTATAATACAGAGATATCACAACACTATTCTATGAACTGGCTAGAGCATAATGAAACAATGAAAGAGCCACTTACACAACCGGGGAGGAAGCGAAGTTGGCCAACACGGGAGCACAAATGGGATAACACACTTATGTCCGGTGAAGCTAGCATTAGCCTCCACCTTTTGAGTTCGAAGATTAAAGGAAAAGATTCGGTCTTTCGTGCTAAAGAAGACTATATCAACATCAAAAGGATGGGTGAAACAAGGCCGGGGCAGTGACTTCCCCACACCACAACACAGCACACTCTCAACATCCACACGAGACAAATTGTACACCAAATTCCATTCATTCACACCAGATTCAAAATCTTTCAACCTCCACAACTTCAACACATAATCTCCTTTTCTAAACACCTCCATATAGTGAATATACCCTCCAGCCCCGAAAATGTCCCGTTCATCCTCCAATTTCAGAGTATTAAAGGGCTTCCTACACCCCTTAGGAAGTGGAATAAACCGACATCGAGCCATCTCCTCCTCCTCAACACCGCGAAAAGGGTCATCATCATCCCAAGTAATCACCCCACAACTTAAATCAACCCAAAAGAAACGTCCAGCAAACACAAACACCCCTTCAGCCCTCCAAAAATGCATCCCAAGCATATAAGTAGCAGGTTTATAAACCCATTTGCTGGTATCCGACGAAAAGCACAACAAAGAACCAGAATCACTCCCAATAAGAGGCTGATACTCGACAACAATAAACTTCTCCACAACCCCATAACAAGAACAATCAAGCCTAGACATAAACCCTACAGAATTCAGCTTATTCATCGAGTTCTTGGGTTTCGGAAGTGGGATCCACTCACCGGTTACTGGGTTTATGACAACCAAAACATAATCCGTTTTGCGATGAGAAAATTGATTAGGGTTTTTCTCATGCTCTTTAAAGGGATCTCTTTCGATATCAAACGAAAACAGAAGCAACCCATTGCTAGAAGCTAAAATTACAGGTAGGTTTTGGGTAGGTTTCCACTCACTGGTAACTGGTTCGTAAATTAAACGATGATGATTTGCAGAAAGTGATGAAATGTTAGGGTTTTGAGCTGGGTTGAACTGAGTTACCTTCTCTTTTGACTCGGTGACAAATCGATCAACGATAATCCATGAAGATGAGTTGTGAGCAATGTAGGAAGTGACGAAATGGGGTTTACAGATTAAGGAATTCCAAGTTTTGGAAACACATTTGAATCGACAAACGGATTTTGCGGGTAATCGAGTTAAGATTTCTGTGATTATTTGATTATTTCATTGGGAAATTTTTGATCCGACATTTTTTTTATTTTTCGGGTTAAATTTCAGATTTTTCTGTATTTTTACAACACAGAATGAGAAGAGATAAGCTTGAATATTAATGGAGTCTTCTGTAAATATTTTAAAAAAAAAAACTGCTGATGTCATGTATGTAAACGTGTCTTCTTTCTGGAACATTTTTTCCCGCCAAAATAATTGTCTTGGGTTGATAACTGATATGGGATGTCCAATTGTTCACTAGGCGGTTGGGCCCTTTTGTCTAACTAGGCTCACTAGTTATTATTATGATTATCTAAAATTACAAATTTTTACCTACACCCCACGGCAGGGAACACTGCCTGCACCTCTCCATCCTCGGCGCGTGTCCCGCCCCCGTCCCTTTTTATTTATGAATTTCCTGTAAATTTTTATAAGATGTTCATTTCTGTATTGGTAAATGTTAATTTATGTATCATTAGATGTTCATTTTTATAACACGGACTTTTTGTTCATCAAATTAATATATTTTGTGAATTAAATTTTAAGAATTTTTTATAATTAAAAATGAGAGAAAATTTATTTATAAGGATTTGCGTTCAAATCATTTTATTATAATTGTAAGAAGTATTGCATCATCTAACGTTCATTTTTTGTTTATTCATGTTTCAACAGATGTTCATTTTTGTATCGTTGGATGTTCATTCAAATGCAAATGTGTAAGTTTTACAATGCAAATGCATAGGTCTTAGAATTGTAATATAACTAAAACGTTGTTAAAAAATAATTTCCAATATAAAATAATTCAATTTAATTACAATAATAACGCATTTCCATACAACTATTCTATTACATGTAATTGTTTTATAAACATGAAAGTGAACCAATGTACATATGTGTCTGGTTAAATGAACATTCTTTGTTACATTTAGTATAATAAAGTGTGTGTATATATATCCTCCTTGTTGCACCTCTAATTATATAATTGTGTGTTTTCCATGAAAAATATAATCCGAGCACAATGTATATGCCGCCTTCAGCTTTCTTACTTGATTATCATGTACAATAAGAGATCGATAAAGTTTTTCAAAAATAATAATAATAACAACACATTCTTAATTAACAAAAGTACGTGAAATCTAAAAATTCAAAATTGAACATTTACACATGAATAACAATAACGAATTCATGTATGAACACACTATAAAGATATAAAAGTCTTTCAATATGTGAATGAAAACGTAAAAAATCTAAATGAACATGTATTAAATTCTAAATGAACATTTATTAATATGAAAAAAAACATATATCAAAATCCAAATAAATGACCATTAATATGTAAATGACCATTAATAATAATTCAATATGTCAAAATACAACTTGATATGTATTAATATAATATGTGGATGAAATACCATAAGATTATATTACATTTTAAATAAGAATCATCAAAGGTCAATGATGAATGAACAATATGTGATTTATTTTTGAACATTTTTTAACATATAAATGAACATACATTAATATATATGTGTGAATATACACATATTCAAATGAATATCTATATATCAAATTTGAATAAACATCTATCAATATTAGAATTAAAATGTATGTAGTATAATATTCAAATGACACTCATAAGCATATATTAACTTAATATGAAGTGAAACATGTATTATTATAATATACGTGGATATTTTCAATATGAGAATGAACATATAGATATTTAAATCCAAATGAACATTTGTTTAAATACCAGTATACATTCATTAATATGTAAATGATCATAAACAAAACTAAGGTAATATTTTCTCAAGACTGAACTCTAGTAGAACTAAGGTAGGAATGTAAATGATCATATACTAATATCATAATGAACATCTATCAAAATGAAAATGAACATTTACCGAAAAGTCATTTTCAATATAAACTAATAATTTAAATATGAGTAATTGTACGAAACTCAACTAATAATTAAGAAAAATTAGCACAATTATACTCCATACCCAATTTTTAATGGAAAACAATTTTATAAGTCCTTATGATAAATGTACAGCTACAAACATGTATATTTTGAAAATAAAAATAAGCAAGACCACTACAAAAATGTACAACTACAAACAGGTACATACGAACATTTAGTAAGTTATAAATGATTATTATACCTTGGAATTCGAGACATTTCATGTTCAACAGGACCACTCAACATTATTATATCTTTTAGAAGTTGAGGATCAATAATCACAGGAGATTTAGGTTGGCGCTTTTTTTTTTTTTTTTGTAATGTATCTAGTCGTTTTTGAATAGGAATATCGTCATCTCGTTTTACATATTTTAATTTTTTTTTTCATTTTTGAAAATTAAACTAAATTGATAAATAAACAACTTCACATTAAGTAAATAATGCTTACAAAACTGCAGATCTTCTTTGTTGCTTTCTAGAACTTCCTTCTATGGTCTATAAAAGAAATTAAACAAATTACTACTTTCTTTACTTGTTTTTGAACAATGTATTGTAATTACTACTTTGTTTACTAGATTTTGAACAATATTTTGCACTTAATTAGTTATGATGAGCAAAAATCGTGATTATTTATTTTTTTAAAAAAAAATAGGGTTTAATCATAAAAAATGCACAATTAACTTACAATTTTGATTTTGTTTTGGAGATTTTTCTTTTGCTAGTGCAATTTCTTCTTGTATATCACTCGTTGTTGTTAAAATTGTAATAAATTTGCAGATTTTTTTCCAGAATTGTGCAATTTGAAAAGGTTTGATGAGAGAAAAAAGGGAGAGAGAAAATGACAGTGAAGAACAATGTAGAAACTAGAAAGTGATGACTTTTTTATTTTTTGTTTCATTTTTTTTGTATATATATGTGGGGTAGGGGAATTAACCGTGGTTAGTTCACTACTAAAATTCGGGCGAATTGCGACCGTTTTTCTACGACCGTCATCAAAACGGTCGCAAAAATTGATATTTGCGACCGTTTTTAAAGCGGTCGCAAATTTGAGACCGTTTTTATAGCGGTCGCAAATTTGCGACCGTTTTTGGGCTTTAAAACGGTCGCAAAGGTACTTAAATATATTTTAAAAATAAAATTCATGTGAAAATTTATTCAAAATTAAATTAATTCTGTTACGACCGTTAGTAGCGGTCGCAAAATGCTTTTATTACGGCCGTTTGAGAAACGGTCGCAACATTATGACCGCCATAACGGTCGCAAAAGTGCTTTTTCAAATTAAAAAAAAAAGGGTATAAAACAAGATCACCCAAACCCTAATATTAGAAGCAGCCGTCCTCTTCTCCTAAGTCCTAACGCATCCTCTATCCTTTCTCTCTCCTCACACATCCTCTTCTCCTCTCTTTTTCTCACACCCTTCTTCTGTCTCTCTCTTCTCTTTCCTCTTTCCACCTCCCAGTGAACGGCCCTCTTCTCACTCATCCTCTTCTCCTCATCTTTTTCTCTTTCTCTCGCATCTCCTCTCTTCACCAACCCGAAATAGAGCAGCCACCGTTACAAGCAAAGCCCACCGTTAAAAACAACACACGAACTTTGGTGTTTATGGTCAAATTCGACCTCAAAAATTTCAGATCTGGAGTTTTCTTGGTCGAATTCGACCATATTCACCTAAAGAGGAAGATATATAATGAAAGGTATGTTTAATTTTCTGAAAATTTTGTTTATTTTTGAATTTTGTGGTTGAATTCGTTTTCCGTTCGAATTTCCATGTTTGTTTGATCGATTTTGTTATCGATTTTTGTTTGCGTTTCTGTTCGAATTCCTTAGATTTTGGTTTTATTTCGAGTTTTTGTTAATTCTGTTCGAATTTGTTCTTTGTTTGTTCAAATTTCATAGATTTTTGGTTTGATTTTGAGCTTGAACTTCTCGAATTTAGGTTCGATTTATGAGGGTTTTATTTCGTTTTTGTTTGATTTTTTTGTCGATTTTTTTGTTCGAAATTGTGGGTTTAATTGTTGTGGTTTTATTTTTTTGGGTATAATTATGGGTTGAATTTTTGGGCGATTTTTTTGGTTTAATTTTTGAGCATTTTATTTGTGGGTTAAATTGTTTTGATAAATTTGTTCGAATTATGTCTTTTTTGGATTTTTGTTCGAAATTGTTTGATTGTTTGATAATGTTTTATTTCGTTTTTGTTTGCTTTTTTTGGTATTTTTTTAACTGTTTTTCTGGGTTAAGGATGGGTGGGTGGTGCTGGGCGACGGTGGGCGACGGTGATGGTGGGTAGAGGGCGGCAGAGGCAGCTAGTGGTTGTTTAGGGTGAGCAGTGGTGGTGGTTTGGGTGGGATCTGGTTTGGATGGATCTGGGCTAAGGGTGGGTGGGTCTTTTTCTTTTTTTTTTGTTTTTTTAATACTTTTAGCGACGGCTTATGACGGTCGCTAAATTCGATATTTGCGACCGATTCATAAGGCGGTAGCAATTTTAAATATTTGCGACCGTTTTTATGACGGTCGTTGAAAATAGTTAAAACGGTCGTTAAAAATTTGCGACCGTCAAACAGTCGTAATTTTTTATTTTTGCGACCATGATAATAACGACCGCCATGTTGCGACCGTTGACGGTCGCAATTATGTTTTGCGACCATTTTCACTATTTTTTGCGACCGTTTGCGCCGGTCGCAATTTGGCCAATTTTTAGTAGTGGTTGCAAGTTACTGTGGTAACTGTTCTAACTGATGCAGTTAGTGGGGTTTAGGGCTAGTCTAGTAATTTTGGGAAAGGGGAGTAGGCAGCATTGGCTAGAGGGGGTTGTAGACATTAGGAATTAATCTAAAAGGGCACATCCTAAGTTTACATTGCCATTAAGTTTGCTTGAGTGTCTAATGCCAATTAGTATTATATACTCTTGGATCATGGTACTCCCTACCCAATATACTTGAGTTATTTGGTCTAAGTCTTAGGTTATTTTGTTTAAAACCTTGTGTGTTTTTTGCTAAAATAATATGTTATTCACTTATTTACTTTAACATCATGCATAAAAAAATAAAAATAAAAATAAAAATAAAAATAAAAAAAAGACATGCGTATATAAAAATAACATGTACTTATTTAAAAAATAACATATATTTAAATTAAAATAATAAGAGGTTCACATCAAAGTAACATGAATTTTATAAATCCATGGTACAGCGAAAGGATCAATGTTGAAAAAAAAAAAACAACATGCAAATATAAAATAACATATACTTAATTATTTAAAAAATAACATGTATATAAATTAAAATAACAAGAAGTTCATATTAAAATAACATAAATTTTATAAACCTGGAGTACCATGCACACGGTACTTGCATGGTACTCCAGGAGTAGCATAGAATTTGCGGTCTAATGCTCGGTTGACTTCATCTTATTTTTGCCGAATTAAAATTATTTTTGCTGAACTTAAATTATTTTTGCTGAATTGAAATTAATTATATTAACTGAAATTATTTTTACTGATTCCCTATTATATTTCTTCTTTAAAGTTATTAATTTTTATTGAACTGAAATTATTTTTAGTGAACTGAACTTATTTTTTTTTTGAAGTGAAATTATTTTTGCTGAATTAAAATTATTTTTACAGAATTAAAATTATTTTTATTAAATATTTTTTTTTTTAAGGTGAGGTAAACAGGACCCAAGTCAAATTTCAATTACTTTTACATTACTCTGTCGCGTTGGTAATGTTTTTTTACTCACTACATAATGTGTTGTATCATGTATACGGCCTACCCATGCTTGTGTTGTGCTTTATCCATGACATCAATTAGAGACAGGGCTATAATTGCTAATACCGAAAGTGGCCCGGTGCAATTTTGTTAAATTAAGTCCTAAAATTATATTTTTTTTAGGAAAAATATGTTGTTATTGAGCCCTAGCTCACTACATAATGTGTTGTTATAGTGTAGTGCATAAAAGGCTCGATAATAGATGGAACAATTTGTTCAAGACAACAAATGTTCCCTCATTCTGTCATCCCTCAAACCTTTCTTGTATTTTTCAATTCCCCATTGCCAATTGCATCCAAAAACTGACCTGAACATTTTCCAATTCTAGATGTCATGTTATAGACTTATAGGTTGTAATTGATCCACTACTTTTGCATTAATGTGTCAAGTATTAATGCATTTTCTTACGTTACATGATAATAAATACTCCATTTCTTAGTTTCTTACTTCATGCGCATCTTGTACACTCCTCATTGTGAGTTTGTGACCAATCATAACTCGAAACCTATGCTCCCAAATATCTGGCAAATAGTACTTTGTAGCAAAACTTGCAATCTCTCTCACTCTCCTATATAAAAGAGGTTACTAGTAGTAGGCAAAATAAACACGAGTACATAAAATAGTGCATTTTATCTCAAACATATGCGAGTTCATACAAGTCCTTGAGTAGTGAGACATATTACGGGCTTGTTCCATTCGTGACCCGTGACTATGTCGAACCAAGCTATGTTGTAAGTCTTAAGTTTACAACTTTACACCGTATTAAATTTTAATAATTACATACGGAGTTTTTAAATAATTAATTAGTCTTATAATTTATGTTTATCATAATATTGGATGGATTGTTATTATGTCTTAGAGAGATGAAACCAAGAGAGAATAGTTGTGAGGATATTGATATCGAACTGAAGACAGGAGCACCATTCTTCCATGTCAATCTTACTAAGACGAATGTTTTTCCTCTCTATCTTTTGGTATGTTTTTTCTTTCATCTCTTTCAATTTATAAGAATATAGGTAGATAAAAAAAAAATATGATACATACATTTTATTACGTTATTGAAAAGTTTGTTTGATTACATCTATATTAGACAATACCGGCTGAAGGTGCTCGAATCCTGCCTAACATCGAAGCCCCGGTGATCCTGACTCGTGGCACTGAGAGTTGGACGATGAATTACGTTGGTAAAAATGTAGTACATAAAAGGTTAGATAAGAGATGGAAACAGTTTGCTGTTGACAACAAACTTAAGGTTGGAGATGTTTGTACTTTCGAGCTCATGTCGAAAGATCCAATGATGTTGAAGGTTCAAGTTCTTCGAGGTGACTTTCCGGCTGCTCTACTCAAAAGCGGCGAAGAAGAAGAAGAAGAAGAAGAAGAAGAAGAAGAAGAAGAAGAAGAAGAAGAAGAAGGAGATACAAGCTATAATCCTATAGTTGTTGAGTAAGAAAACTATTATAGGTTCAACTAGTATTAATTTATAAGGTTTACTTTTAAATTTAGTTAGTAGAATAATTTCGATGTTTTTAGGGAGCACTGAAGTATGTACTATGTATTTCGAATTAAGATGAGATTATTGCATTCAAAACAGGTCAATGTTATTATTATTATTATTATTATTATTAGAGCTAGTTGATTATTATAAATAGTAGTAACATTATTATTAGATAAAGTAATTATATCAATTAATCCTTGTTAGTATGCATTTATAAGAACAAATAAACTGCATTTTCCAAGTTTTAATAACAGAGCAGTTTTAGTATTTAATCAGGAAGCATTAGAAATTAGATCTCTATTACCTTGCTTCAAAGTAGCTATGCACGTAAAAGAGAGAAGCTCCCGGTTAATGGTTGAGGTCCAAGAATATGTTTTATACTCTATCAGAGTCAAACTTAAATATTATCAATCATAGATTTCTACTTAAAATAAAGGTTGGAGGTTTTGAATTGCGATTAGAATTATGCAAAAATTCTGATTTATGAAACTACAACTTCAAGGGGAAAAAGGTCATAGAATGAACTTAGGGGCTGCGAAGCTCCAGTATGACAAGTCTTGGTGGGAAGAAGTGATTACATTGGAATGAAAGAAAGTCATAAAAGCAAACTGCAAGGAGGGAAGTGGAAGAATATCAGAGCTGGTTTAGCTTCATATTTGACAGGAGAAGATACAAAATGTGCACAAGTTTGACAAAACAAATACTCTGTAACAAAGCTTATAGAGCACTTGAGTTGAGGTAATTAATGAAACCCATTGCAATGAATTATTCAAAGCACATCATCAAATGCTACACAAAGTTTGTGTTTAGGAATAGTTGACAAGTCCAATGCATCTAGCCAATCTCAAAAATGGATATATAGACAATATGCCGGTATCCGAAGAAAAACACAACAAACAAGCAGAATTACTCCCAACAATAGGCTGATACGCCACAACTATAAACTTCTCCGCAACCCCATTACAAGAACTATCAAGCCTAGATATAAACTCTAAAGAACTCAGCCTGTATATCGAGCTCCAGGGTTTTGGAAGTGGGACCCACTCACCGGTAACTGGGTTTATGACAACCAAAACATAATTTCTTGTTGTGGCCCAAATTTTAGGCCCATCATTTTAATTTAGTGGAGTATTGTGGATATTCAAAAAGCTTTTGGAATGGTTAATTAAGGTCCATACTTGTTCATGATTTCTCTAGAATAATAACCTATTTGAACGTTCTAAAGCATTATTGACATTGAAAGCAATTAGAATATAATACATGGTTCGGGAATTTCTACAATATCATGGATACAATAATGATGGAGGAATTTTTGGAATGTTCCGACTATTTTTTCCAAACTCCATCTACAACTATAAATATAGGACATGGGCATTCAATCATCACACATACACACAAGAAGCCAAGTCTATACACAAGCTTTTCTACCTATCTCACCTCCTTATAATTCTCTACCCATTTACCTTCTCTACGAATCTACTATTCCTTATTTTTAGAGTTTCCTTTGTGAGTTTCAATTTTGAGAGTTCTCTTGTAATAATCACCCTTTTAAAGGTTCTTATAGTATTTTATTTTTCATATAGCAGATTATTTTTGGTGCTCGTCGTCTTTTTTTTTTTTTTTTTTTTTTTTTTTTTTTTTCTATTGAAGATTTTTTCCACGTTAAATATTGTGTGTCCATTTCTTTACTCTTATATGGTCTTTACCTATCTCCTACTTCCTCCGTTTTTTTTATAGTTGCAACAGTTTGACTTTTACAATATTCATGTGTTTTACTTTAATTAGCTTTGACGATTTATACATAAATAAAAATATAGTCATGTGGAATCTTGTTAGATTCGTCTCGATTTGTACAATTTTAATATCTAAAATTTATAATTTTTACATATTGATATCAAAGATATTACCGATTCAAAACATGCATCAGCAAGCGTAAAAAAGAAAAGTGTTACAACTATAAAAAAAAAAAAAATAGAGGAAGTATTTATTTTATCAATCTTTACATTTTTAACTAGTTTTTGGGCCGGACAATGCCCCGAATTATTACATGAAACTCACTGATCATTAATATGCATTGTAATTTATGATTTAATTTTCTTTGAATGAATATGTGTTTTTTTAAAAAATAATTAAACCACGTGTTTTATACTTATATATATTTCTTTTTCATATTTATAACATGTTTGATAATTAGCTTAGATGGTTAAATAGTCAATTTTATTGTAAGTAGTTTGGGGTTCGAATGCCAACATGCACAATGCAGGATAATGTTTATTTTTATTTATTTATTTTTTTTTTTTTTATGGTTAGGGTAAGGACCCTAGCCGAACCTCAACCATTACAGGTTTTTTGGTCTGATATTTGCGAGTCAGACACTTTGAGATTAAGGGAAGGGTAAGGGATCCCACCCATAAAGTGCCTCTAATTAAAAGAGATTGAACCCCCAACCTCAAGGTTAAAAGGTGTAATCTTTCCCACTAAACTAAACTTAGCTTGATACCAATAATATAGGATAATTTGCTTACGATACCCTGTATGTCGTATGCCTAAGTCAAATTTCATGTACTGTCAAAGTCATGTTAATTTATACTTCATATATGCTAACAATGTCAACTTGGTGCCATCTTTAAATAAGACTAGTGAGCTTAAATTTAACATTAATTACGTAGTATGTATACTAAAAAATGTATAGCTAATTCACCTAAGTGTTCCATTTTTTTTTTATTTTAAATCAAATGTTATAAGCTTGACCCCCTCTAGGCCTCTATATGTTGGTCCAAGATTGACCATTGATGGAACATACTTCATAGAGGTGGTTTCAATCATGTGTAGGGTGGTCGGTTGCACAGTGTCTCTAACAGCCTGTTTTCATTTACTGAACTGAATTGATTGGAGTTGAACTGAACTAATTGGAGTTGAACTGAAATTAAGCTAAAGAGAATAGGCCCAATAAACTACTATAGAAGGGCTTTGTTTTTGAAATTTATTTATACAAAGTAAATTGAAAACTTGTTAATCAGTCATCTATTATTTTATTTTATCACAAAATTTATGATTTCATAAAATATTTCATTAAAAAAATGATTTTAGGCTCAATTAACAAAATTATACCGGGCCATTTACTGTGTTAGCATTTGTAACCCCGTCTTTGATACTTTGTATGTAATTACTCGCACTAGTTCAAGTGACAGCTTATTGGGTGGTTGTCTATGTTATTGAAATTACTTCGTATATCTGTTATATTGTTATCGGATTAGCTTTGATATATTTTTCAAGCTTTTCCTCCATTTTATAATAATCACAAAGCTTTTATTTTATTTATTTTTTCATAATAAATGCAATACTTTTTATTTGGTAAGGAAATATTATTATTCTATTATTACTCTCTCATCAACCCAATCTGTAGGCGTGTAAATGAACCAAACCGATGAATAAACTACTCGGGTTCGAGCTCGGTTGAAGCTCGTTCATATTCGTTTATTTAATAAATGAGCTGAGTGTGAACAAATTTTGAAGCTCGTTTAATGAATGAGCTTGGACACGAACATAAATATGCTCGTTCTGATATGTTCATGAACAAATCGTTTATTTATTTTCACGAACTACTCGTTTATTTATGTTCATGAATTATTGATTTATTCATAATTTGTTAATTTAATTCTTAAGTTTATACGGTGTGATTAAGATTTAATTATTATGCTACTTTTGAGATTTTCAAATGTCAAAAGTACAAAGGTCGTTTATTATAAAAGCTTGTTTATTATTAAGCTCGTTCATGAATCACTCATTTATCAACTCGTTTAATAAACGAGCTGTTCATGAACCGTTCATGAACATATATTGTACTAAATAAGCCGAGCTTGAACAGATTTTGAGCTCGCTTGAAAGCTCGGGATCATGCTCGGACTCGCCTAAGTTAAATGAACTGACCATGAACAAGGTAGTACTCGACTTGGCTCGACTCATTTACACCCTACCAATTTGACAATTAAATTTATATGAAGTATTATAAAATATACTTCGTATACGGAGTATTGTACTATTCTAAAACTGTGTGTATACACTAATATTGCAATTACTTGAATTGCAAAGTTGATACTACTCCCTTCGTTCTAAGTTTTTTATTTTTTTATTTTACGGATTTATTTTTAGTGTTTTTTTTTCATTCTTTAAATAGTAGAGTATTACTTTTGTTAGACCCTCTTTAATGGTGAGACTTAAGTGGGTATTTTTAGGAGAAAGAGAGTATTTTTTGCAATGTACACCAATAAGTTGGTAATTAAACTTAGCAACTCTAAAAGAAAGTTGCTAAGTTTAATACTCCCTCCGTCCCCTTTTGATAGTCCCTTATGGACATTTTTCACGGGAATTAATAAACACAAATAAGAATAGTTAAAGTACATTGAAAAGGTAAATTGACATTGGGTATGCAAAAAAGTAGAAAGAGAAAGTAATAAAAGTACCTGGGAAAACAAAATTTACATGAAAAAGTTAAATTTGCACAAATATTGTTACAAATTGGAGGGAATTTTGGTAAAAAATTAATATAATGGTTGTTGGAAAAAGCAAATGGGGTGAACATTTTGGGACTAAAATTTGTCCATAAGGGACTATCAAAAGAGGACAGGGGGAGTACTAAACTTTGAGTCCCATTTGACAAAAAGTGTGGGGCCCTTGTCAATATTCTAATATATTTTGTAATATATTTAAGTTTTACCTTTTTTTTTAATCTTATAATATTTGATACTCCCTCCGTTTCACTTTGTTAGTCCCATATAGAATCAGTCACAAAAAATAAGAGAATGGATAATATTTGGAATCTTACATTTTAGTACAAAAACTGCTTTAATTAGTGCTATCATATTAAATATTCTGATTTTTTTTTTCTTTGAAAAGCATCCATTACAATGCTTGTTTTAAGTGAGGAATATCAATCAAAGGCCATGTCATCAATCCACTACTAGGATTGATGACCAATCAGAATGTTTAATTACCGCCATGTCATCAATCCACTAATGGGATTAGACATTATTAGATCGAATTTTTTCATTACAGTATTTAAATGAATTTTTGTTTCCCTCCAAACTTGAGTTTTTTTACAGTTTTTTTACAGAAGCTGAAAAATTAAGCGCCAAACAACAGTACCCTATGCCTATTTAAAATGAAAGCAAATCATACTTAGAAATTTACAATAAAACAAGAACATTTCTTTAAAAAAGGAAAAAAAGGAAAAAAAAAAAAAGCCAGCATCATTGCATCCAAAATATAATGCCTTCAGATTTCGATTTGAATATTCCATACAAAGAAGATGATGATGACTGCATTATTGTTGAAGTCTTTGATGAAGATCCACTTGAAAATGCTGAATTTGAAGGGGACACTCAGCATGAGGATGAAGAAGAACCAGAAATTCCAGATTTGAATTTGGAATATCAACAAACTTCAGAACCCATAAGTGAGGAACATCACCAAGAGTCAACTAATGGTCATCAACAAGGCACACAACAAGTAGATCAAAACGTGACCCATCATAAGGCAAGGAGGCTCAGCGTTGAAGACAAGCTAGGTATTGTTGCTTGGCTATTGGACAAAAAAGTTAGGGGTATACTACCCCATGGATCAATCAAGGCTGCTGAAACTGAATTCAATCTGAATAGGAAGACAATCGGTCGTATTTGGAAGCAAGCAAAACAACACAGAACAACCTCAGGAAGGTATGAATGCAGAACCAAGTATCATAATTGTGGTAGAAAAAGAATCCAACTTAATGAAGAATCAATCACAAGCTTGTCAATGGGTTTTAGAACATGCATACGAGATTTGGCAGAAAAACGTCAAATTTCACCAGCAACATGTTGGAGAATGGTCAAAAGGGGACTCATAAAACCTCATACTAACGCGTTGCATCCCGGTTTAAAAGATTCACACAAAATTGAACGATTAGTTTGGATTTTAAGACTTTGTTCATTTAGATGAAAAATGGTTTTATCTAACCAGAAAATCACAAAGGTTATATCTTCATAAGAATGAGAAAGGACAATACAAGGCAGCAAAATCATCAAAGTTCATTCCAAAGGTAATGTTCACAGCATTTGTAGCAAGGCCACATTATAATTCAGCAGAGGAACTATGTTGGGATGGCAAAGTAGGAATCTTTCCTTTTGTAACCATTGAAGCAGTGAAAAGAAACTCAAAATACAGAAAGAAGGGGACATTGGTCACTAAAATTGTTGAATCAGTCAACAAAAAAGCGACAAGGGATGTACTCATAAATAAAGTCGTTCCAGCAATCAAAGCTAAGTGGCCTGAAGGTGCTCCTAAGGTAATTCAAATCAAACAAGATAATGCAAGAACACACATAACACAAGATGATCCAGAATGGCAAAAGGTTTATCAGCAAGATGGCTTCACATTTATTCTCATACAACAACCTCCAAATAGTCCAAATCTAAACATATTAGACCTCGGATTTTTTAGAAGCATTCAGTCCCTTATGCACAAGAAAATGCCAAAGGATGTTGATGAAATGATTGCAGCAGTTGAGGAAGCATTTGATGAATTAGATGCAAAAACATTAGACAATGTATGGATCACACTTCAATATGTGATGAATGAGATACTCAAACACAAGGGCTCGAATGACTTTATTTTGCCTCATAACAACAAACAAAAGCTGGAAAGTCAAGGACTTTTAGACAGGCAAGTTACAGCACCACAGTGGGCAGTAAAGGAGTGCTGGGACATAGTGAATGCGGCATATGATGATGACAATGTGGAATCAGACAATGAGGGGACAGGAAATCAAGAAAACACACAAGATCAAGTAATGCAAGAAGATAATCATTTTTTTGATGAAGATTGGGAAGTGGCTATACCTCATGGAGAAGGGACTTCTAATGGTATAAACTAGTTAATAATTGCATGTTGAATTGCACGGAGTTTTTGCATATGTTTGAAGTAGTTAAGTAGGACAACTAGTTGCTTCTAATAAAAAAAAAGGTAAGTAGTTTAAATTGGTTGAATTAAAGAAGGGAGCAATAATACTACTCCACTGTTTATTAGAAGTAATGTAGAATAAACTTAGCTCTTCGATTCCGCTGAATCACTAGCATAACCATGAATAGGGGACATGGAACATTCAGAGTCACTTAGTAATCGAATAAGCGAAATTAACAACAAAAAAACTTTGAACAAGCGAAATTAACCAAAAAAAAAAAAAAAAGAATCAGCAAAATTAACAAACAAAAAAAAAAAACTTTGAACAAGCGAAATTAACCAAAAAATAAGCGAAATGAATCAGCGAAATTAACAAAAAAAAAAAAAACAAAAAAAAAACAAACCAAACTATGAAGCACCAACGGTAATCGAATTATAGTAGTACTAAGCACAATTTTAATTGTTACAAATTGAACAAAAAGATTAGATAATTCAAATTATGAAGCAATAGTGGTACAAAGACTGTAAATCGCATGATAATTCAAATTATGAAGCATTAATGGTACAAGTACCGTAAATCGCATAATAATTCGAACAAAAAGACACGATAATCAAATTACCGTAATTCGCAGATTTCGATCACAAAATGATGTTGCTACGGAGTAATTCGGCCAATTCGAACACAGAAGGTGCAAAGAGGAAGATTTGAAATCGAAATTGTAAAAACAAAACCTAATTTCAGAGGAGAGAGAAAGCTAGGGTTCTTCAAAAAATTGAGATATGGTGAAAGGTTGAAGAAAGAGAAAAGAGGAAAAAATAGGGACGTTAAAATCAAAGTGTATTGGGAAAGAATTTATTTAGTGAAGTTGAATTAATCATAAAATCTAAATAGTATCCTAGGATAAATTTGGTAATTTTAATGGAATAATAAGGGTAGATTAGGAAAATAAAATAAAATAAAAAAGGAATAGATTTAATATGGGTAGATCATTTTAAAACGTCCAAAATAATATATGAGACTAACATTATGAAACGGAGGGAGTATTAAAAAAGAAATGGATTTGGTGGGCAATAAATTGAAAGTGACATTTGTATATGTTCTTAACAACTCATTTTATATTTAATATTCAAATTTGACTCTCATTATTGGAGATGGTCTTGACCCAAAATTATAGACTTCGTAATCGTAGTCCTCTATTTTGGTAAGTGTAGCTGTGTAGCCGTGTAGGTGTGGGAAAAGCTTGTAAATGCGGACTACGAAGTAAAATTGACAATACATCAAAGTCATGAAACATCAATATCATAACATTATTAGACACCAAGGAATTCCGAAAAGGGTACACATAGACATAGTCTATGTGTACCCCACATAAATAAAGATTTCTATTGGTTGAAGAAGTTGGCGCACGTGAATAGTTTTGAAATTTTCCTTTGAAAATTTTGCGAATGAAAAAATTTGAATTTTGAATTATAAATTTGAATTTGATTGTACTTTTGGTGGTGAATGATGTTGGAGGATTTGCGAGAAGACACCATGGAGGGCCGACGACGATGACTTTAATGTGAGGGCTGAGGACGGTGGCTTTAAGGGGAGGGCCGACATCAGTGGCTTTAAGGTGAAGGCCGACGACAGTGGCTTTAAAGTGAGGGCTGACGACGGTGGCTTTAAGGTGAGTAAGGTGGTTGAGAGGAAAGGAAGGGTCGGCGTATTCAAAGATTGACGTGGTTTAGAGTATGAAACAATGGTTGGCGAAATCAAAAAGTGATGTGGTCCATACGATAGTTGAAAACAATGGAGGCTGAAATCAAAGGCAAACTACGGCATGTGGGCAGGTGAGCGAGCGAAAGAGACGACGGAGACCAGATGTATTGCTGTAGTATTGAAGTTGTTATGAAAATATTTTGTAATTCATCATCCGTATTATTTTAGTATCAAAAATGATTGTTTTAGTATTATTTGTATTGAAAATGAATGTTTAATTAACAAAATTCATATCAAATTCTTAGTTGTGGTATAGTATCGACATAAATATCACAAAATGTTATAAATATGAAAAAGACGTTTGTTGGTGAATATTTTTCCTGAAATTCTTAGTCATGGTTGCATAATATCTAATTTTCAACTTGAAAAGAGTTTGTGAATTTAGATAAGTTAGTTATTGTAGATCTTTTAGAAGATGATGAATTCTCTATAACTATAGTAGTTGAAAACATTTGAGAAGAAATAATGGGTATGTGACTAATGGTGAATTGGTGAAGTGAGTTGATGGTAGAACATATAAATGGAGGAAGTGTTACCTTTATGATAGTTTCAAGACTTGTATTATTGATGTTAGATAGTAAAATTAGTATGAAAATATGAATATTATAAGGTAAATAAGAATTTGCAAATGGGTTGTTGAGGTCGGTTTGGGCGGGTCTCGGGTGGCGTTTATGGAGGGGTTGATAAAGGGGTTGTGGGCAAAAAGGTGGTCGACCGCTGGCAAGGAGGAATATAAAAGGGTGAAAGGTTAGGGAGGTGGTTTGTTTGGTGGTTGGCGGTGGATGAGGGTGAGGCCTTCCATGTAGTGGGGGTGGGTGGTTATTTTAAGTTTATAACAATATTAAATACAATTAATTGATAATAAGTACAATTAAGTGTGTTGTAACTTTTAAGTCATCTGATTTTTTTAAATAAAAGCATTTCCAAAATGTAGCTTATTGCTAAAATATTTCCAAAATTAATTACTAAGAAGACTACGGTTGCACATTATTATGAAAAATATCAATTTTGCGTGACTCTATTATCTAGCAGGAAAACTAATTAGTTAAGTTTTTTAGGTGTTGTCTTAAACTTTAATGGAGAAATCTAAGTTAAACATTCTTTGCAAAAATTCAAAAAAACCATAATTAATGTCTGAATTTGCGTGTCAATAATAATATTACTCGATTAAGATGTTGGTGAATATTTTGGCCCTTAATAATCCAATTTGAGGTGAATTTTGTAAAGTTATATCTTAAACACCTTATTTTGTGTGACAAAATATGTCTTTGGTACAAGTAGAGATGTCAATGGGGCGGGTCGGGGCGGATGTTGGCTTTCCCATCCCCATCCCCACCCCCATCCCCGCGACGGGTCCAAAATACATCCCCATCCCCATCCCCACCCCCATCCCCGCGACGGGTCCAAAATACATCCCCATCCCCGCCTTGACGGGTACAATCCCAAAACCATCCCCGCCCCACCCCCCACTTGGATATCCACCTCCACCTAATCCCCACCTAAGACCCGCCTTATCCCCACCTTCCAAACACCACTATATTACATCATAATGATTAAAAAAAAAATTGTTAAGTTACACATTTTATTTTTTGTTTATAATGTAAGTCTATTACAAAGTATTACACTTTTACTATATTATTTTACTTAATTTAGATTTAAAATAGTAATATATATATATATATATATATATATATATATATATATATATATATATATGGGTATGGGGCGGATACGAAGTAGGGCGGGTATGAAGTGGGGATGGGGCGGGTACAACCTAAAATCCACCCCCGTCCCATCACCCATGGCGATTATGGTTTTTATCCCCATCCCCGCCCCACCACCCGCCAAACCAGGACCCACCCCCGTCCCACAGGGGCGGGTCTCCTACTTGACCCGCCCCACTGACATCCCTAGGTACAAGCATGTTTGTTTACTACTCCTTCTATCCCTTTATTAGATTTCTATTTCTAGTATTTATTACTCACATAATAGAGAGAAGTAGGAATATAATTAAGGGACGGAGGGAGTATCTAGCAAATCGATGTGTTTTTGAAATAATTTTTTTCCAATTTATTTGTGACCTCAAATTTAAATAAATATGGCCTTAATTATTTTTCTGTATCTAATCTGATTTGGCCTTAATTTTTCTAATCTTATTTGAAATAAGTAAAAATAAAATGAACTAAGCATGTCCTTACTATGAAATATTACCGCAACACTTTACTTTTACATAATAATCGCAACACTTCGTATTTTAGTAAAAATGAAGACTCGGATCATTATTATTTTATTGTTTTACTCTCTCATCACTATCCCCACTTAAATAAATATTTTATAATTTTTGTCCCTTAGCTTACTATCTTCACTTATACTACAAATTAATAAAAGCATCTGGTTCGCATTAGTTTATTATGGACCACTAATATATATTAAAGACACTATAACCATTTTATAAATAGAAAGAAAGGATACTATGTTATAATAAAAGTTATTTTATTAGAATAAATTTAATTTCATAGTGCTATTACAAAGGTCATAAGAGGTTAATGTCTTTTAATGAAAGTTTTAATATATATATATATATATATATACTCGTATATATTAGTCATTATGAATAATAAAGGGCACCATGTTAAAACAGGAAAAATATGTCCAACATAACATTGGCTTACACGTGCATATTTTAGATTCATAATAATATAAAATCACATAAGTTTTAATAAAGGTTACCATGTTAAAATTAGAGTCACTATGTTCAACAATACGTCAGTTGCGCATGTATGGACTTTGGTCCACAATAATATTAGTGTGAACTAGGTCCACACAAGTTTTTTCTTACTTATACTTCTTTTTTATTTTTATTATTATTTTTCTATTTACTCATAACAATTAAATATATCTCCACTAACTATACTTTATAAAATTCATCCTATGATACCTATCATATAAATTTTATCCTATGATACCTATCTTATAATTATTTAATACTCCCTATCCTACTTATTACATATTTTTATATAAATTCAATTTAATTAATTTGCCTAAATGTATGTGCCGGTCAAAGTGTAATACTTTAAAAAATGAAGAATGCATACCCCCACTTAAATCTCACTATATTAAAGATAATGAAATTACCTAGATTAGTGTACATATAAGGTCAATGTTCGGTCAAACCAAACCATTAATTTAGTCTGATTAGATCTGAAAAATTACGTTCTTTAGTTCTTATCAAATTAGATTAGCAAATGAAAGATAAATTATAAAGGGATAGCGTTTAAAAATGGAAGGAGTATAAACTTTGGTAAAACTATGCATTGCACAGAATTTAGCTAGTTATTTATCGAACTTTGAATCTTGAGACCTAAAATGACCCCAAAAATCTGAGCAATTTTCTTGGCACACAAATTGAAAAGATTATGAGCACGAAAATCGAGGCAATAATTACAATGTAAAGTAGAATTAATTATTGGACAACTATGATTTATTAAAGTAATTTTCCAATTTACGTTGTGTTTGTTCACCTTTATTAAATAAGTTTTAGATCTAATATATTCAAATAGGATTTTATTATATTTATTGAGTTTAATAACTTCTAATAAATTTTAGTCCAATCAAATAATGTGTCATAAAGTTTCATTAAAGTTTTAGTCATGTCTAAAAAGTTCCACTCAAGTCTAATATGATATTGATATCATTAGTTTATTTTCTAATTACATTATTGTTTTTTATTAGGAAAGTTTGTAAAAAAAAAAAAAAAAAAAAAAAAAAAAAACCCTTTTATAGCAACTTTTTTGTCAAATAAACCTTATAATATTTTTTGGCTAGTTAAAATTTGATTGTAAATTTTTTTTTGTCGAAACCAAGAACCTTTATTAATGCACTTAATTACCATCTAATTTCCTCCATTTCTTCTAATTACCCTCTAACTCAATTAAGTATTTAACAATTAAATTTATTTATAAATAAAAAAAATTATAATTTTAAACCACCACCACCTATACCAGCCAATTCAAACATCTCCTTCGTGCGACATCCCTTCTACCCTACCCGAGCCGTCGCTTAATACCCCCCCATCTCTAGTGACCCATCTCCATCAACAGCCGACCCCTCTCCCTCTCCTCCTCACACTTCATTACAACTTATAGGGCATATGCTATTTGAAGATCTTGCTCTTCCTTTCCCTCCTAACTATCCATTACAACTTCATTTAATTAGATCAATATAATAATAATGCACGACCCTTTTCAATACAAATTAGCTTTAAACAAGTTTTCCATTAAGGTAAAAATGCTTTATCTGCAATTATTACAAAACACTTGAAAACTTATGCCGCTCATGTTAGGATTAGTGTGGAGATGGATAAATCAAGGAGGCATAAGGTGAAATCAATGAGGTGAAGATTTTGACCACTTTAAGAAAAGGGCTGACTTCAAATGAGCATATCTCTCAATCTAGAAAGGATTTTGAGATGATTCAAGTTGGATGTGATAGCTTATCTCAAGAGCTTTCCAACGACTGGTCATAAGCTAAATTTGGCCAAGAAACGAGGAAGTTATGGCTGTTTTACGAGAAGTTGTCCAGCAGGGGAATTCGGAGCGCCCGCTCCTATCCGAGGAGCGCCCGCTCCTATCCGAGGAGCGCCCGCTCCATTCGAGGCTCGTTTTCTATTTTTTCCAGTTTGTTTGAGCGGTCGCTCATGTTCTTTGGAGCGTCCGCTCCAATGGGTTTCACGGGGTTGCTCTGTTTTTTGGGCTCGGTTTTCTTTGTATGGTCATGATTAACTTTCTCCTCCCTCTTGATTAATCTTAGCCTTTGATTATCTCCTAATACCTAGACTATATATATTGTTTTTAGATCTCTTATTTCATTACTCACAAATATAAACACTTAGAGAGAGAGTTTATGGAAGGTTTGTGAGGAGCATTTGAATTATACACAATTCATGCTTGTAATCTTGATTTCATTCATCATCAATAATACTCCATAGTGCAAGGGTGGGTTTTTTCTCCCGTTTCGCGGGTTTTCCCACGGTAACTTTGTCTCACCTTTACTTGCTTTAATTATTCATGGTTGTTCTTGATTGTTATACTTGCTTGTTCATTGTTGTTGTGGGTGGATTGCAATTAGTTTGAACCCTTAATCCTTACAATTGGTATCAAGAGCCAAGGTTTGAAGCTTTGGTGTTTTAGTGATTTAGGGTTTGTGTTAAACTTGAATTTGTGATTGAATTACAAAGTTTGGGTGTTTAGGTGTTCAAAGTTTGAATCTTGAGTGTCAAGTTGCATTCTTTGTTGTTGAAAACCTATTGTGAACTTTGTGTGTTTGATTTGCAATGGAGGAAGGCAAGTTGAGAATTGAGAAGTTTGATGGGAAGGATTTTGGTTTTTGGAAGATGCAAATAGAGGACTATTTGTATCAAAAGAACCTATATTTGCCTCTTACTAGTAAACCATCGGGTATGAAGGAAGAAGAGTGGAAAGTATTGGATAGACAAGCTCTTGGAGTGATTAGGTTGACATTAGCAAAGAGTGTTGCTTACAATGTTAAAGATGTGACAACGACGGTTGGTGTGATCAAAGCATTGTCCAATATGTATGAGAAGCCATCGGCTATGAACAAAGTGTTCTTAATGCGTCGTTTGTTTGAAATTGAGATGAATGATAGTGGTTCCGCCCCCGAACACATAAATGAATTCAATTCGATAATCTCTCAACTAGCTTCGGTTGAGATCAAGTTTGATGATGAGGTGAGGGCCTTGATTTTGTTGTCATCGTTGCCTAGAAGTTGGGATACCGTTGTAGCCGCCATTAGCAACTCTTCCGGGAAGTCGAAGTTGAAGTGTGATGATGTGAGGGACTTAATCTTGAGTGAGAGCTTGAGAAGGAAGAACTCGGGTGAATCATCGGGTGGTGCATATTCTAGTGAAGGTAGGGGACGTGGAAGACAACAAAGGGGTGCTCAAAGAGGAAGATCGAAGTCTAGAGGGAGGAGTAAGTCGAAAGGGAAGTTGAACATTGTGTGTTGGGGTTGTGGTGTGAAAGGGCATACAAAGAGGGATTGTCCTAATCCCAAGAAGAAGGGTGGTCCGAACCACAAGAAACACGATGATGCTAGTTCATCGGTTAGCTTGGCATCAAGCGATGAAATCGGTGATGCATTGATCTTGAGCGTTGATAGTCCCATTGAGTCTTGGATCCTTGATTCGGGAGCTTCATTTCATTCTTCTCCATGTAAGGAGATTTTCCAAAACTTCAAGAGTGGCAAGTTTGGAAAGGTGTACCTTGCGGATGATGAACCGTTGGATATTGTGGGGAAGGGAGATGTTATGATCAAGACTTTAAGTGGGAGCTCATGGAAGCTTGAAGATGTTAGGTACATACCTAAGCTAAGGAAGAATTTGATTTCGGTGGGTCAACTAGACTCAAGCGGTTTTAGAACCATGTTTGGTGAGGGTACTTGGAAGGTGTCGAAGGGAGCTATGGTGGTGGCTCGGGGCACGAAGACCGGTACTTTGTACACTACCTTAGGGTGTACAAGCATGATTGCTACAACCGCAAATGATGAGACTAAGCTTTGGCATACTCGGCTTGGTCACATGAGTGAGAAAGGGATGAAAATGCTAGCTTCAAAGGGTAAGTTGTCGGAGTTGAAATCAATCGACATGAAATTTTGTGAGACATGTGTTTTTGGCAAGCAAAAGAAGGTGTCTTTCACAAAAACCAAACGGTCCTTGAAGAAGGAAAAGCTAGAACTTGTGCACACGGATGTTTGGGGCCCATACCCCATCAAGTCCCTTGGTGGTTCTCACTACTTTGTTACTTTCATTGATGATTCAACACGGAAAGTATGGGTATATTTCATGAAGAACAAGTCGGAAGTGAATGAGAAGTTCAAGACTTGGAAGGTGGAGGTTGAAAATGTTTCGGGCAAGAAGATTAAGGCAATCAAGTCCGACAATGGAGGAGAGTATGAGTTGGAAGCTTACAAGAATATTTGTAAGGAGCATGGCATTGTTTTGGAGAGGACCATTCCCGGTAAACCTCGCCAAAACGGGGTAGCCGAGCGGATGAATAGGACTTTACTTGAGAGGGCAAGGTGTATGAGGTTGTTTGCGGGCCTCCCAAAATGTTTTTGGGCGGATGCCGTTAGTACCGCGGCTTACTTGATAAACCGTGGACCTTCGGTTCCCTTGGATTTCAAGATACCGGAGGAGGAGTGGAGTGGTAAGGAGGTGTCCTACACTCACTTGAAGACCTTTGGTTGTGTGGCCTATTTGCAATCCGAGAAGAGAGACAAGCTAGACCCAAAGGCCATCAAATGTTACTTCATCGGGTATGGATGTGAGAAATATGGTTATAGATTGTGGGATCCTAAGAATCGAAAGATTGTTAGGCATTGTGACATCACTTTTGATGAGAGCTCCTTGTATAAGGACAACTTTGGTGGGAAATCCGTTGAGAAAGAATCAATAGAAGATGAGTGGGAATTTGTTGAGATAGATGGTGAAGTTAGAAGTGGCAAGGAGGTTGAACAAGTAGAAATTGAGGTGCCAATTCAACAAGCATCTCCTCAACATGGTGCTCAAATTCCCGTGGATTCGGATTCTAGTGATTCGGATGATGATGATCATTTAGAGACGGATGAGCGAGTAGTTATGGGTGAGCCCGTTGTGGTTCAAGGAGAGCTTTCTACACCACCAACGGTGAGGAGATCATCAAGACCAATTAAGCCACCAAACCGATATTCTCCATCCTTGCATTATTTGTTGTTGACGGATTCCGGTGAGCCGGAATGTTATCAAGAGGCAATGGGCATGGGTGATTCGTTGAAGTGGGAGCAGGCAATGGAAGATGAGATGTCTTCATTGGAGAAGAACAACACTTGGGTGTTGGTTGAGTTGCCTAAGGGCAAGAGAGCACTTTTGTGTAAGTGGATATTTCGAAAGAAAGAAGAACCGGATGGTACAATTCGGTACAAGGCAAGACTTGTGGTGAAAGGTTTTTCACAAAAGGAGGGAATTGATTATCACGAGATCTTTGCTCCGGTTGTGAAGTTGACCACTATAAGGATCTTGTTGGCTATAGTGGTTTCGGAGGACTTATTTCTTGAGCAAATGGATGTAAAAACCGCGTTTTTACATGGTGATTTGGAGGAGGAAATCTACATGAAGCAACCGGAAGGGTTTCAAGTTTCGGGTCAAGAGAACTTGGTGTGCAAGCTTAAACGGAGTCTATATGGGTTGAAACAAGCTCCGAGACAATGGTACAAGAAGTTTGACAATTTCATGCTAGGCAATGGCTTCGTGAGAGCGGAAGGTGACCATTGTTGCTACTTTCAAAGGTATGACAATGGCTATATCTATTTACTTTTGTATGTTGATGATATGTTGATTGCGGGAACTAGTATGCAAATTGTCAATGACTTGAAAAAGAAGTTGTCAAGAAGATTTGAGATGAAAGACTTGGGTGAGGCCAAGCAAATACTTGGCATGAGAATTTCTAGGGATAGCTCAACGGGTGTGTTGAAGTTATCTCAAGAGGAGTATGTCAAGAAGGTGCTCAAAAGATTTAACATGATTGATGCAAAGCCTCGAAGCTCACCTCTTTCAAGTGAGCTCAAGTTGACCAAGGAGGATTGCCCAAAGACAAGGGAAGAGAAGGACAAAATGGCCATTGTCCCTTATGCTTCGGCCGTTGGTAGCATGATGTATGCTATGATTTGCACTAGGCCCGATATTGCTCACGCAGTGGGAGTTGTGAGTAGGTTCATGTCAAATCCGGGTGAGAGACATTGGGAAGCCGTGAAGTGGCTATTGAGGTATTTGTTGGGTACTTCAAGTATGGCTCTTTGCTTTGGAAGAAATGGAGTTGTTTTGGAAGGTTTTGTCGATGCCGATTTTGGAGGATGTTATGATTCAAGCAAAAGCACTTCGGGGTATGTGTATACTATTGGTGGTACGGCCATTAGTTGGATGAGCAAGCTCCAAAAGTGTGTCTCTATGTCTACGACGGAAGCCGAGTATGTTGCTATGTCGGAAGCGGGAAAAGAGATGGAATGGTTGAAGGGTTTCCTTGAAAAAATGGGCATGAAACAAGACGTTTGTGCGTTGTATAGTGATAGCCAAAGTGCGGTTCAATTGGCTAAGAATCCTATGTTTCATTATCGCACTAAACACATCAAGAGGCGTTATCACTACACTAGGAGTTTAGTGAAGGACGGCACGATGTGTTTGAGGAAGATTGCCGGTTCTAAGAATCCGGCGGATATTCTCACTAAGGTTGTTTCTAGTGACAAATTGAGGTTGTGTAGGACCTCAATTGGACTCCATCATTAATTGATGGAGTGTTGCGCTATGGTGAAAAATTTGTTTTTGATGATTGTGTTGAGTGCTCTTGAGGAAGGTGTATATATGGATGTCTATGGTGCATGCATGATTGATCCTATCTCCAAGTGGGAGATTGTTAGGATTAGTGTGGAGATGGATAAATCAAGGAGGCATAAGGTGAAATCAATGAGGTGAAGATTTTGACCACTTTAAGAAAAGGGCTGACTTCAAATGAGCATATCTCTCAATCTAGAAAGGATTTTGAGATGATTCAAGTTGGATGTGATAGCTTATCTCAAGAGCTTTCCAACGACTGGTCATAAGCTAAATTTGGCCAAGAAACGAGGAAGTTATGGCTGTTTTACGAGAAGTTGTCCAGCAGGGGAATTCGGAGCGCCCGCTCCTATCCGAGGAGCGCCCGCTCCTATCCGAGGAGCGCCCGCTCCATTCGAGGCTCGTTTTCTATTTTTTCCAGTTTGTTTGAGCGGTCGCTCATGTTCTTTGGAGCGTCCGCTCCAATGGGTTTCACGGGGTTGCTCTGTTTTTTGGGCTCGGTTTTCTTTGTATGGTCATGATTAACTTTCTCCTCCCTCTTGATTAATCTTAGCCTTTGATTATCTCCTAATACCTAGACTATATATATTGTTTTTAGATCTCTTATTTCATTACTCACAAATATAAACACTTAGAGAGAGAGTTTATGGAAGGTTTGTGAGGAGCATTTGAATTATACACAATTCATGCTTGTAATCTTGATTTCATTCATCATCAATAATACTCCATAGTGCAAGGGTGGGTTTTTTCTCCCGTTTCGCGGGTTTTCCCACGGTAACTTTGTCTCACCTTTACTTGCTTTAATTATTCATGGTTGTTCTTGATTGTTATACTTGCTTGTTCATTGTTGTTGTGGGTGGATTGCAATTAGTTTGAACCCTTAATCCTTACAGCTCATATAAATATAACTCTTAATGATATCAAATTTCTTACAAACATTAATCAAATTGATACTAAAAAAATTCATATGACACTAACATACTAAAAAATTCATATTTCCATTAAGGGACTGGGGAGTTTTCTATGCGGGGATCTTCTCTTCATATACCAATAATCTCATTAAGATCTTGATCCTTTCTAAATTGCATTCTAGGTTTTTTTTCATTAGATTAAGATCCGCGATCCTCTGCAATTATCAAAAAATACTTCATATTTTATGGTCATCATTAAGAAAGCCTCCATGGGCTTTTATATAAAAGCCTCATTGATATCAAATTACATACCAAAGTTAATCAGATTGATACTAAAAATATTCATGTGAAACTAAAATAACTTTAACATGTTTTAAAAAATATATAATTTGACTACATTATATTAATCCTAATTTAACCCAACATCATCAATGGACACTCTGTAAATCTTTATCTTCAACTATGGTGCACCTGTAACTATAATTAGTCGCCATTCATTGCAAAGCCCTAGTCGGCAACAATGTCAAATTCCAGAAATGAATGGCAATTAATTCCTCATTATCTCATCAAAAAAAAAAAAAAAAAGTTCTCATAACAACCATGTAAATTAAAGTAAGAAATTCAAACTAATAGTTGCTATTTTAATTTATATTATCTCAAATTTTACTTAAATTATGACTAAAACAAGAAGATGATTGTTGCCTACCTCTGGTTCTTACTACTTTAGGAATATCTTCACTCACTTTGAATTGTTATTAATGGCCGCTCAAAAGATTAACATACTACAAGTAAATTGCTAAGAAATATTATTTTCATGAATTTTCAGCGCCAAAATTTTCCGTTGCAATAAAGCGCCAAATTTCCCTCTATTTCCTCTATAAAAGCATATTTTACAAGCAAGTTATACCGCCATAAACTCTCGCTCATCTTTTTCATTAATGATGTGTTGTCACCATTTTAGTGGTTGTCTATGTGGGGAGACACATAGACGAAGTGTATGTGTATCACCTCTCAAGGAATTTAATTCAACGAATGCGGAGTTCAAACTTCAAAACATTCCTTTCTTCTCACCGGGCTCAACCTCCGATCACCGGCCGTCGTCCGTCGGCGTTAGCATACAACCCCTCCTCTTGATTCTTCTTCCTCCTATTCAAGGGTTAGTTCAATTTTCTTTTTACTTTTTAATATTCAATTATTGTCAATCAAATTTGAATTGTATCTTTGTTACATTTATGCAGTTTTTGTTCAATCTTGTTGTTTATGGTTAAATTAAAGAGAATTTTGTTTGATTACACAGACAAATGAGAATTTTTGTACAGTAAAAAACAATAATTCTTAAAAGGGGTTTTAGAGTGGTAATAATGTAAAATATATCCCTTTTTGAAAGTGATATTAGATCAATTTGTTGTAATTCGTAATTTGTTTTTGCTAATTGTGATAAATTAATAAATATTTAGCTAGTCTACTTGCTTCAAAGACAAGTATTGATCTTTGATCCTGTCTTTGGCTATTACAAGTGTGGAAAGAAAGAACAAGTTGCAATAGTAGTGGGCAATCAAATAATATTGAATGATAAATTGGTTACTCCAATTGAAAATTGATCTTTTCTTGCCAGTTAGTGACATATACTGTGATGGTTTATGTGAAGGGCAAGTTGTAATATAGTATGCGCGATTGGATGATAAATTGGTTACTCCAATAATTGTGAACGATCTTTTCTTGCAAGTTAGCTATGATAATGATTTGAAATGCTTTTAATTATGGACTCACGTTAAGCATAGATTTAATCTTATACTAGTTTTCATGTAATTTGCCCCCTTAGAATTGGTTGTAGTTCGAATTGTTGATTTGAGTACGTGTTTTATCTTATTTGCACCCCTTTGCTCTAACTCTTGAATTGGTCTCAGCTAGACTTAGAAGATTGCTTGATTTCTATTCTAGTTAATCTATTACCGTAAAATTGACTAAATTGATGATCATTTTCCCAAGCTCGACTTAATGTGTAATTTGTCAGAATGGGTCAAATTGATTGTTCATTTGAGGGAGCGTGTCTTTAGAGAGTCTAGATTTAAGAGTCTTAAACTACGGGTAGGAAGAAAGAGGGGTTTGTGATTTGTTTGCTTCATTTCAATACTACAAAGTGCAAACTAGTGACTTTAAACAACTTTGCTTTTGTTGAGTAAGAAGTGATCTCTTTTACTTTAATAGTCCAGCAGCTACTCTGCTAATGTTTAGTATTGCTCTGATCGATATAATAGGTATCTCTTATATGAATGTTTTGATTCTTGATATGTATGGAACTTTTTGTATTATGAAGAGATATGAACGAGGAGGAACAGCAACTTGATCCTGTATCTATAGATACCGAAGAGGATGAAGAAATTGAGCCACTTTCGGGCTATCCCATGTTTCATGTAACTCTTTACAAATCACACGTCAGTAGTCCATATCAATTGGTAGGATTTTCTTCTAACTCTCTTATGTTTCATTTATGTATGGAATTGTGGATTTAAAGAGAAATATAGCGATTTGTAGTTTCATTCATATCTTCATGATGATGGTTTGATTCATTCACCAGATAGCTCATAGAAATTTGGTGCATAAATGAACTTTTTATGTTTTTGGCTATCAGTGTCTTTGTGAGGTAGCGTTGATGATACACAAAACACTTTGTTAAAGCTCTAAAAATTACATCAGTTCTTCTTTGTGGGCTTTCCCTCTCGAGTCTAAATGAAATCTCTTGTTGTCAAACAGCGTAGGCATAGTTAGCTTGCATACATTGTGTGCAACCCTTACCAAGGATGACACACTGACTATAATTTCTGATTGATTGACTCCAGACAATTCCTGCAGAAAGTGCTCATATACTTCCCCATAAAACAGCCACAGTTACCCTCACTCGTGGCAAAAAGAGTTGGAAAACAACTTATTTCGGCAGACATCCAACCCATAAAAGATTTGATTTAAGCTCGTGGAAAGAATTTGTTGTTGACAACAAGCTCAAGGTTGGAGATGTTTGTATTTTTGAACTCATTGAACTTAGTGATGAGACTTTGAAGCTCAAGGTTCAAGTTCTTCGAGGTGATTTTCCTTCTATTTTACTAGGAAATGACGGCACAAGTGATAACCCCATAATTGTTGAGTGAAGATTATGATTAAGCTTCTTTAAGGTCTTGACTTAAATTTCTTAGCTTAGAAAGATTTGGCTTTTGTTTAAGAAAGTATGCAAGCACTGTATAATCGGTTGAATTGGAACATCCAGTTCATTGAGGTAAAGCACGTTGGCAACACCGGTCTGTGACATAGCTTGCTATGAGTCAATGACCTTAGCTTGGCCCAAAGTGACATAGTATGATAGTAGTAGTGTAGTAATGCAAATTTGTAATATGGAGTTGGTGTACTGTTATGTATATTGGATTATGTAGAGATTAAGGTTTTCTAAATGAAGGGAGTGTTATTATTAAAATTAGTTGATTATTGTGTTGGAGGCTTGGAGCACATTGTTTATTAATTATTACTCCATATCTGTTGTAAAATATACTTACCTAGTAATTATGTTGTTAGCTGATCTCTAGAAAAGTGTTGAGCAAATTAGTGGCAGCGGACAAAACTATTCACTACTCAAAGTAAATTGGTGATAAATATTTTATTGTATTTTCAAATATGATTACCAATTTGACGAACTGATCCTCATAGGCTAATTATAATACAGTGCGTCTTGTGTGCGGCTGGCCACACCATGTAATCACTTATAAAATAACAAAGTAATCCCTATAACACTGGCCCGATAATTCCTATAATACTGACCAAGTAACCCCTATAACACTGACGAAGTAACCCCTGTAAAACTGAACAGTAATTCCTATAACACTAACGAACTAATCCTCATGATGGATGTCCACACCATGTGACCAGCCACATATAAGACTTTGTGATTATAATATGTATGAGTCATTTTGGTTGAAATTATCCTAAGTTTTAATAAAAAAGAGACAAATAGGTATGTACAAATTTTTTACAGCTAGTAAACAAGCTAAGAATGGTCATTCTTATCAATTTGTCATTGGTTAAAACAAATTTAAACAAAGTAACTGAACAAACTCAGATTTTAGAGAGGAAATTTGGAGAAAATTAGAGAGAAGATTTTTATTATGTGTGATCATACTTTACATCAAGTATCAAACAGAATATATACAACAACAATCAGAGAAGCTGCTAGAAGAAGTTTGTTAGAACAATAACAAACTCATAACTAACTTGCCACATCAGCAAGAATAAACTTATAACCCAATACCCCCCCCCTCAAGAATGACTGGGGGAAGACAACATAGGTCATTCTTAAGCAGAACTCTGCTGAACCAGCCCAATCCTTGAAGACAGATATCTATGCTGATCAGAACCAAGAGGCTTGGTCATAATATCAGCAAGTTGCTGCCCTGAAGTAACATGCTTCAGCTTAATAATACCTGACTGCACATTTTCCCGAATATAATGTACATCAAGTTTCTGATGCTTTCTTCTAAGATGCTTGGTTCTCTCATGGAAGCAGGGGTTTTCAGCAATATGCTGAGCAGAAATATTGTCACAATGCAAAACAATTGGAGTGGGAATTTCAACATGTAACTCATGAAATAACCTCTCCAACCAAATTATTTCATCAGAAGTCTGACTCATACTTCTGTATTCAGCTTCAGTAGAACTCTTAGAGACCACTTTTTGTTTCTTAGTCTTCCAAGAAATCAAGGAATCACCAAGAAAAATACAATACCCTGTAAGAGACCTTCCTGAATCATCACAAGCTCCCCAATCAGCATCACTAAAAGCTGATAAATGCAGCCCCACAGTAGCTGGGTAAAACAAACCCATGTTGAGAGACCCTTTCAAATATCTGAGAACATGCACAGCAGCTGCTAGATGAGGTACCCTAGGTGCACTCAAGAACTGACTCAATTGCTGGACAGAATATGAAATATATGGCCTGGTCATATGCAAATACAGAAATTTGCCAATTAACCTTCTGTAAACTTCAGGATCTTCCAAAAAATCTCCCTCAAAATTGCTTAACTTCAGACCTTTAGGAAAAGGAAAGAGTGCAGGCTTGCAATTCATCATGTTCTGATCCTTCAAGAGATCTAAAATGTACTTTCTTTGATTGAGTAAGATTCCAGCATCAGTCCTTGAAACCTCAATACCAAGAAAATACTTCAAACTGCCTAAATCTTTAATAGTAAAAGCAGAATGTAGATCAGCTTTCAAAGACTCAATGATCTTTGAATCACTTCCAGTCAACAACAAATCATCAACATAAGCCACTACTACTGTAATAGCCCCATCTTTATCCAAAACAAACATGGAATAATCCTGAGTAGACTGAACAAAACCCCAATCTACCAGAAATTTAGTAAGCTCTTTATTCCAACACCTAGATGCCTGTTTCAGCCCATAAATTGATCTATTCAGCTTACAAACCTCTCCTGGTTTAGTTTTCTTATAACCAGGTGGTGGTGTCATATAAACCTCCTCATCAATGAATCCATGCAGAAAAGCATTGTTTATATCCAACTGTTGGATATCCCATTTCTTCACAGCAGCAAGAGCCATAATAACTCTTACAGTTGTAAGTTTGGCAACAGGACTAAAAGTATGCTTATGGTCCTTTCCCTTGCATTGCTTGTCACCCCTAGCCACCACCCTTCCTTTACATCTTTCAACTTCTCCATTTGGCTTAAATTTTGTTTTATAAACCCACTTGCATTCGATAGCTGTCTTCCCAGGTGGTAAAGTAGTCAATTCCCAAGTGTTGTTCAATTCTAGAGCTTCAAGTTCCTTATCCATAGCCTCTACCCACTCAGAATGCTCTTTTGCTTGATTATAGGTAGATGGCTCATAAGCAGACAACACCAAAGACAAGCTATGTAAACAAGATTCAGACAGATGAGCCAAAGAAGGTTCACTGTAAACACTAAAAGAAGCAGAAAGTGTATAAGAATCAGAAATAGATCTTGTAACTGGTTTAGCCAGGACAAAATCCTTGAATTTTGATGGTAACTGAACAGGTCTTGCAGAAGTTCTGACAGGAACAGTAACAGGAACAGAATTATGAGAAGAAATAGAAGAATCAGAATCTGGGATAGAATCTGAAGAATTTTCAGAATGAACAATAGGAATACTAGAGACAACTGTATCTATGGTATTGCTATGATTTTCAGAAGAAGAATGTGGTTGAGGAATCAGGACAGGAATAGAATTATCTAGTGCAGGATTGACCAAAGAAATAGGAGAAGTAGCAGCTGAAGGAACAGAAACTAAATCAGAAGTAGATTTAGGTTCCTTATAAGGAAAAGAATGCTCAACAAAGTACACATCCCTGCTCAAAAGCACTTTATGAGTCTCCAAATCATATAGCTTGTATCCTTTTTGACCAAAAAGATACCCAATAAAAATGCACCTAGTAGACCTTGGGGCAAATTTATCTCCAGTGTTCATAGCAGGATAACATAGACATCCAAAAACTCTCAAAGAAGAATAATCAGGAACCTTATGCATCAACATCTCAAAAGGTGTCTTCCAATTCAGAACAGAACTAGGAATAAGATTGATCAAATGTGTGGCAGCTAGAAGACAATCACCCCAAAATTTATAAGGCAAACCATCATGAATTCTTAATGTCCTAGCTGTTTCCAATAGATGTCTATGTTTCCTTTCCACCCTCCCATTCTGCTGAGGGTTACCTGGAATACTTCTCTGATGAACAATACCATGATCATTAAGCAGAGTGGAGCAAGCTTCTTGAATAATCTCAGTCCCATTATCACTCCTAATGATCTTAACCTTTTTGTCAAATTGTATATTCACATACTTCAGAAAAGCAGCAAGAATACCATAAACCTGAGTCTTACTAGACAATAAATGTGTCTAAGTAACTCTGGTATGATCATCTAAAATTGTTAAGAAATAATAGGCACCAGATAAGGAAGGTCTTTTGTATTTACCCCATAAATCCACATGCACCAAAGCAAAAGCATCCACAGCATAAGAAACAGAAGATTGAAATGGTAATTTATGGTGTTTTCCAAGAACACATGCTTCACAACAAAAATCACTAGTGCCATTGAAATTACCTGAAGATGGAACTGATAAATGCCTAAGATGACTCAAGGAGATATGACCTAATCTAGCATGAATTAGATCAATATCAAGCTTGACAGAAGAAGTAATTGTATTGTTTACAGCAGAAACAACACCATATTCAAAATAGAAGAAACACTATTTACAGGACAAACAAATTTGTATAAACCTGACTTCCTTGTACCTCGAGCTTGAACACTCTTAGTTGCAAGGTCCTGAAAATAGAATGAATCTTGCTCAAAAACAACAATAAGACTGTTGTGATCAAGGATTTACTAACAGACAAGAGATTGTGTTTGAAATCAGGTATGTAAAACACATTTGTAAGGGAAACAGAATCAGAAAGATTAACAACTCCTATGTGTTTGACCAATTTAACAGTTCCATCAGGTAAAGACACTTTAATAGGATTTTTAAGTTGTTTTAAAGAAGCAAATAATGCCAAATTAGATGCCATATAACTAGAAGCACCTGTATCAACTATCCAACTGTCCTTATCAAAATGTGGAATAGATGAATGAGAAGCAGAGAAAGTACCAGCAAAATTCACAGAACCATTAAGGGGATTATCATCAGAAACACCAGAAGAACTCCTCTGCTGCTGCATCATCTTCAGAACTTGATTGTAGACTGCAGAAGCCATAACAGGATCAATAGATTCAACCTCAGAAATCTTAGCAGAACTTGAACTTCCATACTCAAAACACTGAGGTGCCTTGCCAAGAATACCAGATTGATCATCAATCATCACATTACTAGCAAATTTGGATGAAATTGCAGATTTATCCTTCTCCTTATCTTTATTCCACCAATCAGGAAATCCATGAAGACTGAAACAACCACTAATAGAATGACCTCTCTTCTTACAATAATCACAAACAACATCAGGCTTTGATTTCTTATAATCACGTCTTCCAGATTGAAAAACAGGCTTAGGAAAGGTCTTAATAGCATTCAAAGCACTCAATTCATGAGTCTGAGTAGTCAGATTTAGCTTGTTCTGCTGCTCCACCTGCTGCAAGGTGTAATAAGCCTTATGAACAGGAGGAAGAGGATCTGCTCCAAGTAAAGTTGTCTTAAACTGATCATAATCACGATTCAAACCAGATAACAATTGCATCAATTTTTTCCTTTGATCAGCATCAAAAATCTTCTTCAGAATACCACATGTACATGTCTTCAAAGCACCACATGTACAATCTGGAAAACCTTCCAACATCTGTAATTGATCCCAAACAGTCTTCAATTGTCCAAAATACTCAGCAATCGAAGAATTATTCTGCTGAATTGAGGTCAAAAGTCTATGCAATTCAAAAATTCGAGGAGCAGTAGTATGACCAAATCTCTCATTCAATTCAGTCCACAATTGAGAAGAAGAGTTCACAAACATGAACGATTCAGCAAGAACTTTGTCCATAGAATTCAGAATCCAGGACATGACCATATAGTCATTTCTAATCCATTTCTGATAATCATCAGAAGTAGTAGCAGGCATAGAAAGAGTTCCATCAACAAATTGAAACTTATTTCTGGCAATCAACGCCATTTTAACAGTTCTACTCCAATTAAGAAAATTCGGTCCAGTAAGAATGTGAGTTCCAAGCTGCATACCAGGATGATCTCCATTACTAAGATAGTAAGGATCATTAGAGTTGATTCCAGAAGACTGTGAATTCTGAGAAGACATTGAAGAAGCAGATCCTGCCATTGATAAGCTGAGCGAAGACGAAGATCGAGAAATCGCCAAAAAATAGGTCAAGAAGATTAAGAAATTCTTGATAAGATCAAGAATCAAAGAAGAATAACAGAAGAAATCGACTAGAAATCGATCAAAGAAGAAGAGAATTCAAGAGAAGATCAAAGAAATCGGAGAAAAATCAAACCAAAATCGCAGGACTTCTGCTCTGATACCATGAACAAACTAAGATTTTAGAGAGGAAATTTGGAGAAAATTAGAGAGAAGATTTTTATTATGTGTGATCATACTTTACATCAAGTATCAAACAGAATATATACAACAACAATCAGAGAAGCTGCTAGAAGAAGTTTGTTAGAACAATAACAAACTCATAACTAACTTGCCACATCAGCAAGAATAAACTTATAACCCAATAGTAACATTCAAAAACACAATATTTTACATGGGATCCAATCAATCAATCAAAGCTAAGCTAAGAATGGTCATTCTTATCAATTTGTCATTGGTTAAAACAAATTTAAACAAAGTAACATTCAAAAACACAATATTTTACATGGGATCCAATCAATCAATCAAAGCTTTAATCTCATAAGTGAGATCAGCAATATAACATACATTGTCAACATGGAGATTAATAATTTACAAAAATGTTTTTATATCAACAATCAACTTAGTTTACAAAAAACCTTACGACATTAATGAATGAGAGCAAGGCTGCAAAGTGCTAGTGGAGAAGCGTAAAAATGTAAAATACATTTTTTTCCCACTAATTTCTAATTAATTGCGAATTTGTTGCACCTATTAAATTCGTGAGGGTACACTATTCTAGATGATTTTTTCAAATGCCCCTCCGGCCCTCCCACAAATTTCATTTACATTAGTTTTATACACTATATTTTGAAAGTTTACTTTCATTTAGGATGTGAATATATACTTGTGTATTGTTTTGACTCGTAAACTGACTCATTCATTGACTTGTAAACCGTGGATCCAAACCCTTTTATCTAACCCATATTTTGATGATCAACTAGACAACTAAACGTCTAGACCTTATTATTAAAACTAGATTAAACTCGTGCGTTGCACGATTATTATGCATATGAAATAATTTTGTTATCATGCATACAAAATTAATTTTATCATTTGTGTAAAAATGAATGGCAATTATTTTTTAATAAAAAATTCTATAGTGTAGATTAAAATAATAATTGTTAAAAAAATTAAAATAATAATGACAATTAATGACATCGTCAATAGAAATGAAGGGAAAATTTCTAATATGAGAATGACATGTAGGATAATTTAAGAGATGATGATGTCAGCAATATTTTATTTTATTACTCTGTAATAGTTAATAGATATATGTGGGTTAGATAAAGGGTTTGGATCACAGTTTACGGGTCAAACCAAATTCAGCTCCGACTCAATTTCAAGTAAAATTTTCGGGTCAAGTCGTTGTTTTGACACCTGTACATACCACGTGTCAGTTATATTCCTCTTTATTTTTTTTTTTTACTAGTATTTTTTTTTTTTTGGAGCGTTCGCTTTTCACAATTTCACGCTGCACCGCACACTCTTTCCCTCTCCGGCTCTCCCACCTCCGTTGAAGCTTACTCTAATACTCCATTAAAGCTGCTTCTGAGCTTTCCCTCCTCCATTGGAACAGCTTCTGAGGTAAGATGTTTTTTATTTTTTGTTTTATTTTCATTCGTCGAATATCAATTAATTTCATAGTCTAGAGATTATTGTTAAATTAATGGTCAGTATAGTCAATTTAGGGTTCTTCTAAGGTGAATTATTGAACTTTGATTATAATTACTGAACTTATGAAATGTTATAACGAGCAATTTTGTTGGTATTCTTAAGCGAGAAGAATTGTATGTGATTTTTGGAGCCTGATTTGAATGCTTTTAGCAAGGGAGAATTATAGGAAAATAGGGGTTTTGGAGATTGAGATGAATACATTTTTGAATTACTTATCTATTTTTAAGAATCTAGCAAACATAGGAGTTTCACTATTGCAAGTGCTAATATAGTAAGTAAAGAATGAAAGAAAAGCAAGTTTTCGATAATCGAAATTAATGGCTTAATGGTGAAACCTTGAAGAAGAAGATCATAGTGGAAGCAGCAGGAATGATATTATTTGCTCCCATAGAATCAATGTATGGTGCTGCAAATTTTAACCTGTGCTTTTCTGAGAATATATGTTCTGTTCTGTTTTCGTCCAAACTCATTAAAAGTTATAGACCTATGGTTAAGAAAGGAATTGGGATTGAATTTGTATGCATTTTTTGATAACGAAAAAAGAGGAAGCTGCTGCTTTTGGAACCAATTAAGCTACTACAGTAATGAGGTGAGAAGTGATAGATTGAAGTCATTGAACTAGTGGACAGTGTGTAAAGTTATCCTTGGTGATATGTTTACTTGTTTGGTTCATTTTGACCTTTTTTTTATTTAAATGTTCTGTGGGTTAGTCTATTAATAAGATCATCAATGGTTAGTGTAGCTGTCCAGGAGTCTACTTAGTCACTTTGCAAATCCATTATTACCAGTCCCTTGTAGATATCCCTTTTGTATATATCTTGATGAAGTGCGGTAAATGTTTTGTTTTTCTCTTCTTTTTCAATTTGATCTAATCTCTTGAAATTCCTTTAGTGTGATTGCTAAAGTTGGTTCTTTTTCTAAAAAGAATGCATATATTGTTCTAAAAAATATTCTACTCCGTATTTGATTGTATATGATCAATGGTCTAGAACTCTGGTCTCTGGATAGTGGATACCCCTCAAGTTTTATCTATTGGACTTAGGAGTAAATTTTGGACCATCCTTGATTTGAGACTCTTTTGAAAGTTTAATTTCATTGTGGATGTGAATATATACTTGTGTATTGTTTTCAATTCTAAGGAAATTACAAGAATGAGTCAGTTTGGAGTGAGGATGCAATAGACTATTGATTTTCTTTGAACTTATTGGTAAGATAGCGAGTTATCTTAAAGTGATATGTTAAGAGTATCTTTAAATTAGAAGCAAGGCCTTAATTAATGATTACTCGTACGATCTTTTTTCTTTTCTTGGCAGACGTTAAAATTTCTGATCACTTTTGTTTTTTAGTGTATGGCATGAATTAAACAGTGCTGCATGTTAACTATTGGTTGGCTCATTGGTTGATGACCAAGAACTTACTATTTATCTTTTTTTTGGTCGAATGTAGAATGCAATCTTAGTCTTACTGAAAGACAATAGACAAGAAAAAGAGAGTGAAGATTCCCCAGCAAGTGGAGTGTGCTACTGCAAGTTGATTTTGTGAAAGAACTATGGTAGAGCGATTCTTTGATGGCGGTAGCACCAACTCTGTTACCACTGTTGCTGTACAACCTCAAGGAGGCTGTTGCTTTACATCTGATCCAATTACGCTGCTCACTGGCCCTCCATCTTGGTACTCATTCTCTTAGTCTTAAGTAATGCAAGTTCCTAATTATGTATCTAGAAGTCAACAAATTTTAAGAAATTTCTGTACAATGTTTCTTTTTCAGTGGGAAGACATCACTTCTATTTCAGTTCGCTTTGAACATGGCAGCTCACTGTCAGTCCACGTCACAGGGATACATTGTCTTTATCTGCAATCGTCGCCGTTTTGAAACCAAACCTCCTTTCCTCTCTCAGGTCTCTTCTCCTCTCCTCAAACCCCTGTTCTCCTATACATGCTGACTTGCTGAGTTATATAATTGATTACGGAGTAGTAAAAGTGTCTATCTAATTCCAGGGAGTTGATGCTTCTTCACACATTTTTCAGCGAATTCATATCAAGTTAGTTACTACTGCTTCAATTTTTAATGATAGTTTTGCTTTGGTTGACTTGCATTTCTTTTTCCATGATTTTCTTTTTTAATTTTTAATGTATGTGGTTTTTGCGGTTCCCTGTTCCCAGGTATATGGATGATTATGATGATGAAGGCATCAAGAAATTTTTTGCTGCCTTCCATCTTCTTCATTCTTTGCCCCATGCTGTTATTATTGATGATTTTGGTGACTTCTTTCTTGAAAGGTATAATCCCTTTCTCTTTCTATAACTTAATTTACTCTTGCTGAAAGTCAGAGCTTGCATCTTTCATTTGATTACACATTTTAGAAAGAATGGCCTCATGACGCTTTAACTTTGGCTGCCCGATGAATTACATGTTAATAATGAATTGCATAATACTAATTTTCCTTTATACTGGATAAAGCAAGTGTCAAATGAAGTATAATAATCCTCGTGGAAGGGACTTAGCCATGGTTCGAGTTTTAGCCCTTTGTCATAGTGCTATCATCCATGCCAGGTGAGCTTTAAGAGTCCTTTTACAGCTAAATAAGTTTAATTGCAAATTCCTTTGCTTCTTTTTTGCCTTTGCAAGTACTGATTTACCACCTATATGACATTAGTCCCTCTGTTATTGGAATTCTGTCACCAGTAAAACAATAGCTTGCCAGCTTTTGCTCTCTGATACGTATCATGGAGACTTTCCTAGACAATTCATCTACAAAAGATGGATTTCGTCTACTTTCACAATCCAAGGTAGGTGGGTTCATTGTATTTTAGGCCGAGAGAGAGATGCAGTGAATGAGTTTGATATAATAATTCTTGTTTTTGGTCAAAGGTGAAGGTGATGGATCTGGCTCATTTCTTCTTAAACATAGTGTGCAAATGCAAGGAAGGAGCATAGGAAAAAGGAGTGCTAGATACTCTATAGCGCTTCAGTACCTGGTTTTGGAGGGAGTCAGGGAAGACACACAGATTTGAATGTGTGATGTAATATGTTGCTTGGTTAGTTTTATCTACTCTAAATGCTTCTCAAATCTGAAAGCTTGTGTATGCAAACTAATTCTTGGTGTTGGGAACTTGCAATACTTCTACCCCAGTATATGAGATTAGTTTGTACTGTTTTTTCCCCCCTTAGAGATAGCTACATCTGTGTTTCATGTGGGATATTCACTGGTTGATCTTTGTACAGCTCATATACAATAAAAGCAGGTCTTTCAAACTGTTACTCTTGGAAATATTACTTTATAAAAGAATGTTTACAGTCCTTATCACCAAGTTGAACCTTATGTCAACATCAACAGAGTCTATTTTGTAAAAAAAAAAAAAAAAAAAGAAAAAGCGTGCCCAATGTTAGGTTTTACATGTCATAATAGTTTAATTCAAGAGTAAAATTTGATTACAAATGGCATGCCAAGTGTAGAGAACTCACTAAATGTCACATCAAGTGTTGGCATACAGGACAGCCAAGTAGTTACTGCAGAAGTTGATGTAGCTAAACATGGTGTTTGCACAATTTCTGGTATAATGTTCAATTCTCTGATGTAAAGACATGCCAAATCCTTGAAAGCTTCATTGTATAGGTTGAGAGGTTATGTGGGTCGTTTGCATTTGTTTTGTTATAATTGTGTAGTATCCGATTATTTCTGAATATCGACTGGGCATCTATGCAATTAAAATTTGGTTTTTAAGAACAAGTACTTAGAACTTTAAAATCTTTGTCCAATTAGAATAGCTAACATGATTTTGAGACGAACCTATATATTTTCACCCAATTAAAACCCTGATTCGGTGATTCCACTATTTTCCCTTACAATTGCTGTTGTTTATCTTTTTTTGCATCTACACTTCTGTTTTTTTACGCAGTGTGACACTAACGATGACAACTTTTTGATTATTGTGGCACTTGAAAGTTTTGCTTTTAGTTCTGTTTTTAATGGGCTTTAACTGAACAGCCCTTGGATTATTGTGTCAGCTTCTGGAGAATCAATCCATCACTCCACCAATTATAATGCGATATGAAGGTTTTGGTGCGTGTTCATGTGGTTACCTTTAGCCTGTGATTTTCAAAACTAGCTGACGTTGATCGCAATGGTAAACTTCTTTTCATTTAAGTTTTTTTGTTTGTTGTTCTAGCACCCTGTTTTCTACCACTCTTTTCTTAGTTATATACTCCATTCAATTTCTTTATACAATCTACTATCATAGCATGTGAGCTTGTTGAATCCATTGGGTGTGGTCTCGACCACAAACACTACCAATTGAATCAAAATGCGATCCCTCTTGCTGCTGCGCCATCTACTGTAAGTGTGATACCCACTTCATAGTGTGGGTTTAAGTACTTCTTTGGTTAAATATAAAATATATAATTCCTAAGATGCCTTGGAAATTGTATCTCCCATGTACTTTTATTTTATAGGAAGCATGAACTGTTGTTTGTTTGATAATTGGAAGTAAGATTTTCTATGGAAAGTTTTACTTACCTAGGGAGACCTAGTTAAGCAAAAGCTTTCTACCTCCTATGTTTCTCCAACCAAACAACTTTGGATTCTCTCACTTCCTATAAAATTCTACTGCATGATATTTTTTTTTTTTTTTCTAATCTTTTATTTTAGTCAAATCAAACAAATACCTAATAAACACGTCTTGCTAAACTTCCTATTAGTATAGAATTTGGAACTAAAAGTACACCTCTTTGTTCTATTTATATTATTTGACCACTTAACTAACTTTTCTTATTTCATATCATTTGTGATATATAGAATATTGATACATTATCTTTATTTGTTTAAAATATCAATGTATTATTACTTGTTAGTTTTAACTACTTATACATCGACTAACATTTTTTGAAAATATGTCTTTGACCTTACTTTTGCTGTCTTGCTCTTGCACCTATCTTTAGCAAAAAAACTTTCAAAGTCTACTTTTGTAAATTTTCAAAATAGCTATTACATCAAACTCTATTCTCATATTGAAATTTAAGATTTTTTTAATTTTTTTTTTTTAATTTTTATAGTTTAATCGTTGTGAAAGTATTTACTTGTGTGAATGCATTTTAGGAAAAAGTTAGTTAATGCTTTGGTACTCAAAACTGACAAGTAATAGTGCATTGATATTTTGAATGAACAAATAATAATATATTGATAATATAACAAGAAAAATAATGTGAGTTGAAAAAAGTTAGTTAAGTGGTCAAATAATATGCAATGAAAAGATTGTATGGTTTCCTCTCCCAGAATGTGAGTACTCCATAGAATATTCCTATATTCATATCTAGAATGTAGATTGTAATGCTTGTAAGGAGTCAGAGGGAATTTAAGTGGAAATAGACTTACAAGGAAGCTCTAACCCAAAACAATTAAATACATTGAACTTATAGTTTTGGTAAAAATCAAACTTTTAATCTCATTGTTGGAGATGAAACTACCAACTCCCATTAGATATTCTACTAGTTTGTTGCTCTGTCGATCTAGAATTCTAGATTGATTGCTCATTACTATTTCTATTTCAATATTAATGTATAATAATTCCGGGTTTGAGGGGTACCTTACTACACTTTGTTGCTTGGCACACACTAGGAGATTATGTTTCAAAAACATTTGTGAATTTACAATTAATAGTTTTTTCAATATAGAGTGGACATTCAGTTTAGGTTTGCAAATTTTTGACTTTTGAGCAAAAATTTGGACAGTAATCTTCCTCGAGGGCATGCTTCGAAAGTAGGGAATTTATTAGGTAATAGTAGAGTTGAGGTGTTTAATGGAATGAGGTAGTGGTGGACTTGGTGGTGTGAACTTTGAACTTTGGATTTGTGTGGCTGCTTGGCGCAATTAAAGTGAGTTGGGCAAGAGTTTGTGTGTCAAAGTAGCAGCTGTTTTGCATCTATGGTTTCCAGCAATAGCTATTGCATCAAACTTTTTGATGTAATAGCTATTTAATAGTGTAGGATTCTTAGTCAAGTGATATCACTTGGGATTAGCTTAGATATTGATGCGAGTCATTTGAGGAGTCTAGGCTGCACCAAAGCTGTTTTTGATCACCTTCTCAACGCTGGTGCATTCTTTCACTTCAGATTTCTTAGAATATATGTAAAGCCCAAACTGAAGGAACATTAGGATTTCATTGTTTGTTGCATTTATGCTTATTTGGACTCTTGTTAGGTGTGAAGTTTCTAAAGCTTTAGCTATGTTGGTTTTCATAATGAGATTATTTGCTGCAAACTTGTGTTTGCTCAAAACTTGAAATGTTGGGCTGGCTTATATTTTCATTCATTCAAGAATTTTTATGCACCAAATTGAGCTTGTGTTAGCGAATACTCTCATGTATTACGTAACAATCTACCCAAGCTCCCAAAATTGCCTGAATTTTAGTATAAACAACTTGAGCAACAGTCAGGATCAAGACATTGAAATTTGAAGCTATATTGGTGGTGCATGCAGTTCATGTACAATAAGTACTACATTATTAATTTCTATTTCTTGGCTCACTTACTCAATTTGGAGATTTCCAAATGAGTAAATAAGCAAGAATAACCTTGGTTGTACAATACAGGGCACATGGTATAACTTGTTGTACTATTGATACTTTGGTCTTTGCCAATTGGTTACTGTATTAATATACATAATGTTACATATCAAGGTTATAGATTGGAAAAAAATAAACTACAAAGTCAAAGAAAAAAGAACAAGAAATCATAGGAGCATCCAGTAGAAAATTGAAAGAAAGAAGATACTTATTGTGGCAGTGCTGCGAGAGGACTTGGACTTGGACATGGACATCTGGGCTTCAGTGCACTCAAGGCCACGCTTACTGCCACGGCAAACGTTGGCAAAAAGGCCAGGTGGGTATTTGCCATAGAGATTGATGTAACTGAATAAGGTGGTTGCACAATTGTTGGTAACGTCATTTATGGTTGGAGCGTAAGGGCATGCCAATTCCTTGAAAGCCCCACAACATATGTTGGCTGGATATTTGGGTCCTTTGCATCTGCTTGTTATGATCGTGTAATTCCAGTGCTGAACATCTAGTGGGCAATCTGCAGCAAATATCAAGGTTAATTTTTAGTGTTATTTTGAGTTTTGGCATTGTTTGTAGGTATTTCTTTGTTAATGATCAACAGTATTTACAAATGAATTAAAGTCAACCAGCTGTTTATGATGAAGAGTGAAGGATTCTTAGTCAAGTGATATACTGGACAAGAGCTGGCAATAGCCGCAAAAGATGAAGTCAATTTTTTTTAATGCTTCTAGTACGTTTATGACTTTTTCAGTGAGATGGTTTTGCTGAATTTGGAAGCCAGTCCTAATCAATACTCAATCCGTGCTGTTTTGTTTGTCTTGATTGGATTACTCTGTAATTTACTTTCAAATATGCAGTACTAGTAGCAAGCGAAAAAGACAGGTTCATTTGTGTGCTGATGAGGTTTACCTTTTGTAGCTTGAAGAAGATGTCGGCCTACAGATAATCGAGGCTGCTGTAATTCATCTGTTCAGAAGTAATAGAGACAGTAGTATTCAGTACGGAGTATATGTTAGCATAGGATGCACTCAAGACATTCTTAGATAGGGATGTAAACCAGCATGGCCATATAGGTGTTCCTGCTGTGCAAAACTCGATTGTTAGAATAGAAAAAGATTGTGATGATTCTAACCTAAGGGATTTGCCGAAGCTATAGGAAGTAAAAGCAAAAGAATCACGAATGTGACTGATGTTGCCGCTGCAATTCCAGTAGTAGAAGAATGACAGAACTTGATCATCTCATGTGAGCTTCTTGTACGCTTCTCGGTTGCCATCGACATGAATTTAAAAACTTAAGAACTTTAGCTAGATTTTCAGTAAGCTAGAGAGGAGAAGTGTTTATATGATCACGAGTTACAAAATTGGGTGAAATGAGGCAATATTGACCGAGTCAATTGATTGAGACTTTGAAAGTGTTGTTCGTGGAATTAGTATCATTGCCAGCCTGCCATTTTGTAGTTTATTCACCGAACTGTGTGTTCGGTACAACGTACTTCAGATACTTGAAAAACTACGTATATATGTAGACATTTCAAACATGCATGAGATAAACACGCTTAAATGTTTCATTCATTATACCAGTATTGGCAGTATTACAAAGTACAGTATACTTTAATGATAACATTTTTAATTATTTAAATAAATAGGATATTATTTTAAATTTTTATGTAACTGAGTAACTAACGCAAGTAATTGTGTTGATTTTAGGCTGTTTGAATTCATGTTTGGTTAGGTTTTTGTCTTCCTTCTATAGCTTTAGGTTGGATCAAGTTAGTTAATAATTTTTTTTTTTTTTTTTTTTTTTTTTTTTTTTTTTTTTTTTTTGTTGACAAATAGGTAATTAATTTTTATATTTATGATGTATACTCATATCTTTTATTCAATAACAAATGGTTTAGTATTGTTAATTTGTTGGTGTCGTATTCGTATATTATGGGTTAGTTCGGTGCACTTTATTGAATTCAAGTGCTAGAGGCATAAAGCAGGCTAATTTATATTAACCAATTGCAATTGCAATTGCAATTAACGTAATTCCGCAGAAAATTACATATAGCCCATTTTAGATTAGCGACTTACCCATTCAGTGACTTTGGTACTATACGTTTTCGATTGTTAGAATTTATATTTAGGAAAAAGATATATGCAAAGTAGAAAGAATAGACAATAAATATACATTTATTACACCGTTTTACTCGTGAATTGTCGATAAATTCCCAACTTAATACTAAAAAAAGAATATATTAAATGCTCATATGCAGCCCTTAGGGGCTTAGGGCTGCATATAACATTACCCTTATATTTATTGATAATTAAATATATTATTGATCAAAGATTAATATCAGCATACGTATCGAGGGGAAATGGAGCAAGTATTTAAAAACGGAGGGTGTATATGCATAAGCAACATGGCATTATCATAGATATTTTAAGTGTTAACATTATATACCACTGAGTTGTGAATTGTACTACTGAGAAGTGGAATGGTAATATATAAATGGTTTCAAACTTATAATGGCACTAAAGATAGCTAAAATAGTATACCATTTTAACTAATACATGTATTTAGGTTGTGAAATTGTATCATTAATATTACAATGGTACTAATCGTATTATAAATGGTTGTAAGCCTATAATGGTACTAATTTTGAAAATATAACTGCTATGACATGATCCCATCATTTTATGTTATTGTACAAAATGTCTTAACTACCCCAGTTATGCATCGGATTTCGCATGATAATAATTATGCCTTTGGAATACCTTGTAGAGTTGTAGACCTAATAGACAAAGATGCTATAACAACACTAGGGGAGCTAAATGGGAGTGAAACAATTAGTAGAATCAAACCATTCATTATTCACTTGGGCTTAAGTAGCCACATCTAATCTCCACATCTAAATCATCAATTTTTCAGTTACTAGGCTATATATAACTCTGTCAAGAAATATTATTGAGCCTGATTCCAAGAAACTATGGTGCAGATTGAAGGGAAAGATAGGATTAGTGCACTCTCAGATACATTTCTTTGTATTATTCTCTCTTTTCTACATACAGACGTGTCTGTTAGAACCAGTGTATTGTCCAAGAGATGGAGATATGTTTGGACTAAAGTCCCTGTCCTCGATTTCGCTCTCGTAGATTCATCAAACAAGTCATCTTTCATAACTTTTGTGTACAAGACTTTGGTCCTCAATGATGCACCTGTGCTCAAACGCTTTCGCTTGAGTAATGTTAGTGTAGTCGAAGAATATCATGTTGATTCATGGATTTGGTCTATGTTGAGACGCAATGTGTTGGAGGTCGATCTTTGTTCTATCGACAGAGAGACTAAGCTCGCTGAAGGGCCGTTTGTGAGTGAGAAACTCAGGGTTTTGAAGTTGACTGGAAAATTTAGTCTTCCTGTTAGTGTTCTGTATTTTAAGCTTCCAAACCTTGAGATCCTCCAACTTTCGGGAGTCATACTTGAGGATAGTCTATTGGATGTATATTCAGTCTTCCCTCGTCTTAGAGAACTTGTATTTCGTAATTGGTCAGGAATGAAGATCCTAAATATTCATTCAGCTTCCTTGAGGGTGTTAAAAATCATGTATTTCAAGCTAACAACAGGAATACAGGATATAGTCATCGAAGCACCAAACCTCAAATACCTATCTATTTCTGATAATGTTTCGTTCTATGACATCAAGGATGTTTCCTCATTGGTTGAAGCTAAGATTAATGTTTGCAAACAAAATTGTGGAATGCTTGAGCTTCTCTGGGAAATTGCAGGGTTAAAGACTTTGCTACTGTCTATAGCAACAATTTATGTAAATCGTCGAGTTCAATTCTTGTGTGTACTTAATTATGTTTTGTTAGAATTGATAGATAGATATCTGATATGATCTATTATCGAATTTGCAGCAGGCCCTTGCAAACGTCCACCCTCACCAGTTGCCAGTGTTCCGCAACTTGACCTGTTTAGAGCTAGCAGACGGTACATTGTCCTTTGTGCTACATATACTCAATCATACTCCAAACCTAACATCTTTGATCGTGCACAGGCACAATTACTCTGTGAGTTTTGTGTCTCTTCAATTAGTTTCCATGTATTTGAATTATAACAAATCTGTCAGGATATTTGTCTATTTTCCATTTGCTTGAATGTAGTATGGATTTTTCAGGATGATTGGACGGAGTACTGGAACCCGTACCCATATTTAACACCTAATTGTTTATCAAGTACTCTGAAGGTTATCAAACTTTACGATTTTTGTGGGGCTAAAGGACAAGTGACTATGGGAGAATATTTCTTGAGAACAGCGGGCAGGTTTAGGGTGATGAAGATTCATACAGTTCATCGAGATGCAGAGGATGATATGAACGCCTTGCTTAGGCTGTTCAAGGTTTCAAGGGTCTCGAGGATGTGTGAATTTACTATATGCATCCCAGGGAAAAATCAGTTTTAAGTCTTTATTATGCATTTCAAGTTTCTACTAGGCAGCAATCTTTTAAATAGCTGGTTAATTGCTTCAGATTTGATTCAAACTTTCAACCAGACATAACACAATGATCAAATTATGCATGGTTATTGTGATTTGGTGCTTTCACTTTTCTGAACCCTCCCCAAACAAAGCATATTTTCCTTTAGCACGGGATCAAGCACTCACGAGTATAGCAGTATGTATAATTTTTGATGTCTTATCCAATCCATGCTAGGGAAGCCAACAAATAAGGAAAACAGCTGAAATCAAATTCTGTAATATCATGTTCAGTATGATGCATTTATTTAGAATACTAATGAACAATCGTTAGCCAGGGTATTAAGTCTGTCAAATCTGTTTGCAACCTCTGATTTCGCAGCTTAATATCGTTAATTCAATTAAACAACACCATGATAACTTAAAATCAGAGTAATGCCATCCGGTCATCCCTCACGAATTAATTTAGAGAAACAGCAAAAATGATCAGCCATTACTATTTCAGAAAGAATCATAGGCCTCTCTACAATTAAGTGTAACTTTGCCCTGTGCTTCGTAATTCTGTAATTGGACCGCAAAGGCTTAGAAATTAGTACTCCATAATTGGTCAGGAACTCAATAACTTAGTATTCCATCCAAGACAGACGTCAGAGGAGCAAGATGTATTCATCCAAGCACCAAACATCTTCAACAAATGAACTTTCAGTCTGTAGAATCAAGGATATTAAGTCATTGAACAAAGCTGACATTTATGCTAGCAAACAAATGAAAGGTGATAAGTCTGGAGCTGGAATTCTCGAGCTTCTTCAGCAAATTTTGGGCTTGAAGATTTTGCAATTATATAGTGGTAAAACAACCATAAAAGTTTACTTTGTACATCGTAACTATTGATAATTTTATGCTCCATACATTATACTTTTATATCTTTGCTACAGTCCCTTGAATATGTGTGCCCTCATCAGTTGCCAGTATTACACAACTTGACCTGTTTGTTCTGCATATGCTGTATCATACTCCGAACTTGGCATGGTTGGTGCTTGGTGGTGCACAAACACAGCTACCCAATAAGTCTTTGGGCTCGATAATGTTTGCTTGTGTTTGAATGTAATAACTACTAAGGATGAATATTTTTAGCGGTATGTATTAGCCCTCTTTTAAATTTTTAATCTGCTTAATTCTAGCATGAGTTCCAGGAATCCATTCCCAAATTCTACACCAAAGTGCATATTGTGCAATCTTGAGGTTATCAAACTCTTATGAGTTTTGTGGGTGTAAAGAGCAAGTGAAAATAGCGGAATATATCTTGAGAACTGCTGCAGTTTTAGGGTGATAAAGATCCATACAGCTGTGCAAGATGCAGCTTACATAATAAGGGCCTTGCTAATGCATTCAAAACTTAATTTGATACTCCGTATTTCTTATTGAAGAAATTTCACCCTTACATATAATATATGAAGAAATGTACTACAAATTTTAGTCGTACTTTTCTTGGATCTGTTAAAAGGATACCAACTACAGAGTACTACTACAAAATACAAATAACATACATAATACACCAAATTTATTCATGCTTTCATTAATTGTTCCAAAAAACCGAAGTAGGAGGAAAACCATCAGAGAGATTACTGAATCCACATAAAAGTCTTGCAGCAATCTTCTTCAATTTTTAAATCATCACCACTTCACAGAACAAAAAATTCTGGAATTGTGACTAGTCAAATAATCAAAATTTTCATCTTCAAGACTGCAGCAATTTTAACATTGGGTGTTATTGTCATATAAATTTGATAAGTGAAATCAATAAGATATATTTTAAAAAGCAAGTGTCAGATAAATCTGTACATCCTTTACCTTGTCACGTCATCTGAATCACTGTCCAACTCTTCCATTTCAGTATCACTATCTTCAGAATCGCAATTGAACCCTGAAAATAAAAGGCAATGTTAGATACATATTAGAAAGGTGAAAATAAAATGTAGCATAGAATGAACTATCAAATTTCTTTGCTTTGTTTAAAGAACTTACAACCATAATGAATACACCAAAGAGATTGTCTAAATAAATGTTGATCCATCTGACAACACTTACATCTAATATAATCTGGTAGAGGACAAGGGTCTGTGTGTAACAGAATTTCTGAAGAAAGTTAATCCATCTAACACTTGAAGTCCAAATATCTAGCATAACTTCAACCAGAGATGATAGATCAGTCACGAAAGAATGCTTGATCCCAATTGATAGGTGAAGGACTTCTAGATTCGGTGTTTTGAGAGTGATTGCTTTCTTTTCATAATTCACTGCAGAAATACTCAGAATCTTGATTGAAGAGGAACACAAAGAAAAATTTTCGATCCCCTTGCAGTTAGGGATGGCAATCCAGTCCGAATCCGACCCTACTCTGCCCCGATCCGAGGTAAAAAATCCGCTCCGAGTCCGAGAAAAAAGTAATCCGAGTTCGACTCCGTTAAAATAATCCGACTCCGAGTCGGAGGAGGATCGGAGTCGGATCCTAAAAAAAATCCGAGAAAAAAATCCGACTCCGATAAATGTCCGACTTTGACGGATTATTTGACTCCGACTCCAATAGATAGTGGATTTTTGTGTGGGTCATGGTGGCATTGGGTGTGGGTTGTCAAGGCCCAAATAGCCCAACATCTCAAAGTATATTAAATAATGTAAAAGAAACTCGGAGTCGGGTCGGATCGGAGTCGGAGTCGGAGGTCGAATATTGAAGTCGGAGTCGGAGTCGGATGTCGGAGATCCGACATCCGACTTCTTGTCGGATTTAGCATAATCCGCTCCGAGTTCGACCCGTTGCCATCCCTACTTGCAGTGATCAATAATTAGCTCATCGAGCACAGGACAACTAGATAAGAGGCTAGTTAAAGGGTCATCCTCTTTTGGAAATGTGACTTTGGTAAGAGAAAGGCGCTGAAGGCAGGCAAGATTGAGTGAAGTCGGCAAGGTAAGAGCAAAGCCTTCTAGGTTTAAGACAACAAGATTTTCAATATTCGTAAAACGGGCTAAGGACACAGTGATCGGGAAATGCTTATTAGTAAGACTAAGCTCTTGAACAAAGAGCCTAGTTATAACTGAAATCCATTCAACAAAATGAACTCTGGAAAACCCCTTATAGGACTCTAAGAGCATGGGCATTGGTGAGTCACAAGCCTACTCATAACACTATCTCTCTTCTTCTGAGCTACCTTACCATTGCATACGGTGACTCGTTACATACTCACAAAGAGGGGAAGCAACGTCTGCTGATGCTCTGATGAGTAACTGGCATATGCATGGGCTTTGCTGACTCTTTTATAAAGGAATCTCATATTTATTTGTTGGTCCGATTACCACATGACAACTCATCCAAATTGCTGAACATTTGCATGAGATGTTGTTTTAGTCCAACAACTCTCCAACGGCTCTATTATTTGGAGCCTTTCGTATTGATATTATTACTCTAACGGTAATTTTTCACTTCATTTAAACATATTTCCAAAAAATAATTTCACCAACGGTATAATTATAATTTTATCTATAAATAGAGCCTAATATTGATATAGTTTTTCACCCTTAAAATTTCACTCTTCTTTTTTTCATTATAAAAATATTTTGTGATTATGGATCTTAATAATCCTAATTACGGAAGTGGTTCCTCTCAAAATAATCCAAATAACCAATCTTCCAATTCTCCAAATTTTCAAAGTAATTTTCATTTTGATCCAAATAACCCTAATAATCCAAATGCTCAAAGGATGTTATTTTATAACATTCCTAACCAACCAACGCATCCAAACCAACAATTTGTACAACAGTTCCCAAATCAATTTCCAAACCAAAATTACACCTAACAATTCTCAAACCAATTTTTAAACCAAAATTTGCAACAAATTCCCCAAAATTATCCTTCCGGTTTTATGTTCCCAATGTCGCAACATTATGGTGTGAACCAAATAATTCAAAACAGTCCAGCAACTCCCGAGGAAGAAAGAAGCAGTAACTTAACCCCACCCGATGATCCAAGGGTTCCACAACAAGCCAATGATGATGCTGATGGTGTTGGTGATGATGATGTTGTTCAAGGTCCCCACGGGAGCAACACTAATGTTAGGGCAGAAAAATGGGGTGCAAAAGAAGATGATGCCCTCGTTTCGGCTTGGGTAGAATGTGCAGTTGAAGATCCAGAGACGGCAACTGATCAAAGTTTGGCCGTAATGTGGAGGAACATAAAATCCCTTTATGATCAAGCCAGAGAAGAAAATCCATCCACCATGCGCCCTAGAACTTTAAGATCTATTAAAAGTCGGTGGGCAAGAATAAATAAAGATGTGAGTATATGGGTTGGTTGCTATAGTGAAGCGAAAAAAAGGTATAGGAGTGGTACCAACACTCATGGTACCAACGGTGATCTTGGAGGCTGTTGCTTCGCAAGACTTGTGGATATGGCACGCTTTTTTTGGAACCCCGGGTTCTTGTAATGATATAAATGTCCTCCAACGGTCGCCGGTGTTCTCTGATATATGTGAGGAAAAAGCTCCAGAGGTTACCTTCAATGTCAACGGAAATACATACAATATGGGTTATTATCTTACAGACGGTATCTATCCGAAATGGGCAACATTTATCCCAGCAATCAAACATCCACAAACTGGTAAGCACAAATTATTTATCAAGAAGCAAGAGAGTTATCGAAAGGACGTTGAACGTGCCTTTGGAGTGTTACAAGCTCGATTTGCAATAATACGTCAACCAAGTCTAGCATGGTCGACCGAAATTTTATGGAAAATTGTAATGGCTTGTATTATCATGCATAATATGATTGTTGAAGATGAGCGAGATGGATATTTGCATTATGATGCAACTGAATTTATCAATGATCAACCGCAAAATGTAGCTAAATCATCAACTAGTAACAACAACCAACCATTTACTGTGAGAAGTGGACGATTGGATAGGCTCAATCTAAATGGTTATATGGAAAATAGAAATAATGTTCGTGATAGGGAGACCCATATTGCACTAAAGAATGACTTGGTTGAACATATATGAGGACGTTTCGGCAACGAATGAAGAGATGACAAAAGTCACTGTTAATGAATATTGTATTTTAAATTTTAATGGATGTCTTTGCTAAATAAACTATGTTATTAATATATTGTATTATTTTTGTACTTTTCATTTCAAAAATTAGAAATTTTTTTTTGTTAATATTGTACTATTTATAATGCTCTAATTAAAAAGAAAAAAAATTAAAAATGTCTAACTTTTTTTAATTAATTATGTAAGTTCAAAAATTACAAATAAATAATAGAGATTAATACATGTTTTAAAAAATATAAAATAAAACAAGAGTGAGAAAGATAAAATGATGGGGTAGTTAGGAGAGAGAATGGTGAGTAACCTCACCATTGTAGATAAATAAATAAGGTGACTCACACTAGTAGCTTAAGATAGTGGAAGGTGAGGTGGAAGATGATTTGGAAAAAAGATAAATAAAAAAGATAGTTGAAAGTGAGGTGGAGAATGGTGAGTAACCTCACCAATGCCCATGCTCTAAATGGACGCGTTCTAAACATGGGGTACGATTAAGGAGAAGGGTCCTGTTTATAAAGTTTCTGAAGCTAACATACTGCTCTTGGTTGAAGACAGTCTCTGTACTAATCATAGAAGATGTTAGATCAGTGAAATCAAGGACAGGAATCTTTGTCCAAACATATTTCCATTTCTTTGATAATATGCTAGTAGCTACAGCACATCTTGTTGGGAGAAATGCCAAAATTCGACAATGAAGTTTTCTAGGTAAATTACTGATCCGATCTACTGCTGCTGGGTTCAATGGTTTATTGTGCTTTGGCTCAGGCGCCATGTCTGCACTAAACACTTTGATGCAAGAACACACGGCCGGTTAGTGAAGTATTTACATTAATAGCAATATAATTATATCACAATCGTTAATATAACACTGACAACCCATCTACAATTCACGAAATAAAGGAAAATTTCAGAAACATTGCAAATAACAAAGAACAGAGAAAATATCATTTGTAAATGATGAAAAATTATACGTACGACATCAACAATAATGCACTAGATCTTCAAAATAATAATGAGACAGCAGGGTAATAAGAAAAAAAAAAAGAACAGATTACACCAAAGAATATACTTCTATAAAGAGGTATGATAAGTAGCCAAATTCTCGGATAATGAAATATTCAGATTAACATTTACATAAGCATGGCAATCTTCACATACAAAAATAATTCAATATAATATAAGAAAAACATATTCATTCAAATTGGGGGGTGTACTGTACAGAAATGAAGTACCTCTATTAGTATGGTGGTTGATATTCTTAATATATAAAGCTCCACTATTACATGGAGGTTGGCATAATAATGCTGAGAATAGGCAGAATATTTCAAATTATCATTCGAGTTACTCGTCACTGTTTCCTTATAAACTAACTCAGACTTGCCAATGGCGACAACTTGTAGTGCAATTATGTAACAGGATTCATTGTTCTTGATAAATGAGAGCATTGGAAATCGTAGTACTTTGAACCATTTGAAGAGATTATTTGATAGGACTTCTGAGGTTAAGTTCATTGAACTTGCAGACATATGAAAAGCTTAATATTGGTGCATTCTGACTTTCATTGGTGTTGTGGTGTATATGTATTACGGAGTAATTAATTAATGTATAGACTGAGGGGATATTATTGAGTGACACCCTTTGCTATTCCGGTGAATGATTAACAATACAGAGTAATGAATTCGATTTTTAAAATAAACATTATATTCATTTTAATGGTATTTGATATTTAAACTGTTATCAGATTGAATGATACTCTGGTTGATTGCAAGTTAAATTAAGATCAATTTTAATAAATCAATGGCTACGAGTAAAAAGTTATGCAAGTGTCTTATAAGGTGTCAAAGAAATTATCTTAATCATGTTGTGACGCCATTTGAGATATTTATTACCAATTATCAATAAACTCTGATCTGACATGTAGTAGTACGGAGTAATATAAGTTCTAGCTTTCTAGGACAGAGAAGAAGAAAACACCAGACAAGAGTAAAACCATGTTACATTATTACTAATGTTTTGACAGACACTACCACTCTACCAGTGATCTTCAGCTCCAATGCAACAGGAAGGCAGAATCTAGAATTTGCAGAAAGGAAACTCGTGCTGGTTGAAAATTAGGTGAACACCTAATGAACTTCTGGAAAGGACTGTCTTCAAATACTGATTAAAATTTGCAAATTCAGCAGCTTTCATCGGTCAGCTGAAGTTTTATACCCTTGTGAGTTGTGAAAATGCATAAATGTCACATGTATGAATCCTCATTCGCCAACTTAATCATCAGAACTGTAATTTCAAGAAATTTGATGGCATTGTCATATGGTAGTACATTGGGAAATTCCCTGTTTCTCATGGTGAGAAACAAAATTTGTTTCTCATGATGGCATTTTCGTGAATAAATCAACAACTTTTTCAATATTGTGGGCTCCACAGTTAAATAAAGTTGAAAAAGTTGTTGATTTATTCACAAAAATGCCCCCATGAGAAACGAATTCGTTTCTCACGGTGAGAAACTGGGGCTTCCTCGTAGTACATTATTATAAATTTATGAAGATCAAAGTAGAAGGAAAAAAAAGGAGTCAATTAAATCTGTAAATCCTATACCGTGAATCAGCGTACTCTGATTTGCTGTCTGCCTCCAATTCAGTGTCGCTGTCCTCAGACTGACAGTTATAATCTTCATTGACAACAGTGATTTCACATTGATTTGAGGCCCTAGGGACCTTCAACAGCATTTTCAGAATGTCATTCTCTGTCACTGAATCTAGTGATTTCCTTGTATAGATTTTGAACTCCTTGAGTAGCATGCTGCTGCGTAAGAAATATGTTACCACTTTAAAACCTTCATCCACATCAAAGCCATAATATTCAATTCGTTCAAGGCGTAGCCCCTTTCTTTCTGGCTTGATATCAGGCCAATCAAACATCAACTGCCAACAACATAACAGCCATTTCAACAATCAGGAATAATCAATTTAGAAAATGAAAAAATATTATCAGAAATAACTAATTCAGCAAAGAAATCATAAGAATGCAACGTAGAGGATTTGTATAAGGTCAGCTAATATACCTTGTGTATAATGAAAGATGCAAGATTAGGAGCATGTCTAAGAATTTGTAGCACAATCGACCAGGCAGTAAGTCCTACTTCCAAGCATGTCAGATTTTGGAAAGTCGGCATCTTGATAAGAGCACTAGATCCCTGCAAACTCAAGCCTATAATATTAGAAGAATCTCCAAAGATTTCAGGCCATTTTATGAAATGAGAATTAGAGGCAAAAATTGCAAATACATAAAAGCAGAGAATGTTATGTTATTGGCCTTGTTTTCGTAGCAACTAACAATCTTTATTCAATAATCAAAAGAGTCGGACACTAATCCTGATCTAAGCTTGCAGGCAGAAATTACCCAGGTCTCCTGGAATTACCCTGCATCAGAATATATACAAGAATATACGAATCCAAACAATACACTTAATCAAAAGCACCTTACATCTAGAATGATTCGATATAGAACCAAAGTCTTTGTGTAACAAATTCTCTGTAGAAGCTTAATCCATCTGACACTTGAAGTCCAAATGTCAAGTCTTGCTTCAACCAGCGATGGTAGATCATCCACCACAGATTGCTTGATCCCAATCGATAGGTGAAGGACTTCCAGATTTGGTGCTTTAATGAGGATTGCTTCTTTTTTGTGATTCACTGATAAAATTCTTAGTGTTTTGACTGAAGAAGATGACACTGAAATCTTTTCAGGTCCCTCACAATGATCAATATTCAGCGTTTCAAGGACAGGACAACCGGATAAGAGGCTAGTCAAAGGATCATGCTCATCTACAAAAATGATGTTTGTAAGAGAAAGATACTGAAGGCAGGGAAGATGGACTGAAGACGGTAAGGAGAGCTCAATATAGCCTTCTAGATTTAAGACAACAAGCTTCTCTTTAGCAAGTAAAAAGGATGAACTTAAATCAACCACGAGATCTTTAGAAGTAAGGAAAAACTCCTGAACATAGCGCCTAGCTAAAACTAACATCCATTCCTTAAAGTGTGAACGAGCAAACTCCTCATAGACCTCAAAGTGGACACGTTTTATACACGGGGCACCATTAAGGAGTAAAATCCTGTTCACATAATTTTTAAAACTAACATACTGCTCTTTGTTGAAGACAATGTCTGTCTTGTCCGAGTTTATCATTGAAGATGGAAGCTCAGTGAAATCGAGGACTGGAATATTTATCCAAACCAGATTCCATCTCTTGGATAATACAGTAGTAGCTACAGCACTTCTTGTTGGCAGAAATGCCAAGATATGACACAGGAGTTTGTCAGGTAATTCACTGATCCGATCTACAGATTCAGAGTCGACAACTGCAGCTAGCTTCGAAGGTGACTGATGCTCTGAATGAATCATCTCTCTGCGTAAACATGAAATTTTGATGCGGAGTATCAGTCTTAACTCTTAAGAAATTGTGATTACAAGGAGCTATTCGATTTTAAAGCAGAACAGTAACGCAGAACTGCAAGTTTGCAACACATAATTACTCTTTCTTTTCGTGCATCAATATGCACAATTCGACTAATGTTCATTCTTACTGATTCAATTTTACTTCTATCAAATATCAATATGCGTAAAATCATGGAGCACCACAAACACTATGAAACTAACTGAGCAGTACATAGTTCATATGCTATAGTCCAGTAAACATAACAATAAAAGTACAAATTCACAATAACTGTTAGTTGTACATAACTTTCAGTTTGAAGTGAGATAGAATTGTTACTAACTTACATCTAAGAAAACTAAGTAACATATCAGGTATGAAATCACTAACAACTTATATGCAGCAAAATTTACGAGTTTAGGCAAAGAAATCCCTAAAATAAGCTTTGATCATCGATCAACTGCCATTTTTATACTGCAGTACATAAATTTCTAGATTTCAAAACATAAATAACAAGGAAAATTAATTAATAACTTAGCTAGTTAATGGGAAAATATACCAAATATTTGCAGCAATATTATTATAACCAAATAAACCAAATATTAGAGTGAAATTAATTATAGAAATTCAACAAATCACATAAAAAACGTATTTGAAGTGATGGGTCAATTAATCAAAGAATCAAAACAATAAAGTAATATTATATGAAATAGCTAAAAATTATTATCAAAGCTACATCATTAGATGGAAAAATTAGTAATTACCAAATTACGAATAGTACCAAGATTATGAAATTGCAAATAAGAAACTTGTCTTTTAAAAAATAAAAATGGGTTTTTCTAAGTTATGCCCCCAAACTTGTTCGGTTTCAACAATAACCTTTGACGTTAACAATAACCTTTTATTATTATTTTATTTTCTAATTTTTAAAATTTTTTAAAGTGTTAAACCAATTAGAACGGGACACGTGTCAAATTAATAACGCCGCGACACCATTATTGATTAAATAACTTAACTTTCGTTAACGGATATGGTTGTCAAAGAGTATTGTTGATAAAATATTGTGAGATGGAGGACACAGCTTATAACTTTGAAAATGCATGAGCACAATTTAGAAACCGAAAAACTTGGGGGCATAGCTTAGAAAAACCCATTAAAAATTTACAAAGTTTTGAAACTAATTAGACTCTATAATTACTCAGATTTTCTATGGAAAATTAAAAGGTGGAGACTAGTTAGTATCTATCTATTGATTATTAATATTACTCCCTATTTTTTTTATTTTTTTTAAAACCACCACGTTAAGCAATTTTAGGGTAATTTTCAATTAAATTGGGATAACTTTTAAAATATTACAAGAATAGTGGATTGTTTTAGGGTTTTATCCATTAAAACACAATCAAGATCAGGATAACATATACCTGCTAAGAATGTTAAATTATTATTAAATAATCGTTCATAAGAGTGTAATGAAATTGAAGTTATATACTTATTCATAAAAAAAAATGAAGTTATTCAATTATGGCCATCTGACCCAAATATAATGACCCATCAGCAAAAGGGAAAATTCAACCTGAAAATTTGGGTCATACATAGTTATACATGGTGACCCCAATATAATGACCCTTATCTGGAAAAAGTTGTTTTATAACAAGAAAACAATAGAATACCTTAACATTCTTAATGATCATGCGATCGAGTGTATCAAAACAGTTTGCGTAAATTAAGATAAGGTCAGGTTGATTCCACCCTATTTTTTTCGTTGAACAAGAATTATTTTTAATAAACTAAAATTAATTTTTGTTGATCTTTAATAATTTTTACTGAACTAGATTTAAGTTTGAAAAGAGAAGGGAGCAATGTAAAATTTTGACTTTTATTAATTTGGATAATGTTTTTTCTTATTATATTGCATACATAATCTAATAGTGCGTATGTATATAGATGTAGAATGTCGGTTACTTGTTCCTAGTTTCCTACTTTAGATAATTCTTTCTAGTTCTCCATAATTCTACCTAATTTTCTACCTACAAATTTTTTTACATCACATACTAGATATTTTTACAAGATACTTCCATACAATATAATTTTAGATTAATATGTTTTAATGAATAATGACCACACCGTGTGGCCAATTATCATAAGAATTAATTCGTTAATGGTATAGGGGTTACTCAGGGCTTGTTCACATTTACTGAACTGATTGGAGTTGAACTGGATTGAACTGAAGTGAACTGATTGGAGCTAAACTGAACTGAATATAGCTGAAATGAATATATTATGTGAGAAGGAAATTAAGAACTGTACTGAACTGAATGAAGCTGAACTGAACTGAAACTAAGCTGAAGTGACAGGCCCTCAGTCATTGCTACAGTGTAGCTGTTAGTTCCTACTAAAATAATTTTTACGGAATTGAACTTATTTTTATAGTTTTAATTAATTGATATTAATTTCATTAAATATTGCTAAACTGAATATTTTTTAATGTGAAAACATAGATAACTTTTATTTATATTTAAACTTTTATTCATTTTACATATATTGGCTATGCTGAAAGCAAATACATTGGATCCTATTATTCTACATATACATTGGCTATAGTTGGGATTGCTAAGAACCAATTTGCATTTATAATAAAATTAAAAATAAAAAAGAAATCTTAAGAAATTATGTATGCCACATAATATGTTAAATGTTAGGGATATTTTGGATAGTACAAAATTTGGACACCATTCTTTTACTACATTTCATTTTTTAGATTTTAGGGATATTTTGGATAGGGCAAAATTTGGATACCAATATTTTTTTACTCCCCTCCCCACCTTCAATTACATAATACTCCGTACGGAGTAGAGGTTACATTATAAATTAGATGGACTGAATAAAATTGGGAATGTAATCCTCTCTTTTCCAGCAGGATCTATGGCACAAAGGTCTTCAATTGACAAACTAAATACTACTCAGTACATCTCTAAACTGTAAAAAGCATCTGAGACATTAAGCTTCAAAACATCATCAACGACATCATAATTTTACTGCAAAATTATAAGCAAAGCAAAAATAGAAGCGAATTAGATGGCTAACATAGTAACATACAGCATTTTGTAAATGCTTCTAGGGGTAACAATCTACAAGTCCTCTCAATTACTAGCTAGTTTCTTACCAAAAAGTAAGAAGACATTATTCTTAATGAGAAATTACTAGTTTACATACAGATGAGGCCCTCCGAACTTTGAATAGCGTTGCTATTGCAGCAATTGTTGTTCCACTAACCCTACCCTTCAAATTGATTTTGAGCACCTTCAAGTTTACGGCATTGTTTAACAGATATTCCAGCAGTATCTTATCAGCATTCACCAAATTAAAGAAGCTGATGTTGACAACTTCAAGTGTTGGTATTGGACATTTACAAAATGCTGAATAAATAATTCTTCAAGTCGAGGCAACCTCATCAAGATATCATTCAAAGAAAAATCATCTGAAAATTGAATGTTTGTCAAGTGTAGGGTTAACAGATTTGGTAGATGAATTGGATTCCGAAGAGGGGAATCAAAACTCGTCAACTTTAGCACCATAAGTTTCTCATTCGAAAAGGTCGCTGATGGTAGTGTTCCTCCATTTAACTCAAGATCTATCTCAACAACATCCCGTCGCATTATATTCCTAATCCATGAATGATACTGGAGGGCATTGACATGTACGTTGAAGGCGCAATTAAGCTGAAACAGCCTTAATGATCGTGTATCATTACAGATCAAGACTCTATCCACAAACGCGTTGAAACTGTGGACAGAATCAGAATAACGCACCCAAAAGTTTAGCACAGGAACTTTGGTCCAAACAAATTCCCATCTTTTAGACAATATGCTAGTAGCCACAGCTTTTTTGGTCGACAAAAATGATAAGATTTCAGAGAGGAGGGCATCCGGCAAACTGCTAATCCTGTCTAACTGTTCATCCTCGGCCATTATTAATTCTCTGCGTGTAGAAAAAAGAAACGTTAAGGAAATGAGAAAGCAGAGATTACTAGTATACTATAAAAAAAATATAAACAGAAATATGAAAGGATAAAAATATGGGAAATTCCCTGTTTCTCATGGTGAGAAACGAAATTTGTTTCTCATGGGGGCATTTTCGTGAATAAATCAACAATTTTTTCAATATTATGGGCTCCACAGTTGAATAAAGTTAAAAAAGTTGTTGATTTATTCACAAAAATGCCACCATGAGAAACGAATTCGTTTCTCATTATGAGAAACTGGGGCATCCTCTAAAAATATACAGTACTAGTAGAGTCTATACTTACAGAAAATTGAGTTTCTGATGAAATGGGTCAGAAACACAATAGGTGTTTTATAGATCAAAAAAACTGTTAAGACTACCCAGTACGAATATTAACCAAGTATCCCTCAAAAAAAAAAAAAAAAAAAAAACTAAGTACATTGAATAACAGCTATCTTTGACTGGGATTTTCTCTTCAGATTCTACTCTCCTTGGTAATGTTGGGAATCTTGTTTGGGATACTATTTGTTTCTCTATAAATTAAAACTCTTACACTTCCAATAAAAAAATACAATGAACAAATGATTGATACTAGTGCAGTAGTAATTATATCATGGGAATCTTAAAAATACTAATCACAAAATGCATGCATCAACAATTTACTCCAGCAAAAGTTTAATTTTTGTGATGTTAAAAGAATCTGCCACAAAGCAGAAGAAGACTGAATATACCAAAGAGCAGAAGGCTTCAAAATCCTCAACAAGCCTCAACATAACCTGATTATCCAGGACTTAAAATTTGCAATGCTAAGTAATGAAGCATCATCCACCATAATTTTGAAGGAACTACCCAGCCGAGTGCAAGAAGCTAATATATGAACTTGTACGAGTATTTTGGAATGGGGGGAGCGAATAACATACATACAAATTGGAAGAAGCCAAAAGGCCTCACTACTCATGGGACAGCTTAATCAAACATCATTGCTGCTGGATGATATAAGAAAAACTTACAATCACATCCAGATTTCAGGCATTGATATTGAATTATAGGAAGATGTCACAGTTTAACTGGATAGAATTCAAGTACAATACAGTTAAATCATATTAACAGAGATGTTCTGCATCACAATTCAATTGTAAGCCAAAATTGACATCCAGAAATTCATGCCAGTATATATCCAAGGAGGCAAGGAGAAAGTTTAATTATATCCACAAAGTCACCCTAATCCATATTAATTAAACACAGTAACATGTGATGCAAGTTTCTCTGTATGCAAAAACGCCTAATGTTTAACCAGAAAAATTAATATGATTCAGAAGGTAAGACCAATCTGGCATCTTAGCATGAATAATGAAACCAAAAATTCGTTTTCAGCTTCATCAAAAGAATTACATCCTTCACCAGGTATCGATCCCACATCTTCAGGCAGAAAGTTAGAATAAGAATCCTGAATGAGAAGGTCTCAAAGCATAGAAAGCAAATGTTCAGGTATACCCGGAAGAGGAGTTTTGCACTCTTGCACCATTCATTGATGTTCCTAATAAGTCCTTGATACTGACAGAAAATAAGCAAGTATTATCCTTTTTCAAGGAAAACTTCATAGTAACCAGACATAAACTCTGTAAACAGAATTGTATATAACCTTCTTACTGAAACATTAAGTACTAAATTCTTTAGCAGAGGAGCAATAGAATACCTGATAAACTGTCAACATTATCAGACAAAAAACCCAGGCAGATTCAGACCATACATAGAACATAGCATCTAAGACGAAAAAAATATTGATTTTGAATAATGAGAAACACATTTCAAATTTATTCTTTTGTGATAAGGGGATGTACTCGAACAATGTCATTGGACATTATAAGGAGCTTGGCTTTAGTAATCTCTTTGAAGTGATTACAGACAATATGACAAGCTAATTTATCAACAAAAACAGATTAATCAATCACCAGTTTATCATGGAAAAGAGACTTTTTGATGCACATGCAGAAATATTTATCATTCTTGGCTTTTCTCTTCTTGTTTGTTCTATAACCAGCTCTTCATCAATAACTTATCAACATAAAACACCTAAGTATATCCATCTAATTGACAAAACTTTCATCAGTAAAACAAAATTTGTTTGGAGAAACGATAGAATCAAAAGATATGAAATATCAAATAATGGGGGCATGTTCACAAGATTGGGGGCATGTTTACACAGTTGAAAGAGTAGGATTATGCCTGAAGAGTGCAATAAATGATCCCAGCAACCGACATTTAAACATGTCAATTCAGGAAACAAGGGTTGTAATTGAGCATCAACCATACTAGCCTGCAAAGAGATTCCAAATAATGAAATATCAGATAGCATTGAAGAATGCGTGATTTGTAATACATTGTAACTTAAAAATTCAGAAAATATTGAATAATGCTATGTTTATGATAAACCAAACCCAAAAAATAAGGAAAAACTAACATTATTGTGTTACAAAAATAATCTACATATAAGCATTATATAACTGTCAAAATGGGAAATGATATATTTACCAGTGTTGATGAAATTTTTAGATTCAAAGTCTTCACGTTGTGAAAGTGCTTGAGAAATTCAGCAGCTATTGAAACAATCAATTCTGATCTCTAAAACATCCAATTACATCACATTTCTGATCCATGACCAGACATGAAACTCCTCGAATTTTTGCCTCAAGTGAAGTTTAAAGAGTCGTATGAAAGGTGCATCATTGAGAATCAAAACATTATCCACAAATGTTTGGAAATTTGAAGATAATTTAGTATCTGGTAAATACATCTTTTAGACAATATGCTTGCTGCAACAGCTTCTTCTGTTGGTACTAAAGACAGGATATGAATGAGTATATCATCTGGTAAGCAACTAATTCTGTCAACAGCTTCTTCAGTTTCCATCATTATGGATTTTCTACATCGCACCAAAGGAAATCAGCACATTTATACAAAAATGGTAAAACATCAAATATGATAAAAGAGAATAAACAAGAAAACATGGAAACAAAATTGGAATGTGTTGGGGTAACCAATCCAAGTCGCACATAGAAAGAATAAGAAGACTTCCTAACTTTATAAGCGAGAACCTACTTCACTAATTGGGAACGGATCAGAAACAAAACCAAGCCTAGGCCCTGTATACTATTTTATGTTCTGAAATTGATTTCAATTGTTTGAAGGTTTGGGTCAAAATAATGGGAGAAGTATAGGCACTGTATACTTCACTTGCAAATAGGAAGGTATTTTTGTAAATAATGAGAACTTGAGCACAAGCGATGGTGGGAAATATTAGACCTGGCAATCCTGACTCAGACCCGATGATCCGAAAATAACCCGAAACCCGAAATTGACCTGACCCGACCCATACCCGACCCGAAAATACAATTGACCCGATCTTGACCGATCCGAAATTGACCCAAACAGACCCGAGACCCGAAAGTGACCCGAACAAACCCGATACCCAAAATGTCCCGAACTAAAATTACCTTACAATTGAACTTAAAATGTCTTGTACCAAAAATAAATCAAATTGTTCATCTTCACTTGTAGCTAAGCTCATAAACTGAATTGATAGTTTTTATTATAACAATAACAAAATATATACTCCGCATAATATTATTGATTTGAGCTTGATTCACAAATGAAACAACCCGAACATGGCCTGGCGAGATTTTGACCTGACCCGAATGACCCGAACATACTTGACCCGAAATTGACCCGGCCCGAACATACCCAACCCGAAATTGACCTGACTCGAACTCAGCTTGATACCTGACCGAAGTTGACCCGAAATCCGAATTGACCCTACCCATACCCGACCCGAATGTTAGCTGACCCAAAAGTGACCCGACCCGAATGACCTATTTGCCAGGTCTGGGAAATATGATGGGCAAAAAGTACCACTACATGCATAATAATACATAAAAAGTATTATTCAGACAACCTATATTTTAATGGTACATTATACATGCATAATAGTACACAAAAATGTACCACAATACCGTTAAAATAGATAAGATGTACCACCGAATCCCAAGTTACCCTTCTATATGCATGCAAAACACATAAGCCATATGCCCTATGCGCCTAGATAAACTCAAATAATGAGAATAACTTTTTATACGGAGTATACGCATAAATCATGCGAGTATGACATACACGTCATGGTCAATGGTGGAAAATTGAAGTCAAATCTTTGAATCCAACATAAGTCATATACTCATATCCCACAAGGTCACAACCAAAACACACAACTTTCCCAAGGCATATGACTAATATGAGACATGCATTATGTGCAAACCTTAAAAACGTCATAAAATGTGTGTTTTGGGGGGGGGGGGGGGGGGGGGGTGGGGGGTGAGGGGGGAGAAAAACAGATAGATTAATAAATAGTTTACCCCGATCATACCCGGGCGGAGATAAAAGTTCAGAGAGACTTCAGGCTTCAGCAAGAGTAGTTTCAAGTTTGTCCAAGTTATATGCATTAATACAGACCGGGAGAGGGGTAGATAAATAGAAAGTCTGGTAACAAAATATCAATGTTTTCGTTCCTTGATTCCTTAGCCAAAATATCTGCTAGCTTGTTGGTAGTCTTTTCCTCAAAAGATAGCTCAATCTACGACACAATTTTAAGCAAATCCCTGCAAGTGATGACATTAAAGGTTAGCTTTCCGTTATGTTGTTGTAATGTTATTTTAACACACATTATCAGTGGTATACCAATTTTACAACAAAAATTTAACAAAAACAGACGACATACCTGGCATTAAGGAGGAGAAACTATTAGTTTACACTCGGATGAGGCCCTAGGAACCTCGTTTAGCCATCCAATTATTGCATTCTTGTTGTTTGCATCAACCTTACTACCCTTGAAATTGATTCTGACCACCTTCAAGTTTACAGCATTGTTCAACAGGTATTCCAGCAGTATTTTATCAGCATCAGCCACATCCAACAAGGTGGCGTTCACGACTTCAAGGGTTGGAAACATACATTTGGGTAAAGTTGAAGGTGTTGGTAGCTGTGGAAGGAATTCCTCTAGCTCTAGCTGACCTAGGTGTGGTAGGAATCCCCCCAAACGTATATTTTTTCCATATTTGCCAGCTTCACTCTGAAGTACCAAGGATATTAACCATTGAAATTATTGGAAACATTCGAGATTAATTAAAATAGCAAACTTACCGAGAAATCAAAAGAGACGATATTAGGAGCACATTGCAATATCCATAACACAAGATACCGCCATGAAAAGTTTGAGCAGTTGGTTGAACTAAAGTCGTAGTCCACGATCACATGGGTCAAGTTTGGAAACAAGAGGCCTTGATCACGCTCAGTATACCCAGGAGCAGGCTAAAAATTAATTAGATGCAAAATAAATTAAATCAGAAAATTCTATTAGATATTAGTGACAGAATTAGAAGAGGATTGGAACATAACCACCTAAAACTGAGCCTCGAATCCAGATTAGCTTAAAGGGTAAGCCAGATGGAACACCAACAAAAAAAATAGTGATAGATAGCAGAATAAGTTTTACATAAAAAAATAAAAAAAGTAGAGTATATTGCTTACCTTTTTCGTCGCAATATCTAATTTCAAAGTCTTGAGGTTAGAAGCATGTTTAAGGAGGCTAATCACTTCAACATCATAGCGTTCCTTAGAGCCTAGTCCGACATGAAGTCCAGCTTGAGTCAAAGCAGGCATATCTCCATACGCATACTTAGAAAATTGGCCATTATAAATCTGAAGGTATTCTAGTCTTGGACAATCTATTATATTCTGTTCTTCTTCTGGAAACGCCATTTGCTCAATGATTTCCAATCTCTTTAGAGAAGAAGAATAGAAACACATATTTCGTGATCCCGAGCACTCAAATAAAACCAATTCTTCAAGCAGAGGTAAGCTCATCAAGATATTTTTCAAAGGCAAATTGTCTGTAAATCCAATGAATTTTAAGTGCAGAATCAAGAGACTTGGTAGATGAACTGAACCCCGAAATGGGGTTATTAAGCCGAACAATTTCAGCACCGTAAGTTTCTTACTCGAAAAAGTCCCAGCTGGTAGTATTCCCCCGACATGTACAACATCTATCTCATCAACATCCCGTCGCAATATATTCCTAATCCATGAATGATAATGGTAGTCCTTGATTTGTTTCTTTGATAAGCCAGAAAGCTTAAAAAGCCTTAATGAAGGTGAATCATTACAGAGCAAGACTCTATCCACAAACGCTTTGAAGTCGTGGACAGAACCTGATGAATTAAATGAAAAGTTTAGCGCAGGGACTTTAGTCCAAATGGATTCCCACCTTTTGGATAGTGTGCTAGTAGCAACTGCTTCTTTGGTTGACAAAAACGATAAGATGAAGGAGAGGAGGACATCCGGCAATCTGCTAATCCTGTCACCCTCAGCCATTGTCGATTCTCTGCAGTAGAGAAAGAAAAGGCTTAGAATATTTTTCTCTTAAATACAAGAATATATATGAAAGGAAAATAGAAACATATACTTGAATCTATACAAGGACAAGATTAGATTGGATTAAATCATAAAGATCCCGCTAATAAGCACCAATTTAGTCCTAGATATTTAATTATACTATAACAAAAAAAATCTTTATAGTTTTCAAAGTAGCATCGCATTTAATTCACTTTCTTTTTCATAATTAACCATGCTTGCATTTAAATTACTAGTGTTGACACCGAAATTTTGTTAATTATTAGGTGTTAGATATATTTAAATTAGGAGATAATATCAAAAAATATAAGATATTTATCTTCAGAATCTTATAAATTGTTATCTTTTACTCTACGACACTCTATATAAAGAAGGTCGTTTCTAGGGTTTAAGGAGGCTCAGATGGAACAAGTCACAAAGACTCCATCTCCTCCCTACTACCAAACATTGTAGGTACATAGTATGGATTAAGCCGACAAGGCCCCGTACTATAAACAAATATCAAAACCCTAACCCTTTGGAGAGAGGAATCAAGAAATCTACGAGAGTTGTAATCCACAAATTATAAATAAAAATAATTATTTTCGTATATTTTCTTACCTCTTTATTTATATATTGCAGGTTTGAATTTTTATAGTTTACAACTACATATTTCTTTCTCAGTCTATATTGATATATTCCTATATTGTATATCGCAAATTATTGATGCTACCACAAAACCTACCACCAATCACCACAGACGACTAACACAAGGGTGGAACAAAGGAGAGGTGGTGGAGGCCCGGCCCCCGTGTCCCAAATACTAAGTCCTTGATTGTCATAGCTAGCCCCCTTCAAAAATTATGATAAAAAATAAATTTGATTACAAATATAGTTGTGTAATCTGTAGCTTAGCGGTAAGTGACACCTATGAACAACAGTATGGATGTCCTTGGTTTGATTCTTGTTGGTTGTCTACCCCTTCAATATTCTACTTAAATTTATTCCAAATTTTCTTTTATTAGTTTTTTTAATATTTCTTATATGAATTTTTCCTTCACACCAAAAATATATATATAAAAAAAATCCTATGTTTATCTTCATTCTTTTTAGCTCACATATATAAGCCACAAAGGCAATACATATATAATACTAATGTAGAAAGAAAAAATCGAACTAGTGACATAGTACACAGGGTCTCAATCTTAATCACTAGCCCTATGAGTTAAGAACAACTTGTTGAAATTAACTATACTATAATATTTTCTCCTTTTTTATTTTCTATTTAATTATAATCCATCAAAATTTTGTACTTATTAGCATATTGTAAAGATTTGACCATTGATATATGTAATGGGAAAATACAAGTTTATAACTGTGCTAAATATACCAAGTTTAGCACATGGCATTTTTGTAATTATATTGCATTGGAGTCCGTGCATAGACAATAAACAATAATAAAGCATACTAAAGCATTTGACATTTGCACTGTCCACAAACAAACAATCTAACGGCAGGATACAGCGTCCGTTAGCTCCCAACCACGGTAACTCTCACTCCCAACCATGGTAATTATACTTGAGTTAAGCTTTTACTACCTCTAATATCACTTTTTCTCTCTCCTTACGGCTGTCATAGTACTCCATTGAAGCAGCCTTGAGTTTTCTCTCTCTCCCCGCCATAGTACCCCATTGAAGCGGCCTTTGAGTTTCCTCTCCACCATCGAATTTCAGTTTCACAATTTAGTACTAGTATTAGTCGTTGATCATAGAATTTCAATTCCTCAATCTAGCAACTTCAATGGAGGAGGGAAAGCACAAGAAAACGAAAAACGCTTATCCTTTAGGATTAACCATACCCTTAATTTCTCCCATGTTCTTAGGATTTTCGTTAAATATAGCGGCGAAGCCGCGAAATGGCCATCTGAAAAGATGGGTTAAGGTTGGTGTTAGTTGTGGTTATGGACCTTTAGCTTGGAATTTCAATGACGGACTACTCGCTTCTGGCCTTCCTTCCCTTTTCAAAGGAGGTGCTGGTTGTGGTGCTTGCTTTAAGGTTTGCCTCCTTGTTGTTAAAGTTGCTCCTGTTTCATGGAATCATGGTGCAATGGTGGGTACTTGTAAGGGAGGAGAGAGAAATTCAATGGAAAGTGAAGAAGGAGAAGACATGTGTCGTTAAAGTCTGCTGTGTTTGGGTAGGTGTGACAGCAACTAACCAGGGTTAAGCAAAACAAGTTAACAGCAACATAACAGCAGCGCAGTTATGTTCAAATTTTGCCTTGGACATTTTCACCCTTACTTTTTAACGTGAAAGGACGAAAATGTCCTGTTATAAACAGCCCAAGTTTAGCACAATTATTAACCTGGGCCGCCTCATATGTAATACTCGTAATAATTACTATCTGTTATATAAACAGTTTACTTGAATCATACATTGAGTTTAATCATATTATGTACAATCAATTTATTTTATTACATAATAGTAATTTTATTTTATAAAATATATATATATTGTTAGTAAAAAAAATGATTAATTAGTATCTGTTATATAAACAGTTTACTTGAATCATACATTGAGTTTAATCACATTACGTACAATCAATTTATTTTATTGCATAATAGTAATTTTATTTTATAAAAATATATATATTGTTAGTAAAAAAAAATGATCAATACTAATGGAAAATATATAACGAGTGTAGAAAAGGCTATAGTATTTCAGTTCATATAAGTCTCGACCCCCTTAGGTTTTAATTCCTGGCTTCGCCCCTTGATTAACACCAATTTTCATCTCCTAACACATCACTACCTCTAGACAGTAGACACCACAACAACCACCACCCGCCCCCTCCATAGTCCCAACCGCCAATACACAACCAGGTCACAAAAAAAAGGGCCCTCTTTCACACATGGAAGCACCGCATCATTGGGACAACAATAATCACTGGCTTCGCCATCAATTATATACCAAAAACCCTATCAACCCTTTCGGGAAAGTCATGATTATGATAATCTACAACAACTTGATGCTTTGGGTGTTATTTAATTTTCGACGACAAGACCTTGATAGTATTTGGCAATAATTTATTGCAGTGGCTTAGCTTGTTGATTGATGGGTGAAAGACAATAAAATTTTGGCATGCAGTTTTATGTATGGTAAGATTGTAAGAATGAAGTGTATTTTTTTTTTTTTTTTTTAATCAAAATTTTACAGTATAATAAGATTGTAAGAATGAAGTTTTTTGGGGGGAAAGAGAACCAGGTAACAGGGAAGGAGGGAAGGAATGATTGACTGAGGAGCATTAAGGCTCCATTTGTATTAACAGAAAATAATTTTTTTGAAAAACAATTTTTCATGAAAAATAATTTCCAAGAGAAAACACAATTGTAAAAATAGTTTCCTTTATATACTTACTAAAGAAAAATTGTAAAGGAAGAGGGAATTAAAAGTGGAAGGGAGGAGTAGAATGACATGCAAAATATGAGTTGTAAGAAATAAAGAGGAATATGTGACATACTTTCATTTCAAAACAAATAGAGCCTAAATGTAGGCTGCAATTGTATTTAAGAGAAAATAAATATAGGCTTAAACATAAGTAATACAAGTAGTAAAAATGTCATTTATTGCTAAGGAAAATACGTAAATACTCCGTATTATTGTTTTAAAAAAAAAAAGTACGTAAATATTAAGTCAACCTTTTATAGGTCTGATCCGCTTTTATAATGTTATCCTTTTCTGAGCATGTTAACATTAAAGTAGCATTAATTTTTGTTACATTTTTTTTATCGGGAGTAAATCCTTTATCATTTCTGAAATTTTGAGATAAAATATTGGCATTTAACTTCAATTGCAAATTCACAATCTTCTTATTATCTCCATTCTTCCTTTCATAACCATTAAACATACTCTTTTATTCCTTCCTCTTATTCTAAAACCCACAGGCCACAGCCCAACCTCACCACTGCTCACTCGTTACCACGCATGTTCACACTAGCAAACCCAAAACCACATGTACACACCACCAACCCACCACAACCAATCCACCTCTTTTCTCATCATCCTCTTCGAATCACACTTGAATTTTAAATTGAATTATTAGGGGTTTTTTTCAAGGGAGGATAGAATATTAAACAACAAATTGTGGCTTTATTTTAGCCTAATTCTGAAATAAGAAAATCGAGGAAGAGGAAGAATGGGGAAGAAGAACATGAAAAAGGTGAAATAGTTGTGGATTTAAAAAAAAAAATAGATAAGCCTTTTTACCTTCATCTAATAGTCCATGTAAGCTGTTAACTTTTTTTTTTTTTTATTTTGCAAGCCATTTTTAATTTAAACGTAATAAAAATTAATGATATTACAAGATTAACGTGTTCATAAATAATCAAAAAGGTGGTTGACATAATAAAATCGAATGGCCAAAAGCTTGACTTAATATTTACAAATTTTCCTATTGCTAAATTTTTTATTATTATTATTAATTCTCCTTAACCGACGTCAATACATGCGGGGTATGACAATTAATCCGATAATTAAAAAAAATAAATTGTGACATTCAAATGAAATAAGAGAAGCAAAGAAATTATGTGATTATTTGAAATGTCCTAATTAAATTGAAAAATATCAATCAATTATAAAAATTGTCGTCATAACCCTATCAGATCATACAATAACACGAATATATGATCTAAATCATCAAACAACCTAACAAAACTTAAACAATTAAGAATTTACAACTCTAACAATATAGGGCTTAGACCTTACAAACAATTAAACTTAAAGATGATAACTTGGAAAAAAATGATTTTAATTAAGATTTAAGATTTAGGGTTAGAACTTACGTAATTGGGGAATAGGGATTGGGAAGCGGGACTAATCGGAAGCGGGAATTCATGGTGATCGACTGGCCGTCGATTGGCGGCTGGTGGTTGGACTCGTGAACAAGATCTCTGTCTCTCACTCTCAAACCAAAGTCTGACTGCTGTCTTTTGTCATAGCTAGGTCAACTCACTATCTTTGTTTTTCTTTTGTCTTTCTCATGGGTTTATTACTTGGAAAAAAAAAAACCCAAAAAGCTGATTTATTTATTTATTACGTAGTATTATTTTTTTTAAACTCACAAAGCTACTATTTTATTACTTGCTCCAATTTATTTATTCACGAGCAAGGTTTTAAGAGGAATAGTACAAAGTAATACGTGTATAATTTGATGGAAGTAGGATTAGTTGGGAAAAAAATCTTAAAAAAAAAAACAAAAATGTTTAACATTCCACTTAAGGGGAAAGGAGAGATAATATGGAAAAAAATATTAAATATAATGAGAACAACCACTAGTGTGAGAAAATGAAGCAGTAATAATAAAACGAGCGCAAAAAAAAAAAAAAAAAAAAAAAAAAAAAAAAAAAGCAAGTAATAAATTACGGAGGGAGTACAAGATTGTCCATCAAAAGATAGAGAATTCCGAATAGGAAGTATGGACTCTATGTAGTAATAAAAATAAAAGAAAAGAGTAAAAAAAGCAACTTTATGGATTCTTAGATCTCAAATTAATTGTTGCGCCAAGGTACGGAGGTTACTAATTTTGAAACAAAAAATACACCACCATCGGTACAAGTCTTTTGATGAAAATCCCTCCGGAGTCTAAAAAATCTAAATTGAAGGCTAAAATTTAATTTCCTGGCGGCCTAAACTGTAAAAGGCATCTGAAACATCGTGTGTAAACTCCAAAACATTATCAACGACATTATTATTTTACAACATAAAATCAACAATTGGGAAATTCAACAAATTTTTAGCAAAGCGAAAATAGTAGTGAACAAGATACCTAACATACAGCAAAGCAAATCCTCCTGATTACTAGCTAGTAGCTAGTTTCTTACCAAAAAGTAAGAAGTTATTTTTAATCAGAAATTACTAGTTTACGTACAGATGAGGCCCTGGGAACTTCAGATAACCATTCGATTACATCGATTGTTGTTGCATTAACCACACCCTTCCGGTCATGTACTCAAGCAATGTCATTGGACAGCATAGGGAGTAAGGCTGTTGTAATCTCTAATCTCCCAAGTGATTACACACAATATGACAATTTCAGGCTAATTATAATCAAGAACAAATCATCACAAGTTTATCATGAGAAGAATAGTTTTTTGATGCACAAACAGAAATATCAATCTCTTGGATATTCTTTCTTGTTTCTTCTATAACCAACTCCTCAAAAACTTATCAACTTAAAAAGCAATTTTGCGTACAATAATAATCAACAGGATTTAGCATGCATCGACAATGATCAAATCATCATAAACATCCCCAAATCATCATACAATCATAATCTTCCTGCTTTAGTAATTTTCCATAACAAATTGCACTACTGCCTATCTTACCAATGGTTAACAGTCAACAATGGAACGAAGAGATATAATGGAGATATGTTCACCTTTCACTTCCCTCAACCAATAAGCTAGGCTTGTAATGGAGAAATCAAAAATAAGGAAATTGGGAATACGCCCTCTCTTTCCCAGAAGGATCTACGGCACAAACTAAATATCTAAATTGAAGGCTAAAATTTCCTGGTGGACTACACTGTAAAACTGTAAAAGTAAACTGAGACATTTCCAAAACATCATCATCATCATTTTAGTACAAAAACTAATAGCTTGGAATCATAACATTTTAAATGAAGCAAAAAACGCTGCAAATCAAATAGCTAATATACTGCAATACTGCATTTTATAAATACTTCTTGGTGTAACATTAAATCCTCTCAATAACTAGATAGTTTCTTATCAAAAAGTAAGACGTTATTTTTTCTGAGAATTTACTAGTATACATACAGATGAAGCCCTCGGAACTTTGAATAGCCCGGCAATTGCAGCAATTGTTGTTCCACTAACCATACCCTTCAAAATGATTTTGAACACCTTCAAGTTTATGCCATTGTTTAACAGATATTCCAACAGTATTTTATCAGCATCCGCCAAATCAAACAAACTGATGTTGACAACTTCAAGAGTTGGTATTGGACATTTGGGCAAACAAGTTGGAAGTACGGGTAGCCGTGGTAATTCTTCCTCCACAAGCCAGTCGTAGTATGTGCTCTGAATGAAGTTTAATAATAGATTCGGTTATTAGCATTATAAGCAGTAAGCAACATCTGCATACGTAAAAAAAATAGGACTTACCGAGTAATCAAGAGAGACAAGATTAGGGGCTCGTTGTAAAATCCACAATACAAGATGGCGCCGTAAAATTTTTGAGCAGTCGGCTGAACCAAAGTCGTAGCCACTTATGATCAAACGGGTCAAGTGTGGAAACAAGGGCTGTTGATCATGCTCAGTACCTCCAATAGTAGCCTTAGAGTTCATGAGACGGAAAACAAAAATAGAAAGTCCATCAGATATAGATAGAAAAACATTGAAAATTTCTAATACAAGTAAAAAGTAGGATAAAAAGCTTATACCACTATTGTCGCAACTTCTAATTCCAAAATCATCAAGTTAGGAACTTGTTTAAGGAATTTAAGCACATTTACATAGTAGTCACCTTTACAGTACCGGATGTGAAGCCTAGCTTCAGCTATAGAGGGCATGTTGCCAAACTCATAGTGTGGTGAAAAACCGTCGATACAAAGATATTCAAGACTTGGAGCAGCAACTATTAAATTGGAATCATTTTCTCCTATCGAAAATATATTTCGAATGAGACTCAATCTCTTTAAAGATGAAGAACGAATACATACATTTCGCAATACCTTGCACTCACTAATAACCAATTCTTCCAGTCGAGGCAACCTCATCACAATATCCTTGAAAGAAAAATCATCCGCAAATTTAATGAATGAGAAGTGTAGGGTTAAGAGATTTGGTAGATGAAATGGATCTCGGAGAGGGGAATCGAAACACTTCAACTTTAGCACCATAAGTTTATCACTCGAAAAAGTCCCTACTGGTAGAGTTCCCCCCTGTAACACAATATCTATCTCAACAACATCCCGTTGCATTATATTCCTAATCCACTGATGATAATGGTAGTCATTGATTTTCTTATAAAATATGACAATAATCCGAAACAGCCTTAATGATCGTGAATCATTGCAGATCAAGACTCTATCCACCTTTAGAAGAATCATAAAACACTGAAAAGTTTAGCACGGGAACTTTGGTCCAAACAGATACCCATCTTTTAGACAATATGCTAGTAGCCACAGCTTCTTTGGTCGACAAAAACGATAAGATGAAGGAGAGGAGGGCATCCGGCAAATTGCTAATCCTGTCTAAATGTCGTTCAGCCTCGGGCATTGTCAATTCACTGCGTGATGAGAAAAGAAACGTCAAGTAAATTACAAAGCAGAATTACAAGTATACTGTCAGACTAATAAAAACAGAAATTTCAAAGGAAAATATATATAAAAATAAATAAATAAATAAATAAATCTTTACTTACAGAAATTTGAGTTTCTGATGTATTGGGATAGAAGCACAGTTGAGGTTTTATAGACAAGAAAAGCTTTTAGACTACCCAGTGGAGTATTAATTATATACAGTGAATGAATAACAGCTATCTTTAACTGAGATTGTCTCTTCAAATTCTGCTTTCCTTGGAAATGTTTGGATTACTATCTACGGAGTATTTTACTGTAAAACTCTTACACTTCCCAAAAAAAATGAATACATGATTTATACTCCGTACTAGGTTGGTGCAGTAGTAATTATTTCATGGGAATCTTAAAATGATTAATTGCAATATGCATGCCTCAACAATTTACTAAGTATAAATTTACGAGTATTTTTTTTTATTTGTTATGTAAATTATACTCCGTAAATACAGTACATTTATTGATAAATAAGATTAAAATACGACAATTAGTCATACAATAACATTTTTTAAAAAAAATTGTTACACTCAAATGAGATGGGAGAAGCCGAGCCTGAATACACTGAGGGGTCACTTGGATTGGGGGAATGGGGGAGGAAAAAATACAAGAGCAATTTCTCAAAGTATATTGAATAACGAAAAAAAAAACTCGGAATCGAATCAGATCTAGTCGGAGTCAGAGTCGAGGGTCGGATATTGAAGTCGGAGTCGGAGTCGGATTTAGCCTCCGACTTCCTGTCAAGTCGGAGTGGGATTTAGCATAATCCGCCCCGAGTCCGGCCCGTTGTCATCCCTAACTCTCACGCGCCTCCTCTATCTTCCTTCCCATCTCCCTCCTCTGCTCTTCTCCCCTATTCATCTTTTTCATCTCGATTTTTGCTTATACCTTCTTCTATACTCATCTCTAGATTCTCTCTCCTCTATTTCTAGTTGTTGCTTATTCTTAATTTCTTCTTCCATAATTATTACATCAGTATTGTTGCCATACTCTGAAAAATGAAATTTCACCCCTTGTATTATTTCCTCGGTAAATTTAGCCCCCTTAAATATTATCCTCTTAATTATAACATGGAATCCAGGCATGCCCTGAAAGAGCAAAAGGCCCCAAACCCCCAAATGCTAAGTAAAGAAGTACTATCCAACATAATTTTGTAGAAGGAACTACCCAGCCAAGTGCAGATACTAAAATAACATGTATGAGTAATTTGGGATGGAAGGAGTAATATACATGCAAATTAAAGAAGCCAAAAAGCCTCACTGCAGTATCATGGACAGCTTAATCAAACATCTGTAATGCTGGATGATATAAGAAAAACTTTCAATCACATCCAGACATTGATGTTAATTATAAGAAGATGTATGTCACAGTTTAACGGGATATAATCCAAGTACAGTACAGTTTAATCATTTTAACAGAGATGTTCTGCATCACAATTTACACATAATCCAGGATAGAGTGACAGACATCCAGAAAGCCATGCCTGTATATCCAAGAAGAAAAATATTAATATATTGATATAGGAGTTTTGGCTAAATAAATTCATTGTATGAAAGTTGTTACCTTTGGCGGGAAAGTTGGTTAGCAGCTTCATTTTTGTCGTTTCCTAGTTTGTTACAGGAAGATGCTTTTTGTCTGAGTTTGTTACAAGCTGAGCTGTAATATATAATTAGTGGTTGTAATATCAGAATCATGATGATAATTACAATCTTATCTCTCTATCTCTCTCTTCTCAAATTTTCTCTCTCTCTAATCATCTTCTTCTTCCTTACGTTTCTTTTCTGGTTCATTTCCCTTGCTCTTCTGGGTTTATTTTCATTCAGCAAAATCCACCCTTATCAGTGGTATCAGAGCCACCGCTGTTCCCTCTGCACAGTCTGGCACCTTCACTTTCGACTCGAGTATCAGGGATGGAAGCTCAGTTGCAGGCGTTGGAGAAGTGTCTTGAAGCTCAGTCACTAGCTTCAAATCAGAGGCTGGAGGATTTGGCCCTGACTTCTAATCGGAAGTTTGAAGATCTGCTACACATGATGCAAACAATGAAGGATCAACTGGTGGAATCCAGATCACCTAGATCTGATGATCGTATTAATCAGCCTAAACTGGGGTATATTCCTAAACTTGATTTCCCTAAGTTTGATGGTAGTAACCCGAGATTATGGATTAAAAAATGCTGCAAATATTTTACTCTTTGTAAAATTCCTGATGATCAAAAAGTTGATCTAGCTTCACTCAATATGATTGATAAAGCTGAAAATTGGGTGTCTAGCTATTTATCTACCCGTACTGTAGTAGATTGGAATGATTTCGTGATTGATGTGAATGGAAGGTTTAAGGATGAGGTAGGTGTTAATGTGGTTGAGGACTTTAATAAACTCCAGCAAATTGGTAGCATTGAAACCTACATTGATGAATTTGAAAATTTAAAAGCCATCATGCTGCAAAATTCTCTGTCATTACCTGAGAAGTACCTGCTAGAGAGTTTTATTTGGTGGCCTTAAGCCTGGCATTAGGCCATTTGTGCGAGCTTTTAAGCCTCAATCTGTGATGGCTGCAGTTGAATATGCTCGTTTGCAGGATGAATCCATTGCTGCTAATTCTGCTAAACCTACAAAACCCTTTCCACCTAGATCTTCTCAACCCAATTTCACTTCCAATTTTTCTAAGCCACCTTTACTACCAACACCTCCAGCTACCCCCATGACCCTTCCTGCTTCAAACACTAAACCACCCTTTTCTAAACCCAAATATGTCCCTGCTACTGTGAGAGCCGAGAAAATTGCAAAAGGGCTATGCTATTATTGTGATGCCCCATATGACAGAAATCATGCCTGCAAATTCAAAGAGTCACAACTATTTACTATTGAGATCCCAGGATTGGATGAACCTGATGCTGCTGTGGTTCAATTAGAGGAGGAGATAACTGAGGACTGTTAGCTGGACCCTAAGATCTCTTAGTGTGCTCTTTCAGGTATCCAGAACTTCAATACTATGAGAGTGAAGGCTTTGGTGAAAGGATTACCTCTGCATACTTTAATAGATTCAGGAAGTACTCATAACTTCTTGGATTTGCATCTAGCTGCTAAGTTGGGTTGTGTGACTGAGCAGATTCCTGTCCAATCAATTCAGGTAGCTGATGGGAATCACTTGTGCTGTCAATCAATTTGCAGAAACTTCACATGGCAGCTAGGTGGTCACGATTTTAGTGCTGATGTGATGTTGATCCCTTTAGGAAGCTGTGACATGGTGTTGGGTGTTCAATGGCTTAGTACTCTTGGCCCTATTTCTTGGGATTTCAAGCAGTTGACCATGGGATTCTGTTCTGGGGGCAGGAATATTGAACTAAAGGGTGTTCCACTCCAGAAAGTTAAGGTGATTGAAGGAACTCCATCTGCAAAGTGTCTCACTAATGTAGCTCATTTCTGCTTGCTGCAAGTGAATAATTTGATGCCATCTGCTGTCCCAACTTGTTTGCTGCAAGTTTCTGAGGAAGTTCCTGAACCTGAAGCCTTAACTGCTTTGAAAACCAGATTTGCTAGTATTTTTGAAGATCCAATTGATCTACCTCCTAGTAGAGGAATATTTGATCATAGAATTCCTTTAGTACCTGGAAGTACTGCTGTCAACATTAGACCTTACAGATACCATTTAAAACAAAAGGATATCATTGAGTAGTTGGTCTATGAAATGCTTGATAGAGGCATTATTCAATCTAGTTCAAGCCCTTTGCTTCTCCTGTAGTCTTGGTGGGTAAGAAGGATGGGTCTTGGAGATTATGTGTTGATTATAGGGAGTTGAACAACAAGACAGTTAAGAACAAATTTCCAATTCCTGTTCTGGAAGAATTGGTTGATGAATTGGCTGGTGCTGTGGTTTTCAGCAAGCTTGATCTCAGGGCAGGTTATCATCAATTAAGGGTTCACCCTAATGATGTCTTTAAAACTGCTTTCAAGACTCATGAAGGGAATTATGAGTTTTTAGTTATGCCTTTTGGCTTAACTAATGCCCCTTCCTCTTTTCAAAGTTGGATGAACTTTGTTTTCAAGCCACTTTTGAGAAAGTGTGTGCTGGTTTTCTTTGATGATATCCTCATTTACAGCAAAAGTTTGGATGAACATTGGTCTCATTTGGCTAGTGTGTTTGAGTTAATGCAGCTGCATTCTCTATATGCTAAGCTCAGTAAGTGTTCATTTGTCACAAGGAAAGTTGAGTACCTTGGACACTTTATTTCTGCTAAGGGTGTTGAAACTGACCCAAGCAAAATTAGTGTTATTAACTCTTGGCCTAGTCCATCCAATGTGAAGGATCTTAGGAGCTTTCTTGGGCTTGTTGGTTATTACAGAAGGTTTGTCAAGGGTTATGCTATCATTAACAAACCATTGACTGAATTATTGAAGAAAGGTGCCTTTGAATGGTCTGATGATGCTCAGGCTGCTTTTCTGGCATTAAAAGCTGCCCTGTGTTGTACACCTGTTCTTGCTGTTCCAGATTTCTCAAAGACCTATGTGGTTGAGACAGATGCATCTAAAAATGGTATAGGTGCTGTATTGATGCAGGATAATCACCCTATTGATTTTATTAGCAGGGCACTTGGTCCTAAATGGCAAAAATTGTCAGTTTATGAGAAAGAATTGCTTGCTATGGTTTTTGCTGTTCAAAAATGGGAACAATACTTGTTGGGTGCTCATTTTATTGTCAAAACAGATCAAAAGAGCTTGAAATGGCTCTTACAGCAGAAAATATATACACCTTTTCAGCAATTCTGGCTCTCAAAACTCATGGGCTATGATTATGAGATCCAATATAAGGCTGACAAAGAGAATTTGGTTGCCGATGCTTTGTCAAGGCTTCCTGATGCAGAGATTCTTCTCATGGCTATTTCAGTTGTGGATTCTAACTTAGCTCAGGGAATCCAGGCTAGTTAGACTCTAGATGATAACACTGCTACTATTCTGAACAAGTTACAGCAAGGGCAATCTATACCTCACTTCACTTTAAGAGATGGATTACTGAGAAGAAAAGGAAAGTTGGTTATTGGTCCAGATAATATTTTGAAAAAGAAGCTCCTGCAATGGCATCACTCATCTCTAGAGGCAGGACATTCTGGCAGGGAACATACTTTGAAGAGAATGCAGTCACTTTTTTATTGGAGGGGCATGACAAGGGATGTTAGTCAATATGTTAGAAAGTGTGTGGTGTGCCAAGCTTCTAAGTATGATACTGCTGCCAAACCAGGCTCTTTACAGCCTTTACCAATTCCTGATCAAGTCTGGACTGATATATCCATGGACTTCATTTCTGGTTTGCCTTTGTCTATGAACAAGAATGTTATTTTTGTTGTGGTGGATAGACTGAGCAAATATGCCCATTTTATCTCTTTGAAACACCCATTTACTGCTGTGGATGTGGCTCAGGCTTATTTAGACTATGTCTTTAAATTACATGGCTGGCCTAGAAGTATTGTGAGTGATAGGGATGCTGTCTTTTTGAGTCAATTCTGGAAGGGACTCTTTTCTCTTCAGGGCACTGAGTTCCTACTGTCTTCTGCTTATCATCTAGAGACAGATGGTCAAACTGAGGTTGTTAATAGGTGTTTGGAATCTTATTTGAGGTGCATGACTAGTGACTGCCCTAAAGAGTGGTGCAAGTATCTACCTATGGCAGAATGGTGGTACAATACTCATTTTCACTCAGCTGCTCAAATGACACCTTATGAGATTGTCTATAATCAACCCCCTCCTTTGCATCTCCCTTACTTACCTGGTGAATCTCACAATGCTGTAGTTGACAGATGTATGCAAAAAAGGGAAGTTATGATTCAAGTTCTCAAGGGTAATCTATTAAAGGCTCAGCATCGAATGAAAATTCAAGCTGATAAGATGATAGGAAGAGATCTGAGAGAGTTTTTGCTGTAAATGATTGGGTTTGGTTAAAATTGCAGCAATACAGACAACAATCTGTGCAGTTCAGGAGCAACAATAAGCTTGCTGCTAAGTATTTTGGGCCTTTCAAAGTACTCTCAGCTGTTGGCAAAGTGGCTTACAAGCTGCAATTACCTAGCTCAGCTAAGATACACAATGTTTTCCATGTGTCACAACTCAAGCCATTCAGAGGTGACCTGCCTCAAGTTGCTCAGATCCCTTTTGAAGTTGAGCATGACAATACTCCACCTGTCTTGCCTGCTACAATTGTTTGGCACAGGGTTGTGGATGTTGCTGGTGTCCCTCAGCAGCAATTTCTAGTTCAGTGGCAGAATGCTCCAACCCATGATGCTACTTGGATTTCAAAAGATGATTTTGAAGCTCAGTTCCCAGGTTTTCCTCGCACCTGACTTGTGGGCAAGTCTCTTAAAGGGGGAGGGTATGATATAGGAGTTTTGGCTAAATAAATTCATTGTATGAAAGTTGTTACCTTTGGCGGGAAAGTTGGTTAGCAGCTTCATTTTTGTCGTTTCCTAGTTTGTTACAGGAAGATGCTTTTTGTCTGAGTTTGTTACAAGCTGAGCTGTAATATATAATTAGTGGTTGTAATATCAGAATCATGATGATAATTACAATCTTATCTCTCTATCTCTCTCTTCTCAAATTTTCTCTCTCTCTGATCATCTTCTTCTTCCTTACGTTTCTTTTCTGGTTCATTTCCCTTGCTCTTCTGGGTTTATTTTCATTCAGCAAAATCCACCCTTATCATATATCCCCAAATTACTCCCATCCATATGACCATATCTATTAATCACGACTATAGAAAAGATGTAATGCAAGTTTCTTGCGCAAAACTCTGTATGCAAATAATTGCAAAAGCATCCAAGCATAAAGGTTAATATGATTCAGAAGGTAAGACCAATCCGGCTTAATAGTAGGTATGGGAACTGAGAGTTCATTTTCAGCTTCATCATAACAGTCACATGCTCACATCCTACACCAGGTATTTTACATTTTCAGACAGGAAGTTAGATTAAGATTCCTAAACGAGATTCTCAAAGCATAGAAATCAAATATTCAGGTATTTGCTGAAGAGGGGTTTTGCACTCTTGCACCATTCATCATTGTTCCTAACAAGTCCTCAATACTGAAAGAGTATAAGCAAGTCTTATCCATTTTCAGGAAACATCAAAATAACAGGTTATATAAAAAGAAAAAAATTGTTAACAGAATTTCAATAACCTTCTGACTATAAAATTTAATACTAGAGTCTCAATCAGAGGAAGATTAGAATACTTGATAAAATATCAGAGAGAAAATCCAGGCAGATTCAGATGTATTAAAAGACAAACAAATTTCTAATTTATTCAGGTCATGTATTCGAACAATGTCATTAGACAGCATAGGGAATAAGGCTTTTGTAATCTCTCTGAAGTGATTACACACAATATGACAAGTAAAGGCTAATTATTATCAAGAACAAATCAATCACAAGTTGTTCATGAGAAGAAAGTTATTGTGATGCACATAGAGAAATGTAAAAACTTATAAACATAAAAGTAATTTTGAATACACTAATCATCAATAGGAATTAATAACTTGCATCATCAATAATCAAATTCATCATAAACATCCCCAATCAGTACAATAAATTTAGTTTAGAGAAATGATAGGATCAAAAGATGTGATCAGGTGATGCTACCCACACCTCCTTCGTACAATCATAATCTTCCTGCTTTAGTAATTTTCCATAACAAATTACACTATAGCCAATCTAATCAATACATAACACGTCAACATAGGAAGAGTCATAATTAGAGCTTAATATAAAGGAAACTATGACAAAGGATGAGTTTAGATCATACTGTATATCAGCATGGTTGAACAACATGAGAAATTTTAGCACTTCAACAACGTCAAATGTTTTCTGCTTTCAAGTCTCAAAATGACTTAATCTAACAGAGAAAATCCAACAATTAGAAACCCAGCATAACATTGTCTGGAAGTTCTCAAGATCCACACATAATTTTACATGCAGAAGAGGCCATAGGAATTTTAAATAGCCGTGAAAAAGCATCAGCTGCCATAGTTGAGTTCTTCTCTAAATGGATCCTGATAACCTTTAATACAATTGCGTGTTGTAAGATGTATTCTATCACTGCATTATCAGCAAACGTTCCTCGAAAATTATCAACATCTATAGCTTTTAGAGTTGATGAGAAACACTTGGGCACAACATTTGGAAGTGGAGGTGACTCTTCCATTGTGAGTGATTCAATCTAAAATTTCAAACAAACAAAGACTGTATAAATTTATGTTTAATATTGGTGAAGCAAGCTTAGATTGAAAGATAAGGTACTCACCTTATATTTAAGGGACACAAGATTTGGGGCGTGTTGACACATTTGAAAGAGCAGTATTATGTGTAAATTTTGCGGTAAACAATACATGGTTCTGACATCCAAACATGTCAATTCAGGAAACAAGGGTTGCATTTGAGCATCAAACATTACAACCTGCAAACAAATTTCCAAATAATGATGAAATCGTGATTTTGTCATACATTCTAAACTTAAACTTCCAAAAACATTGAAAAGTGCTGATCACAGATTTGTATATTTAAAAAAAAGACTAATAGATAATTCTCTAGTGTTACATAAAATAGTCTACATATAAGCATTATAAAAGTATTTACCCGGGGTGTTGGAATCATTAGATTCAAAGTCTTCATGCTGTGAAAGTGCTTGAGAAATTCAGCAGCACTTATACCATCTATCATTCCACAGATATCGATGTCAGCTTCAACTAATGAGGGAATGTTAATGACAAACTCGCAGCATGAAACTTGATCCTCAATAGAAAGATATTGTAGATTTGGAGCTTCAATTATAACAAGCCCTTGCATCAGAAATAGAGTACCTGCTATTGTCAATCTCTTTAAAGAAAAAGATCGAATACATAAACTTTGCAATCCACGACAATAATATAGAAAGAACTCATTCAGACAAGGTAAACCTGACCAAATATTAATCATAGAATCATCATCCTCAATATAACAGAACTCAAGGTGGAGAACCGAGAGATTTGGAAAGGAATACAAAAGGTGACTGCCTGTAAGGGGGCACTTCACCGTTAACACCTTAAGTTTCTCACTCACAAGACCCCTTGCTTCAAGTGTTTCACAAATAACATCAATCTCAAAAACATCCCGTCTCATCATATTCCTGACCCATGACCAGACATGCAAGTCCTCATCAACATCCAGGAAGAAGTGAAGGCAAAAGAGTCGTATGAAAGGTGCATCATTGAGAATCAAGACCCTATTCACAAAGGTTTTGAAATTTGAAGAAATTTTAGTCTTTGAATAACTAAAATCCAGAACAGGAACTTTGGTCCAAATGTATTCCCATCTTTTAGACAATATGCTTGCTGCAACAGCTTCTTTTGTTGGCACGAAAGATAGGATATGAATGGGAACATCATCTGGCAAGCTGCTATCCTGTCTACCTGTTCAGTTTCCGCCATTTTGGATGTTTTACTTCATATTAACAAAAATAAGCACATAAATCAATAAAGTGGTGAAAATCAAAAACAAAAAAAGAGAAAATACACAAGAAGAGGTGAAAACAGAATTGAAATGTAAACACTTACCAAGCTTTGGCAGTTTGGCAGTTTGGCTGACGGCTTAATAGCTGGAGTGTAACAACGTTGATAAATATATAGCACTATATGTGTATTGAGATAATTAGCTGATCATTAGATTTTTTACAGGGAGAAATCACAAGGACTAGAATAAACTCATTGTATTACAGCTAGCAATAATTAGAATTGCCTCCTTGAGTTCTTGGAATACCAATCAACTATAAATGTTTTTTCTTATTTCCCAAGAGTAGAAGTGTAAGAGTCTCCTAATTAATGAAGGAAACACGTAGTAATAAGACTGATAAAAACAAATGAACAATTCTCCAATGTTCCATGGCTCCAATACCGAAAGGCTGAAGCTCCATGAGATCGAGCTGCCCTGACAGGAATCAAAATCATGACAAAGTACTGAAAATCAAATAATGATGTAAATTAAGGGGTCGAAAACTAGAGGTTTATCTTCCAAGTTGTATGTAGAATTGTAGACAACAAACCAGTAATACATACACAAATTGCCAGAAGACATGATCTTCATCTGGAGTTCTGGACAAATAAGAGCTCACACAACCAATCACCTCTACAACCTGGACAAAACAAGGTGAGCCCTTGATAACATCAACAAGAAACCCATTGAAGGAAAGTGACGGCTACATCAGACTTGTTAATGATACATACACTACTTTCATTCAAAATATGGAATGCTACACACCTCAAAAACTAAGCCCCATATCGCTGCAGCAGTTGCTAGCTAGGAGACTAGAACTCCCCACCCCCACAGGCCACACCCCAAAATAGAAAAATCCAAAACAGTTCATATCTCTACAACAAAATACATGAAGATGTCTTTCATTTTAAATCTATTTAGATTTCAAATTACTGTAGACCAAGTATTCAGACTTTTAAACTGTGCGACTGCACATGTGATATATGAGTTAACACAAGAAAAATTATCTCAATGTATTTTAACCCTTCAAATTAATGCAAAATATCTTAAATCAGGAACAATATCTTCTACAGACAGAAGTTCTGCATCATGCCTTTCCAAAAAAAAAAAAAAAAAAAAAAGGGTTCCACATCATACATTGAGGAACTCCATCAACATTCACACCTTACAACCAGGGTGAATGAGCTAATTCATATCAGCAAACTTAAATTACTCCAAATTACAACAAAAGAAGCAACACAAAATGCAAGTTTCTCATCAAAAGGTCTTCAAGCCAAAAAGCTAATCTTATTCGACGGGTGCAGTATATTTAAGCTGGCATTTGAGCATGAATGAACACTGACAATTTATTTTCAGCCTCTTTAGAACATTCACATCCTGCACCAGATATTCCACATCTTCATGCAGGAAGTTAGAATAAAGCTCCTGAATGAGAATACCCTTCAGATGAGATTGCAGATATTCAGGCGCGGCCTCAGGAGGATTCCTGCGCAATTCTTCTACATCCCTTAAAATTCCTGGCTGCAAGTAAAAACATTATAACTAAGCCATATTCTTTTCAGGGAAACCCTGGAGTAAGTAGCTACCATACATTCCATAAAACAGATTTCTGGGCTAACCTTATTATATAGGGTAAGAGCATCTAAATCAGGGGAGCATTTAATAAACTCCGTCACAAGACTCACAAGCCGATTCCAGCCAAAATCAAGATCTAAACCAATGCCTAATGCCAACGTATTCATGTTGTAAAACCTTGGCAAATTTGGATAAGCGGTGGCTGTGCATAACAACTATCCAAGAGAAAAATCACAGTGTTAAGTATCATATCAAACCACATCAATACTTGTGTGATCACTATCAATAAGTAGTGAGTGAAACATTAATATAATGCATACAAATAAGATAACATACCTCAACGACATCAATAGACAAAGTGAGAAGCTTGGCATTCGCTAACCCTTTGAAGAAATTACAGATACGTTGATAACAATCATTGTAGTTTTCAGCAGCAACAGCAGTTTCGCGGAGATCCAGATGCACATCAATCAAAGATGCCAAACTCTTCACCTCAAAATCATCTGATATACGACCTTTGACATGGAAGTACTGAAGATTTGGGGCATTGATGACAAATTTATAGGGGCAATCTACTGATATATCAGTCACAAATTTATAACTAAAAGAAAATTTTTTCAATGTAGGTATGGAAATATCTATCACCCTTGGCCTCTCCCTTGTGATTTCTTCTATTACCAACTCTTCAAGAACTTGACAACCCAAAAGCAAGTTTTGAGTACACTTGTCATCTAGATACAAAACCCTCCTAATTTCAAGAACCTTAAGCATAGGGAAGCATACTACAGAAGGGACAATAAGAGGCATGCGAGATAATTTCAATACAACAAGTGAGTTGGACGTGAAAAAGTTCCTAGGATACTTGATAAGTTCTTTTGGAACAGACAGATAAAAGTCAAGTTCGAGCTCTAGAATATCACGAGAAATGGCTACATTCAACCATGTAAGAATCGGAATGAGACGGAATTTTTGGATATGAGGAGTATCATTAAGAAGCAATACTCTATTTACAAATCTCTTGAAGGAGATCTCTGAATCCTTACTTCCATACATGTTGAGGAAAGAGAAAAAGTCTCGATGAAGGCTAGCATCAATGTCAAGCACGGGAACAGAAGACCACACATATTTCCATCTAGTTGACAAAACACTGGTTGCTACAGCATATTTAGTTGGGAGAAATGATAGGATGTGATAAAGGATGTCATTAGGCAACCCACTGATCCTATCTACACCTTCTTTAGAGCCGTTATCCATCAGATCTGCTTCTCTCACTTCTAAGGTAACAGAAAGAAAAATACCATGAATTAAAGCTCCTCAATTTAATTCTAGCGTAGTATATAGTACTATGATTCCAGAAAAAATATATATACAGTTCATTCAATTGATATATTACAAAGAAAAAAATTGGGGGAGGGGGGGGGGGGTGTTAAAAACTTATATCTATAAGCATAAAATCCAACAGTAACTCATGATTTTAGGGATCCATTTGGCAGAATTAATTATTCATTACCAAGCAGAAGAGAGAGTTAACCTTTGGCAAGATGATATAGCCATTTAACCAGGGCTTTAGTTCATCTCTACATTAAAGTTTGGTGAATATGAAAGTAAAGGTTGCTCTGCCTTGCTCTCTACAACATATGTTTCTGAATGTTCAGAATTTCAGTGCAATCACAAAATCCATACAGCTCACTAAACCTCAATGCCTACCCATTCCAAACCCTCCCCAGAATGATAAAAATAAATTAAATTAAATACATAAATAAATATAACAAGCAGGGAAGAAAAAAAAAAAAAAAAAAAAAAAAAAGAATTGCTCCACTACCATCAGATCTGAAAAACAAAATGCAATCACAGCCAAAAATGTAGAAACAGAGGAATTATTCACAAAGTCCACATAAATCTAAAGACAAAAAATAAATAAATGAACATATTGTCTATGAAAATTAGTATGAATAAATTAAAATAAGTACCTATATTAATCTTCATAGTGATGGAAACTAGAAGTTTTCATCAATATGTGAGAGCTGGAATCTCATTCTATCAACTTAGATTTGTGATTTATACAAGACTAAGTAAAAGTTTCATGAGATTATATCTAATTCACACACTAGAAATTGGACCAAAACAAGCAAAGTAAAAACTGATTTCCTACCATTAATGAATATGAATTTTTCCATAAGCGGAGCAAAATCCATATATTTCCATATATGTTGGATATTTTTTACTTCCTAGTATCCCTTTTAGAGAAATGAAAAACAATTTCCTCTTTTTTACTTGCAACATTTTTGTTTTTCAAGTTTCAATTAAACAACTTCAACGGTTAATATCTTTAATTATACATTTGTAAAATTTATAACAATTAAATTTTTAATAAAGTACACATTGAGACAAATCTAAAAAGATCCCATATAACTATTTTTTCTTCGAGTTAAAATCGCAATGTGAAATTGAAGTGGAGTATGCATACCATCCACTTTAGAAATGTTGGAAGTAAAAAAAAAAAAAAAAAAAAACCCGGAGGAAGCTATATTATACTTCGTATTGATTATAAAACTGTTATTTAAAATGAACAAGAGGGGAAAATATCTAAATTCCACAAGTTTTACAGCATTTGAAAAAAAAAAGAAAGAAAAGAAACACGTATTATTTGACCAATTGCATAGACTTCCTCTTGTCACTTAAATCCTTATAAGCATAGAGCCATTAGGGGGGGGGGGGGGGGGGGAGGGGAGGGTGATCCATTGCCATCCATGGAATTTGAGACACAACACTTTGATACAAATTTAAAAGATGGAACAGCATTTGGCATGGATGGTACAGCTTTAAATTAAAAAGTTATCTGCACAGAGGATCATATATGACAAAGTTCTCAACCGTAACAAATGAATTATCCAGTGAGCTAACACAAAGAAAAACCATTTTATAGGACAACAAGATTAACCAGGGCCCAGTCTTAAATGGCTACATACAAGGATCCCTCACTGCACACTTTCTATTCTACACCACCATCCAATCAAAGTGACATAATCTTCAGTCTGCATTGGAATTTCTCCAGCATTCCAGTGAAATCAGGATACAGCGTATTCATAAAGATTCGGGATTGCTTTTCTACTTACAATTACGTGAATCAAAAAAGAACTATTCTGGCCTCTAGCGTGTTGCATTTTCACTCAAAAAAAGGTAGGGGGTGGGGGAAGAGGGATAAAGGATGAAAATGCCAGATAATATATTTAACTAATCATGTTCAGGTTGATTCAACTAAATGAGCCAAATCAAGGGCCAAATATCTTTAAAAAAACCTCAGTATCAGTTAAACTGGAAACGCTATTTGCAAAATAGCAGCTTCAAAGAGTGAAATTCAATTAAGAGAATGCAAACAACAACTGCATCAAGCAATTCAATCTCTAAGAATAATAATCCTTTAAGACCTACGACTAAGCCACAAACTTTGACCCACAAAATGCAACATAAATGAGTGAAAAACTATGATAAAGGAATGAAGGCCAGTCAAAGCTTTTAAAAGGCGTATTTTAATGGGCAATAAAGGCATACAATAGCAGAGCTTAAATAACAAAACCATCAAAAAAACAATAGAGTAGCACCATTAACAGGGTTTTTTTTTTTTTTGTTGTTGAAGATTCACATGTCCAATAATTTATAGATTGAATTTAGAAAAGAATATGACTTACTCGATCTTTTCTCCAGTAATATTGAATTCCAATCCATCTGCAAAATGACGAAAATCATCTAGAGGTTGAAGACATCATAACTTCACAATAGCTTTGGGGCATTGGATATTTTTAAGCGATACCCAAAAAGGTTGTAGTGTTGCACTGCTTATGAAGGAGGAAATTGTAAGTTTCCTCCACTCAATAGCAGTTTCTCAAGAAGTCCACCGCATCAATCTTACTAATCACACCACAAGAGGAGACGAATTGTGAAAACGTCAATGAGCAAACAGCAAAGGCATACACATAAATAAGCTCAGCTTTTAAGCATGAAAGCAATATTGTACGTCGACGATACAAAACCATTTTTGAAAACAAACCGAAAATGAGTGGTTGGAAACACAACTTTGATTACAGAGATAATGCAACTTAAACCTTTTTGACATTCTATGATAATACAATCACACCAAAATATCCAAAACTATCAAATATATACTTCAGAAGAGGAAAGAAGGAGAGATCACTATGTAAGACATACTATGGAAGCAAGTTTGATATTTAATTTAAAATCAAAACATCTATTTGCAAGATTATATAAGCAGTTACTCAAAATATCCCAATAGAGTGAGGATGTACAATTTGCAGAATGTTAGAAATAATGATACCATTATAAATAAAGATTTAATCAGCAAAGGCAATTCTGACAGTATTGTGCTCCGTACAAAACAGTTCGGAACCAAATCATTTTATCAAACTTTGCATGATCCGCTACTGTAGTAAAAGATACCTACTCAAATGGATTATCCTAAAATTAGACAACAATTACATATTCTTACAACCTAATGAAACCTAAGAAGCAATAATAATTTCATAAAATAACATATCTCACAATTCCATTCCTGGCTGTATGGTTTTAAGAATGTAATTCTTGATTGAAATTAAGAAAAGACATAGCAGAACATCTTGGAGCATGAAGTGTAAGTCACTTGAAGCCATGATGTCGGATTTTCAGTTAAGCAACCACCTCAAACCTATTACATAATTCAAACGGGGAAGAGAGGAATGTGAGTCTGCGACAAGGTAAAATAGGTTGTACGACACATATGCAATGTGTACTTATGTGCTAGGTAAGACCATCAACACTCAAATCTCCACAAATGTATGCAATGTGCATTTATGTGCTAGGTATGATCATCACTGAAGTGTCACTGAAAACCTACCAAATATGGAGAATAAAATGAGGCTTAGCTGACATTTGAGAAGATTCAACTCTAGAACTTCTTTTAGTAAATGATCCTTCAGAAAAGCGTAAGCCATGCTCTCAGAAAGACCAAACTCCCATCACCACAGAGATGAAGAAACAATATCAATGAATATTTGTCATTCAGAGTCACCAAGCTGTTAAAGCGATGAACTCTATGAAAACCAAAAGGCCTCACTGAAAACACACTTGCCCAAGTGTTGCAGTAGAAATTGATTATGGACTATGTATTACTAAAAGATGGAGCAAATTCATGCTTTTATGTTGGCTAATATCAATCATGCAGACAGCAAAAGCAGAACTGTTTCCATCACTTAAGGCAAGGAAAGCATACAAAAGATAAAAGGAATATCCACAAGCTTATTTAATCCTCTATTATACCTATTTCCATCACTTAAAAAAGCATAGAAAAGATAAAACGAATATCCACAAGCTTATTCAATCCTCTATCATACCTAATTGCTTCTCCCAACAAAATATGTTACAACATCCCACAATTTTTAATCAGATGAAGGCTTCCTTGTTTTTTGTTACACATCATCAAGCATAAATGCAAATTGAAAATCAAAGATCGCTTTCAAAATTTTAAGGACAGAGTAAGAAAGTAATGCACCTTATTAATAACATGTCTCATGTTCAAAAGCTTCATGTCATATATGAGTATCATTATAGTGCTACTCATAAATGGTTGCATGTGGCCATACAGCATACTATCCAGAAGCTCAAACTCAGCTTGAATATGTTTGTTTCAGAGGTATCTGAAAAAGCCGCCTTGGAAGGCCAAGACCCTCATTGTATTTAAAGTATCAAGCACTTCTCATATCGACCCTTCTCTCGTTTGCTTCATAAGGCTTAAGCAAGTAATGTGCCTAGATGAGAAACTGAGAATTACAATAAGAACCTGCTTTCCAACTGTCAAGTTTTTGAAAAGTCATAGAAGAAAAGCAGCTGAGGGTGATGAATGAATCCGTACATAAATTATAAAGTTTGACTTTTGGTAATAGATTTATGATCATTGTGAAAGTTGTGTTACCCATCTAAATCTTTCAAATGCCCAAAATATTGAATACTTTGTCTTAAAGAATTTGGCAACTTTGATCAATGCGCTTCTGAATCTTTACCAAACAGCTTATCCTGCAGATCACTATATCTATCTTCAATCACTATAGCACTATACAACAGGCCACCAATGATGTAGCAACTTCATCTCCATGTAAATATATTGTCAAACAGTTGCTCATGATGAAATCTTTAGTACTTTCCCTCATAAACACTAACAGCCAGGTGACCAAGACGCCAGTCGTGAAATAAACTCTGGAAACTTCCGTGCATACACTTTATTAAAGATTTGATTCCACCAAAACAGGACCACATAAGCATACCATTTAAAGTCCCTGAGCAAAAAATTACACAATGATGAATAACTGTAGTTAATGCAACATACTTAAAGTTCAGCATCAGCAAAATTTTAACAACTTTGTTTCTCATTTGACAGAGGTACAATATGAATGAACTAAAAAGGCTTGACATGGATGCTCAATACTATTGAATTTCATTCGATCAAACCATGCTGCAAATGGAAACTATAACTAGAATACATACTTGATATACGCCAACAATCATGTGAGTCATCACATACATTTAGTTGCATATCATTGATTATAAACCTATTCAGCTACCTTTAACCCCTAATCATTAAGTGAAAATAAGTTCAATCTTTTTAACTGTAAGAAACAATTAATCTTCTCATTTACCGTAGCAACATAATCCAAAGAACAGAACGAGTTAGTGCAATGATTGTTTAAATTTCGGAAATGTGCATTATGCAACACTTAATCAAGTCTATGCCCCCTTCCCAAACATATAATTTCCCAAAATCCGAACTTTTAGTTCATCACTCTTAATTAAATTCATCATGAACCCTTCTCTCAACTCTAACTTCAACCACTAAATTTTCATCAAGTCAGCCTCCTAGTGCCAAACCAGCGCCTTTTTTTCAGTTTCTGAATTCATTTCTAACTACTTATTCATCTTGTTTTTGATTTTATTTTATGATTAAAATTATTACTAATAATGCTACTTACATTACTCTCAAAGAAATAATCAGCCTAATTTCGAACCAATTAAATTGGAGTCTTCTCCTCAACAATTTCGACATAATCTAAGGCTCAATTCAGCAGTTTCAGATACCCATTAAAATTCCACATTGCCCAGATTACAACAATTATTACAGTGAAACTGAAAGATTTTCAATTAGGGTTTCGTAAGTGGAGTTTAATCAATTATCATCTGTCCTTTTACAATGGTGGAAACAAAAATTAGCCCAATATACTATCTTCAGAACTAAAAAGAACACAAAACATTCTAAATTGGGCAAAAATACTTTTCAAAAATGAAGAATAATTTCAGAAAAATACCAGAGAAATTGAAGAAGATGATGAAATCGATTATCATTTCCATTTTCGCCGCTGTTTTCGCAAATTTTTGGTCAAATTCGATCAAAATTTGGGTTTCATATATTTTTCTCTCTCGATAAAAATGATCATGTAGTAATGTACTGGTAAATAGTAATGTAGTATACGAAGTACAAAGTATACAATTTTTGTTTATGGCCGGATTGTTAGTTAAGCTGGGCCCTGATTGTTTTTTGGACTTAAAGTTGTGTTCAAACAATATTACAAAAAATCAAAACGTTGTCACAAATTCTTATGTGAATGGCCAGGCATTATAAGGGATATTTCGTTAGTGTAATATGAGATACTTCGCTAGTGTAATATGGGTTACTTGGTCATTGTTAAAGGAGTTACTCGGTCAATTAGAGGATACTTTGTTAGTGTCAAGGGGGTTAGTCGGTCAATGTAATAGGGGTTACTCGGTCAATGTTATAAGGGTTACTCAATCAATATTACAGGGGTTACTTAATCGGTATTATTGGGGTTACTTAGTTTTTTTTTATAAGTGGTCACATGATCTGGCCAGCCACATTAAAGACGGGCTTTTGTAAAAATTATAAAATTGGATAATGTGTATTTTTATACATATAGCTATTGACATACGTATTACTATATTATTTATAGAGTAATAATATTTTATCTTATTAGTGTATAAAGAAGGTAAAATTTGTATCTGAAATTAGATCATATCAAAAAAATATTATCTAGTGAAATAAACATAACTTTCATTTATTATTCTATTTCAGTTCAATTATTAAGTTTAGGTTGATTTGATTCTATTAATTTCAGTCATTTTTATGTTGGTAATTTCAATCGATTCAACCTAGTCCTTATCAGTTTCGATACCTAAGATTATAATTCAAACCAATCTTTTTAAAACATGCATATACTACCATATAATTAATTATAAGGATATTACTGTATTTATTAAAGGAAAAATTAAAAAAAAAAGAGTAATCCCATCTTTGGCACTATCTTTTCAAAATAATCCCACATTTGCGTATTTCAAAAATAATCCCACATTTGTGCCCCAATATTCTCAAAATGAGCCTTTCTACCTACAAATGTTTCAACAGGTTAACTTTTTGTTTTTTTCCTTTAGGGAGTGTTTGGATTGAAGGAAATGGGGGGAAAGGAAGGGAAGGAAAATGGAGAGATGGAATATCTTTCATTTGGATAACAAATGAGAAAGGAAGGAAATTGAAAGAGAGAGAAATAAAGGGATTAAATTATAGAAAATTGATCCCTCTAACAATAAAGAGATTTGGAAGGAAAATTTAACATTCTTCCCTCCTCTTCTCCTCCCTCCCCTTCTTTTCCTTCCTCCTTTATTATCCAAACACAGTGTTAATCTATCTCTTCCCACCTTATCACCTTCTTTCATGGGAACTCCTCCATCACCGCCATGAGTACCCCCCCTCACCCCCACCTCTAAACTAAACTAGCTCTAAGGGCCTGCCATGCCATGTCATGTCCAAACCCTCCATCACCACCATGGGTACCACCTCCGAAATCCAAAGGGCTTGCCATGTTCACACTCGAAACCACGACCTAACCCCCAACCCAAAACTCCACCTAAATTGGAAGGAGAGGGAAGTCAGCCGATGTCTAGGATCGGCAGCGACAAGTCGACAACCCACGAAAACCACCCGATTTGGCTGATTTTTGGGTTGTATTGCGAATTATGGGTTGTCGGGATTGTTGTTGGGCTAATTTGTGGATGGTATTGTGAATTGCTGGTTGTGGCTGTCGGGATTATTGTTGGTCGGCGGCGGGTTGATGGTCCAACGGGAGAGAGTAAGATGCTAAAATTTGTGGGGTATGATGAAATGGGTTGTTGTGATTCTTGTGAATCGAAGTCCGTCAATGAAGGGGAGAGAGAGTTAAACTCAATGAGTCCAACGTTTTGGCTTTGTGTTTGTTGCGGTGGTGGTTGTGGTAGTTGTGGTAGTTGTTGACTTGTTGCTGCCACGGGAAGAGGAGAGAATCGGGGAAGACGGTGGCTGAGTCTAGCTGTTCTGACGAGTGGTTGGGTCCAGCTGTTCCGGTGAGTGGCTGGGTCCGGCTGGTGAGCAGGGCTACTCCGGCAGGGGAAGAAAGAAGAAGTGTTATTTTTTTTTTTTTTTGTTTATTCTTTAATTTTAAGAAAAATTATATATAAAACTCAATTAAAAGGTGACACTTGTCAAATTACTTTTTAAAACAGGTTAACAATTCAATCAACCGGTCAATAAATAAAAAAGAACCGTTTTGAGAATACGGGGTACAAACGTGGAATTATTTCTGCCTTTCTTTATTTAGAGAAGATGTGCCAAAGGAGCAAAGATGGGATTATTCTTTTCAATTTTTACTTTATAAATCATATCCTAATACTAACATTAAAAAAGTGGAAGAATGCAAAGCATATCATTTGGTTCACCATACACTCTAGTGTATAGCTATCTCTCACAGGAATCCACTTGATGTACTAGTGGCCACATATAGGAATTATAACATAAGCCTGCTTTACCAAAATGAACAAAAAATGTAAATCAAAGCAGCAAAACTCTATACATATTGAGTAAGAAATTATGGATAGGATAGAACTAGCCAAATCTACACATCATGCATAAATTAAAAACTGCTGATCAGACTTTAATGCCTTTAACCACAGGCAAATAAATGATGAAAAACCTAGGATAATGAACTTGCATTTCGTTTTAAAGAGAAATAAAAGAGTACGTATCAATATAATATTATAATTAATGTTGATTAATGCTTAATATTTCCAATTTCATCTTATATTAAAATAATTCCAACATCATCTATCATTTTCTTAAAGGAAAAAGTTCTTATTATTCATCATCATAGGAAGCTTGCAGTATAATTTCGCTGGTCACCGAGCCCCTGGGAGCCCTCGATATATCCTTAAACGCGTCTAGTTCCTCAACATCAGTACAATTAATAGTCAACCTGTTTAAAACTCTTGAATGTTGCAGCAGATATTTGACAGCTTGAACCTCATAACCTTTATGAAGTCCCTTGACGATGATCTCCTTGAGATGAAATAACACACAAATCGGGACACCTTCAGGTGGTGTCCAACGACCTCTGTCATTAGGATTGTTTATGCTAATTTTCGTTAGGTGGGATTGAATATCAAAATCTAGGCTACGAATCAACTAAATAAAATCGAAAGCAAGTAATAACGAAAGCAATAAGACGACACAAGGAATTGTTGACGCGGAAAACCCAATGAAGGTAAAAACCGCGGGTAGAATGAGGATCTACCAAACTTTCACTATGGCAAAAATGTATAACTTGCATACAATAGGTGTGTTTAGCTTAAGAGTTACTAGATTGCAATGTATCGATATTCGTAGGTGTCCCCCCCTTTATATACAAACGTTCCAATTCTTAATTGCAGCCGTTGCTTTGGAGATAGAATTCCAATCCTTGATTCCCGGAATTCAGTTAATGAAATATACTCTCTGCTTTGATCTTCAACGGACTGGAGAAGGACGAATGAGACCAAGTCTTCTAGCTTATCTTCTTGCGGAAAAATAGGATTGCTGGTAAGCAGCTTCGTCCTTCGTCCTTGACGAAGAGTCGTCGTCGCCTGACCTCGCTCTGACTGTCGTTGACTTACATATATGAATTTCTACCCATAACAATTTGCCCCTAATTGCTAAATGTGAATTGCCACATACACGTTTGGCAATTAAAAAATAAACAAACAACAAAAAGCATAAAAGAAACAAGGAAAATCAAAGAATACAAACAAACGTGGGTTTACTTGGGGGCGTTTCCGTCATTTCGTGTGGAAGCACATTCTCCTATGAGCAGTTACTCCCTTCTCCACTTTCTCACTCTAACCGTCGCTTCTCTGCCTTAATTACTGCAGCATGCTTCCTCCTTCCCCAAATTTCTACACCATTTCTTCTTCTTTTCTTTGCTTTTTCTTTCTCTTTGGCACAGAATTCTTCCGGTGGTAGCGTGCGGCGGCGATTCAGAGCTTTCAGGTGTCTTCGTTTGCCAGGTAATTTCTTCAACTTACTTTCTTTGTTTGTTAATTTCTTGGGCGAAATGTCGAGCAAAATCCCCAAAACTAGAACTAGGTTTTCCCTTCGTATTGTTGAAAAAAGAGAGACGGTTCCTCCGCAGACCAAATCGATGGCCCAATCAAGGTCACCCATGGCGTCGGATATGAGAAACGATTTTATCAAGATGGCGGGTTTTCCCGACACAACCTTTGCACACATTCCGGGCCTTGGTCAGACAGTGAATGACTGCCCGAAAGGTTTCGTGGTGTTCTATAGGTATCCATTTGAACAGACGGGGATCACATATCCTTTCCCGCCTTTAGTGAGGTCATTTTTGGAGGTTTTAGGTATCAGTCCGGGTCAATTGATGCCTTCGGGTTGGAGAATTATTTCTCTGATCGCAGAAAAGACCAAAGATTGGGAGGAACCTTTTACATTGTCGGACATAGCTATAGGATATGGGATGAAAATGGGGGAAGATGGGTTCGTCAGTTTGACCAAGAAAGGAAGTAGGTTAGTTTTGAACACGGACTTGAATGATAGGGGATGGAAGAAGTGGTTTCTTTTTGTAAAGAAAGTATCTCTAGGTGTCGAAGGCTCATGGTTGACGGAAGGTTGGCTGTTGAAGGGTAAGTGTTTATTTTTCAATCGTCGTTTGTTAAGTTTGAATTAGCTAAATGGGTTGATCTTGGCTTTATTTTTACAGAATTAGATCTTGGGCTTTCGGAATCGTTGGAGACATCATCGGCGAACGTGAAGAAGTTCCTCTCCCTTAGTCCTTCAGTCAGGACCTTCGCGAAGAAGAAGAAGACGACGTCTGCGCAGCCGTCGCAGGAACAAGGGACGCCGAAGAATAATTCTCAACGAGTCGAAGACTCAGAAGAGACGATGTTAACTCGTAAGTTCTACATTGTCCTTTGGCTTTTGCTTTGTATTTTTTGCATCTTGACTCGTGTGTTCATTTGCGGTGTTTCGTGATTTTGGCAGAATCTGCTGCCCCAGGCGCTCGTCGAGGACGAAGCTTGTCTCAACAAGAGGCCGACCTGCGCATGAGGAGGAAGCGGGGTCTTCCTCCCCCAGATCAGCAACCAATGTCCGCGCCTGAGAAGGTGGAGACGGTGTCGACTCCAGTCTCTCAGAGGACTGTCGACGACCAGGGGACTATAACTTTGTCGCCGTCTCCTCCTCCTAAGCACCAAAAGACTGACGACGAGCCTCCGGTGCCAGACATCATGGCGCGCTTCCCTGCCAACTTTCTGGAGATACGGAAGGGCGATCAGCACTCTCTGTTTCCTGCCTTGAATCAACTGCTCTTCCCTAAGTCTAGGGAGATTTTGGCTGGGACTTCTGCATTGGATCTAGCTTCTGAAGCAGCGTCGGCTCATCTCTATGTAAGTTCATTGTGGTTTTGTTTTGTTTGGTTTGTTAAATCGAAGAATTTCCAGTTGGTGACTTGGGATGTGTTTGGACAGTGTTTGCAAAATTCGCTGGTGTTAAGGGACAGGGTGATTGGTTTGGCTAAGGAGATGAAGAGGTTAGACAGTGCTGCCAAAAATGCTGAGGATCAGCGAAGGACTGCTGTCAATGCTTTTCAAAGGACGAAAAGGGAGCTGGACGACGTTACCAAGAAGGTAGACGCTTTGGAGAGCCAAGTGTCAAACCTGCAAAAGAAGGCTGAGGAGGAAGCTAGTCAGTTGAGGGGGCAGTTGAAGGAACAAGCCAAGAGTTTAGAGGATAAGGTCGGGGTCATTGCTGCTAAGGAGGAGGCTCTGACGAAGGTGAATGAGGATCTGACGACTGTCCAGAAGGAGCTGGAGGATGCCTTGGACGACTACGCAGAGCTGGAGATAAAGCTGAAGGCGAAGCTCATGAAGCAGTTTCTGGATGGGAAGGCTTCAGAGTGGCGTCCCCAGGAGGTGATCGACCGTTTTCTGGCTAACGGTGGTGATCTCAAAGAGCTAGAGGAGGATACGTCAGTGGCGTCGACTGCTGACTCTGGCCCCGGGCCTTCCATCGTCGTTCCTCCACCAGCTGTTGTGGACGAGGCTCAGCTTCCTATCGTTGGGGGTCAACCTGGTACTGACGTGGGTCAGCTTCTGGAAGGTGCAGAGGAGTTGCAGGTCGAAGGTGTCGACGACAATGCTTCAATCGACGACATCGTCAAGGAGGTCGTCAACGATCTTCCCGTCGACGGAGCTGATGCTTGAGGGCCATCGTCTGTGATGGTTTTATTTTTCTGTGCTGTATGAACTTTTATTTCTTATGTTTTGCAAACAATGTTACTTTGTCGTTGTGTTTTGTTCCAATTGAGGGCAAGTGGCTTTTGAACTTTCTTGTATGCAGGATACTCAGTGCATCTTGCTTTTGTGTGCTAAGTATTTCTTTGTTTTCTGTGACTTTGTTTTTCGTTCATCCTGTGCTCTGTAAGATAAGAGATTTTGACTAACAGTTTTTCAAAATATAAGTATGTAAAAAGACGTTTAAAATATTGACATGTCAGGAATTTATAAGAAACTTTGGAAAAATTCAGCTTTTATTAATCATATTTTACAACTGCTGTCATGCCTTGTCGATATCGTTGTGTGACTTAGGCCTTTCGTTGCGATGTTTGTCAATGCCCCTTGCGTCCCAGCGTCGACGCTGAACACTGAAGTCTAGTTCGGTTGTTCAGGTATCGGGTGTTTGGCGTCGGACGCTATGGTCGGATTTGCCCCGGGTTTTCGTTGTTTTACGGTTGTCGGCAGTTTAATCGTCGTTGAACGGTTATTGTTGCTTTGCTTTTGCTTTACTTCGTCGTCGTTCTGCAAAACCAACATGGTTAGAGTACCGTTGGCCGTTGGCGTGGCCAACGGCCCTCCGATGCTTAAGTCAGTACACTTAATCATAGAAAGTTCGAATGAACAAAATGAATTTGAGAATCTGTTAGCGCGTTACCTCTTTGTCGACGAAATATTTTGACGATCATTAAAAGTAATACTTCCTGAGATGGGTTGCATTCCAACTCCTTGGGATGGGGTTACCTTGTTGGTCCGTCAGTCGATAAGCACCGTTGCCGACGACTTGTGTGATCTCATATGGCCCTTCCCATGGAGGGGCTAACTTACCGTCTGTTGGGTTCTTTGTGTTCTGGAACGCCTTTCTGAGTACCCATTCACCTAGCTGGAACGTCTTGGCTTTGACATTCTTGTTGAAGCTTCTGGCGACGATCTGTTGTTGTGCTGCCATTCTGATTAGGGTTGTTTCTCTTAGTTCTTCGGTTGCGTCCAGGCTGTCTTCCATCTCTTCCTGGTTTCTTTCTTCCGTCATGAGGCCGAACCTTGACGTTGGGAATTCGGCTTCTACTGGGAGGACGGCTTCGCATCCATAGACGAGGGAAAAGGGTGTTTGCCCCGTTACCTCTCTCGGCGTCGTTCGGTTGGCCCACAGGACTGCTGGGAGTTCGTCGGCCCACTTGACTTTAGCTGCTTTTAGTCTTTTCTTTATGGCTTCCATGATGACTTTGTTGCTAGACTCAGCTTGTCCGTTGGCTTGTAGGTACCTAGGTGTGGATGTTCTCAACTCTATGCGGAACTTCTGCAAAAAAGAACGAGTTTTGTTGCTAATAAATTGCGACCCGTTATCGCAGACGATTACTGACGGGATCCCAAACCTGCAGATAATGTTAGTCCATATAAACGCAATAACTTCCTTGTCTGTAACCTGTTTCAAAGCAACTGCTTCGATCCATTTAGAAAAATAATCAGTTAGTGCTAGCATGTAGACTCTATGTCCTGGTGCCGCAGGGAGCTTCCCGACGATGTCCATTCCCCATCTCATGAAAGGCCATGGCGTCAACGTTTGATGCAGTGGTTCTGAAGGCTTGTGAATGGTGTTGGCGAACCGTTGACAGCTGTCGCACTTGGTTACGTATTGCATTGCGTCTTTGTGGAGCGTCGGCCAGAAGTATCCTTGTCTTTTTGCAATTTTGGCTAGTCTCCTTCCCCTGACATGGCTACTGCATATTCCGTCGTGCAAATGGCTGAGGATGGGCCGTTGTTCATGTTTTTGGATACATCTTTGGGATAGTCCTGACGCGGATTTGTGGAATAGAACTCCGTCGTCCATGTGGTATCTAAAGGCTTTGTATTTAAGCTTTCGGGATTCTGTTTTGTCATTGGGAAGGATATCTTTGGTTAAGTAGTCTATGATAGGTTTGGTCCAATCGTCGTCTTGGGCGATTGCGTCGACGGGTAAAATTTCTTTAGTTGCGACGGAGGGTTTTTGCAGGTGGACTAAGGGGATGTTCGTGAAGGTAGTCTTTTTGAGGGCGGAGGCTAGGTTTGCAAGTGCGTCTGCTTGTGCGTTTTGGTCTCTTGGGACTTGTGAGATGGTGAATGGATCGAAGTGTTTGGCTTTTTCTTTGGCTATTTCGAGGTATGCTGTCATTTTGGAATCTTTTGCTGCGAAGTCACCTGTCATCTGGCTGACGATCAGAAGGGAATCACTGTATACGTCTAGGGCTGTTGCCCCTAGGTCCTTAGCGACAATCATTCCTGCAATCAAAGCTTCGTATTCTGCTTCATTGTTAGTTGCTTTAAAATCACAAGATATAGACCTTACTATCATGTCCCCTTGTGGCGACTTTAGCACCAATCCCAGGCCAGCTCCTCGTTGGTTGGACGAACCGTCGACAAACAGGATCCATTTGCTATTTCTTTGTACATTGTTGATTTCCTCTACCTCCTTGTCGGCGATGGCCTGTAAGTCGGGGATGAAGTCAGCCACAAAATCTGCTAGGGCCTGCGATTTTATCGCCTTTCTGGGTTGGTACTCGATGTCCATTGTGCTCAGGTTAATGCTCCATTTGCCTAGTCGACCTGTTAAATCTGGTTTTCTCAAAACAGACTTAAGTGGGTAGTTAGTCATCACCACTACGTGGTGGGTTTCAAAATAATGCCTGAGTTTTTTAACGGCAGTAATTAGAGCAAGAGCCAATTTCTCTAGGGATGTGTATCTTACCTCGGCTGGGAGCAGTGTCTTACTTACGTAATAAACTGGGAGCTGCCCAGCCTCGTCGTCTTCCCTCGTTAGAACTGCGCTGACGGCTACAGCACTGACGACAATGTAAAGCTGCAAGGTTTCGTTAGTTTTTGGTTTCGACAGGAGAGGTGGCGTCATTAAGTATTTCTTTAATTCTTGTAACGCTTTTTCATGATCGTCAGTCCATTCAAAACCCTTATTTTTCCTTAAAACATTATAGAAAAGATGGCATTTGTCTGACGATCGTGAAATAAAACGATTTAATGCTGCCACTCGTCCTGTCAGTTTTTGGGTTTCTTTAACATTTCGGGGGGATTGAATATTTATTAAGGCCCTGACCTGGCCGGGGCTAGCTTCAATTCCCCTTTGTGTTACTACATAGCCCAAAAATTTACCAGCAGATACTCCAAACGAACATTTAGTGGGGTTTAGTTTCATACCGTACTTACGCAATACCGCAAAGGTTTGACGAAGATGCCCGACGTGGTCTTCTGACTTCTTTGACTTCACCAGCATGTCGTCGATGTATACCTCCATCGTGTCCCCTAGTTGGTCCTTGAACATTCTGTTGACTAGCCTCTGGTACGTCGAACCTGCATTTTTTAGTCCAAAAGGCATAACTTTATAACAATATATACCTTTATCAGTCATGAAGGCCGTCTTCTCTTGATCGTCTGGATGCATTAGGATTTGATTGTATCCGGAGTAGGCGTCCATGAAGGTTAGGAGTTCGTGACCAGCCGTGGCGTCGACCATGGCGTCGATATGCGGGAGCGGGAACGGATCTTTGGGGCACGCCTTGTTCAGGTCGGTGAAGTCGATGCATACTCTCCACTTGCCATTCTTTTTGCTGACGACTACCACATTCGCGAGCCAGTCTGGGTATTTGACCTCCCTAATTTTCCCGGTGTCGATCAGCTGCTGCACTTCGTCGTTGATGATTTTATTTCGTTCGGGAGCGAACTTCCGACGCTTCTGCTTGACAGGCTTGTGATTTGGATCGACGTTCAACTTGTGCGAGATGATGCTTGGGTCTATTCCAGTCATATCTTCATGAGACCAGGCGAAACAGTCTTTATTCTCTCGGAGAAAGGCTAGGAGGGTTTGCTTTAGTTCAGGTGCTAGGTTGGCTCCGACACGGACGGTTTGGTTTGGCTTTTTAGGGTCTAATGGTACTTCGTCAATTTTGAGGTCACTTGGATTGTCTGGTGTCGGACCATGCTGTAATTGCTAGGCAGTTCTCATGGTAGGTTTTAGGGTTGTTTTGTAGCAGTGTTTGGCTTCACGGGGTTCTCCTTTTATTTCTTGGACTCCCCATGGGGTTGGGAATTTGATTGACTGGTGGTAAGTTGAGGGGATGGCTTTTAGTCGATGGATCCATGGTCTGCCCATTATGGCATTGTAGGTTGAGGGACAGTCGACGATGTTGAACTTTGTTTGAGGGTTTAGGCCTCCTGCATAGGTGGGTAAGGTTATGTCTCCGAGAGTCGACATGCTTTCGCCACTAAAGCCGACCAAAGTCGTTGACCTTCTGGTGATGTCGCTATCTTTCAACCCCATGACTTCCATAGTGCTCCGGAACAGGACATTTGCGGAGCTGCCTCCGTCGACCAACATCCTTCGAAGCAGACAATTCCCGATGATCAGCGAAATTACCAAAGAATCTTCATGCTCTCGGTTGATGTTGTTGATGTCGTCGTCGTCGAACGTGATTGCCATTGCTTCCAATTCTTTTTCCTGGGGATCTCTGATTTCTTCCGGGACATCTGCATTATCTATGGTAGACTTTGCGATCCTTTTGGCTGCAGAATAGGTTAGTCCACAAATATCTGAACCACCAGTAATAACGTTAACTGTTACCTTGGTTTCGGGTGGTTTTGGAGGGCCATCCGTCACATTTCCTGGCTTGGGGCGACCTGCATCGGCGCTCTTTTTTCTTCCCAGCAAATGCTTGAGGTTACCTCTCTTCAGCTGGAAGGCGACCTCTCTACGCAGGGCGTAGCAATCCTCCGTCTTATGGCCATGATCGCTGTGGAATTCGCACCACTTGCTCATATCCTTTTCCGATTCGGGTTTGTTGCTCTTCATCGGCCAGCGCACTTTGTTGCCTAAGGGCTCCAGCTCTTTGACTACCGCTACTATGTTGACGTCGAATCCATACTCCGATATTTCGGGGTATTGAGGGGCGTCGAGGACCTGTTCTACCTGCACAGCATTAACAGAGCGTGATCTACCTGATGCCTCGTAGGGCTGGCGTCGCCATGATCCTCTTGGGTTGCTTGGAGCTTTGCGGTCGGACGGGCTTCTGGCATTCGGATAGGAGTTGCGGTTGGCGATATCTTCGTCGAAGCGCATCTGGGCCACGGTTCTTGTCCTGACTTCTTCAAAAGTTGAGCAGGGGTACTTGACCATATCTTTGTACAGATCTGAATCGGTATGCAATCCCCGGAGGAAGGCTTCGATGGCAGTCCTGTTGTCGACGTTCTTGATCGACACCTTCTCTTTATTGAATCTGGACCAATAGGTTCTGACGCTCTCTCTGGGCCCTTGGACGATCCGGTACAGGTCACTGGTTTGCTTGTCGAACTGCCTGCTGCTTTCAAAATGGGAATAAAACTTGTTAACTAACATAGAAAAACTGGTTATACTACCTGGTTCGAGTTTGCCGAGCCATTTGAGGGCGGGACCGGTCAGCGTCGCGCCGAATGATTTGCACATGCATGCTTCCCAGCAATCGAACGGGATCGAGGCCTGCCACATCCGCTGCTTGTAATACTCCACATGCTGCTCCGGGCATGTCGTCCCATCATAAAGTGACGTAAACGTCGGAAGCGACACTCTTCTTGGAATCCGGGCCATGGCCAACTCGTCACAGAATGGCGTTGCGGCGAACCCGTCGGGGGCTTCTCTTTGGACTGGGATCGGGACACCTGGCATCCTCTTCATCATTGACAGCACCCTGGAGTTCTGCTTTTCCAGCGCGACCAACCTCTGGAGCAGGATCTCTGTTTGATTCGGCGGCTGATTGTCTTGCTCATTCCCTGGCGTCTGAAGGCTTCCTTGCCCGACGTTCCTGACTGGGGAACTCCGGTCTCTCTCTCCGTCGCTGGACTCGGTATCGGTATCATGTGGAGATTCAAGGATATCCAACGGCGGCATTCTAGGGATCATATCCAACCGCCTCGGCTGGCGGCGACGAGTGTTGTTGGCTGACTCCAACTGCCGACGGAGCTTAGCTGCGTCGGACTCCGACGCCTCTTTTTCCCTGCTGAGACGCTCATTAGACTCTCTGGCTGCTTCAAGGTCCGCCTGGGCTCTCTCATAGGCCTCCCTAAGTTGCTCTGGGGTCATTTCGCTGGCTGACATCTTGAGGTTGAAATAGGGTTTTTCTGGATCTTATCTAGTTGTAGCCCCACGGTGGGCGCCAAATTGTTTATGCTAATTTTCGTTAGGTGGGATTGAATATCAAAATCTAGGCTACGAATCAACTAAATAAAATCGAAAGCAAGTAATAACGAAAGCAATAAGACGACACAAGGAATTGTTGACGCGGAAAACCCAATGAAGGTAAAAACCGCGGGTAGAATGAGGATCTACCAAACTTTCACTATGGCAAAAATGTATAACTTGCATACAATAGGTGTGTTTACCTTAAGAGTTACTAGATTGCAATGTATCGATATTCGTAGGTGTCCCCCCCTTTATATACAAACGTTCCAATTCTTAATTGCAGCCGTTGCTTTGGAGATAGAATTCCAATCCTTGATTCCCGGAATTCAGTTAATGAAATATACTCTCTGCTTTGATCTTCAACGGACTGGAGAAGGACGAATGAGACCAAGTCTTCTAGCTTATCTTCTTGCGGAAAAATAGGATTGCTGGTAAGCAGCTTCGTCCTTCGTCCTTGACGAAGAGTCGTCGTCGCCTGACCTCGCTCTGACTGTCGTTGACTTACATATATGAATTTCTACCCATAACAATTTGCCCCTAATTGCTAAATGTGAATTGCCACATACACGTTTGGCAATTAAAAAATAAACAAACAACAAAAAGCATAAAAGAAACAAGGAAAATCAAAGAATACAAACAAACGTGGGTTTACTTGGGGGCGTTTCCGTCATTTCGTGTGGAAGCACATTCTCCTATGAGCAGTTACTCCCTTCTCCACTTTCTCACTCTAACCGTCGCTTCTCTGCCTTAATTACTGCAGCATGCTTCCTCCTTCCCCAAATTTCTACACCATTTCTTCTTCTTTTCTTTGCTTTTTCTTTCTCTTTGGCACAGAATTCTTCCGGTGGTAGCGTGCGGCGGCGATTCAGAGCTTTCAGGTGTCTTCGTTTGCCAGGTAATTTCTTCAACTTACTTTCTTTGTTTGTTAATTTCTTGGGCGAAATGTCGAGCAAAATCCCCAAAACTAGAACTAGGTTTTCCCTTCGTATTGTTGAAAAAAGAGAGACGGTTCCTCCGCAGACCAAATCGATGGCCCAATCAAGGTCACCCATGGCGTCGGATATGAGAAACGATTTTATCAAGATGGCGGGTTTTCCCGACACAACCTTTGCACACATTCCGGGCCTTGGTCAGACAGTGAATGACTGCCCGAAAGGTTTCGTGGTGTTCTATAGGTATCCATTTGAACAGACGGGGATCACATATCCTTTCCCGCCTTTAGTGAGGTCATTTTTGGAGGTTTTAGGTATCAGTCCGGGTCAATTGATGCCTTCGGGTTGGAGAATTATTTCTCTGATCGCAGAAAAGACCAAAGATTGGGAGGAACCTTTTACATTGTCGGACATAGCTATAGGATATGGGATGAAAATGGGGGAAGATGGGTTCGTCAGTTTGACCAAGAAAGGAAGTAGGTTAGTTTTGAACACGGACTTGAATGATAGGGGATGGAAGAAGTGGTTTCTTTTTGTAAAGAAAGTATCTCTAGGTGTCGAAGGCTCATGGTTGACGGAAGGTTGGCTGTTGAAGGGTAAGTGTTTATTTTTCAATCGTCGTTTGTTAAGTTTGAATTAGCTAAATGGGTTGATCTTGGCTTTATTTTTACAGAATTAGATCTTGGGCTTTCGGAATCGTTGGAGACATCATCGGCGAACGTGAAGAAGTTCCTCTCCCTTAGTCCTTCAGTCAGGACCTTCGCGAAGAAGAAGAAGACGACGTCTGCGCAGCCGTCGCAGGAACAAGGGACGCCGAAGAATAATTCTCAACGAGTCGAAGACTCAGAAGAGACGATGTTAACTCGTAAGTTCTACATTGTCCTTTGGCTTTTGCTTTGTATTTTTTGCATCTTGACTCGTGTGTTCATTTGCGGTGTTTCGTGATTTTGGCAGAATCTGCTGCCCCAGGCGCTCGTCGAGGACGAAGCTTGTCTCAACAAGAGGCCGACCTGCGCATGAGGAGGAAGCGGGGTCTTCCTCCCCCAGATCAGCAACCAATGTCCGCGCCTGAGAAGGTGGAGACGGTGTCGACTCCAGTCTCTCAGAGGACTGTCGACGACCAGGGGACTATAACTTTGTCGCCGTCTCCTCCTCCTAAGCACCAAAAGACTGACGACGAGCCTCCGGTGCCAGACATCATGGCGCGCTTCCCTGCCAACTTTCTGGAGATACGGAAGGGCGATCAGCACTCTCTGTTTCCTGCCTTGAATCAACTGCTCTTCCCTAAGTCTAGGGAGATTTTGGCTGGGACTTCTGCATTGGATCTAGCTTCTGAAGCAGCGTCGGCTCATCTCTATGTAAGTTCATTGTGGTTTTGTTTTGTTTGGTTTGTTAAATCGAAGAATTTCCAGTTGGTGACTTGGGATGTGTTTGGACAGTGTTTGCAAAATTCGCTGGTGTTAAGGGACAGGGTGATTGGTTTGGCTAAGGAGATGAAGAGGTTAGACAGTGCTGCCAAAAATGCTGAGGATCAGCGAAGGACTGCTGTCAATGCTTTTCAAAGGACGAAAAGGGAGCTGGACGACGTTACCAAGAAGGTAGACGCTTTGGAGAGCCAAGTGTCAAACCTGCAAAAGAAGGCTGAGGAGGAAGCTAGTCAGTTGAGGGGGCAGTTGAAGGAACAAGCCAAGAGTTTAGAGGATAAGGTCGGGGTCATTGCTGCTAAGGAGGAGGCTCTGACGAAGGTGAATGAGGATCTGACGACTGTCCAGAAGGAGCTGGAGGATGCCTTGGACGACTACGCAGAGCTGGAGATAAAGCTGAAGGCGAAGCTCATGAAGCAGTTTCTGGATGGGAAGGCTTCAGAGTGGCGTCCCCAGGAGGTGATCGACCGTTTTCTGGCTAACGGTGGTGATCTCAAAGAGCTAGAGGAGGATACGTCAGTGGCGTCGACTGCTGACTCTGGCCCCGGGCCTTCCATCGTCGTTCCTCCACCAGCTGTTGTGGACGAGGCTCAGCTTCCTATCGTTGGGGGTCAACCTGGTACTGACGTGGGTCAGCTTCTGGAAGGTGCAGAGGAGTTGCAGGTCGAAGGTGTCGACGACAATGCTTCAATCGACGACATCGTCAAGGAGGTCGTCAACGATCTTCCCGTCGACGGAGCTGATGCTTGAGGGCCATCGTCTGTGATGGTTTTATTTTTCTGTGCTGTATGAACTTTTATTTCTTATGTTTTGCAAACAATGTTACTTTGTCGTTGTGTTTTGTTCCAATTGAGGGCAAGTGGCTTTTGAACTTTCTTGTATGCAGGATACTCAGTGCATCTTGCTTTTGTGTGCTAAGTATTTCTTTGTTTTCTGTGACTTTGTTTTTCGTTCATCCTGTGCTCTGTAAGATAAGAGATTTTGACTAACAGTTTTTCAAAATATAAGTATGTAAAAAGACGTTTAAAATATTGACATGTCAGGAATTTATAAGAAACTTTGGAAAAATTCAGCTTTTATTAATCATATTTTACAACTGCTGTCATGCCTTGTCGATATCGTTGTGTGACTTAGGCCTTTCGTTGCGATGTTTGTCAATGCCCCTTGCGTCCCAGCGTCGACGCTGAACACTGAAGTCTAGTTCGGTTGTTCAGGTATCGGGTGTTTGGCGTCGGACGCTATGGTCGGATTTGCCCCGGGTTTTCGTTGTTTTACGGTTGTCGGCAGTTTAATCGTCGTTGAACGGTTATTGTTGCTTTGCTTTTGCTTTACTTCGTCGTCGTTCTGCAAAACCAACATGGTTAGAGTACCGTTGGCCGTTGGCGTGGCCAACGGCCCTCCGATGCTTAAGTCAGTACACTTAATCATAGAAAGTTCGAATGAACAAAATGAATTTGAGAATCTGTTAGCGCGTTACCTCTTTGTCGACGAAATATTTTGACGATCATTAAAAGTAATACTTCCTGAGATGGGTTGCATTCCAACTCCTTGGGATGGGGTTACCTTGTTGGTCCGTCAGTCGATAAGCACCGTTGCCGACGACTTGTGTGATCTCATATGGCCCTTCCCATGGAGGGGCTAACTTACCGTCTGTTGGGTTCTTTGTGTTCTGGAACGCCTTTCTGAGTACCCATTCACCTAGCTGGAACGTCTTGGCTTTGACATTCTTGTTGAAGCTTCTGGCGACGATCTGTTGTTGTGCTGCCATTCTGATTAGGGTTGTTTCTCTTAGTTCTTCGGTTGCGTCCAGGCTGTCTTCCATCTCTTCCTGGTTTCTTTCTTCCGTCATGAGGCCGAACCTTGACGTTGGGAATTCGGCTTCTACTGGGAGGACGGCTTCGCATCCATAGACGAGGGAAAAGGGTGTTTGCCCCGTTACCTCTCTCGGCGTCGTTCGGTTGGCCCACAGGACTGCTGGGAGTTCGTCGGCCCACTTGACTTTAGCTGCTTTTAGTCTTTTCTTTATGGCTTCCATGATGACTTTGTTGCTAGACTCAGCTTGTCCGTTGGCTTGTAGGTACCTAGGTGTGGATGTTCTCAACTCTATGCGGAACTTCTGCAAAAAAGAACGAGTTTTGTTGCTAATAAATTGCGACCCGTTATCGCAGACGATTACTGACGGGATCCCAAACCTGCAGATAATGTTAGTCCATATAAACGCAATAACTTCCTTGTCTGTAACCTGTTTCAAAGCAACTGCTTCGATCCATTTAGAAAAATAATCAGTTAGTGCTAGCATGTAGACTCTATGTCCTGGTGCCGCAGGGAGCTTCCCGACGATGTCCATTCCCCATCTCATGAAAGGCCATGGCGTCAACGTTTGATGCAGTGGTTCTGAAGGCTTGTGAATGGTGTTGGCGAACCGTTGACAGCTGTCGCACTTGGTTACGTATTGCATTGCGTCTTTGTGGAGCGTCGGCCAGAAGTATCCTTGTCTTTTTGCAATTTTGGCTAGTCTCCTTCCCCTGACATGGCTACTGCATATTCCGTCGTGCAAATGGCTGAGGATGGGCCGTTGTTCATGTTTTTGGATACATCTTTGGGATAGTCCTGACGCGGATTTGTGGAATAGAACTCCGTCGTCCATGTGGTATCTAAAGGCTTTGTATTTAAGCTTTCGGGATTCTGTTTTGTCATTGGGAAGGATATCTTTGGTTAAGTAGTCTATGATAGGTTTGGTCCAATCGTCGTCTTGGGCGATTGCGTCGACGGGTAAAATTTCTTTAGTTGCGACGGAGGGTTTTTGCAGGTGGACTAAGGGGATGTTCGTGAAGGTAGTCTTTTTGAGGGCGGAGGCTAGGTTTGCAAGTGCGTCTGCTTGTGCGTTTTGGTCTCTTGGGACTTGTGAGATGGTGAATGGATCGAAGTGTTTGGCTTTTTCTTTGGCTATTTCGAGGTATGCTGTCATTTTGGAATCTTTTGCTGCGAAGTCACCTGTCATCTGGCTGACGATCAGAAGGGAATCACTGTATACGTCTAGGGCTGTTGCCCCTAGGTCCTTAGCGACAATCATTCCTGCAATCAAAGCTTCGTATTCTGCTTCATTGTTAGTTGCTTTAAAATCACAAGATATAGACCTTACTATCATGTCCCCTTGTGGCGACTTTAGCACCAATCCCAGGCCAGCTCCTCGTTGGTTGGACGAACCGTCGACAAACAGGATCCATTTGCTATTTCTTTGTACATTGTTGATTTCCTCTACCTCCTTGTCGGCGATGGCCTGTAAGTCGGGGATGAAGTCAGCCACAAAATCTGCTAGGGCCTGCGATTTTATCGCCTTTCTGGGTTGGTACTCGATGTCCATTGTGCTCAGGTTAATGCTCCATTTGCCTAGTCGACCTGTTAAATCTGGTTTTCTCAAAACAGACTTAAGTGGGTAGTTAGTCATCACCACTACGTGGTGGGTTTCAAAATAATGCCTGAGTTTTTTAACGGCAGTAATTAGAGCAAGAGCCAATTTCTCTAGGGATGTGTATCTTACCTCGGCTGGGAGCAGTGTCTTACTTACGTAATAAACTGGGAGCTGCCCAGCCTCGTCGTCTTCCCTCGTTAGAACTGCGCTGACGGCTACAGCACTGACGACAATGTAAAGCTGCAAGGTTTCGTTAGTTTTTGGTTTCGACAGGAGAGGTGGCGTCATTAAGTATTTCTTTAATTCTTGTAACGCTTTTTCATGATCGTCAGTCCATTCAAAACCCTTATTTTTCCTTAAAACATTATAGAAAAGATGGCATTTGTCTGACGATCGTGAAATAAAACGATTTAATGCTGCCACTCGTCCTGTCAGTTTTTGGGTTTCTTTAACATTTCGGGGGGATTGAATATTTATTAAGGCCCTGACCTGGCCGGGGCTAGCTTCAATTCCCCTTTGTGTTACTACATAGCCCAAAAATTTACCAGCAGATACTCCAAACGAACATTTAGTGGGGTTTAGTTTCATACCGTACTTACGCAATACCGCAAAGGTTTGACGAAGATGCCCGACGTGGTCTTCTGACTTCTTTGACTTCACCAGCATGTCGTCGATGTATACCTCCATCGTGTCCCCTAGTTGGTCCTTGAACATTCTGTTGACTAGCCTCTGGTACGTCGAACCTGCATTTTTTAGTCCAAAAGGCATAACTTTATAACAATATATACCTTTATCAGTCATGAAGGCCGTCTTCTCTTGATCGTCTGGATGCATTAGGATTTGATTGTATCCGGAGTAGGCGTCCATGAAGGTTAGGAGTTCGTGACCAGCCGTGGCGTCGACCATGGCGTCGATATGCGGGAGCGGGAACGGATCTTTGGGGCACGCCTTGTTCAGGTCGGTGAAGTCGATGCATACTCTCCACTTGCCATTCTTTTTGCTGACGACTACCACATTCGCGAGCCAGTCTGGGTATTTGACCTCCCTAATTTTCCCGGTGTCGATCAGCTGCTGCACTTCGTCGTTGATGATTTTATTTCGTTCGGGAGCGAACTTCCGACGCTTCTGCTTGACAGGCTTGTGATTTGGATCGACGTTCAACTTGTGCGAGATGATGCTTGGGTCTATTCCAGTCATATCTTCATGAGACCAGGCGAAACAGTCTTTATTCTCTCGGAGAAAGGCTAGGAGGGTTTGCTTTAGTTCAGGTGCTAGGTTGGCTCCGACACGGACGGTTTGGTTTGGCTTTTTAGGGTCTAATGGTACTTCGTCAATTTTGAGGTCACTTGGATTGTCTGGTGTCGGACCATGCTGTAATTGCTAGGCAGTTCTCATGGTAGGTTTTAGGGTTGTTTTGTAGCAGTGTTTGGCTTCACGGGGTTCTCCTTTTATTTCTTGGACTCCCCATGGGGTTGGGAATTTGATTGACTGGTGGTAAGTTGAGGGGATGGCTTTTAGTCGATGGATCCATGGTCTGCCCATTATGGCATTGTAGGTTGAGGGACAGTCGACGATGTTGAACTTTGTTTGAGGGTTTAGGCCTCCTGCATAGGTGGGTAAGGTTATGTCTCCGAGAGTCGACATGCTTTCGCCACTAAAGCCGACCAAAGTCGTTGACCTTCTGGTGATGTCGCTATCTTTCAACCCCATGACTTCCATAGTGCTCCGGAACAGGACATTTGCGGAGCTGCCTCCGTCGACCAACATCCTTCGAAGCAGACAATTCCCGATGATCAGCGAAATTACCAAAGAATCTTCATGCTCTCGGTTGATGTTGTTGATGTCGTCGTCGTCGAACGTGATTGCCATTGCTTCCAATTCTTTTTCCTGGGGATCTCTGATTTCTTCCGGGACATCTGCATTATCTATGGTAGACTTTGCGATCCTTTTGGCTGCAGAATAGGTTAGTCCACAAATATCTGAACCACCAGTAATAACGTTAACTGTTACCTTGGTTTCGGGTGGTTTTGGAGGGCCATCCGTCACATTTCCTGGCTTGGGGCGACCTGCATCGGCGCTCTTTTTTCTTCCCAGCAAATGCTTGAGGTTACCTCTCTTCAGCTGGAAGGCGACCTCTCTACGCAGGGCGTAGCAATCCTCCGTCTTATGGCCATGATCGCTGTGGAATTCGCACCACTTGCTCATATCCTTTTCCGATTCGGGTTTGTTGCTCTTCATCGGCCAGCGCACTTTGTTGCCTAAGGGCTCCAGCTCTTTGACTACCGCTACTATGTTGACGTCGAATCCATACTCCGATATTTCGGGGTATTGAGGGGCGTCGAGGACCTGTTCTACCTGCACAGCATTAACAGAGCGTGATCTACCTGATGCCTCGTAGGGCTGGCGTCGCCATGATCCTCTTGGGTTGCTTGGAGCTTTGCGGTCGGACGGGCTTCTGGCATTCGGATAGGAGTTGCGGTTGGCGATATCTTCGTCGAAGCGCATCTGGGCCACGGTTCTTGTCCTGACTTCTTCAAAAGTTGAGCAGGGGTACTTGACCATATCTTTGTACAGATCTGAATCGGTATGCAATCCCCGGAGGAAGGCTTCGATGGCAGTCCTGTTGTCGACGTTCTTGATCGACACCTTCTCTTTATTGAATCTGGACCAATAGGTTCTGACGCTCTCTCTGGGCCCTTGGACGATCCGGTACAGGTCACTGGTTTGCTTGTCGAACTGCCTGCTGCTTTCAAAATGGGAATAAAACTTGTTAACTAACATAGAAAAACTGGTTATACTACCTGGTTCGAGTTTGCCGAGCCATTTGAGGGCGGGACCGGTCAGCGTCGCGCCGAATGATTTGCACATGCATGCTTCCCAGCAATCGAACGGGATCGAGGCCTGCCACATCCGCTGCTTGTAATACTCCACATGCTGCTCCGGGCATGTCGTCCCATCATAAAGTGACGTAAACGTCGGAAGCGACACTCTTCTTGGAATCCGGGCCATGGCCAACTCGTCACAGAATGGCGTTGCGGCGAACCCGTCGGGGGCTTCTCTTTGGACTGGGATCGGGACACCTGGCATCCTCTTCATCATTGACAGCACCCTGGAGTTCTGCTTTTCCAGCGCGACCAACCTCTGGAGCAGGATCTCTGTTTGATTCGGCGGCTGATTGTCTTGCTCATTCCCTGGCGTCTGAAGGCTTCCTTGCCCGACGTTCCTGACTGGGGAACTCCGGTCTCTCTCTCCGTCGCTGGACTCGGTATCGGTATCATGTGGAGATTCAAGGATATCCAACGGCGGCATTCTAGGGATCATATCCAACCGCCTCGGCTGGCGGCGACGAGTGTTGTTGGCTGACTCCAACTGCCGACGGAGCTTAGCTGCGTCGGACTCCGACGCCTCTTTTTCCCTGCTGAGACGCTCATTAGACTCTCTGGCTGCTTCAAGGTCCGCCTGGGCTCTCTCATAGGCCTCCCTAAGTTGCTCTGGGGTCATTTCGCTGGCTGACATCTTGAGGTTGAAATAGGGTTTTTCTGGATCTTATCTAGTTGTAGCCCCACGGTGGGCGCCAAATTGTTTATGCTAATTTTCGTTAGGTGGGATTGAATATCAAAATCTAGGCTACGAATCAACTAAATAAAATCGAAAGCAAGTAATAACGAAAGCAATAAGACGACACAAGGAATTGTTGACGTGGAAAACCCAATGAAGGTAAAAACCGCGGGTAGAATGAGGATCTACCAAACTTTCACTATGGCAAAAATGTATAACTTGCATACAATAGGTGTGTTTAGCTTAAGAGTTACTAGATTGCAATGTATCGATATTCGTAGGTGTCCCCCCCTTTATATACAAACGTTCCAATTCTTAATTGCAGCCGTTGCTTTGGAGATAGAATTCCAATCCTTGATTCCCGGAATTCAGTTAATGAAATATACTCTCTGCTTTGATCTTCAACGGACTGGAGAAGGACGAATGAGACCAAGTCTTCTAGCTTATCTTCTTGCGGAAAAATAGGATTGCTGGTAAGCAGCTTCGTCCTTCGTCCTTGACGAAGAGTCGTCGTCGCCTGACCTCGCTCTGACTGTCGTTGACTTACATATATGAATTTCTACCCATAACAAGGATTAACATAGAGACTAGAACAAACCTGAAATAAAAATTGGAAGTAGTAATAAGAATGTGATGAACGAAAAAGTTGTTTAATTTCTTAATGTCATAGATCGATCCTACTCGATCAATGTACTATTGTACTACTAACCTTGTTTGTGAGAATAAGGTACTCAAGATTAGGTGTGTACGAAAGGAACTTTGCCAAAAATTCACAATTAATATCACCAGCAACATTCAATTCTAATTTCATCAACCTTTTGAAGGTTTCTAGTTTTCCTTTCAAGTGAAAGCTCAAGTTCAACCACTACAATAGCGTAAGCATAGCATCAACATTATAACATCAAACATGTGTGAGTATTGATTAACACAAATCTCTATATACGAAAAATATTGATTAGTAAAGTGTTTGACAGTCTAATGGTGAATGTTCGTACCTGGATAGTATGGCCGGAAAGTGATAGCACCTTGGCAAATTTGAGCCTTTTTAAGAGCATGTATAAATTCATAATATCAGGTATTGATGATTTTTTTTTTGTTATAAGTTGGTTGCCAATCCAAATGCGCCTCAACCATTTTACATATACCAGTACTAATAACTGAATAAAGGCCTGTCTGATAATCTCTTACCCAAAGGTACTCAAGTCTTGGAGCATTAATCGCAACTCTGTGAAGAAGTTTGTAAGATCCTCCTTTAGTGACATCTCCATTATCAACAAATTCAAATCCACATCTCTTTAATGTGGGGATCTGAATAAGTAGATCCAAATCCTGCGATACATGCTTCTTCACAGCACGACTTTTCATAAGTAACTCCTCAAGAGAAGGGCATCTAGGTAAGAAATCCTCCAAATGCTGAGTTATAAAAGATTTCGAGATGTTAAGGTGAAGGGTCTTAAGACTAGGAAGCCAGATTGTAAATGGAGTTTCAAGGTAATCAGTTTTCAACTTCAATACTACTAATGATGTCGATATGAAAAGCCTCTCAGGAAATGATGCTACTTGATTTTCACGAAAACAGACCTCAAGGTGCCTCACATCTCGCTCAGCTAACGATCTATTAAGGATGGTTGAGGAGGCAGATGACGATATAGATAGACATAATCTTTCTATACAAGGATAATCATAGCGATTCACCATCTTATTTATATAATTTACTAAACTCTTCTCCATTTGTTGTTTCTCTTGCTCAAATTTATGCTTAATTCGTCGAAAGTAACCATCATCTATATCTAGATTTCCAACCTCAACCCAAATATTCTTCCATTTAGTTGACAAAACTCCAGTTCTCACAACCTCATCACTCGACGGAAGAAGGGACAGAATTGAAGGAATGTAATTCCGTGAGTATTGTATTATCATCATAGCCAATATATACAAATTACAGCCTTAACATAAGGCACTAATTAAGCTAACAATAAGGAAAGAGCTAACTAATTACAATATACTAGGCTATAAACAAGGTAATCAAATTATCTACATTGACCAAAGATATATTTGAATAATATATCTTAACACACCCCCATAGTCTAAGCGGGAGGAGGACGAACACTTAGACTATCCTTTAAGTCTTCAAATAGCACACGAGGGAGCCCCTTAGTGAAAATATCTGCAATTTGGTGCCTAGAAGGAACATGAAGAACACGAACCTCACCTCGTGCTACCTTTTCTCGAACAAACAAAATATCCATCTCTATGTGTTTTGTTCGTTGATGTTGCACCGGATTGCCAGAAAGATAAATAGCACTCACATTGTCACAATACACCAATGTAGCCTTTTTAATCGGACAATGCAACTCCAAAAGTAAGTTTCTAAGCCAACACGACTCAGAAACTACATTAGCAACGCCCCTGTACTCTGCCTCAGCACTAGACTTGGATAGAGTAGGTTGTCGTTTCGAGGACCAAGAGATCAAATTATCACCCAAATACACACAATAACCGGATGTAGAGCGTCTAGTATCCGGACACCCGGCCCAATCAGCATCTGTATACGAAACAAGAGATGAAATAGATGACGGATACAGATGCAAACCATGGTCAACAGTGCCCTGTATGCACCGAATAACCCGTTTGAGAGCCGCCATGTGACTCTCTTTCGGATCATGCATATGTAAGCAAACCTGTTGGACAGCATATGAGATATCCGGTCTAGTAAAAGTGAGGTATTGCAAGGCACCTGCAAGACTACGATACAATGTAGGATCAGGACAAGGTGAACCTATGGAACTGTCCTTCGGTTTTACCTCAACGGGTGTAGTCGAAGGTTTGCAAGAAGCCATCCCTGCGCGGTCAATAATTTCCTCCGCATATTTGCGTTGTGACAAAAATAAACCACCCTTATGTCTTGTCACTGCTATGCCAAGAAAATAATTAAGATGACCCAAGTCCTTCATAGCAAATTCCGAGCTAAGAAGGGACATAATAGAACGCCTTAGAGCATCAGAAGAAGCAGTAAGAATAATGTCATCAACATACAAAAGCAAATAAGCCACATTTTTCCCATGACGATAAATAAAAAGTGAATTGTCACTTTTACTATTAGTGAAACCAATAGAAGCAACAAAATCTGCAAATCTCTTATACAACGCCCGGGGTGCCTGTTTAAGACCATATAAAGAGCCACGCAATAAACACACATAATCAGGGTGAGTTTTATCACGGTACCCAAGTGGTTGATGCATATATACCGTCTCCTGAAGCTCACCATGCAGAAAAGCGTTCTTAACATCAAGTTGATGGATCGACCAAGCTTTAGACAAAGCAAGGCTAAGAACAGTCCGGATAGTAGCCGGCTTCACAACCGGACTAAAAGTCTCCCCACAATCGATGCCAACCTGTTGTGTTTTGCCATCACCTACAAGACGGGCTTTATGCCTCTCAAAAGAACCGTCAGATTTGACCTTGTGAGTAAAAATCCACATAGAACGAATAACATTAACATCAGGTGGACGGGGCACCAACTCCCACGTCTTATTTTTAATAAGAGCATTATATTCATCATCCATAGCCATTTTCCAATCCGGGTCACGTAAAGCAGAAATGGGGTTACGAGGAAGAGGAGATTTCGTAACAGAAGAAACCATGGCATTGAAATTTTTGTATTTCGGGTTTGGCGTAATAATACCATTTTTGCTTCGAGTGACCATAGAAGGAGGTGGAGTGGGCTGTGGAACCTGTGGGCTAGGGCGAGGAAATGAAGCACGTTGGGCTGCTGGTTGGGTAGCTCGCAAGTGGGCCGTGGCTGATTAAACAGGCCCACGGTCCACGAGTGAACTATTATGCCCACCAGCAGCATCGGTGCTAGGAATATAAGGGGAAAGAGTTGGGCTAGTGAGGGATGTTGGGCTGCGGGTAGGGGAAGTCTGCAGCGGCCCAATAGAGGAAGAAGGGGTAAGCACTGGGCCATGATCAGCATTCGGCCCAGGCTGATTGTGGACCAGAGGGGGGGATACGGGCTGGTCAAGTGTGCTTATGTGGTGGATCACATATGAGTTAAGACCCTCATCCAAAAAATCATAAGTATGTGAACTTGGTGTGTGTATTTTAGCAAAGGGAAAAACCGTTTCATTAAATATAACATGCCGACTAATGATTATCTTATTCAAAGACAAATCATAACATTTGTAACCCCTATGATTCGGTGGATATCCCAAAAAAACACAAGGTGTAGATCGAGGTTGAAGTTTGTTAATAGTAGTGGATGGAATTAAGGGGTAACACAAACACCCAAAGACACGTAAATGAGAGTAAGACGGTTCCCTTTGATAAAGAACTTGGAGAGGAGACTTATACTCTAGCAATTTACTTGGAAGAATATTATGAAGATAAGTTGCCATTTGCAATGCATGGTGCCAAAAAGAGGGAGGTATAGATGCATGTGCAAGAAGAGTGCGAATGATATTATTTAATGATCTAATTTTTCTCTCGGCCTTACCATTTTGTGATGACGTATGTGGACAAGAAAGACGAAAAGACATGCCATTAGACTCACATAATGCCCAAAAAGGTCCATTATCATATTCCCGCCCATTATCACATTGGAAAGTCTTAATAGGTCGTTCAAATTGGGTACGAATTAATGCTTGAAAACCTAAAACTTTATCATAAACATCCGATTTTTTTGCTAAAGGAAAGGTCCACAAAAATTTCGAATAATCATCCAAAATAAGCATATAATATCGATGACCCGATGAACTCAAAACAGGAGAAGACCATAGATCACTATGAACAATATCAAAAGGCATGGAAGTAGTAGAAATAGAAGAAATAAACGGCAACTTAACATGTTTTCCAAGTACACAAGAATGACAAATACTAGCATTAGAATCATGAGTACATTCAATGCTTTTATTTCTACTAAGAGTTTTTAAAATAGAAGAACCCGGATGTCCTAATCGATCATGCCAACAAGAAGAGGCTAAAGCAGTAAAGGTTGATGGAGTAGAACTTGAAAAAGTGCTAGTGAGAGGATAAAGGTCCCCTTGGCTATCACATCTCATTATTGGCATCCCCGTCCGATAATCCTTCACAGAAAAACCATAAGGGTCAAACTCAACAGACACAGAATTATCAGTTGTGAATTTTCTAACAGATATTAAATTCTTAATGAGTTTGGGGGCATGAAGGACATTAGAAAGGGACAATGGCGGGTTCGGGGAAGGCAAAGTAGCATGACCACAACCACGAATTAGAATTGTATGACCACTACCAACAATAATACCATTATGATGATTGCTCAAATTAAAATAAGACGAGAGATTACCGTTGGAGGATGTCATGTGAGAAGTTGCACCGGTGTCCATATACCACGAAGGATCGGGTTGGTTCAATGTCATGGTGTGCATTGCCGATTCTATATCGGTCGGAACATAGGACATGGGCTGCTGAGACATTGTATAGGCCTGTTGAGGACGTGGGCCTAAGAGACCGGACTGCTGCTGCCTGATTGGGCCTTGTTGGCGAGGAGCCCAACCTTGATTTGGGTAAGGACAAGGTGGGGCTGCCCATGGAGCCCAACCCCAGTTGTACTGCTGATACCATGAAGGAATGTAATTCCGTGAGTATTGTATTATCATCATAGCCAATATATACAAATTACAGCCTTAACATAAGGCACTAATTAAGCTAACAATAAGGAAAGAGCTAACTAATTACAATATACTAGGCTATAAACAAGGTAATCAAATTATCTACATTGACCAAAGATATATTTGAATAATATATCTTAACAAGAATACGCCAAAGGATTTCATCAGGAAGCCAACTTATCCTATCGATTCCTCTAACTTGTCCTTCAGCGAGTTTCAATTCTTTATTTGGCATGGTGATCTTGCTCGGATATGGAAATTACTTAATGATTGTTAATATTAAACCGAGAGAGAATATTTGGGAGTAGACGGTGTAAGCCTCATCTATTAAAGTATTAAGCCAGCATGTTAGATAGGGTAAACTTAACCCTAATACAATAAGGTACTTTACAATGTGAAAAGATGAATACAAGATTAATTAGGAATTCTAAGTGTGCATAATTAACAAAACATAACATAATATTCGTCCAAAATATGTGTATAGATTTGCATTAATATTAATCATATTCCAATTAATTCCAATATTGCACTTCCAAAGTTCCAGCCATCCGCCTATTAAAATATACTAAGTGCAAAAGATGCGAAATTGTCATAAAAAAAAAACTTGCACAGCAACTTAAAACCTGATTTCGATTCATATATAATTCAAAGGCAAAGTTTGAATCTTTCTTTAAATCATCAGATTATAAAAATCTAACTCAAATTAGAACTATAAATAAACTCTAAACCTTACAAAAATTGATTTAGGGTCGTCAATCATCATAAATAAAATAGATAAATAAATAAATTTAATTTCCAGTGTATTTAGAATAATAAAAAAAATGATTAAATTATTGAACTTTTAGAGGTATTAGATTTGTTTAAAAGTGTATTTTCACTAATAGGTCATCAAGTAAAATAGTCGAATTTGTAATTAACTCATAATGGAAATTAAGGAATCATTTTACCCAGATTTTATATACACTAATAAAATCAAACCAGGAATTGCAGAATTAATTAACATTAACAATTAACATCAATAGCTGAAGAAGAATTACGAGGGAGAAGAAGAAGATTACCTCACAAATGCGCCGATATTGAGTGCGAGAGATGGAGAGTAATTTATTGTTTTTTTGGTCGGAGAAATGGGAATTGGGGAGTAAGTAATTAGGAAAATTTGTTAATTACTACCTCAAAAAGGGGGCCTTTGTGAATTACTACCCCTAAAAAAAAAGTTGTTAATTAATACCTCTAAAACTAATTAATTCTAGCAACTACTACCTTTTTTACTAATTAGCCAACTTAAGCTCTTAATGATATCATTATCCATCTAAATTCTAATTAGTAGCTCTTAAACCTTAATTAATTAAATAAATCCTTGCACCACCTACCCACCACCTCCAGCAGCCCTCCTTTACGACCTCCGGTAGCTCCTCCACCACGAAATCCACCCCCTCTTGGTCATCCACCACGAAACTCACTCCCACCGCAATTACCGCCCTTCCCTTTGCCCCAACCTTTAAAACCTATCCCTTTACCTCTCCTCAACCCCGATTACCGCCCTCTCCCTTCTTCTAGCCCCCGAAAACAGTCCAGCCACGTGATAGGGCTTTGTTTCGTTTGTGGGGAATGGGAGGAGGATAGATTTTGTGGTGATGGAAAGTAAGGGGGAGGGAATCATGTGTCGAGGAAGCGGAATAGAGGTGGAAATCGTGGTGGGGGAACAAGAAGAGGGTGGATCTTGTGGTGGGGGAACAGGATGATGGGTTTCGTGGTGGGGGATTGAGCGAGGGAATGGGTTTCATGGTGGAGGAGTTGTCGGAGGTGTTAAGAGGCCAAAGGGGGGCCACCGGAGGTGATGCAATGGTGGTGGGAAGGTGGTGCTAGGGTTTATTTAATTAATTAAGGTTTAAGAGCTACTAATTAGAATTTAGATGAATAATGATATCATTAAGAGCTTAAGTAGGCTGATTAGTAAAAAAGGTAGTAGTTGCTAGAATTAATCAGTTTTAGGGGTAGTAATCACAAAGACCCCTTTTTTGAGGTAGTAATTAACAAATTTTCCAAGTAATTAAGTAGGACTGTGTGAGTGTTTTATATTGGATATGGGCTAATTTTTATAGGGCTAAAATAGGAGGGTCCAAATCGAACCTCAACCCATGTTTTTGGTCCAATATATGCGGGTTTAACATCACGATACCAAAATGAATTTGAAGAATTAAGTGTCTCTTTGTGTAAGGCTACAGATTTAAAAAAAAAAAAAAAAAAAAAAAAAAAAAAAAAAAAAAAAACCTTGTCTTACAATTTTACCAATCTTGAGGACCAATCATACTCGTATTAGTTTTGCAAATTTAAATAAACATTAATGGAGTTCCATCAACAACAATGCAAGGACATCTAAATTATTCGATGGCAAATCAGAAGCTACACCATTTTGCCATCAGTTATAGGGTGTTTAATAGAGGGATAATTATAAACACTAAATGAATTTTACATTATTATTTAATGAAATAACTCTTCTTTATTCTATTAAAAAAAATGCAAAATAAGTTAACACAATCTCATATTGACATTATCCCTGTGAAAATTTTCAATTATTTTCAGGATTCTAGCTCATATTACGTTACAAATTAGCCATTTATTAACGTTATTATGCAATCTTAAAATATACGTACAGTTGATCATGGGCCATGCAAAAGCCAAGGCATGGACAATGAAAGAAGATGATCATTGCCCTTTCTATTCATTAGTTGTGAGTATAAATACACAAAGGTTGCGAGATAAACTCGGCAACTGTTAAGCTACAAACTAGGCTAAGATTAGGCTAGGATATATACACTTGTTAGATTAGTTATTTACAAAGTCAAAGAATATATTTGCAATATATTCTAACACTCCCCCGCAGTCGTAGCGGGAGCATCACGGATGCTAAGACTGGCACGAAAGTCATCAACCAAAACCCGTGGAAGACCCTTCGTAAAAATATCTGCAATTTGATAACGGGAAGGAACATGTAGTACTCGTACCTCGCCCTTAGCGACTTTTTCTCGTACAAAATGAATATCCATCTCAATGTGTTTTGTACGTTGATGTTGCACTGGATTTCCGGAGAGGTAGATGGCACTCACATTGTCACAATAAACAATAGTTACTTTCCGAATAGGAAAATAAAGCTCAAGCAACAAATTTCTGATCCAACACGAATCAGACACGACATTAGCAACCCCACGATATTCGGCCTCTACACTAGACTTAGATAATGTAGGTTGCCGTTTAGAAGACCAGGAAATCAAATTGTCACCTAAAAACACACAATAACCTGAAGTAGATCGCCTGGTGTCGGGGCATCCCCCCCAATCCGCATCAGTATAAGCAACAAGTTTATCAATAGAGGACTTGTACAGATGCAAACCAAAAGATAAAGTGCCCTGTAAATAGCGTATGATACGCTTCAGAGCTGCCATATGCGCATTGCGCGGATCATGCATGTGAAGACACACTTGTTGAACTGCATATGAAATGTCAGGTCTGGTAAAAGTCAGATACTGAAGAGCACCTGCAAGACTCCTGTAATTAGTAGGATCCTCATATTGATCATCATGAGAAGCACTAAGCTTAGACTTCGTGTCAACAGGGGTAGGACAAGAACTACAGTTAGACATGCCTGCCTTGTCAATGATTAAAGAAGCATACTGTTTCTGAGAAAAAAACATACCATTAGCATCACGAGTCGCAGCAATACCCAAAAAGAAACTCAAAGGACCTAAATCCTTCATTGCAAATTTGGAGCACAATAGATCCATAATACGTGTCCGCAGATGGTCAGAGATGCTGTAAGAATGATATCATCAACATATAACAGAATATAAGCAGTATCAGATCCCTGCCTAAAAATAAACAGAGAAGTATCAGATTTACTGTTAGCAAATCCATAGAGAGAACCCCGTAATAAACACACATGATCAGGGCGACTTTTGTCACGAAAACCCATGGGCTGATGCATATAAACTGTTTCATTGAGCTTACCATGCAGAAAAGCATTCTTGACATCCAACTAATGGATCGGCCAAGAGTGTGAAATAGCAATGCTAAGAACAGTACGAATAGTAGCCGGTTTGACAACCGGACTGAAAGTCTCATCACAATCAATACCCTGCTGCTGAGTCTTACCATCAGCCACAAGACGAGCCTTATACCGCTCAAAAGAACCATCAGAATTCCGTTTATGACGAAATATCCACATAGAGCGAATCACATTTACATTAGGAGGCCGAGGGACCAAATCCCAAGTATGATTATCAATTAGAGCATTATATTCATCTAACATTGCATTTTTCCAATTAAGGTCACGAATAACACTAACCGGGTCCTTTGGTATAGGAGAGATAGAGGTAGTGGTCATTGTGTTTAGATTGGAAAAATATTTGGGGTTAGATTTTACAATGCCGTCTTTAGCTCTTGTGGTCATTTGATGGGTTGTGTGGGTAGGTGAGGGAGGGGCGGCTAAACCGCTGGTGGTGGCAGACACGGTGGTGCTGGCAGGCGTGGGGGAGAGGTGGTCCGTACTTCGTGAGGAAGTATGGACCGGACTGTCAAACAAAGGAGGGTGCAGGTTTGGGGTGTGTTGGGCCCATCTGCGAATTTGTGACAGTTGGTGAAGGAGTTGGGCTGAAGGGGAAATTCGGCCCAGAAGAGGAGGGAGGGGTTTGCTGCCCATTTGGAGAAATAGGTGGAGTGGGCTGGGCTGGAGAAGGAGGAGGTTGTGGTTGAGTGGTGCGTAAATGGGGAGGATGGTTTAATGGATTAAAATCCAAAAAATCATAATGACCATAATTCGGTTTGTGATATTTTGAGAACGAAAATTCGTTTTCGATAAATCTCACATGCCTACAAATAATGATTTTTCCATTTGTTAAATTATAGCACTTCGAACCACGATGATTTGGCGCAGGCCAAGATAGACACAAGGAGTGGACCGTTCTTGCAATTTGTTTATGGAAGTGGAGGGGAAAAGAGGAAAACATAAGCAACCAAAGACTCGTAAAGTCGAATAAATCGTATCACGCTGGTATAATATTTGAGTAGGAGATTTATAACCTAAGACTTTGGTGGGTAAAATGTTAAGGAGGTAAGTAGCCATGGCTAGAGCATGATGCCAAAAGGAATGTGGCAAGGATGCATGAGCAAGAAGGGTCCGAATAATATTATTAATTGATTTTATGTGGCGTTCAGCTTTTCCATTTTGAGGAGAGGTGTGGGGACAAGAAAGACAATAAAGCATGCCTTGGTTCTCAAAAAATTGTTTAAGAGTGCCATTAACATACTCAGTGCCATTATCACATTGAAAAGTCTTAATGTTACGTTCAAATTGTGTTTGGACTATCTTATGAAAAGATTGGAAAATTTGTTTGACCTGTGATTTTTTAGAAATAGGATAAGTCCATAAGAATTTGTTGTAGTCATCAAGAAATAATAGATAATAGCAATGACCAGAAGAACTAATAAGAGGAGAAGTCCAAAGGTCACTATGAATAATATCAAAAGGAAAAGTAGTGTGCAACATAGAATCACAAAAAGGAAGTTTAATGTGTTTCCCTAAAGGACACGAAGCACAAAAAGAATTACAAAACTTATTACATTCAATAAATTTTTGATTGCTTAAAGATCTAAGAATAACATCGCCAGGGTGTCCTAATCGATTATGCCAAAGATCGGAAGAAAGAGCAGTAAAATTTGAATGTGTGACTGGAGAGTTGGCTTGACTAGAAGGAAAGATTGGATATAAGTCACCGGTACTGTCACATCTCATTAGTTGGGCTCCCGTCTGTAAATCATTCACAGAAAACCCATAAGGATCAAAGGAAATAGAAACCATATTGTCAGTTGTGAATTTACGGACGGATATCAAGTTCTTTATTATTTTGGGAGCATGCAAAACATGGTTAAGGGTGAAGGGAGGGTACGGTGAGGGCAAAGTAGCACTACTGTGACCAATAATTGGAACTAAATCACCATTACCAACAACAATATTATGATTTTTAATGCTCGAATTGACATAAGTGGAGAGAATACCTTGGTCGGCCGTCATATGAGATGTTGCACCAGTGTCCATATAATAATTTGGATCCGGTCGATTGAGGTTAGCTAGCATTTGCATTGCGGCTTCAATGTGGGTAGGTGTTGGATTCGGACTCATGTCTGCAACAGAGTATGCTTGTGGAGATGGACCCAAGATATCAGGCCCATTAGGCCGTGACCCAGCTGAAGAAGCAGCAGCCCGAGGTGCCCAAGACTGCGCTGGATACGGGCAGGGAGGACTTGGCCATTGGGCCTGCCACGGAGCCCAAGAGGCTGGCCAGGAGCATGGTCCTTGCTGAAACATCCAAGGTTGGCCATTGGATGGACTTGACTGCTAGGCCGGCCCACCTGAATTACGAGCAGCCTTATTAGAATTCTTGGAATTCTTTTTCTGCTGCTTGTTATTCTTGTTGTAGCGAGAAGCAGAGGACTCCGATTGGTTGCCACCGGTGGTAGAGACGAGGGCAGTGGGTACACGGCCGTTGGAGCCACCTTCCTTAGCTAAGCGATTTTTGATAGTACGCTCAGCTAATTTAAGACGAGACCGGCATGATTCAAAAGAAGGCAAGGGTTCTTGATTTTGGATAAAGTCCACCATACCGGCGTATGCTTCAGGTAGTCCGGCAGTCAGTTTAAGAATAAGACGGGTATCGGGAATCGGAGCATCAACATCCGCAAGACGATTAGCGAGGGATTTGATGTGATTGCAATAGCCATCAATAGAGGAGAAATTCTCGAAATCAAGGTCAGCAAGTTCTTGTTCGAGATGAGAAGCCCGGGATGCTTTGTTGTCTTGAAACATAGACTCGAGACGAGACCAAGAACCTTGAGCGGTGTCATCCTTGAGAAGGATAGCAGTGAGAAGGTCATGAGAAATGGAACCGTAAATCCAATTAAGGACTGCGGCATCAAGTCGTTTCCAATAGGCCAAGTCTGCCGATTTGGATTTCTCATATGCAGCGAGTTTCGTCACCTCCATAGGAGGTATGATGTGATTTGTAAGGTCGTGAACCCTACAAAGCACCTTAAAGAGGGCGGCCCAAGAGTGATACATGTCCAAAGTAATCGGAATGAGGGATTTAACATTTGTTATAGCAAATGCAGGGTGATATTTTGGAGTCTCTGCCATGGAACGTTGCAGCGGAAGTAGAAAAGAAAATTTGGGGAAGAAGAAGGAGTTGGGCCGTGAGTGAGAGGGAAAGAGGAAAGCTAGGATCGAGACCCTAATCTGATACCATGAAAGAAGATGATCGTTGCCCTTTCTATTCATTAGCTGTGAGTATAAATACACAAAGGTTGCGAGATAAACTCGGCAACTGTTAAGCTACAAACTAGGCTAAGATTAGGCTAGGATATATACACTTGCTAGATTAGTTATTTACAAAGTCAAAGAATATATTTTCAATATATTCTAACAGACAAAATGGTTTTTATTATTCAATGAAGGCTTTTAGGCGGGGACAATGCCCATGATCGAACTACACAAAACTGTACCCATTGCCCTAGATCGTTATTTTGGGGCGAATTTGGATTGGGTCAAAATTCTTAATAAATATGAAATAAATACAAAACGAAACAGGGTAGGAAAAAATGACCCAAATCGGTATATTTCAGGCCGACTGCGTTTGATCAAGGCTAGATGTATGCTTATTTCATGGAAAAAAAAGAGGCAACTCCCTTATGCAGTTATCCCTTAGGTTTTGTCAGGAATTGATTTTCCTTAGTTGTATTGCTGTATGAACAAGTATATATTATATATACAATCTAAAAGAGATTAGGCCTTATGACATTGGCCCATTAGCTATACACAAATATAAGGCTTAACAGTTTTCTTTTTGTTATTTCACGATGTTTCAATACCTTATTAGGGTGTGAGCCAGACATTACATAAGGTTGTTTCTACTTTAAAATATAACTAGTTTTTTTGCACATTCAATACACGGACTATTTCTTATAGGGTATTTCTCTTGAGGTGTTACTTGTTAGTTTTATGCATAGGTTTTCAGGTGATAATTAAAATGTCACTATAAAGATAATAATAATACCTTGATTGTAATATGTTATATCATGTGCAATAATAATTTGCAACTTTTTTCTAATGAAGAAAATGAAACACTATACTTTTTGTTATTTAAATTTTACAAGTTACATAATACCTAAAGTATTTAACGTTATATAATTTATAAGAGTTAGTGGGGATGTGAAAGAAATAACATTAATTATACATAATAAATTAATTGATTAATGATTTTAATATAAATTATTTATAAATAATAGAATAAAAAAAGGTTAGATGGTGAGTGTGACATGTGGCACTATTGGTTTGTATTATTGTATACTTAGCTAGCCTTTTGGCCCGTGCCATGCACGGATTATGCATAGAAAAATTAAAAAAGAAAAATCGTTAGCAATTTTTTGTCCCTCAACTTGGAAAATCAATGAATGTTTTTAAATAGTAATGTAATTTTTGCATGAGTAATTGATTAAATATCAATAAATTCAATGAAAGTTAAGAAGTAGGGGAAGAAAAGAATTTGTATGTGAATTGAATAGAGAAATAAATAATACAATTGATGAAGAATGTTAAAGGGATTTAAAATATTAGAGATGAATGGGAACGATAGAGTGTTGAGGCAAAAGGAATTAAAAAAGTCTCTCATGAAAAAATTATAATAAAATAAATTCAAATGGTGAAGAAGAGGAGGACATGTGGTGTATATAGTTTGTGTTTTCATGTAATAGGTATTAAGTACAGACGAAGCATATTAATTAATTTAATTCAAGGTCTCCGTTATTCAACATAAAGCGGATGTTATTTATGCACTATTTGATTGAAAATTTAATTTTTACTTTTTATAAATCAGGTGTCGTCATTTCTATATTTGTTTTAGTGTATAGTTTTTTATTTTTTTATTTTTTTTTTTAGTATTAAATTTCACTTTTGCTACTAGCAAAACACATATATTTCACTTTTGCTACCGGGGAAAATTTTAATTTTATTTTGCTACCATACAAAAACAAGTTTGTTAAAAATTGCTACCACTTAACATTTTCAGTTAGTAATTCCGTTAGTGAGATCCAGCCACCCTCACTGACATCTTTCGGCCATCACTTCCTCCTTAGCCACCCTAACTGCCTCCCCGTCAGCCACCAAAAAATAAATAAAAAATAAAAAAAGACCCAACCACCCTTAAAAAAGCCCAGCCCCTCCCCCCTGTCGGCGGCCAGGGCCCAAAGCTGCGGCCGGCGCTGATGACCCCATCCCACTCCCTTTCCCCTACCAACGCAGCCCAGCCCCTCCCTTTTCCCCTTCTTGTTGCCTCAACCCCAACCCCAAACCGGAAACCACCTCCCTCCCCATTTGCCCCACCGGAATTGGCCCCCTCCTCGTTCCTACCATCGAATCGACCCACCCAACCTTTTTGGGCACCCCTAACCCTAAACCACCACACCGAAACCACTCTAAATGGGTTTTATGGTATATGGTGGTTTCGGTGTGGTGGTTGGGGTCGGGCAGCAAGAAGGGGAAAAGGGAGGGGGATAAGCTGCGTAGGTGGGGGAAAAGGAGTGGGGTGAGGTCGCCGGCGCCAGCCGCAGCTTTGGGCGCCGGTAGGGGGGAAGGTGGTTGACAGGAGAGGCTGGGCTTTTTAACGGGTGGCTGGTTTTTTTTTTTTTTTTTGAATAAACTTAACAGAACCCTAACTGAAAGTGTTAAGTGGTGGCAATTTTTAACAAAGTTGTTTTTTGTATGGTAGCAAAATGAAATTAAGATTTTCTTTCGGTAGCAAAAATGAAATACATGTGTTTTGCTGGTAGCAAAAGTTAAATTAAATATCTAAAATGTTTTTTTTTTTTTTTTTTTTTTTTGAATTTTGAAGAATTATCTTAACTTATATAGGAGATATGTATATTATGGCTAAGATGATATAAAATTTTATATTCTTTTCATTTTTAAAAAATGCAAGAGGCGTTGACTTAATGTATATTGAAAATTGTACAATGTTCATTTTATTTTTCACTAACTTAAATTTACCAAAACCAATTTTGATTTGGTAAATATATTGTGAATCATGTGTAATCAATGTTTAAATAGTAAATGTCATCTATTAACTAATAGTAAAACAAAATGTTGCTGACATCATTCCTTCTTCAAATTGTACACATGTCTCTCTGACATAATTTTTTTCCCGCCAATTTGCTATGATGATTTCATAATTTTTTATTTTTTTTACTTTTACCTTTGGTTTTTTTTTTATGAAATAAACTTTTCATATGCTTTATCTTTTGTCGTTACCAAGTCCTTTTTTTAGAGGTATACTAGATGAAAGCCCGTGCGATGCACGATTTTCCATATATTAATCTCAAGAAAAGATATTTTCGTATTTGATTTTTTTTTCTATTTAATAATTTCAGACAAAAAAAAAACATAATAATTTAATTAAAGCGTTATTGCCTATTACAAAAGTATTATTTTTTTTTAATGTAATTTATAACGCGACTTTATTTATTGTTGTTATGTATTTTATTTGTGGTTGTTAGTTATATGACAATTGAATCTAAAAATATAAATAAATTGTAAATATGATATCTTTCAAAAAAAAAATTGTAAATATGATAATTTATCGGTTACATAAAGATAAAATCTTTAATGTGAAAAGATTTTTTTTTTATTTTTTACATATTTAAATCCTAAATCATTATTCGTTGATTTTTTTAAAAATAGAAATATTAAAAAATAATAACAACATGTATACTATTTATCTTCTACTTCTTCATCTAATAAAACTGGATAAATAAAACATGTTAGCAAAAATAAAATTTACATAAAATTAATCTTTATAGTCTAATAAAATAAATCAATAAAATTTTTGTAAAATTGATCTAAAAATTGTAATTGTACAAAATTAAATCTATGCATTGGAATTTTTTAATCGTCCCTTGTCGCCGCTTCTTATTTGTAACGATTGAAAAGTAACTAATGGAATAAACTTTTCTTTCAATTAACTTTAGACGAAACTGTACAAAGTTGGCTTTAATTGAGGCATGAACGTTAATTTGTTCAATTAAGTTAATTTGATGACTTGATTAAGCTACCTAAATAACAAAAGAATTGTTTTAATCATAAAATTAATTAATAAAAACTAAAAAGGTTTATAAAAAAATTAATAGATGTAAACGATTTATATAGATATAATACCTTATCATACTTTGTTTTCCCAATCATTTTTGCTCGAATTTAATTCGTTGATTAATTAAATTAGATCTGCATATAAAAACAAAATTCAGTAAACAAAACATAAACATATAATCATTAAGCATTCCAAATAAACACAATGCAAGCAATAATCACAAATATACATTTAAACATGGATTTTAAAAAATAAAACTAAGAATTACACAGCCACTAATGACCTAAAACTGACACAAAATTGTGACACAAAATTCGCTTGATTTGGTTTTGTATTGATATGAAATTTTATTGGTGTTGTAGGATGTATCAATTTATAGTGGTAGGCATCAAAATTTTTAATTTAATTATTATTAAGGAATAATTTTTATTTCTTATCATAAACACTATCAAGATTATCTTAGATATATAAATCCTATATCTAAAGATAATTGTTTTCTTAAAAGATAATTTTTAGTTTTTTAAATAAGTTAAATCTTTATAAATCACTATTCGTTATTTTTAACTACGTGGCAAAATTCTTAAATCTCATTCGTCACTTTTGTTTAGGTGGCAAGTGAATTTTTTAATTCTAAAATAAAATAGAAATCTAATTTTTAATTGGTCAAAAATATACCTTTGTTTATGTGGTGCGTTGAATGTTCTCCAAAAATGCCTACTTTATTTATATATATTAGATTAGATTAATATTTCAATGTTCAAAAGTGTTCATTATGACTTTTTTTTTTTTTTTTTTGTTTTTTGTTTTTGTATATTTTACAAGTAATATGCTTACAGTAGAAATTACTGACCATGTATACAAAAAAATCACAGAGTGTAAAACTTTCTTTCACTGTGTTTATAAATAAATCTTACAATGTGTTTTGTTTAAAACCGTGCATCGCACGGGAACTAAACTAAAAATGAAAAAAAAAAGAAAAAAAAAATTCAAATTAGTGATTTTGGAGGGAAAAAACAGCACTACAAAGTGACATGTGTCACTTTTTGGTGTCTGTTTTTATATTAAGTTATTGAGTTATTGATTGATAGAAGATTTAACGATAACAACTATCCATTGTCTTAGAGTTTTCTAAAGCTATTCTCTTTATTTAGTACTGGTAAAATAGATATAGATTATTCCAAGCCGTGAAGGAGCATTTTTTAGCCTATTATAGCTTTTGTCGTTGATGACTATACTACAATAGAATTTAGATGATACCAAAATACTTTTTCATTCATTAGTACCAACCAAGTATTATAAAATTTAAATTTATTAGTATCAAAATATAAGTGAGATGATATCATCTAACCACAACTTAATATAATTAAATATAGTCATTAATAATTAAAGTCATTACATTACATGGCATACACCGAGAAATTTTCAACTAATTAAAGTCATTACACTACATTGCATATATCGAGAAATTTTCAAAAACGCATAGGGAGTAAGACTTTTAATTAGCCTCGTTCTAGACACGGCTCACTAAGGAGTACTAGGTTCGTAAGCTTGTTCGACTCGACTCGACTCGACTCGTACCCCACAACCTAGCTGACATGTTTACCACTAAACAATAGGCACTAGTCGCACAACAATACAACATTTACCTGAAATTCTTCCCTTCTCTCTTCGCTTCCCGGTGACTCGTCGTCAAACTCCCAAGAACAATTGAATTTTGCAAAAATAACACCCAATTTCTTCAATAACCTGCAATCAAAAACCCTAAATTCACGAGCTTAATCGTTGAAATAAAATGGCAGATCGTGATAGAAACTGGGATTTCTACCTCCGAACACTCTCAGCAAGTGCCAGAGACTCCACTTCACCTGCTTCCGACCCTTCTCTTCTTGAATCCGTCAGTTTTTCTCTCTCTTAGGGTTTTTCCCGTCTCCAATTTCTCTGAAATTATTCAATTCAATGTAAAATTTTGATGAATTGTGCTTGAAATTTGTGAGCAGGTAAAGAAGCTTTGTGAGCTTTGTAAAGCTGAGAAGTCTGATGATTTAGTTGCTCGAATTTATTCCTCCATTAACAAGCTATTTCAACGTTCTGTTGCTTCTCTCTCCCAGTCTCGCTCTTCTCATGGCCTTCTCTTGCTGGTGAGTGATTAAATTTTCATTGATTTTGGGAATTTATTTTAAAATGTTGTTGATTTGAGCATTGATTTATTTCTGGGGAATTTGCATTTTATTATTGTTAGAAATTGGAAATTAGAAATTGGAGGGCGAAATAGTTGAATTGGTTTTCTACAAACTTTTTCTTGAACTTAGAAGAAGGAATAGTTTGTATGTTTTTGTCTGTAATTGAGTGTTAGGCGAATGGGTTTTCTTGACCTGAGGATTTCTGCAGAGATATATCTATAATTGAGTGTTTTTCGGAGGCATCTATGATGATCATTGTTGGATATTAGTTATGTTTTGAGGGCTCTCTAGCCTTCTATCAAGTGTTTTTTAAAATATGAGTATTGTGGAGTTTGGGTTCTTAAACTAACTGTCAACTCGAGTCATGGAGAAGAGATCAATTTCATCTACACAAGCATGTTATCTATGTATTTTACCTACTCGAGTCATGGGGTGTTTGGTTCATCAAGTTGTTTTTATTTTTCCTTTTGATTTTCCCCTTTTGGAGGAAATATGAAGATTTAAGCAAACTATATAATGGTAAGCCATAGTTTCTCATGATGATGTTGACATACAAAAGTTATACATAAAATGCAATATGCAAAAAGGTATTTAAGACCGATGACTCAGGCATTCTGGCTGCAAAACAGTGTATCACTTATTAACCTAAGGGATGAAGATGTTTAGACCTTGAACAAAGTCCATCAGTGGTTAAATTCTTAGTTCTTATATGTTGTTTTTATAAAAGTATTTACTTCCTCCGTTTTTTAATAGTTGCAACACACACTTTTTCACGGTATTTAATAAATGTGGGGTTCACATGATATAATACACTTCAAAATAAGGTGAGTGGTTGTTAGGAGTGTAATTTAGTGGGCCATGTACTTTAAATAAGGGAAATAGTACATATTTTCCCTAATATAACTTTCCATTTATAGTGTGTTGCAAGTATTGTGACATTTCCATTTTAGGGAAGTGTTGCAAGTATTAAAAAACAGAGGAAGTACTTATTAGAATTGTTAGTGAAGATATTTTTTTATTCTTTGTGGTTTCTTCTCAACAGGCCATTCTCCAATTTTTCTTGGACTTTGGAGAGTCTGTTCTTCATGATGCTGATCCCAGTCTGAGGACATTTTTTCGTTCTTGCTTGAGCCGGTGATTTATCCTCTCCTTCATATCTAATAAACTTAGTATATCAGGAATGCTAAACTGTTAATGTCTGATGTTCCTGCCCATAAATGTGTGTAGTTGTATTCACAGTAAGAAATATGTCGAAGGTGAACTTTTTTGTAGTTATGATTCAGTCTTTCAAAAAGAGTAGACCTTAATATACACACTTTTGTCTAATTACACAAGTTTAATTTGGTTTTGATATTAGTCGTTATTGTTAAGGGTGATTCCTGTATGGAACTGAATTTATCTAATGATAGCACTAAATCCCACATTCCTTTCGACCTATCAATGGGTGAATTTGAGTGTTATATGAACTTTAGTAAAGATGTTCAATTCCTGTCCAAGCTTGTAGAATTTGTGCATGTAGACAGTTGGTTTTAACAAATTAGCTCTAAGCAAATACATTGTTAAGATCTAAGGTTTGAACTGAGTGCATATAATTAGTATTGGAAAGGGAATGAGCAACCAAAAAGATCACTTCCATTTTATGTATTTTCTGCCTAAAACTGAAGAATATACACACAGTTATTATTTTGGAGAAGTTTTTGGGATAAAACCCTTAATATATATAAACTGGAAGATGATGAAATAGCTGGAATGATATGTCTGAAACTGGATGTTGATTGCACACAGTCCATATTTGAATAAGCTGTGGGTCAGCAGTCCAGCACAATTGAGATGCAATTAGCCGAAATACACTTTCCAGGAATCTTTGTGGGGGTATTTGAGGGTGATTTAGATTATCCAGTTAATATAAAGGTAGTGTTTTGTAATATAGAAGACCCATTTTACTATTTTAGTGATGTTTAGTTGGTGTCTGTAGTCTTATTACTCTTATACCATCTTGACCTCGTACAAAGTGACTCTGTGATTGGGTCAAAGCTGGCTAGCTATGAAAATGCCTAAATGGTATGTAGTGCTTTGAGATCATCAAATCTCGTGAAGAATAATTGGCATTATTAGAGGCTCTAGTGTGGGAATTGTTATGTGGCATATGCCGACTTGGATTAGAAATTTAGAATGCTAGGAAATTGAAGAACTATATATATATATATATATATATATATATATATATATATATATATATATATATATATATATATATATATATATAAGCTGGCATCAGGATAATATATTCTCTTATGTTGCCGACCTTGTAGTATGAGAAATGCAATTGATGAGGTCTAGAAGCGAAACTAGTTACAAAGCATAATATTGCTTAATGGTGCTTTTGTTTTAGCTCTAAAAAGATGAAACCACAATCTGTCTACCACTATCAAGAAACGAACCCTTCACTATCAGCACCACAAACACGAACACTTAATCTTTATAAATTCAACTATAGCTGAGGTCTAGATAATGACACTTTTAGTTTGAGAAGTTGAGGCTCGTAAACAGTTGTTTCTTAGAGACATGCTGAGAAAAGTATTTTTGGCTAGGGAAGTAGTGAAAATATTCCTAGCTTAATGCAGTCAAAGGTGAGATAATGGGGTTGGGGGTTGGAACTCTTGGAAGGAGAAGTGATGAAAATGGTAGCTGCCCAAGGGCTAAAAATGAGAAATATGCGTACTTGTGTACATAATAAACTTTCAATGAAGAAAATATTAGGTAAAATGGAAAATAACAATCCCACCTTTGGGTTTTCTGCTCAAAACAATCCCACCTTTTCGAAATCCCAAAACAATCCCACCTTTAACCCCCATCTGCTCAAAATAAGCCTTTCAACCTACAACCTGTTTAACCGGTTAAATTTTAATTTTTTTTTTTTAATTTTTTTTTCAATCTCTCATCTCCCACCTTAGCACACTCTACCATGGCTACCCACCATAACCACCACCACCACCCTTCTCTAAGCACCACCACATCACCACCTAACCGCCACCCCCATCACCTTCTTTCTCTCTCCTAACCTTGACCTCACCAGCCAAGTCAGCCACGAACTCGCCCCCTAAACACGACCAACCCAGCCAAGTCAGCCATGAACCCCCCCTCCACAGCCACCAGCGTACTACCCTATTCTCTAATTCCCACCCGAATCTGCCCCCTCCCCTTCTCCAGCTGCAAAACACGTTCGCGGTGATGACTTTAATTGTAACCAAATAAAAAATCCATATCAGAGTTTCCTAATTTCCTCTTTTTTTACCAAACATTTTCTCCATGAAGTTGTTAAACAACAATTAGTCAATTAGTAGCAGGTTATGGCGTGACACTTCTTTTGAAAAATCAGAGGCATGGATTTTCAACTTAGGGGAAGGCAATTTAATCAAATCTCAATTTGATGAGTTTTTCTAAAATGCTACGCATCTGCAAGATACTTGACATTGCTTTTGCATCCTCCACTAGCAAGTTAGCCGTTTCAAGGTGGGGCGTTTTACGGTGGGGTTAGGCAGGGAAACTTCGTTTCCAGGGAGGATGTCGCTGGGGTAGGGTGTTTCGGGGATGAGGTGGCTGGTCATGGGTGTTTTAGGGTGGTGGTGGTCGGTTTTTAGGGAAAGAGTGGGTGGCTGCCTCTTGGCTGGAATCAATGGACGAAGGAGGGTAAGGGGTAAAGGATAAGGAAGGAGGAAAGGTGATAGAGTTGGCTCCGGCGAGGGGAGGGATTAGTTCCGGCGGGGGGGATCGGGGGAGTGGGAATGGGAATGGGGTTTTAATTTTTTTTTATTAATTATCTTTTTTTAAGAAAATTATTATAAAAAAAACGAAAACCAATTAGAAGGTAACACGTGTTATGTCACCTTCTTTAATAGGTTACTAATTTGACAAATCGGTAAAAGGCTCATTTTGAGCAGATGGGGGTCAAAGGTGGGATTGTTTTGGGATTTCGAAAAGGTGGGATTGTTTTGAGCAGAAAACCCAAAGGTGGGATTATTAGTTTCCATTTTTCCAAAATATTATTGTACATAGTTTAGACTTTGGAGCCATAGTACATCTACAACTCTTTTAAATGAGCCCAAGATGGAAAGGTTTTCAATCTGAGCCAAATTTGTGACTATGAACTGTCACCATTAAAAAAATCATGAGTTATGGGCAACAATTAATGTTTTAAGGATAATAAATTCTCAACCTTTCTTTTTGTAATTGTTAGTCATGGCATTCTTCTTCTTCTTCTTTTTTTTTTCTTTTTCTTTTCTTTTCTTTTTTTTTTTTTTTTTAATTATTTTTTAGTGAAGTGGCCTAATATTAACTATCAATATCTTAATGTTGACTGCAGTGATTTTGCAGACCCTGTCATTGCAGAGGCAACAATTGAATTTCTTATTGTGAATAAAAAGAAGCTTCAGACTTCATTTCCAACTGTGCTACCTCAAGTATGTTCTGGAACTGTAATGCTATTCTTTATAGGAGAAGTGCACACTCATAGAATTTATCTAGGTATTGCTGATTTCTGATAAAGTAAAGTTGCTTCTTTGAAAAATTAATTTCCTTTTGGCTCAACCCAAGTTATGAAAATTACAAGGAAGTTGGAGTATATCTGTAGTAGGTGTAATTGCAATTTCTTAGTTGGATGAGAAACTCAAGGATTAATGGTCCTTGTTCCTTCATCAAATTCTATTCCTTTTGCTCTTCCAAGTATTTTTTCTGCTCATATTTCTCTGACACTAATACTTCTTAATCAAAGTGTGCACTCATGGTTGCTTTTGCTTCTATTTCTGCCATTAAGTTGAATTTTCCTACTAATTTACCTCTTTGTAGACTTAGGTTTTAGATGGATTTTTAATGTGTTCATCTTGTATTGATAAGGCTTCTGAGTTGTATTTTAACTTTTGTAATGTTAATTTTACAAGATGGAAAGCAAATTTGAGTTATTAGTTTGTTTCATGTGCTTGCAGTTCTTTCCTTTGCTATTGAAGCTCATTGCATGGAATGGAGAGAAGTAAGTATTTCTATATTTGTTTCATTGTATGCTATCAGATGGTGCAAGTCTTCACCATGTTCAAATTCTTCGGAATCTTAATGATTGGTGCTAATGGTTTGCATCGCTTTATATGTACAGATGATAGTAGGTAGTTGAGTGCTTGAGTATATCAACTAATAATTGACATTTAAGTATTAGCCCCTCCTCTCTCTCTCCCCTACAACTGCTGATAGTTAAAAGAATCCTATAGCATCAAAACTGTGTAGCCCCTGGTTTTGGCTTGCCTACACTGTAGTATCGTTGTTGCATTTTGATTGAAGTACTTTGTCTGAGTTCAAGTGAATGGATCTTAGTTTTTTCTTAGAATCTACGGAATATTGTAAGTGTTACATATTGTTTGGCACATAGTTTTAGGAGGTTTAATTAACTTTATTAAAATAAGATATAAGTGGGGTAGTTGGGGTATTAAAGAACTATAAGAAAGGATAGTGGGGTTAATAGTTGATTGAAAAGTAGGGATGTGAGAGGAGAGAAATAATAAAATTAGTAAAAGTGAAGACCATGACAAGAGAGAGATGTAATATTAAAATTTTAGTTGGGTTTGCCAAAAATGGAAGTGACCCTTTAAAAATATGACCTATTAAGGAAAGTGTAACACTTAATATAATAAAATGGAGACAACATGTTTTTTCACGTGGAGAGATGCATTGCTAGCACCTTAGCCTTTCTGTTCAAGCTGTAATTTTGAGTCTTTCGAACCATCAGCTTGACCTGTGTACAGTATCCATCAGTCATAGTCTTTGCTGCTTGAGCTCTTCATGCCAACCAAGCTATCTGTAATCCTTTAATATGGAGTTATTACCTCTCTGGTTCTTTATCATAAACTTTAAACAGAACAAGTTCATTGAAATGGGTAGATCAATGCTTGGATTGATGCATGTATAAGTTCCATTGTCTTTGACCCATGTTACACAATTGTTAACTTAGATCAAATCTTGGTCAACCAATATTCTTCGAACAAGACCACAGAAAAATTAGTATTTGCGGAAAAAGAGCTAGAGTAATTTAGAAAAATTGGAAAACCATTTAGTATCTGTGATTGGCAGTCAGTCCTCTGTGAGCCATGTCCATAATAAACTTATTGTGCACCCATGCATAAGTAAAATTCATTGGTAATAAGCGTATGTGGTTAGTTGTTCCATTCAGACATTGCCAGCTTCATGTTCTGCTACTATATGTATTCTTTGACTGCAAACACTATTCTTGGATAGCTGGCTACCTGGTTGTTAAGCTGATCCCATTTGGATATTCTCGTTGAAGCAGTTTTTTCCACTCTTGTCTGGTATTTAAACATAGATTATGATAATTTTGAAATCTTTGAAATATCAAATATGCATTTATGTAAACCAGACCTGTATATGGGGCAATCATATTTGTAAATGTACACATTGTGAACCATTCTGTTATATATGATAAAGTTAACATTTGAAGTTTTTATTCTACTCACCTACCGTGATCTAAGTCATCTAACTAAGTATCAGCTGATCATTATACATTAATTTACTTTGCAGGCTTGAGAAATCATTTCTGAAGATATTTCCTGCACTAGTAGCTCCCGGGTCATTCTTGGCTTTATTTCCAGCTATCGCAGACTTGCCTGGTGAGTTTGCAATAGTATGTCATATGCCGGAAAATGTTACTGAAAAGTGTAGAGTGATTTGTTTTTCAAAATTGTCTACAAGCCACATAAGACGACATTGTAAAGTCAAACCAACTGGTTCGCACATGATTCTCTTAAAACAATCCTCTGTTGCACGTTCATGGTTCAACTTTGTTTAATAGGGGAAAGATAGCCCCTCTCACTAGCAGTAACTTTACATGTGATGATTGTTATATCTTTTGCAATTGTCCTAGCCTATTATAAAGTCCTATTAATTCTTGGTAAGCAGCTTTCATCTGAAGCCAATTGCTCATTTGGGTTTGGCAACTGACCTTTGCTATCTCATTTATAGTTATGTTAGCACATTTAATCTCAAACATTAACCATTGTAGATAGTTGTTTAAGTTTTCTAGGTTGGAATTGGTGGGAGAGGAGAGGGGGAGGGGGGGGGGGGGGGGGAGTGTTGTGGCCATCGTCAGCTCTCTATGAGAACAAATTTCTGACCCCTTTTTTTTATTTTAATTTTTTAAATTTTTTTTTATCTTAAAGAATCTTAGTCTAAAGGAGTTTCCATTTTATCATTAAAGAGAGTTTATAATAGTGTTATGTGCTTGTGATAATTACCTTTTGGCTTGTGCTAGTCCTGGTTGTTGCTCTTGAGAAGGTGGAAAAAAGCTCTGGAACACTGGTTGGTAACAGCATTGCTTCAATCAAGAATAGTACTGCTCCTGAGGTGAATTTGATGAAACTAGAACTTTTCAGTATCATACTCCTTTTAATCTGTTGTCTGGACAATTTTGAAGTACAATAGATGTTTTTGGATGCAGATGCTACTTGCTTTAATGGATGAGGCATATACTGGCTCAACCATAGCAGGCTGAGAAGGTGACTCTGAATCTGAGGATAGCAATACTATAGATGTTGCTGATCCTGCTTTCCTTGATCTTCTTAAAGATGAGAATGACTTTATCACTGTATGAATCTCTATTTATGATTATGTTTTCACATATTTCTGACAAATTAATTTTATAATAGTATAGTAGGGATCTTGGTGTTGGGTTCTCTATGTAATTTACTTCTCTTTGATATAAAGATGATATGGCAAGGTTTGAACCTGAAGGTTAAGAGTTATTGTCAATTAGGTTGAGCATGAAGGGGAAGAGGCAGAGGGTTGGGGTTAGGGGAAGTGTTAGTGAGCTTTAAGCATGTTCCAGGTCTAGACCCTGCACTATGCATTTTATCTGCTTTACCATGCCTTTTGGCAGTGTCCACTTGAGAAGCGACATGGAAATTCATAAATAGCTAAAAGTAACCTGAAATACCTGGTATAGACCATTGGGAGAAATATTTTTTATTTACTATTTACATAATCCCTGTAGATGATATTTATCATCTTGTATGTTTGCCATTTAGTGCATTATGCCAATTACCATATCAACATTTAGGTTGATGTTGATAACAAACTTGACTGAAACTGGAAGCGTTGCAGTTGCTAACTGTACATTTTTTTTACTGCCGTGAGACTAAAGGTTGACTTAAGAAATGATGGTATGTTCCAGGAACGTCATTGGACATCACCTGCAATTGCTGCAGCATTACAGGCTGCTACAAGTGGTATTCAGTCTGACCGGTTAAAACAATCACTAAAGATTGCACCTTGCCTGCTGGATGTATATTTTGCTATAGCCTTACGCGATGTCAATGATTGTATGAGACTTCTTCCATTTTCATCTGTTTTACTTGCTACTTCATAGTGTAAAGACTTGTTGCTTAGGTCATTGTGCCACCTTCTGTTATAGCCACTCTGTGATACTGTAATGCTGTAATACATTACTTTCTGAAGCATCTTTGCCTTTTCTTTTGGCAGCCTTGATCTGTGCACTTATTCCCATGCTTATGTTAAGACATGCTGCTATATTCCCAGACAAAAATTTTTCATATGAGGTAATGTGCATTAGATTTGTAGGAAGTCTAGAACTTTTATTTAAACAAATATATTGTCCACTTTGATCATCTACTTTGTCTTGATGTATTTAAACTTGTTAAAAATCAACATTTATAAGAGCATTAGGCAAATTCAAATGCAAACCTATTTCATAGCCGCATAGGCATTATGCTTATAACTTAGGCTTTCATTGCTATGATGAGGACTTCTCTTCTCTCCCAATCACAAGCTATTTATTTCATTGAATGCAAACCTTTTGTTTTGGTTCTTGTTTAATTTTTAAAATCAAAAGTTAACATATATGCCTAGATGTGTGCTTAGAGTATACAAATAGATGTTCCAGTTTCTAGTTTCATGATTTTGATAATTTTTTAGGCTTTCTGTTTGTTGCTCTGATACTCCGTATCTTGCTGAGGGAAGTATCAATTATTGACAATTATACTTTTCACACAGGTCAGAAAAAGACTTTTGGAATTTATGCTTGCTTCATTTCAGCGATCACCAGATTTTATCTCACTTCTGAAGGTACCTTGGTGGCTGTATATGCGTCACATTTCATAATTGTGCTGTGTGCTTAAACTTGAAGATGAAATCATCTTTCATTCTTTCAATTTTAAAACTTGTTTCCTTATGGCTTTCTAATGCTCTGCAGAAACCTATCATGGACAGACTTGGTGAAGCTTATGACAGCCAAGAGAAGGTTGAACAATCACGTTTTAATTGTAGAATGTCGATGTATTTGGTAAATGTATTCTGAGATTTGAATGTATTTTCTTTGGTAGACAGAGTTGGCTTTACAACTTTGTTGGGCTATTGGAGAGCATGGAGGGGGCGGTGAATCTCACAAAGATGCTGCTCGTGAACTTTTTGAAAGTTTGGAGTTACTTTTATACGAGAACCTCTCATCTAGGTAAGTTCAATAGTACTTTCTCCTTGTTAAAGAATAAATTTTTGGTGTCTTTTTTGACAGTATTTTGCTTTAATTTTGAAGCCGTCTTGGTCTAAGACAAGGCACCACCAGCACAGGCTCTGAGAAGGCGGGACAGTCCAGACTTCTATGCTTTGTTATAACAGCTATTGCAAAACTTGCTACTTATCACCGTGAATTACTACCTAGGGCTCGTGTATCCTTAGCAAAGGTTTGAAGTTCATTTGATATTTATAATTAATCTTGGATTTCCTACTGGATCTTGCGATTTCTGTCAGCTTCTTGTTATAATGATGTCTCTCATAACCTTATCTGGCTTTACCTGTGACCGTCATTTGATTTGAGTTTTGGGGATAAGGGAGTATTTTTAAGCATTCCCAACTGAAGAGAACAGGAAGGGATTCTGAAGTGTTGTCACTGTACAATGTTTTGTGAAATATCTGCCCAGGATGAAAATGGTTTAGTCTAAGTCCATGGCTAACTGAGTATTAACATCTCAGGTAGTTCGGTCTCGATTATCTAATGCAAGGGTTTGGACAAGGGCTCGTGATTGTTTGGGTTTACTGAATGAGCCTGCAATATGTATGTCTGTGTTGGGATCGTCACGACATCCCAGGGGAGAGAAATATCCAGGAACTGTGAACTGGAGTGATGGTGGGACTAAAATGATTGCTCATGTCCCATTTTATATCTTGGCTGGACAAGCAGGTTAGTTTCTTGTTGAAATTTGGTAGTTGTGTAAGGCATTTTGCTGTTCCTGATTACACTGTTACTATTGGATCAAATCCATGTGTTATTGTACTTGTTTTTTCAGCTGGTGTGGCCTGACTCCTGTGGGTTCACATCCTTTTAAATTTTATAAATATAAATGCTTTATCTATGTGACTTGCATTTGGATTCTACCTTTACCCTACAGTCCTTTGTTAATTAACTACTTTTGAAATCTTGTGCAATAATGTAATTTGTTTTGTTTGAATATGAACAGCTTATGTTGAGCTGTGTGGCTGACTCAAATTAATGGTTCATTTCAGGCCCCCCATTTCATGATTTTGCATTCTCAGACATCCTTCCAAACAGATGATTGATGCAAAATCTGCAACTAGGGATATTGAATTTGTATCTGTTTATATTGCTGAAATTGTGACCTGAGTAGAATATCTCTCTTTCCTCTTGGGTTCGATGAAAGCTGTAATTTCTTGTCATAATGCCTACTCAACTGTTTCAAAGTTGTATCGAGAGAGTAGATCGGGAGTGAAGGTAAAGTTTGTGCATCGATCCCTTGCATGTACTTTCCTTTCCAGATGAGGCGTTATGGGACTTATTTCTGTTTTGCATTCCATTTCCATCTGCCAAGCTCTGGATTTGATCACCTCTCATCCTCATGTTATGCTGCTGCTCTTCAGACCAATACTCTGGCTCATCATCAAGCTTGCTCTGGGCTGAAGTGATCAGTTGTTGCAACTTATTTGGAGTGCATTTTGCAGAGGACAGCTTCAGAACTCTCGAGTAATTGTACAACATAGAATCTCTTTTTCCTATATTCAAGGAATCTCTACTTTATTTCTTACTACTGGACAATAAAACCTGAATTCAAGACTTGACTTGTATTTCAGACCGTCTGCACTCTGCAATAAACACCTTCCAAAGAGGAAATATATGTAAAATCTTTGATTATGTTCTGCTGATTCAAGTCACTAATTATAGTGTACGGTGATCTATCAGCATTAGAGGAAATTTGTATAGAGCAATGCCTGTGGATACGGCTATGCAATGAACACCTTCAGGTTTCAACATTATGCGCACCTCAGAAGTTAAGTATCAGTCAAACTCAGCCTATCCTAGTGGTAGATCGCATATGTACAGATTATAAACACTTGAGATTAGAATGATAACCTTTCATTAACACTCAAATTTAATAGACAATGTTGAGTCTAACCGACTTCCTAAAGTTTTAATAGAGGGATTTTTAGTTCATGTTTTTTGTATACAGAATAAGTTTAACGTTTACTTAATTTCGTTAATTTTTTCTGCATTTTATTTTATATCGGCCAATTATGGTATGACAGATATACATCTAGTTGTCTACTCCAGTACTCCCTCATCGCTTACAAATTGTTACATATGACTTTTTAGTTTTTACGGAGTAAAAGAATCAATACCTATTTTAACTTTAAATATATCCAATTTCATATACTTAATAATTATAAAAAGTTGAGAGTGAGGGATAGTTCAAGTGGTTAGAGCTTTCCTCCCGCTTCCGATCGATCTTGTGATCGATTCTCACTCCCGCTCTTGTGGCTCTCTAAAAAAAAAAAAGTTGATATTAATTAAATTTACGTGGTACAAAGTTACAAACCCAAATAAAATCTAACATCTTCTTTATTATTTCTTACCATATTGATTTATTTTTTTTTTTTTTGAAACAAATCAATCTATATATATATATATACTAAAATAACAACTGCTGATGTTATCATTGCCTACGTGTCACTTTTTTATTTAATTTTTTCTCTCCAAAATGCAATGATGATGTCATATTTTTTTTCCTTCTTAAGCTACCCTATTAAACATAGCTTTGAAAATATATTCCATTTGAATTTTTAAATTTTAAATTTTAGGTTTTCTACACATATTATGCTATTTAGTTATTTACGAGTTGTTAACAATAGTTAATAATGTAATTTAATTGAAATTTCTTAATTAAATATGAAAATTATGCATTTTCGGGAATTGTATATTCATATTTAATTAGAAATTAGTTACTACGTGTTAAGAGTCAATAATTCAATTCTTATTCTTAAACCGTGCATCGCACGGGGTTAATCTAGTTTATAAATAAAAAGTCATCCGTCATCTACAAATAAAATCTACATTAACAAATACATAAAATTGAATCAAATTAGGGTTTCCTTCATCAAAGCTACGATCGTTGAAAAAATCTTGCACTGTGGTACATCTCTCGCACACATCGCTGGAATATATAGCCTTTTCGGAGAGACGGTCTAACAATTTGTTGTAGCTGTAAGGATAATTTTCATCTGATTCACTTGAACGCATCTTACCATATTGATTAATAGTAGTAAATAGGGATGTCAGTGGGGCGGGTCAAGGGTCTCAGTTTGATGGGTAGTGGGGCGGCGATGGGGATAAAATTCATACCCGCCATGGGTGATGGGTTAGGTGTGGATTTTAAGTTATACCCGCCCCATCACCACCTCATATCCACATCTATATATCTTTAAAAGCAAAATTATATACTTTTATATTATTTTATAAAATAATTACGTGAAATCAAATATTAGTTATAAATACTTTGTACTACAATTATATTATAAACAAAAATGTGTGTAATATTAAGAATTTTTTATTTTATTATTATAATCCGTATTAATTATGTAAGATTGTGTATTTGAGAGACGGAGATTAGGTGGGATTAGGCGGGTCTTTGGTGGGGATTAGGTGGGGAAGGATATCCAAGTGGAGTTGGGCCGGAGATGGTTTAGGAGTTATACCCGACGGGACAAGGATGAAGATGAATATTGAACCCGCAGCAGGGATGGGAATGGGGATAATGTTAGGTGGGGATGGGGATGGGGATGGAAAGGCCAACATCCGTCCCACTCCGCTCCATTGACATCCCACTAGTAAAGTCGAAAATTTAAACATTTGAACCCCAAAGTGAAAGCATTTTTGAGAAGGTATAATAAAAACCTCTTTCGGCTCTTTGTCTGAAATTCTGCTTTATGAAGTTTTCATCAGAATGCTCAGTAAATATAAATTAATGTGCTCAGTAAGAATTTTCAGGTTTGTGACTTTGTTCCCTAGTAGAGTAGTAGTCCATGATCAAGGTACGCGCGCAAAATTATTCACATTTGTATTTGCCTGAATTTTTTATTTTTATTTTTATTTTTATTTTTTTTTTATTTTTAATTTTTCAAAACCCTAACAATTGTTTATGCATTGCAATAATCAATTTTTGTTCATATTAATCTAATTTGATGAAATTGAGCGTTTCTTCATTGTAGTTATGTTTCTGATTTCCATACCTTTAAATAATTGCATGTAATTGTGTACTTTGAAAGAAGATTAGAAACTACAGTTTGAATATTGTAATTAAAAACTACTTCGTTTTTTTTAATGTAGTAAATCTCAATTTTTGGTTTTTGGAAGTATCACTCTGTCTTAAGCCTATTTAAATATTGGATCCTCAAAATGTATGTTGATTTTGATAATGGGGGACTTTAAATTAGTCTCTTTAACAATGTAGTATGATAAGAGGTTAATTTGCATACGTTTATCCGATTGCGGTTTAGACTTTAGAGGATATATGAATTGCTTAGGTAGCTGGCGGTTAGGAAGCACGGGACCTTCTAAGACCTGAGGTTTCGCCGTTTTTTGAAACCTCAATTGTTTTCGTGATTGTAATGCATAGAAATGGTTGGGACTTAGTTGTTCATTTCTGAGACCCGAGTTGTTTCCGTGCCTCATAGGTTGGTGTAAGTAGCTTAGGGTAGAGCATAGGTGCATAGCCTTACCAATGGTGAGGTTGAGGGATCAAATCCCTCTTTCTATTCCTGGCGTGGTCCTTTAATTTTAAGGAGTGGAGTAGGCCGATGGAAAGTAGAGTTGTGTCATGGTACAATTAGAAATGAGGAATGTTACAATTAGTATGTTGTTACTAAACTAGAAGTGTCAAGGAGTATTTTGTGGCGGATAACAAAGGAAAGCAGGAAAAGTATTTTGGTACGGAGGAAAAAATGTTGTTACTGTAGGGGTGAACTTGAACTAATACATTTAGCCGCCCATCATCCCATCAATAGATTGGGTTGTGATGGTGATGAAGTTGTAGGTGCATTTAATTTTCCAGGTTTTGTTTGGTTTTGACTTTATTGATCAATTTCGCATTAATAAAGCACTAATCTTTATTGTTTCATAATACTAAGACATGCTTTTGAGTTCGAATGTTAATTGCTGGCTTTTAGATTATGTTAATATACAGAAATTATATGCTTTTGAGTATTGATATTAAAAAAAGTACTTTCTTAAATTACAATATGTTTATTCTAAGAAAATTAACAGTCAAACTATGTGCGTATTCTTGGTAGTTCTGTAAATTGAGGGTTGATAATATAACCCGATTTTTTAATGTTTCAAATTTTGGTTGAATTCCAATCTCTCTTATGAATTTGTGTGACTGATCACAGATCCCAAAAGCTACATCTGCTTCCAACCTACCTATGGTATGCCAACCTCTAGATTGGACGAATCTTTTGATTTTTCAATTCTATAAAGCATATGGTAGTCTTTTGGACATTAATTATTTCAATCAATACTATAGTATTAAAATGAATGTATACCAGGCTTGTTGAGCTCTCCACTATTTTAATATCTTATCTTATGCACACCTCATGTTATACTGTTTAATTTTACATACTATTAATCTCTTTCTAACGAAGATTTTTCGTCTTTTGAAACATGAAATTCAATTTACACTAAAATATTGACTATATATGAGGTGTACGTTACGCAGTTACATACGCACCTTGACAAAGACAAATGGCGATGACTGCTGCAACAATATTAATTTTAGCTGATTTTTTAAACTTTTTTCCCTCCCTCACTCTCTCTCTCTCTCTCTCTCTCTCTCTGTGTGTGTACATTATATGTAAATATTCCCTGGTAGTTTGACTGATATTATATTAAGTAATGAGGGATTGGAGCCACTGGAGGACTATTCCGAATCTGGGATACATCTTATTAGTTATCAGTTACTCAAAACACTTGTACTTTGTTCACCGTAGCTCTTAAGCAAAGAGATTATCTGGGATATATTTTGTCAATTTGTGTTTGAAGAATAAATTTCCGGAAGTAGACATGTTACATGCTAGCATCATTAGTATTATTATTGCTGTCAATATGAAATGGTATTTTGAGGAACTCTTGTTTTGTCTTTTTTTTTTGTATTACTCTGCTGACTACATGATTGTGGTAGGTTGAAATCTTGAGATCCTCAAAAGTATCTTATTGCAAAAAATTATAGTCATTAGCAACTTTCCTGTGTCCCAAAGAAACAGCCATCATCAATTCTGCACAACAAAGTCATTCACCTTCAGTTGTTGACATCAATGACTAAGTTTTGGTGAATGTAGTTATTCATTTTACCCTCAACATGAGAGATTATGAGTCTAATGATGTATTACTCGTTTTGCTGCAGTCTGCTGTCTTTCCCTTTTACAGTTCTATCTAGTTTGATTTAAATGCTTGGAAGATTTGTCTGTTGTAACTTGTAAGTAAGGAACCCAATTGGGAGAGAGTTGCGCATTGGGGGGAGGGCGGGGGAGGAATATTCTCTGCTATCCATGCTGAACAAGCTCTCTTCACTTTCATGTTGGTTTGTATTTTCCTCGCAATATATATGTTTTTTTTTTTTTTTTTTAGTTGATCAGTATACAATCTGCTGTCCTATGCTACAGAAACATCTGCATGCACGTGTGGGAATGTTGATGCGCTTTGTCATCAAGAAATGATGTCATCCCTTGAATGACTCTCTACAAGGTATACATTCCTTGGACGCAAAGTAAAAGATAAGCAAGACAGCACGATGCAGTGTACTGAGTATGAAAGCAATCCTACTGCTTGATTGGAAGCCCACCAAGGAGTTCAATTTCACTTCCCCATGTTGTGGTTATTGACAACCATCTTTTACTAATTTGTCAGTTCCTCAAACATGCAAAGGTATTCTATGTTAAGTAGAGAGGATGTCCTCATATTTCCTAATGTAGGCGGCAGGTGAGTCTCCTATCATACCTTATGCATTTATATATAAATTTTGTTTTTCTTTTATATTTATTTGTATGGTTAGAATCTTCAAAATAAATCATTTGTACGTGAGAGTGTTGTCATGGCATGGATCAGGTAGTACCTTACTTCTGGTCAAACATAGACATTAAATAAAGGCTTTACATAGAATGAGCAAGAAGCAGGTTAATGACAGGTGGGAGAGTCAGGCATGAGGAATGAAACGTGTGCGAATGTTATAAAATAATGGAAGACAATCCACATAGGAAATTGTATTTTATTTGGAATCTTTCTTCAAGGGAATCATATGTGAATGTTGCATGATTGATTAGTCAATTGGAATATGTGAAAATTCGAAGAAGATAATATTTGAGAGTAAACTTTGCGGCTAAATCTAGAGGCTCTGTCAATCTGGTTGCCAATATACGAATATGGACTTGACCTCTCATATGATCTTTGACTGTAACTCTGATGATTTGTGTTGCAACAAAATTATGGATTTCTTTTCTGTTATATATAAATGAAGATTTTGTGTAAATTTCATATCTCGTAGTATTTGGAATAATTAATTCAAATATGCGGATTCAAAATAACTTTTTGCTCTTATGTTTGACAAATGATATGTTTCTTTGTGATTAGAAAACTTACCTTGATTTAAAATTAATATAAATATTCATGAATTATGATCCTTGCTCAACTTGAAGCTATTGCTTTCAATGCTTCTGTTGTGTTTCCCATGAGTCAGTTACAAGTCTCACAACTCACCAGAACAAAGTGATTGTTTGACAATAGTTGGTAGTTAATGAAATATTGAGCCTCTTAATGATGTGTACCAGCATTACCTAGCTAGGTATGGTCGTGGGCGAGTAATTTTGGTAGGACAGAGACTAGGATGGTTGTAGTTCAGTGGCTACAAGGAAGTAAGCTGTTTTTTGTCAAACATTTCAGTGTCTGATTATCAGGAGTTTGTTAGGACCAGCTTGAGCCCCCATCATTTAGGCCATATTAAATAAAATTCTTCTACGTAAGTATAGGCAAATCATTATATAATGAGTCAAATAAAAATTGATTACTTAAAATATTTTGGTCAAATTTGATTAGTATAATGTTTATTATCCTTGCTGAACAAGTTCAGAATTATCTCAAGCTTAGTATTCCATCTCTTTATTTCTGGCATTCATGGTTTTCCACGACTACTACCGTACTACGTGCTGAAAATCAATGTTATATCATTCTGGATGTTTAATATGCACTATAATAGGGTTGGTCAAAATGGGATATTTGAATTTTCTTAGAAGCTGATAAGCATATCGCCTAAACTATGCTGAACTCTTCAGCTAAAGATTTGGAGGATCTGAAATATTAATAATATAAGAGTTAATCAGGATTCATGGCCACTATTATACCAAATTATTAAATAATTCAGATTGTTTATCATTTATGCTTATCAAAACACTTTTCAAGTTTTCAGACATAGCCTTTTATTTGCACCTGCTGAAATTATCCTGTTCAAATATAGGGGTCAAATATGTTTTCTATGAGTTGCCAAAATATAATGTGGTTTGACATCTCTAATAGGCGCACAATTACCTGGCTGCCGAGGGCAACTAAATTAGCTAGCTTAACAATAGAATAACTGTTGAGTATGGGTTTTTTAATTAAAACCTAGGAAGTAGAATTAGAATGACTGCTTAGAGTTTATACTGTATTAACTTTATAAGTGATACCATATTCATGTGTGCACTCGTATAGTCTTATACACTGGTAGAGGGTAAGATGCCACTACTAGATTTTTTTTGTTCTGTGCTTTACATTATGGTTGTTGAAAGGTAAATAGTTGCGCCACATAAGGTGTTCACTGGTTGCACTGGATATGTTCTGATGGCCAATGGTGTTATCTCACCAGCTTGATGTCAAATTGTCAAGTATATGTAGCTTGTTTCCCGGCATTCTTATTTTCACTTATTCTATGGTCCCTCTTATGTGCTTTTCATCTATTAATTTTGAAAAGCCGTTTAACAATATCAACTTTATAAGGAAAAAAAAATAGACAACAACATCATTTAACTATAAATCTTTGAAGGATTTTTCTGAAATAATGTGACAAGTACCTGTGTTTCTTAGGACTGCGATATCATATTATGGTTATAATTTAAATTTTTTTTATATAGTTTTAAAATTTATAATTTTGAACAATTGTTTCCATGGATTAATGTTATCTTGTAGAATATGCTTCCCACGTGAGATATTGACTTGGTGATGGGGTGGATGTCATGATATTTTACCAAGTCTTTTTAGATGACTTTCCAATCCATGCCTTAATTTTGTTTGAGTGGAAGGCAAGCTCTAGAAATGAAACGTGGAATATCTTTTTGGGAGCAAAACTTAAATTAAAATATATTTAATGCTTCTATAAAAGAACTCAACCCTTAGCAGTTTGGCCAAACTTGAAAAACCTTTTAAGCCTTTTTTTTTTCCTCTGCTTTTGCATTAATCTTCAAAACTGTCTAACTGCTTTATTGGAACTTCGTGATTCAATGGAGGATTCTATGAGCTCCACAAACCACAAGAACAAATCTAATTTTTCTGGTGATGGACATGAGGTTTCTTCTGAAGATAGTGGTTGGTCTTCATACTTCAACAACTCGATAGCTATCAGTAATGTGGAGGATACTGTCACCTGTTCTGGTTCTGAAAACTCTTCCATATTTTCTGGTGCTGCTGTTTTGGTAAAAAAGATGAACATGAATAATGATGATCGTGTTGCGTCAGCTAGGTCTGTTGCTAAAAGGAGAAAGATTCTGGCAACTTATATTGATCCTGAACTGGAGGACACTGCAATTTCTCCTGTTTGTAATTCCGAGGTAAGGAGTAGCTCTCATGTTCATCCCTGCAAACCCATTTTTAGTTTGTTGCCTTAGTGTAAAGTTTTCTTGTTATTTCTTAAGGTTTCCTGTCAACTTCCCTTGATACTAAATCAATGTTTTTCTAATTCAGGCTCAAGACTTGGAAAAATTGCAAATAAAATTACAAGAGACAGGTGGTTTGAACATTTTACCACCTGTGCAACAACGGAAGCATGACTTTTTTAGCCTTTTTCAGGTATGATACAACTATTTAGGAATTGTGGTCTGAATTTGTGCCAAACAATGTGGACGTTCTTCACTTCTTTAATATTTCACTTAACTAAATATTTTCTGGCATTTCTCTTCTTCAGGAAAAACAAAATACCTCTAACCAGACTGGAGAAGTACCACACTCAGGTTATATTGGGAAAGATATCAGCTATGCAGGTCTAAAGGAAAAGGGACTCTGTTTGGTTCCAGTATCTTTGTTATTCCGAGTTAGGTAAACAAAGACCTGGAAGATTGGACAATTTACTTCTGATAATTCAGCAGGATATGGAAAAGGACGATGATCTTATACAATATTGCTATCAGGTCACACTATATTGAGAAGGAATGGTCTTTTCTACATTTCCTTCATGGATCTCAAGGATGCAGATCAGCTTCCCTACAAAAAGTCTATCTCATACAGCTTCTCAAATAGTCTTTGGCTAGAAGCAGGAGGCTGTGTACATCTCGGCCTCTCCTGACCCTGCCTCACTGGCATATATATGAGTTATTGATCTTGTTGGTCTTGTACTTGAGCATAATTACCTGAACTGAAAATTATTGGAGTATCAGCTCTTGATAGAATAGTGGTTCAATTTGGTCAGCCGGCATGGATGAATGAATAGCTGTGTCTTATACCCTTCTTTTGAGATTGAAGGGGCTTGGAGGCCAAAATAACTGGAGTAGCAGCTTATCTAGCATATGTTCAGAGTCGGGGTTTATGCCTTGATGCTATAAAAGATCATTTATGCTTTGTAGACCTGTGGTCATAAGCTGATAGGAACTGTACTTAGTATAATAACATCAGTGCCGATCCTGTTGCTGCCAACGCCAAGGAGCAAGGGCATATGCTTTGGCAGATTCTGTATCAATGGAGTAGAATTGCTGCTTCTGTTATCATCCTCAAAAGGGTTTAACAAACACCTTTTGTAACCACTCATTTATAGTAGTCGTGTTTACAGTTGCCTCCTCTTGCTAAGTTTGTGGCAAACAACCTTCCTCTTTCATGTGATCAGTAACCCTATGAAGGTTTGCATGTATTATTGAATACCTATTACCTGTTGAAGACGTGAATACTTGTACAGATTCCTTAATTGTAAATGTGAATAAGTGTAGTGCTGGAACCCAGTGGTGGCTACTGTAGTGCTGTGGAACTCGAATTGTTTATGTTATTAAAAAGAAGCCTATATTCCTGATTTTGACTTCTTCTAATTTTATTGTTTTTAGCACAGAACTTATATTTATTATCTGTTACATAGATCACTAGGTTTTTGGAGAATAAATGTATACCCATGATGTATAAACTATTGTAAGGCACCTTTTTTGATAATTTTTTTTTTGACGAGAACCTTTTTTGATTAATTAATGCAAAGGTACTCTGTGGCTGTATTATTGTATTCCTAATTTTTTTTTTTTTTTTTTTTTTTCCTGGCTTGGCTGCGTTATTGGTGCATGTTTAGTTTGTAAATTGATTTACTTATATCGTTGTGACAAAGCACACTATCTGCTACTGATAGAGGCGAAATGTTTATCTAAGCATCCTCAGAGCATTCTGTCTGAAATTACTTGTGTATCCATCTGATTTTACTACATTTGCTGCCACAATGTTTTCAGTCATACTGCTCACAGGCCAAGATGATGAGATTGATGTCTATGGTCTTTAAATGGGACAGCATGATTAAGCTGAATTTTTCCAGAGTTTATGTGGACAGCTTCACACATTTATTCATGCTGTCACAAATTCTGTTGCAATTCTTTTGTTACTTGGACTACAGTACCAATTTTCATAGGATTGCTAATTTATTTAAATTTATTGTGTGCAAGAATATAGGATCTCTGACCCCTTTTTGGCCCGTGTTCGCTAGTCTTAGTGTTGTGATTCATTATTGTCACATAGTCGTGGGAAGAGTACTATCACTGTTCTGGAAGCTTCACATGTATTTGATTTGGACACTTGTGATGTTCATTTGAATCTCAGTTCATTTGAGCCACCTGAAGTCTCTTTAATTGTTGTCTTTAATGTATTAGCAGAATCCTGGAGTTTTGTGATTTGGCTGTGAGGATAGTTCTCTGCTCGGAATTGTTTCGATGAGAGGGTAATCAGATTACCAAAGTGTTTTCTTATATGTAGTTGCTAAAAATTGTTATCTAAGGATTTTTCATGCTTAACTGAGTTGGTGTGTGAATGTGATATCAGAATACTGTATCTTTTCTCTGTTTTTTACCTTCCTTTTTTGTTAACAATAATTCCCATCAAAGCATGCAAATCAGAGCTTCATATACATAACCCGGAAACCCTTTTAATGTTGTGAAGTTCTTTCATGAACCTATAAAATTTTGCAGGGAATAACTGTGAAATCGAATGAGGCTGTTACATAGAGATCATGTGGCAGGAATCTGAGGAAATTGTTTATGAGGTTGTACAACAGAATTGAATTGAACAAAACTGACTGGGGCTGAACTGAACTGAACTGAACTGAATAAAGCTGAAATGAATTATTTATGAGAGAAGGAAATTATGAACTAAACTGAAATTAAGCTGAACAAAACAGACACTAAGACTTAGGCCCTGTTCTCTTCACCTTAAAAAAATAATATTATGTAAAAATAAATTCAGTTCAGTAAAAATAATTTCAGTTCAGTAAAAATAAGTTCAGTTCAGTAAAATTCAGTTTTCTTAAAGAAGAATTATAATAGAAAATTAGTAAAAATAATTTCAGTTCAGTAAAAATAATTAAAGGTCAGCAAATATAATTTTGTTTCAGTAAAAATAATTTTAGTTCAGCAAAAATAAGTTGAAGTGAACGGCGTCTTATACGAACTGGGTTATTCAATCAGGATGCATTACCAATTTAGACGACAGATGGAAAGTTTCTGATTACATAAGCACTTATTGTCCCTCTAAGACTGTAATGCTGCTCGACTTGTATGGTAATTGATCCCTTGACAAAAATTATATCTAGCTTTCATTGTTTTCACACTTTTCATTATATGACTTTTGCTCCTTGTACAATTAGTGGTAAAGACTGTATCTGTCAAACAGATTGAGTTGATAATTTTAGGATATTAGATTTATCATTGTATCATATATTCATATGTGATATGATATTGACGGGAATTATAATTTCATAGGCATGTACAAACATTTTACTTCATATTCGCTTTCTTCATACCCCCCTTCCCCAACTCTCCCCCCTTACGTGTTTAGTTTGACTTTGACATTACTTTACTTTAGTTTGCTTTGACCAATGTTTATTCTTTATAGATCAAATATAGTCATATGGATATTTGTTATAAACATTTCAATGCATTGTTTTCAAATGGCAATTTTAAAATTTATACTTATTGTTAATTAAAAATATTACTGATAAAAATTCTACATAAACACTTAAATAAGTCGAGTATCATCGTAAGCTTTAAAAAAATACACCCCCTAAGAAAAACATCTTTCTTCATTCAAGCAGAAGTCTTCACACGTGGTGGCACGTGTTAAGGTACGATTGGGTACAAAATTGACAGCTATACATGCATGCTTGAATTCTTGGGAGGAAGTATAAATGTAGGGTCGTGAGAGACAAAATAAGATGTCTCACAACATAAAATAATATAACAAATGTACTAGGTAGAGGGAGAAAGAAAGAGAGAGATAGATGAAAAAAGGGTGGAGTGGGGCCCACCTTTTCATCAGAAATGGTTTCACGTGCAAAAAAGATAAAAAAGAATTGGGACCACAATTATTGAGAGCATATTTTGTTCCACTGAGCATTTTTGTAAGTACCACTGAAATTATATTGTGTACCACTGAGAGTGTATTTTGTACCAGTGAAGCTCCAATGGTATTATTTAACAGTCTAATGAGACATTTGAACTATTTTTAAAATACAACTAAAATTATATTTTGTACCACTGAGAGTGTATTTTGTATCACTGAATTTACAAAGGCAAAATTTAAATCTCGCATAAAATGACCAACCTGCCCCTATGAGACACTTCTATATATCTCTCAGCCCTCTGTTTGGAATGCCTCGAATTCTTGGTGTGCATATATAATTATATAGTGCAAGTTTAGCCCCAAGTCTTAAGACTTGAATGTGACATCATTTTTTATGGTTCCCATTGAAAATGATGTCATCAAATTCCTGTTAAAACTCACTAAAACCTGTCCAAATTTATCATTTTAGCCCTAAGACTCAAATATATGACATATTTTTTATTTTTCATTTTTTAATCTCTTTATATGTAAAAAAGTGTTTAAAAAAAAAGGATAATAAAAATAAAATTGAGGTGGGTCTCAATCTCAAGTCTTAAGTTGAGTCTTAGAATCTCAAGTCTTAAGTTGAGTCTTGGAATTTCAAGACTCAACTTGAGACTTGCTTGAGATTTAAGAAGAAAAATGGGAAAAGTATTAAACATAAGTATTAAGACTCAAGATGATGATGTCACCCCAAATCTTAAGAATTGAGGCTAAACTTGCTCTAGTTAGTTATGGTTAACGACACCATGAGTGCTCTAATGCTTGGGAAGGTGGGCATTGTATAACTTTAAAAGTGGCATTTCTCACACCATGACAACTTTATTTTTATTCCAAATTAAAGAGATAATCCAATTTTGTATACTTACTAGTATTAAAGTATTATTAATTTGTAGTTTTGTACATAAACAAATGCAAAATTCTATCAATATAGCCATATAGGACTAATTATAAAAATATTAATACTCCATATAAATTAAGTCTCCTTATGTAATTGTTTCGTAATTTGATTGTTATAATGATCACGTAAAATATATATTCTTTTTTGAGAAAGTAAAATTATAAAATTCTTATTAAAAATAAATAAATAAATAAATAAATAAAATAAAATACCAAAATGATAGGATTGGTCACAGTATGTCAACCTCATATGTTATACGAAGTACTAGTTTTGTGCCCGTGCGATGTCCGGGTTGCTTATTGAATTTTAAGATAAATTTTTAATCTATATGTCAAAGTTTAAAATATATCATTAATACAAAATTAGTTAGGAATTGATGTGCTTTTGTGACGATTTGCTATCTAGTAGGCATGTAATGACTAATAATAATGTTGGTGAAAATGTTTGATTTAATTTAATACCTTAAAAAAATAAAAATAAAAAAATTAGCAAAAAATAAATTAAATAAAATAAATATTCAAAGCCCATTTGGTTGACCCAAACCCAAAATTTTTGACAAGGGTTAAACATTTCTTGACTCGTAACTTAAAATGACCCAATCCGAGATGACTCATGACCCGACCCTAATTGAACAGGTCTACATAATAATAAAATTCTATTGAATTGTGAAGCATATTATTTTAACCGATTAGTATATATTATAAATGGATGTTTTACGCTTTACTTCCTTCGCTTAAAAAAATATTATGATATAAAAAATAAATTTTTATGATAATTTTTGAGAATTATAATCTATTAATTATTTTGAATAAAATTATAAATTAATTTGTACTTCTAAATATTGGTTTTTTTTTATCGAAAATAAAACTCTAAACTAACGATTTTATCCTAAAATTTTATCCAAACAGAATTATAAACTAACTTTTTTATCTTATGAAGTCGATTTAAATCTATACAACGTGACGCGACACTTGGCGAAAAGTTGGAACGCCAAATGTCGTTGCCTCGTGACCTGACTAAAAGTTTAGCTTTATATATTACTAGTTTTGTGTCTCGTGCGATGTTCGGGTTGTTTATTGAATTTTAAGATAAATTTATAATCTATGCTTTTTTCACGATTTGCTATCTAGTATGCATGTAATGACTAATAATAACGTTGGTGCAAATGTTCGATTTAATACATTAAAAAAATAAAAAAAAAATAAAATTAGCAAAAAATAAACTAAATATTCAAAGCACGTTGGATTGACCCGAACCCAAAACTTTGGGCAAGGGTTAAACATTTCTTGACTCATAACCTGAATTAACCCAATCCGAGATGAATCATGACCCAACCCTAATTGACAGGTCTCCATTCTATTAGATTGTGAAGTATATAATTTTAACCGATTAGTATATATTAGAATTGGATGTTTTACGCTTTAAACTACTTCGTTCGCTCCAAAAAAATATTATGATATAAAAAATAAATTTATATAATAATTTTTGAGAATTATAATCTAATAAATTTTTGAATAAAATTATAATTCAATTTGTACATATTGGTATTTTATCGATAATTAAACTCTAAACTAACAATTTTATCCTAAAAATCTATCCAACGTGGCGCGAAACTTGGCGAAAAGTTGGAACGCCAAGTGTCACAATCTCGTGACCTAGCTAAAAGTTTAGCTTTATATGCTAAAATTCTATCCAAATAGAATTCTTAATTAATTTTTTTTATCTTATAAAGTCTATTTAAATCTATCCAACGTGGCGCGACACTTGGCAAAAAGTTGGAACGCCAAGTGTTACAATCTCGTGACTTGGCTAAAAGTTTAGCTTTATATATTAATTATAATTATATGATATATTAGTTATATGATTACTTGTAAAGATTGCAAGCCTCAATATATAATTGCTCATTATACTTCGTATTATAAGAAGATATACTACAGATTATGCGAATAATTTTCCTAGTTTAATTTCCCTTCTCTCAAAATTTTTTTTTTTTTCTTTTTTCAGGGATCTATCAATTATTTCATTAAGCATGAATCAAACATTTATAGGTATTAAAAAATAAATAAAAATAAATAAAATAAAAAAAGCGTTCAAGATCCTTGTTCTTGGACTAAAGAAGAATAATAAAAGTAATAGAATGATGATGAAGTCATCGTAGATTTAGAAAGCAATTGACAATCTTCTTAAAAAATTATTTTATAAACATAAAAAAATCGATTATTCTTCTACTAGGATCTATAATATTTTCACTAAGCATTATTTATATGTTTTTTTTTTTCCTGTAATTATATTATTACAATGGTGACAAAGATTATATTATAAGGTCAAGTTATAATGAGGTTTTATATAGTATTTATTGGCTAATCAACTATCCTTTCTAACATCTTAATTATCATTTGATTTTGCTGAAGTCATACAATTATCTGTTCCAAGTCAACGTGGATTTTGCTTTGTTAACATAATGAAAATAAACACAAATTCTTGTGACAATAAGGAAATTTTGTGTAGAACTACCCTAAAGATAGACTATTTTGTAAAAATATTGTTTAGAACTACCCGTAAGATCGCAAAACTCTGTCTAACACTATCCATTTACGGTTTCCGTCCAATTGAGCCGTTTGTGGGCCCACTTCTACGGATTCCCACCCAAACAACTTCCTTCCTCAACTATCTCTCTCTTCCTTATACTTTCCCTTCATTTTCACTCCTCTTCTTTTACCTTCCACCATTCACCATCTTAATCTAACCTAAGTAAATTTCCAAAAATTCATCCCTTTTTGTAAATTTAACAAGGCTTATAACCCTTTTCTTTGCTGTCTCTCTCTTTCCTCTTCATCTTCTCACTGCTTTGGGTAATTATATGTCAGAGGGTAAAATTAACGATGGTTAAAGGAAAAGGCAAAGTAAATGCTGAAATTATTGTGAAATTCGTAGCCTTTAAATTATAAATTGTTGAACATGTGGAAAACCCTCATTTTTTATTGCTCAAATTAGAACCCTAAATTTTTAATTGACGAAATAAGCAAAACCCCTAATTCAATTCAAGCCATAAACCCTAGAAATTAAAATTCCCAAACTGAATTGAAGCCTTAAACCCTAAATTGAATCCCTAATTATGTTAATTGAAGTAAATTAAGAACCTAAACCAATTAAATATACCAAGAATTGAAACAATAGCTTATAACATTTCCATATTTAGTGATATATTGTGTTGAATTTAGATTTTTGGATGAGTTTAGAGAGAAAGTAATGAAGGAGGAGAGAATTGAGTGGGAAACCGTAGGAGTGGACCCCATAAACGGCTCAATTGGACGAAAACCGTTTATGGGTAGTGGTAGACAAACATTTGCCATCTTATGGGTAGTTATAAACAATATTTTTTAAAACGGGTAGTTGTTCACAAATCAGCTTATCTTTAGGGTAGTTTTACACAAAATTTCCTGACAATAATTCATCTTCAAACGTCTTAATCTCCTTGTTATTCGTTGAAATTTAATTGGTGTGTGACTTGTTGGAAAGCTCTTCAAATCTAGTTTTCAATTTAATTAAAATCACCTCTCTTTTTTTTCAATTTTTTATTTTTATAGATCAAATTTAGGAGCAAAAGAGTACACAAGAGTCAGTTTTGGCAATTCTTTCAATTTACCAACGCTTTGCATCTTTCTAAGGGCCTGTTCTCTTCAGCTTAATTTCAGTTCAATTCAGCTCCAATCAGTTCAGTTCAGCTCCAATCAGTTCAATTCAACTCCAATCAGTTCAGTTCATTTCAGCTCCTAATTTCCTTCTCACATAAAATATTTATTTCAGCTCTAATCAGTTCAGTTCAAATCAGCTCCAATCAGTTCAATTCAGTTCAGTAAATATGAACAGGCCCTAAGTCAAATGAGTCTCAAAGAGATCGATGTATTGCGAGCTTCCTTCCTTTCTATCTCTACGTTTCTTATACTCTAGCTTATCCATTGTTGGTTGTGATTTGACTTTATTGTAAACCTACTTGTATTTTGTTTTTATTTTGACAATAAATGTGATAGATTTATGAAGCAAAGAGTAGAATAATAAGTCAAAATGAACTTTTGAATTATGAGAGAGTAGATACTAGAAAATTGTAAGGACAAATTTGTTGTACTATTTGACAGTTGATTATACAGTTGGGATAAGAAGGGACTAAGTCCTCGCCATCCAAATTTTTATAGAAGCACAATAAACTCAAAGCACAGTTTTCACATCCCACTTGTTCAAGGAATTATTTTCCACCATTAAAATAACCAAAAATTCGTACTAAATTAGTAATTTTATTAAATTTTTTGTTTTGTGAATATGTTTTTTTTAAAAATATTTACAAAATTATTGATAAAGTATGACTTTATCGGTTTGTGATGTCTTAAACTTTTTTGTCGTGATTTTTATGATCATCTATTTCATTGTTCCCATTGTAATCACTTGATCATTGAATGATTGATAGTGAGGAAACATCATTTATTTAATTTGTCATCATCAAAAAGAAGATTTTATAAACTCTAAATTATATGATATCAACCCAATCAACTAATCCTCTCAAAGGGGGAAAAAATATGTAGTATGTTATAATTTACTAACTAACAAATAAATTTACGAATTACAGCGTTCAGAATTAATTGATTTAATGTTGTATTTTATGATTGGAGTTTAGCAAGAGGGTCGGATCCTAAGTTGATGCTCAAATGCTCAATTGCATACAAATTTATAAAATACTTCCTAGATTTCGAAATTTCAATAGTAAGTTGATTATTGCATAATTTTATGATTATTTTACTTGATAAAATTTGCTTTCAATAACTTGGTAAAATTAAGTTGTTAAAGTTAGTTTTCATCAATTTATTGGGCTAAGTTACAATCAAAATAATTATTTATTTAATATTGTAATAACTAAATTTGTATGTAATCAGACTCGATCAAAACAGATGGTCAGTATAGACTTAATAATTATCTTGAAAACAAAAAAAGTACATGACACACGAGATATGAATCTATAATGAAACAAGTTGGCCAAATTATATGATATGATATGATGTGGATCTTTAGAAATTAAAGCCTAGTCAGGGAAGCATTTGTCTTGTTACAAGTTTCAACAAAATTCTTAAATAAGATGAATGAAATTGGTGGGTCAATTTGTTTTGGGCTGCAACTCCACATGTTATAGCATGTGGTATGAAATTGTTGGGTACACGTGTGCTTGAATGCTCCATGTGCATTGTTGATTCTTATTTGGGCATTGATAGCTCCATTTCTCCAACTCATGGCCCATTTTATGTTCAATTTTTTAGACCAAGACAATTTTAGAATTCTTTTGGGTTTATAACATGCAATAGGATGTAGACATATCCCCATGTCTAACCTCAAGCACTATATAGAATAATAATAATAATAATAATAATAACTTAAGATAGAGCTAGGAATATGTCAGGTCAGCACCCGGGTTACTTGGGTCCAGGCTCGCTACAAGACGCGTTGCAAGGGTCATGAGTCATGTACATATGGATTTTATAGTTAAAATTTAGAACAAATACAGCGAGCTGACCTGCAAGCTAGCTATTCACTCACTTTAAAATCTAATTAACAAAATATCTTAAAACTGTTAAGGAGGTTCTTAACACGACACAACGCATTATGTATGTGGTTCGAATAGTGCAAGGGAACATGGGCTTTGATTATGAAAGACAAGCATGAGCCTAGCACTAAACAATTTCTCCTTAGTCTGTTTTAGGCTTGACACATGGTCCCTGCACAACTTAGCCCGTGCCTAGCTTTACTTAATGTCGTTAATGATATGTTTAAAATATTCTATGAAATTAGGTTTTAAGCTTGGGTTAGTTGATGAAATAGTTTATCTTTCATTTCAAAGTAATAGTGGTAATTTAAGTACAAAGTATGACTTTTCATGATCCGATAGACAATAATAAAATATGGTAATTATGATAATTATTATGTAATTTGTAAAAAATGTAACTCATACTTGACACTTATTGTTTTTGTTTTCCCCTTCTTCTGAATTTCATATGTATTTCTTCATTGTTGGACGAACTATTAGTCATCATTTAATATAAGTACGGAGTATACATTCTAAATGGTGATAGCTAGTAATAAAACATTGACATGTGACTTTTTAATACAATTCCACATAAAAATTCATTGCCATTAATTATCAATCTTCAAAGAGGAACTGCTCAGAATGTATAAATCTAGACAACGAAGTTTCCAAGTTGACGTAGGATTCGAAGGCCAAGTGTAGAAGTTGCCCTAGTAATAGTTAGTAACTACTCCAACTGTAAGATTGTATGCATATTTAATTAATTAATAGCCTGAAAGTATATCCATGTGATTCAATTAACTATCTTCTCTGATCTGCTGATGTCATTAAATAAATTGTGTATATGAATTTAAGTGGCAACCTTTGAAAAATTATTGTACCATGAACTATACACAAACATATATGCCAATATTAAGTTGGCCTTTAACTAACATCATAAGCCAAAAAATGTATGGAAAACATTTATGGATGGTTATTTATTTATGAAAGTGAATGCAAAGCTCCTCTATTATTTTAAATTTCGGGGTTAAAATGATTTAATACACATCGATATTAAATATGGAGAAGACTAAAGGTTTAAAATAATGCATATCATTGATAGGTCTAATTAATGGATATTTTTTCAACCGTTAGATAAGTAAAAATGTATTGTCACTTCAGTCTTATCATCATTGAGTTTAATAAGCTCATTTAATCATCAAACAACCTTGAGTTTTCGAGTCGCGTAATCTTCATTATTATTTGGCAAGCTTTCTTATTGGTTGTTCTTCGTTAGCTCCCACACTATACATACAATATTAACTTACAAATTGTATTTATAATATAATAAGTTTTGTTCCTCTTATATTAATATGAAACATAATAAGCTTTCTGTCTGAAATATCACGTATATATACATAATAAATGAAAATATAGCGTAAACTAGCTTAGTAGAAAACAAGATAAACGAAATCCGATCCAATCCCATCCAATGAACCAATGAGGTATATATACTACCCACATAACTCCATCATTGCTGTTCAAGGTCATGACTAGATTGACTACTACCAAACTTGTGACAGACATAACTTGAATATATAACTCCAAGTTTATACTAGTACAATTTACAAACAATGCAAATAGGTGTTTTGTCACAACAAATAAAGGACCTCCACAAACATCAAAATATTTCTTACAACAGGCGGCAGATGAGTATGCTTGTCAATCTTTATTACTTCTATTTTTTTTATAATTTTATTGAATTATTTTTCATATAAATACTTTATTCTATACAAATATATGTGGAGGGGAATATTAATATGTGATTGGTCTATGCCGTTATTATTCCATGTGGCTCAAATATAAGAGCATATGATAAAGTATACGAAAGGTGACGCAACTAAACTCACAGGTGGCTAACTAATGATTAGTGGAAGATATTAGGTTTAGTGACAAGTAAGAGAGAGAAAATAAGGGGTGGGAGAGAAGTAAGAGTTTACAATTAGTGATTTCTTACAAATAATAAATTTGGAACAAAATCTTCTACAAAAATAAATAAATATTAAATAGTTAAGAATCTTTCAAATTGTCATTAAGAGATGATATAAGTCAATGATTATAATATAATTAGAGTTTTTTAATTATAACCTTGTTTTTATTCTACGGAGTACTAATTAACTTGTATCTATCAATGAGATCTCATATTGGATATATGAGATTACACACGTAAAATTCTAGTAGTTGAAAATAATGATCATAGAAGAAATTTGATGTAAATCCTTATATTTAATTTTAGGCCTTTACATTAGAAGAATTAGCTAGCTAATAAGAAGATTTCATGCATGAAAAAAAAAATACTTTATCATTTAATATATGAAAATGAGAATGAACTTAAAAGTAATACACCAAAAAAGATGAACTTTAATTTATCGGACTAGAAAAATAGAACCAACTTCATCCAATTAAGAAAACTATACCTAATAGAATTTCATTCATATACCTGTTTGATTCTTCTTTATCCATCTATCTACTAGCTCACCCTAAAACTAATTATAATAATCCTCATGCATGGAATGAAAATTAGGTGATAACCACTAACTCATTGGTTTTTTTGCTCATCAATGATCGCTATAGATGATATCATGCATGAAACTATAATATAGGCCTCCATTTCGACATAATAACAATAAAATCAATAATGTATTAATTTTCAAGTAATGAATAATTTTTGTCAATGTATGTTTATTTTAATTATATATATATTGATTATTCTTACAATACATAATATCTTATCAAGGGGAAATTATAAAGTGACTTTATTGAATTGAAGTAATTCTTGAGGTAAATATAAATAAAGTCGTACATAAAATAAAATTATATCATGAACCATTAACGAGTTTTATAACATAATGGATGTACAAATTATTAAGAAGTTTTTATTTTTTTAAGAAACAATATTTTTTTTTCTTTTTTTTTTTAAAGAAACGAAAATTTAATTTTATGGTATTTTAGAAGTAGCTAGAGGGGATCGGATACAAAACATGTCAATTACTTCAATATGTACTTGCTGGATGTGTTGTCTTAATATAATAAGTTTTGAGTCCTATTATTACTTCTACTCTGTATCATCATTGTTATGATAGATGGCATTATATGGAATTTTGATGGTGGAGTAGGGGAATGATAGAGATGGAGCACAATACAACAACATCAACAGATATTTTATGCAAATTTACTTTTCCCTGAATTATTGGATAGAATTCTTAATGGAATCTTGTCTAAATCTTTTCTCTAGGTTATTTACTTCAATTGGTGTTATGTATAAGGTAACTAAGCATGCACATTATTGCTCGTTTATTTATTTAGTTAGTTCTTACATATAATACAAAATTACAGTTTTGTAGTTTTGTCATCCTTACGTGTGATGATATTTGATATCACAAACTTCAATTTTTAGGGTATTAATATGAATTTCGACTTTCTGTTTTCTAAATATTTGTTGAAAGGATCTTTAATATGATGATAAATTAATAATATCGTGAGTATATTATTCAAGTTTCAGACTTAACTATTTTGTAAAAGATTCCCAATTTCATATCCTCTTTATCAAAGGATTGCGTGTCTATTTCAGATATGGGCATATGGTTATACAATTTGTAAATTTGTATTAGAATCCTTCTACTAATTGATTATATGCTAAATTTTAAAACTGAAATGAAAGAAATGTCAACAGTTATTGAATAAGGAATCAGTGTCAACCAATAGCAAATTGTGTTTAAAATATTATCCCAAAAATAAGCATCTAATAATGAATTTCAAATAGAAAAAAAATCAAAAGATTGCCAAGTCATATGCCTTATATTAGTTGCTAAACCACTAATTCAACAATTAATTATGGTTTGATAATTCCGGCTGAAGTCATACATTATCTGCTCCAAATCATAAGGGTCCTTTTTGCTTTTTTTCAACGACTGACTTGCAACTAAGTTGATGAAGTTGACATGTAGTGTGACCAAATTTTATTTCTCTTTATATCGTGATATTTTATTCCTTGACTTTTTTTTTTTTTTTTTTTTTTTTTACTTAATATTTTTTTTATTCACTTTTTCATTTTGGGGTGTTTTATAAAGTTGAAGTCATTTTTATATAATTTACTTTTTTTTCAAATTTTTTGGTATCTTAATATTTACACTTTTTTTTAATCAGTCTATGAATTATGTTACTTTATCCACCGTTGTACATTTTTTCTTTGGATTATCAACTTCTTATGGTGTACAGTATTTTATATCTCATACTGTATTCATTTTTTTCTTACACCGACTCACTTTTTCTTACTTTTCTTATAATATAGAGCTTACCGTACGTGATTCAAACTTTTAGATTTAGAAAGAGAGTATTATTATTACCCCTAAATTAGTTTGTGTACTCTAATATAGAATTATAGAAGTAATAGTACACTATGTATGGATCCCACAATAGTTATTGCCTTCAATTATGCATGAAAAGTTCTTGCTTGCGAGGTTGCAAGAAGAGATTCCAAGTTCTCATGACTCCCCTTCTTTGGTATATATTCAAAGTTAATTGTCCTTTTTCATCCGATAAACAAATTATCACAAAAATATTGATATGGAAAAATATTGAAAGAATCTATAAGTGACTTTGAGCTATTAGAGACCGATCAAGGTGGAGAGTATGGACCATTTACGTGTTCATAATAGGTTAATTTCTCTCGATTACCATTTCGTGGGACATACATTTCATATGTACGCAACATGAGATTCAACATACACCAACTACGGAGTACTAGCCATCACTGATAATATTTGTTGTACAATGGCTTAGGTTTAGCCGTTTAGGTATATAGATATTATTCTTTTGATGAGTTGTTAACATCCGAATCCTTCTAACTATAAATTTGAGTTTTAGAAATACAAATAATTCAAATTTTGATCAGTTGGTGCCTTAACTTGGTGGTTGCAAAAGTACTTCCAAATGACATCCAACTTGCACTACCAACAATTATAACATTTTTGTAGTTATATCCATAGTAGGGCACCAATACATCATAACCTAGGTTCCACAAATCACCTACCCTTCTTTTGCCATGCTTATTTATTGCTTAACCTAAACAAGATTCTTCTCTTTAAATCATCATGAAAAATGATAAAAGATGAGAATTATTATTATTGAATATTCTCATGAGATTTTGATTTACTCATTTAGACTTTAGTAAAAATGAAAAAAAAAATAATTAACTATTTTTATTTTTATTTTTTTGCAAAGAAAAAGAAAAAGATGCAACTTGTAATTATTATTCAATCCAATGGGCCCACAATTTTATAACCACAAAATACAACTATACTTGCTATAAATGTGACCTTCCAGCAAAGAGCTGTTTCATAGGTGTTAAAAAACAGTTGAATCAATACATTGTCAATATAAACTCACTATTCATACAACTATATAGTATAACTGTATACTATATAGATTAATTAGTTGTATTTTTTTTGTTTAGAACAAATATACAAGTATGGATGATTCAATGAGCTCCACAAATTACATGAGTCAATCTCAATCTTCAAATTGTTCAGAAGAGAGTGGTTGGACTTTGTACTTTGAAGATTTCTTAGCCAACAATAACTATGATAATATTCAAGATCATCAAGAAGAAGATTATGAACATACTTCTTCCTTCTCATCTTCTCATCACCGTGCTACGCGAAAGCTTTGCAAAAGTAAACTAATCTCCCAAAATAGAAAGATTCAAGCCAAAAAGTTTGTTGATGAGGAGTTAGAGGATACTGCTAGTTCTCCTAGCCACAGTCCCAAGGTACGTACGTATTATCATTACTCCCTCTGTCTTTTTTTGTTCTTTCTGATGAATTTACTTTTTGGTCCGTTTTATAGTTGGTCATTCGTGATTTCATAAAGTTGGAGAAAAAGAAGAGTTAGCATGGCCTTTTTTTTTTTTTTAACACACGTGTCACCTACTAGTCAAACACGAAAGATTTAAAAAAACGAAGGGAATATAATCAATATATACTATTAGGAATTTATTGTATGAACGTATATCCTTTATTCTTGTTAGTTTTGTTTAGATTGACGACTCACCCATTTGCTTCCTTGTTTGCTTAGGTTAATGATTTGAACGACTTGTACATGAAGTCTAAACAGTTGGATAACCAAGATGTTTATTACAAGGTACGTAATTACAAACATCTTCAAAATTAATAATGAATATTATTTTTATTTTTTTTTAATGTTTGTGTCTTTGTGAAGAATATTAAGTTTATATTTGTTTGTTAAATTGTGTTACAATAGGCTTATAATTCCAACCATTTTCAGAGGAAGCATACGAAGGACGACATGTACACCTGTTTGTCACATCCCTCACAGGTAACAATAACACATATTTATCAAAACAAAAAAATTGTACATATTTTACTGGTACATTTGATGTTTTAGAAATTGTACTGTTCTCTATTGCTAAGGATATATGTAAAGGCTACTTCGTACTTCGTATGTAAATATTGACATCACCAATGATAAATTAAAAAAAAATAGCGATAATATCGTAGTAATAACAAGTTTAATTTGTCTCCGTAAATACGAATCAAATATACAAGTATATGTACTGTACGTTATGCAATACGGAGTATTATTTGGTTTTATTAAAAAAAAAAAATACATTGTCATTTGTCACCAAGTGGTTTTTGGTGCATTTGGTAGGAGAGCTTAGCTTGATTTGTGTAGCAAACATGGCTTATGTGTAATCGATCTTAGTCTGATTGGACCGTTCTTCTTAACAAATAAAAAGATAGTATTTGTCAGCTTTAAAGTCAAATATGACAATTAAATTTCGCGTGTTTAATTATAAAAGACGGTTAATATATATAGAATGAAATTAAATTAAACGAAGGCATTATATTAATATTCTACCTTTGGATTTTATGCAGGAAATAAATGGGCTAGCTTCACAGAAGGAAGGAGAAGGCATTGATATGGATTTTCTAGAGACCCAATTGAGGAAAAAAGGACTTTGCTTAGTACCAATGTCAATGTTATTAAATCAAATTGGTTGAAATATTCAATTATGCAGGCCTAGTTTGTCAGTGTAGCTTCCTCTTTATGTAAATTGAGTAGGGGAGAATAAAAATGGAATTTCTCTCCATTCAATTTAATGATTATTCAATAATAATGGAGGAAATAGCTAGGGTTATTTAGAATGTATGAACAAGATCCTTTAGGCCAAAGGTCTTACTATGTAAAAAGTAATATTATTTGACTATAAATTAGGTTTCATGTCATACTAATTAAGAACTTTAATGTATCTATATGTTGTATTCTCTTATTGCTTACTTGAGCAGGTTACCCCATTTAAAACCCAAATTAAGCTCTTCAACTCATTTTTTATACATTAGCCCCTTTGTGTATTTGTTTTGTATTAGCTTTTCATATTGTAAGATATTTACGTACAATTTAATTTCCTAATACAAAAGTTTATCTGAAACATAAACATTGCAATTCAATATTTGTTAAATTTACTACTCCCTCCAATTCTTTTTAGTTGACACGTTTCTTTAGTTATGTTTGCCATTGTACAAATTTAACCATTAATATCTTTAATTACCGATAAGCAAAAAATATAAATAGTTGATATATATTGTGAAACTATATATATATCATCACGAATCTAACAAGATCCCAAATGACTATATTTAATTTTTCATTACGTATAAATCACAAAACACGGTTAAAAATAGGTGTGTGAATAGTGCTAAAGTCAAAACATGTCAACTAAAAAATACGGAGATAGTATATAAAGGAATAACTTACAATAATTTTGAAAGTGAGACGAGGAAACACAAAAATAATGATCAATACTTGGATTTTATAGATAGTTGGTCTATAGAGTTGCATATACAAGGATTCCCTTGAAGAAAGATTAAGGTTATATGGTATATTGGTATTACTCCCTATATCTCTAAAAAAAAAAAAAAAACTTATTTTAATGGCGATTGTCTAAATAAATAAATAGATAAATTAGTAAGAAATCTTAGAGATAGAAAATTATTAATCATTAACTTCAAAATTTGGTCCTTTTGATCCATCATAATTGAAAGTAAAATTAAAGGTTTGGTCTTTTATTATATCCTTTTTTTTTTTTTTTTTGGATTTATAGGTAGTTAGGATTCCGACCAAATTGTAGGACAAAAAATAAACAGACATAAACTACAATCATGAGTTCATGACAATCATATGATTGTCTTATAATTACTTAATCTATGCCCTATCAGAATATTTGTACTAGCAATATTTTATTTGCGATTCTAAATTTCTAATCAAGCCGATATATATATGCAGCTGTAAAGCTAAGCAAATTCGTTATTCTAATTAAAAAAAAACATATAAATGTACTACGTATATAAATATAAAAAAAAAAATTAAAAATTAAAAAATAAACAAGCTTTTGCTTTTATGTATGAGAAGAATATGAATATCATTAATAATAATAAGACATCATGTAAAATTACTATAAAGATTAGTAAAAAAAAACACATATTTTAGCACAACTCTAATCTCCAAAGCTTCAAGCTTGACTAGCTAGGGCAATGTTTTTTTATGTTTCGCATCTTTCCTTGTGAAAGCCTACGTACAATTTGATCTTTTTTAATTTATAATTGTTTTGATAAAAAAAAATTGACGAAAGACTCCAAACCCTTTTGAACCACCTTCCTAATTAATAACTCCAAAATAAAATTTAGCATACCAACTTTAAGAATTAAAAACCCAAAGAATAAGTTGGTGATAAATTCGCCTTCTCATATATATATATGGATTGAATAAAGAAGAAAAAATTGATCAGAACATTGAAAGAAAATACGGACAATGTTCTATAGAAAATATTCTAATTTCTTCATAGTAAGATTCTAAGCTAGAAGGAGCTTGCTTTATCTAAAATATAGAGAGCTAGGAAAGAGAAATGGTAATTTGTGTTGATTGTTATACAAAATTATTGGTAAATGGAGCATGCTTGTAAATCAATCTTTTTGATCAAAAACAAATGCAATTGCATATTTGCATGTATAAATTGTGTTAAAAAAAAACTTAAAAAATGCGCATCCGGGGAATCGAACCCCGGTCAGTACCGTGGGAGGGTACTATGATACCACTACACTAGATGCGCTTCTTTTGGCACATCTCAACCTCAGTACATATATATATAAATATCATAAAAAGAGTTATATTCCTAATATTTTACTACGTTAAAGACTTAGTAAAATTATAAATACCAAATATTATGCAGAACGCAGACTCCTCCATGATGTTAATTTCTCATCTTTATGTGCATTTTAGAAGGAGGAACTTTAAAAACTACACTAAAATTCTTAAGATAAAATTCCTAGTTTCTCTTATTAATATTGTTAGAATTCAGGGCTTTTAGAGGTCGTTTAGTTCAACAAATTCGAATGAAACGGATTGAAAATCCATATGGAAACTACATACCTTAATACCATAGAAATTGAAATGACAACTTTTATAATCGCATTTGTAATTCCCAGATATATATAACCCTTCTCCTTCTACTAAGCCCATCAGCCTACAAACACATTACCAACCCTTCTGCTAGTATTAATTTTTCATCAGGCTCACTTCATCTCTTCTTTCACCATCACTACTACTTGACGTCTCTGTAACTAATTAACTAAATGTTTTGTCATTTCATCCATTGAAGGCAATCATAGATACAAGGGCTACCATAAGTCCATAACTCCTAATAATATCAATTTTCACAATTGAAATTCAAGCATTATAATACAGGGAATTGATTTAGGATTTCAAATTAAATTAATTCCTTCATCCAAACACTACCTTACTGAATTCCAAATATACTACGTACGTCAATCAGGTATTATATGATCTAAAGATATTTAGTGATAAAAACACGTTCAACAATAAAGTGTGTCATAAATTATTTTTTTAGGATCTGATATGAACTTATTTTTTCTGATTTGATCTAAATTTTTTTTTTTTTCCTGAAAAAGTACAAATAAGATGAACTAAAACATGGCCTAAGTTTCAACCAAATTTGACAATGTTCAATTAGTTCCAATTGAGTCTGAAAAGGTACAATAAGTTCAGCCTCTCTCCACTATCCTCTCTTGTCCCTCCAAAAACATAGCCTCCATTATATTGCTGATTTTGGAAGGACTTTCATCGAATTTTACTAGTGAAAAGCCTCCATCTTTGCTTTTTGTGTGTCTTTTCCTTTTTCTTTTCTTTTTTTTTTTTTTGTTTGCTGTAGGTTTATAATAATACTTCTTCTTTTAGGAGGAAGGTTTCTCCCCTGTAAGAATGGGTTTTTCTACTTCTTAAGTAGGATTTTTTTCCTTCAAAAGAAAAGGTTTTTCATCCTTTTTTTGAGAGGGTGTTTGCTTTTTTGATTTATGAATTGTTGTAGAGTTGTTTTATGGTTAAATTAAGATTTGTACGGGATTGAAAAAGAGGTTAATCTATTGTAAATATCGTATAACTTTTTATTTATAAATCAATCTTTATTACAAAAAAAAGTACAATAAGTTCAATTAAGATCAACCTTGTCGTATAAGGTTAAGTTATTTAAGTCCATATTATTTCCTATACTTTCGGATCCTACTTGTAAATAAGTACGACAAAAATAAGTTAATTTCAATATTAATAAATTGAATAATGTAAAATCACAATTAGTCTTGTTCATATTTTTTGGGAGGAAGAGACAAAAAAAAAAAAAAAAAAAAAAAAAAAAAAAAAAGTTTGACTTCTAGGTAAGTATACAGTAGAGTATAAACTGCTTATTCAATTAGTGGTTGACAAACCATGTTAATTTGTGACTCAAAGTCTAGTAGGGTTGACTTTAAAAACAGATATCTCTAAATCTAATAGCTATAATGAGGTAATTCAAGTGTGTAGGTGATAGTTTGTTTCAAGAGCTTTTCAACGATAAGTCATATGTCTAATTTAGATTTTTTTTTTTTAAAAAAAAAAAAAAAGAATTATGATCGTTTTTACGAAAAATTGATGAAGAATTGGTTGCTCGTAGCTCATGTCCTTGCAAATTGTCTAACATCGTTCGTTGCATCTATGCCGACTTTTATATTTTGTGTATCAGTACTATATTTTTACTTAAAACTCATTTGTTGTTTTTTTAATTATTTTAAATTATTAAAAATTATACTTGTATTTCAGTTAGTGAACGCGACAAAAGCTTGTAGAGTACTCGGATCTTCTCGTGAGTTTTGTATTATGAAATTTGTCATTCACGGGTTGTGGATGATTGGTGATTCTGCAAAGCGGTTTGGGATACCTTTTGAAATTAAGGTAAGTCGAATGTGTTTTGTTTTGAATGAAACTGAAACTTAAACAATTAATATAGCCTCCCTTTCGTTTGTAATTTACTTCATTGTTCATATTTTTGATGAAAATAATTTACGAAAAATTGCCATAAATAATATAACCTATGGCCGATTTTTTTTTTTTAATAATACAATTTTTGGATTATATCTAAATATTACAACCTTTAAGGAGTGTTAATTTTAAACAAGACAAAAAACTTGTAACCTATTAAACCGGTTGCACGTGACACGTGTCGTCAGGTAATTAGTCTAAATATTAATTTTTTTTAAAAAAAAATAATTTTAGATTTTTAATTTTTTGATAAAATTGTATAACATTTAATTAATTCCTAATTAAAACATTAATTATGATTTAGTATTGTTTAGCAAATTATAAAAAAAAAATTTAAAAAAAAATCACCCATCTCCCTCCCCACCACCCAGCCACCACTATTTCCACCACCCAACCACCTCCTATCCCCCCTCCCCCACACACAACAACTCCCCAGCAACGCTATGGCCGGTGCCCAACTTCCCCACCGCCGGCCGACCCACCCTCTCCCCTTTCCCCCTTACCCCAACCTCCTCCTTCCCCCGTCGCACCACCATAGTAGGCGCAACAGCCTATGGACTCAAATTTTGGGGCAATTGTTGCCATCCCAAGTGAGGAAAATCGATTTTTGGCATTGGTTGTTGCTGCCCCGAGTCAACTCAGGCGTCAAAAGCAGTGGGGAAGCTCAGGACCTGTGCACCGACCGTATGGGGATATGGTTGTCGGGGTAAGGGGAAAAGGTAGTCGGGGTAATGGGAAAAAGAGAGTGGTGGGTCGGTCGGTGGTAAGGGAGTTGGGCGTCGGCCGTACGGTCGCCGGAGAAATTGTTGTGCGTGGGGGAGGGGTGAGAGGAGGTGGCTGGGTGGTGGAAGATGTGGTTTTTTTTTAAAAATAATAGTAATAAATTAATAATAATAATAATAATAATATAAATTAATTATTTCAATAAAAATATCAATCAAATTAATTAAATTGACCAAACCAATAAAATGATGACACGATTATGTCTTATTTAAAATTAACACCCTAAAAGTTGAAATATTCAGGTTTTAATCCAAAGGTTGTATTATTTAAAAAAATCGGCCAAAAGTTGTATTATTTATGGCAATTTTTCCAATAATTTAATTATAAAAGTATTTAAACAATTAATTTTGTATTATAAATTGTGTTGGCTGATAAATGGATTTGGTGAGTTTAACTGACAAAAACATTGAAAAATTTGAAGATCATAAGTGGATAAAGGATGGACATCGACATGAAATTTTGACTCATGTATTAAGTATGTGCAACATAATATTTACATAATTAAACGTAATTTTTTAAATTAACATAATTTCACGTAATTTGTAAATACCCTGCAATTCTCATAAAATTGATTATTGATTGGCTCCTGTCTTTAAAATTTGTTTGATTTGAATGAGTTTATATATAAATAAAAAAATATTAAATTAAAAGTGGTGTCGTTATCCATATGTAAATTTCGGTTTAATACTTTACAATTTGGAGCGAGTACTATCTGATTTTGCGATCACCTAAAACACAAAAATGGAATACCGAGAATCACCGCCAGCCTCCTCTTTTAGCTACTCCATTTCTAGTTCAATTCCAAACCCAGCTCTAACTCCCAAATTTCTTAGTAAATGTAGCGGATTCCAACCAATCAAAACAGTCACTATTAGAATCATCGTTACCATCCGCCATAAGGAAATGTGAGACCTATTTTGCGTTTTACAAACAAAAAATATCAATTTATCTATGGTGACGTCATGGGACTCTCAAGTAAAAATGAGGGGAAAAAAGAGTGAGTTGGTGAGAACTAAGATTTAACGTCTTTTTTTATTACGGAAATTGAAGTTTAAAGTCTATTATCTAAAGATAATTCAAGGGTTAAATAGTGTTGTACTCCATCTGTATTTTAATAAGTGTTACACTTTGATCAAACATGCATGTTGAGACACGAATTTGACGATTAATCTATTTAATTATATGATAGTAAAATAATAGAAAAATTTATATTATAATACTATATATTATAACAAGGAAAAATTGCTCGAAATAATCCCACCTTTGGGCCGTCCGTTAAAAATAATCCCACCTTTACCCCCCAATCCGCTTTAAATGGTCCCAACCGGCATGTAACTTGTTAAAACAAGTTACTTGACACGTGTCGGCTTGTGATTTGTCAAAAAAATAAAAATAAAATAAAATAAATTTTAAAATAGTTAAAAAAAAATTAAAGAAAAAACTAATTAAATTAATAACTATTTACAAAACCACCACCAGCCCATGCCTTCCCCACTGCCGCTGACACCCTGTCCCGTAGCTCCGGTCACAAGGACTCCAGCGACGGCGCCGGCGCCAGCCTAAACCCCCTCGAAACTTGACTCCGAAATCAGCCCTACCCGCTTCCTGCCCTCACGAAACCAGGCAACATTACCCTCGAAAACCCAGGCTCTGACTGTCGTACCGTTCCCCCTAAATGCGCTGACCACCGTATCCCTCCCCCTTGAACCACCAAACACCTTCGAAACCATTCCCCGTTCCGACCTCGACCTCCCTCCCCCTTCCCTTTCCCCTTCCCCCACCACGTTTTCGGCCCTCTCCTCTTCCAATTCCTGACACCTTGTCCCTTTTACAACCCATAAATTCAGCTAACCACCCTCGAAAACCCCATCTCCTTCCCCTTTCCCCGGCTCGAGTTCGGTCTCCCCGCCACGATTTCGGCCTCCGTCACTCTCCCTAGCCTCGAGCTCCAATTTGATCTGCTGCAATTCGGCGATCACGTGTGGTGGCTGGGGCTGGTGGAGGTGGTGGCTGACTGACTCCCCCCCTCCCTCCCTTTTTAATTTTTTTTTAATTTAAAATTTTAGACAAATTGTATGGTGACACATGTACTTTAAAACTATAAAAAAAAAAAAAAAAAAAACCTTTTTAATAGGTAACCGGTCACCTAGGACCATTGGGAGCAGATTGGATATAAAAGTGAGATTATTTAAAAATAACCCAAAGGTGGGATTATTCCGGGTAATTTTTCCTTATAACAAATCCAACCATGAAATATAAAATAATATTTGTTTTCTATATATTAGTAAATTAATCAAGTCAAAACCATTACATAAATAGTAAAAAAAAATGTCAAATTATAACACTTATTAAAACACAGAGGGAGTCTAAAAATCAACAAATATTTTACTTTAGTATCATTATTTAATTAATTAATATGTACTATAATATGACACTTATTTCATATTACTCAACTATAATTTGGTGGGAAATTGAAATGGATTTGTATCTACTTAGAGTTTGTATCTAGTTAGAATAGATTTGGAATCTTTATGTTGAGGGTGGGTATGAAATTATAGCGGTTTGGAATGGGGTTAGAATGTTAGATACCATTAGTATGAGACTCCATAGTAAAAAATGCTCAACCAAACATTAGAATGGATTTTACTCCATTTCAATCCATTCTAAAAGGCCCAACCAAACACCCCCTAATGTGCAAATTTTTCCCTACACCCAAGACAAGCCACCTCTCCCTACACCCCCCTATCCCCTTACACGACGTCATAACATTATATTCAAGTCCACGCTATTCTCCCCGCACTCCCCCTTATAATTCTATCAATTATTTGTTTTTTTTTTTGTTATATATTCTTTTTTGTTTGCTTTCTTTTCAAGCTATGTATATATACGTAGTACTCTGTTTTCTTTTATTTATTTATTTATTTATTTTTATTTTTTATTTTTATAATTTCTTATTGTTCTATTTTTATTTTGATTATTATGAATTTTATTTAGTTTTATTTCTGGTTTAATTGCAATTTCTTCTATCTAGTTGATATTTGTATGTGTGTTTTTAGATTTGATTGCAAATTTTTTATTCAATTGATTTGAATTTAGTTTTATACTTTTATTTTTCCTATTTGACTGAATTTGTTATCTGTGTCGTTATTAACAATGTAGGTTATTGTTTTTGTATTTTATATGATTATTATTATGTTCAATATAATTGATTATTATTGATTTTTGCGACATTCGTGATTATTGTAATAGTTGTGATCATAATGGTGAACGACGTATTGGCCGACGGAGGAGGATGGCTTCCATTATATGAAGCAACATAAGATAAAAGAGATGATACTACTCCTCCTCCGCCACCACCACGGATCAATAATAGGAAGCACAACGGCTTGAGCTAATTTGAGATAGCAATGGGGCTCAAAATTGAACAAGAGAAAATGTTGAAAAACTTTTATACACTATAATAGAACATATACTATTTTATAAATGAATATATTTTTTTAATGGTTGTAAATAAACATATAATTATTTATAACTGAACATCTAATTATAGAGCATTAAAATTCACCTATTACGATTAACGTGTCATTTGCAAATTAATTAGTTGATCAACAAAACAAAGAAACTTCAAAAAATTTATTGAACCTGTATATAAAAATTAGTAACATAAAAGTAATACTATATGTTATAGAATATTCAATAATAGTCTAATGAACTTATTTCAAAAAAAAAAAAAAAAAAAAAAAAAAAAAAAAAAAAAAAAATGCAAATGAACATATATAAGTATGAATATGTATTATTTTAACGTTTATTTTTATATACGTAAAAGTTTATTATTACATAATAGAATGAATTTTATTAAAAAAAAATAACTAATTCATGATATAATAGGTGATTTAGTCTCGACAGAGTATGTGTGTGTGAATATCATACTTCATAATAAATATCTATCAAAACGAAAATGGACGTTTATAAGTGAACATATAATTATTTAAAAGTGAATATATAGGTCTTACAAAATGAACATCTTTTTGTATGAGAATGATTAAATATTCAAATTTAATTATACATTTTTTAATATGATGACAATTAAAAGTATTAAAACTTAAACAAACATCTTTTTAATTTGACATTAAAATAAATAATATCTTATGTCATCAATATTATTACAATGTACATCTATTAAAATGAAATGATAATAAAAATGGATATTTATTAACATGAAAATGAATATTAAAAAAAACAATACAATTCCACACATATACAATCAAATACAATAAACTTCTCAATGCAAATTCAAAAATTTTAAGCTCGTGTTATTGGTTCATGTTGCTTGGCGACTCCATGCCTTCTTGATTTTGTCTGGTAGCTCACTATATCTATGATTCCTTTATTTAACTAATAGACAAAAACACATAAATTACATAATGTATTAGATTTGAGCAAGATCAGAATAAGTGTTGAAATGAACCGATTTTCATATGAATATGAACATGGATGAGTATAACAATTAATATGATCAATATGGAAATGAATATCTATCAGTATATAATTAAACATATATTATTGTGGAAATGACCATCTATTATTATGAAAATGAACAACTACTAATATATAAATGAACTTATTTACATAATTCAATATGAAAATGAACATTTATTAATATATAAATGAACATATATTAGTTTGAAAATGGTCATGAAAGATAACGATCAATGAACATGAAATATGTATGTGAGTAAACTCTTGAAGCTATCAATATGTGATTGACCATATATATATGAGAAAAGACATGCATTAAAATCAAAATTGAAATGAACACGAAATTCTTGAAGTAGATGACAAGAACACTTATTAAAATTCCAATAATCGTGAATGAAAATATATAAGTATATAATGCAATGATAGATGAACATGAAATATATATGTGAGTAAAATTGTGAAGCTACCATTAAGTGATTGCCATATATTCATATGAGATTGAACATACATTGAATTTCAAACTTATTGAAATGAAAATTATTTTTTAATGTGAAAATAAACAATAATCCAAGTGAATGTCTTTCAATATATGAATGTACATTTTTTTTAAAATATGAATGAACATATAAATATATTAAAATTAAATTGAATAATCATTTAATGATATGTGAATGAATAAATATTGATATTGAAATGAAGATCTAACTAAATGGGAATGTACATCTATTAGTAGATGAGCGATCAAAACATATACCAATACTGAACATGTTTTCTAAAAGAGAATGAATATCTAGCAATAATTGACCATTTACTTATCAAAATCTAGACAATTTTACTCAACTTTTTATTTTTAGGCAAACAGATTAATAAAATAATAACATGATAAATTAATATAATTCAATTGTAATTGTAAGAAGAATCACTTCCATGAAAATTATAAGTAATCACAAACTCTTACTAAAATTTCCTATTAGATCGATCTATAGTATAAATTAGAAGAAGATGGCATAAATATAAAGATTTATCAAAATTCTAATAATCGTATGTTAATGTGTAAATGACCGTATACCATTATGTGATTGAACATTTACCTATATAAAAATAAACATTCATAAAATAATATTCCAATCTAAACTATAAAATGAAAACATAATGAACATTAATATGTTAATGCCCATATACTAATATACAAATGAACATTTATATATTAACCATTGATTAACATGTGACTTTGTACTAGTTAATATATATATATATATATATATATATATATATATATATATATATATATATATATATGAACATTTATCAAATTGAAAATGAACATTCGTAAAAAAGAACTTTCACTATTATGAACTGAATTAATCTTTCTACAGCTGTACAAAATAGATCAAATCATTAGAAAATTGCAGGAATTGAACTTTGTTTTTAATTTTTTATCCAACAATATTCTTATCTAATAACACACCAAAAAAATTAATATGTTGCAATTGCCTCCTATTTACACATGATAAAAAAAAATTCGTTTTAAAAAAAATTGATCGAAATCAAAAATTTTATTTTCTAATATGAATTTAGCCTGGAAAAGAAAAAATGAAAGAGAGAAAAAATGGTGGTGATTGTAAATGTATTTTTTTTAAAAAAAAAAATTTATGTGGTTTGGGGAAGGAAGCATTTGGGTCACCTGGGTCTGGGAGAGTGTGGATGAGGCCCATGAGGGAAGGGGGGGAGGGGGGTGTAGGTAGATTTCCCTAGATTTGGGTGTAGGGTTTAATAACTACCCCCTAATGTGCAATTAGTAATGTGGATATAATAATAGACAAAAATAACAAAGGATTTATTTTATTTTTTTACACAAACAGAATGAACAAACAAAGGATAATATTGGACACACAAAAGTGAGAAAATAAATTTATACATCATCTGTTTCACTACTTTAATGCAGCACTATAATGATGATAGGTAAATTACAACACTGCTCTTTTTAGTAACTTTTACAACTTATAATTCATTTACTTGTAAAAAAAAAAAAAGAAAAAAAAAACAGGCAGAGGATAGAAGTGTATACTGTATACCATGAAATTAAAGAGGAGCAGTGGAGGATAGTAGTGTGCTTATTCGGAATTTTTTTTACTACTACTCCGTACTAATTTTTAAAAATTTATAAGATTGTGTTCAAGTCATCTGATTTTTCATTCGACATAAAAGATTATTATTAATAAAAACTAAATATTACTCTTTTTTTTTTATTTTTGTTTTACCTAGTTATCGTGAATACATAAATCTATACTTCTATACTTTAGTATTTAAAAACACAAACCATCATCCCTATGATGCCACATGTTAATTTTTTTTTTTCACCAATGCCACATATCACCTCATTTAACCTTTTTTTTTAATCCCCCTTCTCATAAAAAAAATATAAAAAATAAAAAACCTAGCTTTAGTTAAGTACATATATGAATGTTGTTTGGTTCACTTTCCCCCAACTTAATATCTTCTACAATTACATTCAATTTTCACCCTTTCGCCTTTATAAACTAGGAAAATTTGTCAAAAATAAGTCAATCTTTGCGTGATTAGCTCAAAATAAGTCAATCTTTCGATTAATTAAGAATAAGTCGACATTTTTGGGTATTATCTTTAATTAGGCTAAATAACCTACTATTTGTTTAACAGGTTTTTTTTTTTTTTTTTTTTTGTGAAATTTGTGAAAATCCTTCACCTCATTTGAACGAATTCCTACCCAAGTACCCAACCACCCAGGCAACACTTCCCACCCTCAATCCCCTAATCCCCTCACAACCCATCCTTGCCCAACCACCGACTTCATTCTGCCCAACTCTTCCTTCTTCCTTGACAATCCTTACTAAAATGGTCCACCAATGCCACCTCCATCATTACTCACATAACCACCCCTCCATTGCCACTGGAAGCGTACCATATACCGATATACTACACGAAAATCACCTCTCAACTCTGTAACAACTACCACCGTGGAGCTTCACACATCATGCATCCTCCATCGGAATTCGGAAACCAACAACACCGTACTCAGTACTCAACTACTCACCATGGTCAATCAAGAAATCCGCTTATTCACGAACCCATACATCAATTAAATACATCAATTAAAAGCCCCAAATTAATTGTTCCCGCCACTCTAACCACCACCTACTTCCTCACCCTCACTTTCTCTCGCCTTCTCGTTGTGTTGCCACTCAGATTGCTGCCTTACTCAACCTCTCTTCTTGTGGTGGGGTGGGCGTTTGGGGTGGAGTAAAAAGAGAGAAGGCAATGAGAGAAGAAATAATGGTGGAAATAAGGGGTTGAGGGTGACTTTAGGGAGGAGAGAGAAAGAGGTGGTGAGGGGGAGGAGAGAGAGGTAAAAAAACATTGAGATAAAAATTTAATAATATTTTTAAATTAAGTAAAAAGATTAAAATTAAAATTTAAAACGCTGGACCAATAAAAATGCAACACTTGTCAAAATAACTTGTATAACTGGTTTCCAACAGGTTAAGACTCAATAAAAGAAAATACCTCATAAAAATCAACTTATTTTTAGTTAATCAAAAGGTTGGCTTATTTTGAGCTAATCAAGGTTGACTTATTTTTGACAAATTTTCCTATAAACTATTCATTTTCCAATAAAAACATAGTACTTCTGATTTTTTTTTAGTTGCAACTTTAGGGTATTATGTGAGAGATATAAAATATTCCAAAGTTGCAACTAAAAAAAATCAAAGGTAGTATTATAAAATAAAAATTTATATTATATACCTATAAACAACCCGTGCATTGCACGGGCCAGAAGGCTAGTTAAATTATGAAAAAAGTAACCAGTGGGTGTAAAAGTATGATAACAGTAAGTGATACTTGTATGTAGTAAAAGGTTGGGTGAATGTTAAAAAAAAAAAAGTAAATATAGTAAGTAAATACGGAAACGTGCAACGGTGCAAGTATTATAGGATTTATAGGCAGGGTTTTTTTTCAATTTTAACAAGAAATTGACATGGAGTATGTTATTTTTCCAGGGAATACAAAGTCTAGTTCATTACTGTACAAGGATATGAATAGAATTAAAACGTTTCCACAGGTCCTGAACTGCTACAACTAAAACTGAGGGCTTGTAAATAACAGCACCTTGTGTAAGACAGGCCTTGTCAATTTGTCATATTGCCTTAATGGTCATATACAGTGAGTTCTGTCACTAAAATTTACAATTTTTTATTTTTCTCTGGAAGTTTCTCTAGCAATTCCGGTATTATTTCGAACAGGTCACCAACAAGCCCATAGTCCGCCACCTGCAAAACAAAAAGTATGCTAAGTTCAAATTTAAAGAAAAAATAGTGTGATAGCAGCGTTCTGTGATAAACCTGAGTTGTTGGAACTTGGAAGGGTGACTAGAGGTGATTCCTCAAGCATAATCTTCAATTTTTGGAAGGCAGCATCTAATACTAATTTCCATGCATAAATCATATCATACTAGTTTCGACTATACATGAAGTTCTTATGTGCAACACGGAGAAAAGTGATCATACTAATTCCCATATTGGAGGGCCAAGTTTTATATCAGTCCTGAATTATCATGCATCTATATAACATGTCTTAACATGATCTTTTCCGTGGCAATGTGTCAAATTAAAGTATGGATATTGCATTAGTTCCACATTGGCTCACCAATATGCAATCCAATTTCCAATTCCTCATCAGTGAGAAAGGAGGGAGGGGAGGAAGATGTACACTCCCATAATTGCTGTAATACAGCGTTTCCAGATGCAAATGTACTTTCATGAATCAAGGGTACAGAAAATCAAATATAAATCTTCAGTTTCATTAGCAATAAAGATAAGAAAACTGTTTTCCTACCTGGAATATGGGGGCATCTGCATCCTTATTTATCGCTACAATGACTTTGGAGTCTCTCATGCCAGCCACATGTTGAATGGCTCCTGATACCCCAAAAGCCATGTACAGCTCTGGCGCAACAATTTTTCCTGTCTGTCCAACCTGAAACAAAGACAAAGACAAAGTGGAAAAAATAAAACTCAAAGTTTAAAATAAACATGTTCAGTAAACTATATGATGAATAAATTTATATTTTTCAGTCCATAAGCACCAACATTGAGTTGAGTGTTGCATACCATCAATGGAAAACTATCTAGAGAATCTAATATGGATCAAAAACAGAGATTGTATTGGCAATAAAAGCTTTCTGTCTGACTCAACTAAAATTTTACTTTACATTGTAGCCTTCCCATTTGTGAAGGCGTCCATGGCTCTATGCAATCTGGATGTTGATGTTGTCATAGTTATACCAGCATATTGTTGGAATTTAATATTGTTGAAGCGCTAGATAGGATATTTAATACTTTGCATTTGTTCAGCCTTCAGTCCTTCACCCCACCTACATCCCCTCCTCCCCCTCACCAACAACACACACACACACACACACAAAGGATGTATGAGTTTCTTTCTAAGAAGTATTCTTTATATTCCATGCAAAATTACTTACCTTAGTAGATTTGATGGCATTTTTTGAGTTCCAAGATTTTGAAACTAAGTCTTATTTGAGCTCTTTATGTAGGAAGTGCTATCAATTTTAGAGGTCCTTAAAATGATTATACAATTTAAAAATGTTTCAGTTGATCTGTTCATAAAAAGCTTCAACCTGCACCCTTTTATTGTGAAGTTACAAATATTAAACACAGGGAACTAGACAATGAAAACAAAAAACCTAATTTTATAAGATGATACAGATCTTAGATCAAGCAGTCTACAAGCACAATAAGGATTCAGGAGCACTGATTTACCTGTAATTCATTGGGAATGAATCCTGCATCAACAGCAGCACGTGTAGCTCCAACTAGAAGGAAGCAAGGAAAAAACACAGGTTAAATACCTGCTATGTTACAAATGTTAAGCACGGAAGAACTGTGTAAAAGATATTTAACTCAAGCTCAAAGTTATGTAAAGTAATTAACAAACATATGTTAAATGTTTTTAAACACCTGCTGCATCAAGTTTCTCAGCAAGCTTCTCGATCAACTTGAAATTCTCAGCACTTTTTAAACCTCGTCCTCCGGTCACTACAATGCGTGCATTTCCAAGATCTGGGCGCTCAGTTTCCTGAGTGCTACGCTTTACAAATCTAGATTTATCCAGAATTTCTGCAAATGAATTACCAGAATCAGAGCTCTTAAAAACTATACTTACAAGCACAGATATACAAGTATGTCATGACTCGGAAGTCGGAATTGTATAAGTTGCCATCCAATACCACCCTGACTGAGGCTCTCATTTAATATAATCTAAATCAAAATTAAGATGGCAATTGCAACCATCACTGCCAAGTGTGACAACAGAAAAGTTTATATTTAAACTAAACACAGACCTTCACCAAAGGCTGAGAGATCAACCTGAGTAATAGGAGCAGCATCGGATCTTGTTTCAGATGCTGGAACTGGAAATGAAGGAGCACGGACAGTCAAGATGCATGGTGACTCGCCAGTATATTTAACTGTACAAAGAGCATTTCCAGCATATATTGGCCTGTCATAGTCATCCACACATAAAATCCAGTGGGTTTTAAAATAATAGTCTTAGCAATTTTATCAAGAAGAAAAAGGAATATAACAATAAAATCCAAATTAGAACGATGGGTCAGATGCATAAACCAAGAATCTATTTTAGGTGGTCATCTACAAAGATCCTCTTCCCCCATTCACTTTTATACAGTGCTACATGCTTTTGCAAACCAACTTTCATCATATCATTCATTATTCACTCCCTAGATCCAAGTCATCTTTAGTCTCCCTCAACTTCTTTTGACAATTCCAATAGCCAAACCCTTCACCTTCATTACCAATGCATCATATTTTATTCTCCCTAACATAATCTTCAATATTTGTAACTCCAACTTTCCCCGAATATCTACATTCCTAATTTTAATTTTCAGAGTGTTACCAACTTAACACACATCCATCTCAACATATACATCTATGCTACATGTTTTTTTTTTTTTTAAAAATGTAAATGTCCAACATTTGTATGCTTATTTTGTGAGATAACAAAAGCAGACAGGAGTAGTAAAAGTACCTCACAAATTGATGAGACCCAGATATCCCAGTTACATCAGTTACTGGAGAAACATCTAAAAGCGCAGCTGCACGGGGCAATATATTTTTACCAAATGAACCAGAAGCAGCAAGAATATGTGTGTATCCACCTTTCTTCTGAACTAATTCAACCAGATTTGCACAAGTTTCAGCTAAAGGATGCATAAATTTATCTGAATCGGCCACAAGCACCTACAAGACATATCATTAGCACAAGCTTAGTACTGTGAAAGTTTTTCCACTCTACAAGTTCAAGGTACATACTTCTAAATAAGTTAAGGTAACCATGATCATCCAATCAAAAGGCATCCTTTAGTAAACCCAATGGAAGAATTAGCTTTCAAAAATACAAAGTAGAATTTTAGACAGCTGCTCAAGGCTTCTCAGAACAAAATAAAAAGGATATGACAAGTTTGTATGGTATACAATTCATTGACAGCTTTTTCCAACTCTTACTAGAAAAACCACCACTGTTCAGAAGGTAACTCCATGAAAACTATTGTTCCCAAATTACTAGATTTGACTACAAATAGTAGTGAAATAAAAAATTCTACTTCTATTGGCTATCTAGCTCAAATTTTCAGTAGTGTCAATAAGTTGCTCATTTCTTTGTTTTGTGTATTCTTTGTTTTACCACTTATCTCAAAATTCTTTGTTTGGTTTAACTTTGTTCAAATATTGTAAGTCATATTGAAACTGCCAAGTGAATGATATTATCCTATAAGTCTACATTCAATAAGAAAAGGCACATACCTGCGAAACTAAGGGATGGCACAAGGAAGCATGTGTTGCAGCTTGTTGGAGAGAGGGACCAGAACCGGCCAATAGCATGGAGATCGAATTATCCTTACTTAAACACTTTGCAGCCTCTACAGAACTAATAGACGATGACTTGATGGAACCTCCTTCATGTTCAGCCAACACCAACGTGCTAATCTATTCCATTAAGCAGAAGATATAGCCTCATTAAACACAAATAAGGTGAGCAACTTCATGTATTCGACAGAGTCACAATATGATGATGATAATTGATTATTGATACAACATGTTACATGTATAGGCTATAGCCACTTTTAAAATAGAAACCTCCATGATTTAGCCACATTTTAAAAACTAGAGTAAGCATGCAAAATTTGGAAAAGAAAGATTTGCTTATAAAGTTACAACATTTGATCAGTATATCAGAAAATGTAAAAGTTAAAAGAAGGAAGCAACAAACTACACGAGGTGCAAGCATTGCATAAACATATGATGATGGTCACAACAGCATAAAAATAGACAGTTGAATCCAGAAGACATGGAGAGAGCAATTACTGAGACAGGCCAAAACCAAGAACCACATTCACCAAGACTCACATACCATTGTTCAATAGAAGAAAGGCATTTAGTAAAGATAACAAATATGGAGTATCTAATACAGATATATGAACGATAACAACATTAAGGAGAAGCAAAAGGAAGCTCAGTTGGCAGGAGCTTCCCCTCTTGCATCCACATCACAGGTTTGATGTTCACCACGAATAAAGGGTTTGGGTGGGGTTTGTAGGTTAGTCCTCAAAGAAGGCAAAGCTTATTCGTTACCCAACAAAAACACACACAGCTGGATCATTAACGAAATTTATAACCGAATTATGCACTCTTTTACAATATCTAATACAGAAACGTGACATTTCAAATCAATTTCACCATTAGACAATTGAAGGCTTGAAGCAATCATACAACAGCTAAATGAAAAACACACAACAGCAGTCAGACTATCTAGCACGGAGTTAGAACTTTAGAAGTGCACAGCTCAATCGAACCAACCTGCGAATCAAAGGAGCTAACTAAAATTCTATTGCAGTTTACTGATGAATAAATTGTGTAACAAGGAAATCCAATATTCAAACTATCGATAGCTAACCTTCCAATAATTACAATAAACCATTACTTACTAGCATTGCAAGTAATCATACCAAAAATATCAGCCCTATTTCAGTAATTTAACCATGTTTTACCACAACAATCAAATATTTATTTCAGTCATTACTTTCAATTTCCAAAGAACAATTGCTAATCACATAATTCAATTTCAATTGATCAATTAAACAGTAAAATAAGTTCAAATTCGAACAACGCAAACAATTACCAAACATAAAATAACAATCAATCGATCAAAAAACAGTGTAAATTGGTTAAAATTCAGATCTAATAATCAAAAATCAATGAATAACAAGTAATAAGTTAAATCTGATAGTAATGCAATGATCAACTCCCTCACCCTAAGAATTTGAGATGATTGAAAAAAAGAAGCTTACAAATCGTGAAGTGGTGGATTGTCGAGGAGAAAAGCTTGCGTTGCGAAGTCGGAAAACCCTAAGCATTGCTCCAATCGCCATTGAAGAAGAGGAAGAAAGGGAGAGGTTGATTGAGAGGAGAGAGAGAATAGAAAAACGTAAAGGATTTGTATTTGTACAGTTGTACTTCTTATTTAAATTGCTCCTAATTACCAAGGCCTTGTTTGACATCATTATTGGTTTTCAGTTTTCTATTTTTTTGAAAACCAAAAACCAAAACAGGAAACAAGAAAAAGGTGTTTCCACTTTTTTGTTGTCAGTTTTCAAAATTATCATGATTTTAATAAGTCTATATATTTTTTGATTCATTATGTGACATATATAATATACTTTTAAAAAACAAAAAACCAAAAAACAGAAAACCACAACGATGCCAAACGAAGCCTAAATTGACACATGAAGATTGTACATGCACTAGTTTAATTGAAACTACTCCTATGATATGGGTCATTAAGCTTATCTATGTCATTGTAGAATTTGTTATATACATGGGTATATAACCTCTCATATTATTGGAGAATAATTTTCTTAATGATGATTAGATTGTGAGTTAAATTTTTTTTTTCTTTTTTTACCAGAGTTGAAATTTTGTTATCTCGAGCTTTTTTAATACTCCTTTTTTCTTAAATCCATATACCTTATTTTCCTCTCTCTCATACTCTATGTACCTTTTTCTTACACCGAATTGCTACCTTAAGTTCTAAACAGATGATAGATAGGTGGAAACCATTATCCTTAAATAATGGTAATTGCTACATAAGTCTTCTAACTAAACACTTGGTAATGGTAAATGGTTTAAAGTTTAATACTTTAATCAAATCTGTTTTCAACAGAAAAAATACTCTTACCAAACACGCTCTTAAAGTGGTTTGAGTATTACTACTCCCAATACATTTTATTTATAACTTTTAAATATTTTATACATCACAAATTATACCCAGAGTTGCACATAATATGATGGAGGTAGTAGATAGTTTTTGACGTAAAAATCTTTTGACACAAGAATGGTGCATGGAGTATATAGGATCTAGAGGTGATCAAAGGTAGCCCCGCCCGATTTTGGGCGGGTTTTTTCAACATGAAATTGGGTTGGGCCTGGCCCAACAATTTTTTTTGGCGGGTTTGGAAAGGCGTTTTTATGCATATTTAGCTGATTTTTTAGGCCTGACCCGTAAATCCCACACGGCCCAACCATTTTGCACACAAAAAAAAAATCACCCCCCAAAGCTTGGCCCGACCCGACCCGGCCTGAGAAGCGAGCTTAATTTTTTGACTACAGCCCGGCCCAGCTCGCCCAATGATCACCTCTAGTAGGATCTTTTCCCCCTCTTTATTGTCAGAATTGTCACCTATTACAACGACCTTATTTGGTAAAGAGCCTTTTGAAAAGTTTTGTATTTAGTGAACATTATTAGAGGTTTGACCATTTTAAAAAGCTAACTTTGGTGTTTGGTAAATAGCTTATCAAAATATCGTGTTTTGGGATGAAAAAGCTCTTTTAGAAATAGGTTTTTAAAATTATCTTATTGAACAATTAGCTTTTTTAGAATTAAATACACTGAAACAATTAAGAATAAACATCTACTCGTATTTACTCAACACTTTTATACAATTAGTTGTTTACAATTAGCTATTCAAATCATCTAATATACGGAGTAACAAGCTACTAAAACCAATTAATACAATAGTTATATCAACCAACACACACCTAAATACCGACCAGGGCCAACAGCTAACAGCCTTGTATTTGTAACTAGTTTTCAAATTTCCCCACTCTTGACAAGGGGTGGACAACTGAGTGGACAGGCTAAAAGTCGCGGGCTTCCAAACTATCTGCGGATTCAAATTTCAATCAAGGTATTCTCCTATTTCTCACTCTTTCTAATCTTTTCATTTCAATTGCTATCGATATATAGGGTTACGAATTTCTTACAAAATCCAGAATTTTTGGGTAATTCTGGGTTAAATTCAATTAATTCAAATCAACACTCTTTAATTTGATTATTTTTTCATTCCCCCTTTTCTTAATTTGATTGTTGAATTACATAATCAATTCCCTTTTCCGGAAAATTCCAGAACTTTCAAAATGGCAACAGAATCATCTGAAGGTGAAGATGAAGGAAAGCTAGCCGGAGGTAGTAAGGATTTGGTTGTCGATGGTGATCTGCGCGAGATGACGAAGAATGCAGCTTGGAGTGTCAGTTCTTGTAAACCTGGTAACGGTGTTCAATGTCTCCGAGATGATAATTTCGAAACGTATTGGCAGTTAAGAACACTTCTTCTTTTCTCTTTAATCTTCAATTAGGGTTTTCAAATATGTAATTATAAAGTTTTATAGGAAATTTATGTTACTTTTGTAGGTCTGATGGAGCACAGCCGCATATGATTAACATTCAATTTCAGAAGAAAGTAAAATTGCAAGTAATAGGGTTTTGCCTAATTTGATTTTCGTTTTTTATTTGTTTGTTGTCGTAATTTGTTTGGTTTTTGTGGTATGGTTAATTAATGTTGTCTAATATTAATTTGGTTTCAGCTTATTGTGCTGTATGTCGATTTTAAGCTCGACGAGAGTTACACACCTAGTAAGATATCGATTCGTGCTGGTGATGGGTTTCATAACATGAAGGTAGTTTTACAACATCAAACATTTGAATGTGATTGTTCCATGTTCAAATTATTGTATTGTTGGGTTTATCGGAAAATTTACATTAATGTAGGAAATCAAAGCTGTGGAGTTAGTCAAGCCATCTGGTTGGGTGTACATCTCGTTATCTGGAAATGATGCACGGTGAGACATTTTGACTAATATTGTTGTCTGACTTTGGTTGGTAGCTTACATAGCAGTCATTTGTGAACTAAAATCACTTTAGCCGCATACATTCTTGTGAAGCTAGTGGCTTTAAATCCAATGCTTGCTGTTTTTTATTTTTCTAATTTCGGATACCTTTTTCTAAAACATGGTTGAAGCATTAGACTATTAGACTTGTAATGTTACATTGTGAAATAAAACCTGCTGAGATTTTTCATTAGTATCCATAGCTTGGGAGTTAGAAATGGACAGAGATGAGCGATTTTTAGCCTTGTTATAGGCGCTCCTATAGTCATAGCCAGAAAAGGTAGTTGATGAGCCTATAGGTTATTATAGTCCAATGATTCTGAGGAATAAATTATTTAGAATTGTATTCATATCTGGCTGATGAATGAATCTTCCAACTTTTTGGAGCATGAGAGGATGCACAATAGGGTGCTTCTTCCTCCGGGGATTGAATGTGTGTGGAGGTTTAGGGCAGTAAGGTTCTTATCTCTGCATTTTCATATTAGTATAGCATTCAACATCATGGAAATATCAATCTTATCTATGAATATAACTATAAGTGTTAATCTGGGAATATGTATTTTTAGTGTAGCACTCAACATCGTTAAATATCAACCATCACTAGTTTCTGTGATATTTTTGCTCCTCTTTTATTCTTCTCAGATCTTTTCAGTATATCATAGATTATATGTTATGCATAGCTGCAGACTTATTACTGGCTACACACCCTCCTCGACTATCACTTCCTGAGTCAATAATCTCAATATCATATATGGTCTTCATACTGCTTTTACTTCTGATGTAGACAGTTATTCGACGTTTACTGGTTGTGTCGTGTGCAATTGTGCATGACCCACGATGCCGTGCATTTCATTCTAAAAGCTTATTTTATTCTTTGGGCATTTGATTCTGGATTTTCCCCATACAAGATAGGTTTATGCAATTAACCTTCAAAATTTGATTTCATATGTGAATACCCTCCTTTTCTTTAGACTGACACTAGAAAATCCCTGTACATCTCAATCTTGAGACTGAGGCTTTGTTGTTGCATCAAAACCAACTAACTCTCTTTATGTTCTGACCTTTCCTTTTGTAATGGTGTATAGTAGGTTTATGTATTCTGTGTCTTCAACCTGCTGTATCGATCTTCATGTCATTATCTTGGTTTTGCTCTGAATAGATCCTTTCCTAGTCATCATCTGGGAGTCAACATGCTTCTACAGTTCATGTTTTTGATCCAAAAGTAGATTTAGGCTTGAGGTTTGGACTCGTTAAAATCCTGGAGCCATGTTTTCTTATATATCTCTTCAGATTTACTGCTACTTTTGTATCCTATATCTCATTGTATGCTTTTATCCTAATTGATTAGCTGGTGCTTTTTAGCTATGAGCTTTACTTCAGAATTGGAAATTGGATCATACTATTGAATAACTTCGTGTTAGTTTATATTAATGATCTCAAAAAGATGTATTTAAGACTTTATAACACCTGTTTCTTGAGCCAATATCTGATAAGTTTTTTGCATATTTACAGGGAAAATTTTGTTAATACTTTCATGCTGCAAATTGCTGTTTTGTCAAATCACCTTAATGGAAGGGATACCCATGTGCGCCAGATCAAAGTTTATGGACCTAGACCGTATGTTTTTGCCTGATTGCTTTTTCAATTCTTGCTTCATATGTCACCTTTTCCTCTGGCTAAATTATCATTTTCGGCTATAAACTGTAATAGGAATCCTGTTCCTCGTCAGCCATTTCAGTTCACCTCTGCTGAGTTTTTGACATACTCCATTGTCAGATGAGGATAGTGAGATGTCATTGTTTCTGCATCACGGCACTGCTGTATGCCTGTATACGTAGTTTTATTGTTTCTCTGAGGCGATCTTATTTTTTCCTTTATATATTGGTAACCAAGGGATGAAGCTGTAACCGCTGATTGGCTGCCTTGCAAACCTTGCTATTGAAGTATACCAAGCACTCAGCCTGTAATGTAGGAATTAACTAAGCATTGGTTTGATTAATATGGCATTGCCTAATGAATTTGTATAACCAATTAACCGCTGAATTGCAGCCTGTATACTTTTTCCCATAATGCTTAACTATAGATAGGTATACCTTATTTAGTTGTTTGTACTCCTAAATGATATGTTGAGGATGCTGATTTGGTTTGTTTCGGGCAATGTCTACATTTGTTCAGTTTGGCACATTTTCTTCCATTTTACTTTGGTAAACCACTGTTGGAACTTGGAAGCATTACTAAAGTTATGATTAATTGTAAACTGATGACACCCCAAATCTAATTAGGGGAATAAGTCTAGAAATATTCTACTTGTATATGTGATGCTAATTTGTGCTTAGTTGTAAGTTGGAATATGGTAATTTACTTGTCAAAATTAGAATTGAAAGCCAATTGGGACCCTTGAATTATCAAAATTTGATGGTTTAGGTAGTTTTCTTGTCGTCAATGACATTTTTGTACTTTTAAAATTTGTCAAAATGGTTCCTAATCCGCTTTCAAAAAAAAAAAAAAAAAGGTTCTTAATCCTCCAATTTTCACTACTATTAATTCATTTTCATCTACCTTTTATCTAATTTAATACTTTTACTTATTTTTCTTTACACTTAAATGTAATATGGAGCAGGTTTCAAAAATAAGAAAAAAATAAAATAAATAAATGAAAAATGGAGCAAGCTAAAACTTATGTAAAAAACAATAACTATTTCTTGAATAGTTTTGGCAATTGGTTCTTACATTCTAGAAGGAAATTTTGTAAATTTCAATTTGTTGTGCAGTTTCTATTAATGAACAAAAAAACTTCTCAACGTGAAATTACTCTTTAAGATAAATTTATTTAATGCTGATCATAAATTCATATAGCAATTTGTAACTACATTCTAAAAAATACCACAACTCAGGGCGTTTGTATTGCATTTGATCAACAAAATACATGATTAATTACATGGCATGTTTTAGCTCAAAAATATGAAATAGTTAATACGCCCGACACATCCAAAAAATTAATAATCAACCTTTCTTGGGTGGCTTTGGTGGCGGTGGGGGTGGTCCTTTACTCCTAACACTGATTAGGGTTTGAAGTTGCTTACACAAAGGTTTACAACTTTCCTTGCATATTGCCTTTGTTGCTTGGTGCACTCTCATGCATACCTCCATGCACGCATCCGGGCAAGGTGGAACCGGAGGTAGCGGCGGCATCGGTAAAGTTACCTCTGGAGGACCTTCTTTAGCATTACTTGATTGTGATAAAATTATCATAACCATAAAGATCATCACACTCACCCCCCTCATTCCCAATCTTATTTTCTTGTCTTCACAAAATTTAAACACCCCCTTTGCAGGGGTGTTTATTAGGCTTGACTTGAAGACAAGAAATAAGAAGAAAAAAAACTTATATTATTAGGATGGAATTTGAGAATGTATAGAAGACTAGATTATATAGGTTTAACTTTAACACCTTTTAAATGGTCTGTAATTTAACATTAAAATTGTTGTTAGTATGTTATTATTAGTTATGATTAGGTAGAATTAGTTGGTTATATTCTATATATAAAACACGGTATTATTAATTGTTAATCTTTGGTTGTGTTTACATTTTGAAAATATATTTCAACAAGTCTATAGTTGGGAGCATTGAACATTTGCATTATTTGTGGTTTGGTGTACTTTTAATTTATTTTATTGTAGCTGGAAATGATCCCCTCCCCCTTGTAAATATCAATCTATCTCTAAATAGAACACACCCAAGAATGAAGTGTCAATGTGTCATAATAATCTCTCTACGTACACCCAAAAAAGAAAATCAATTTTACTTGTAAAAATAATTAATTACAATGTATTATTTGATTTTTTTTTTTTTATTTTTTTTTTATTTTTTTTTTTGGAAAATGACAAACATCGTTGCATTATTTCTGAAATTTAATTGATTTATACTTTCTTGGATAATAGACAATACGAGTACAAATTTTTTGACTAATGCCACTCATACATTGAGTTAAGCTAAAATACGGTTCCTCAACTTTGCTATTAGTAGCACATTTGTTCCCTCATCTTTGAAATGAGGCAAAAAGGTCCCTCAACCACCCTTGCCTCACCATTTCTGGTGGAGGAACTTCCTAGTCAGCAAAGTTTAGGGATGTCAATGCCAACTAAGCCAAAGTTCAAGGGTTTCTAGCGATGAGTCAACATACTTATTTTTAGGGACTATACTTATTTTTTTCAAGCAAAAGTTTAGGGAGTTGTTAGATCATAGTCAATTAAAAGTTTTTTTTTTTTTTTTTTTTTTTAAAAAAAAAAAAGTGAGTTGGCAAGAATAAAAATTACTAATAAAATTTGATAATCATGATATAATTTATATTTTTTTTATCATTCCTTTACTTCTTACCATTTTTTTGTAATCAAATTTTATACAATATATCCCACCTAAACTCATTAACCGCACATCCTCAAATCCTAACTCCTAATTAACCCCTTATATTTTTCACACACCAAAATAAATTTAAATAAAAATAAATAAAACCAAAAAATATAATGTGTTTTCGAAGTGAGTGAGTAAGACAAAGCCAAACTTTGTAATATAAAACTAAATAAATTTATGAAACTATAATAAAAATAATACCACCCCCCTTTTCTCATTAATTGACAATTTATTTTTTCATGAGTTTATGTTCTAAAGATTTTTAATTTTTTGGGTTTTTGTGTGTCAATTTCAAGATTTTTTTTTTCTATTTGTTTTGTGTTCTAAATGATTTTAATTTTTTTTTGGGTTTTATGTGAGACAATTTTAAGGGTTTTCCTTTTTTTCTTCTTTTTTCTTGTGTTAATTTTTAGGAAAAAATAATAATTTCCATATTAACTAAATGTGTTTAACTGAAGTAAATGGCGACGATCATACATTCACGCGTAAATTATCTTACTTATATAATTTTAAAAAATAAATAATTTTTACTAAAATTAAATTGGTTTAGTTGAAATGAAATTAGTTTAATTGAACTAAATTACACTTAGGGGTTAAAACTTATAATTGCTCTTGTATGGGAGCATCATGTGTCCCTTTAAGGTCCCTAAACTTTGACTTATAATAATTACATTAGCCACCTCATCCTATAAGTCCCTAAACTTTCATTTCTAATTTAATAAATGTCAACTCATCAGCTAAAGGTCCCTAAACTTTACATTTAAAATCATTAAATTTATTGCCACATGTGCACCAAAAAAGATCCCTAAACTATGCTTAGCCAGATAATTTGTACCTGAAAAGTGAGTCATTGGTGGTTGAGGGATCATTTTGCCTTATTTGAAAGTTGATGGACTAAAATGCTACAAATACCAAAGTTCAAGGACCGTATTTTAGCTTAACTCCTCGTACATTCTTAGATCATCTTTGTGTGGGAGCCTAATCAATCACAAATATGGAAAGATTAAACTTCCTAATTTTCTTTACAAAAATGTGGGAATAATATTGATAAAGACTTTTTTTAGAAAAAAAAAAAAATGAATTTTGCACTTTTCTAATGCTTACCCTCAACTATAAAGAGCAGGTGCTTTATTTTAGACATCTTACACTTTACAACCAAAATAATTTGCATCCGAAAAAACTAGAATTAAAATTACCTATGTTCTTTATTGTTTTAGTTACTTATTCTTCATTGTGTCAAACTAAACTATTTTGACTATCTATTACTCTCTCCATGTTTTTAGTTGACACCATTTGCCTTTTACTATAATCACAAACTACACTTTGACCATATTTTGTAATTTATAGCTACAATATAAGAAAGTCAAGTGGAATTTTGTTTGAATCGTCTCAATGTATATTGTATTAGTATGAACTTTTTATAATTTTACAATGTCAAGATTTAGAGATGTTAATCGTTAAAATAGTACATTGGCAAGCGTGATAAAAGAATGGTGTCAACTTAAATACGGAGGAAGTACTACTTACGAAGTATGTACAAATCAATTCGTTTCACAAAAAAAAAAAAAAAAAAAAAAAAAAAAAAAAAAAAAAAGTTATGTACAAATCAAACATTATCATGTGTCACCTTTGTGTCACGTTGGCTTTGATACCATGTTAAAGGACCAACTCAACCAAAAACTTAAACTAACAATTGCAGCCCTAAGAATATGTTTTATACTATATTAATAATCATAATTACAAAAAAAGAATTGTCTTTCAAAAATTAAAATTATTATGCTACCAAGCTTTTTAGAATCTTATTAATGTATACAAAGTATAAAACTAGGGTTAGTAATTTCAATCATTTTAACTGCCTTATCATAAAACCAATAAATACTTTAATCAGATACTTACACTCTATAATTAAATAAAAATGAAATCCCTAAAACAAAATAATGCATATTTAAAAATCCAATATTCATACTTAGTTTGTTTGTATTTTTTTTGGCTTTTTTTTTTTTTTTTTTTTTGCCCTTTATGCTTTATTTACACTCTAGCTTTATGCTTCCTTTTTGGGGCTTGCCCCTCGGCTTCACCAAAAAAAAAAAAAAAATAAATAAATAAAAATAAAAATAAAAATCCAATATTCAATTTAATAATTCAAATCATTGGATATCCAATATGATATCAAAGGATTGCCTATATAAAATCAAACTTAAATTCTAAATATTCAAATATATAAATCAAAATCAAAATCTATACTTTAGTATTTAAAAAAGCAAACCAAAAAAAACATGTGTCATCATGCTATTACACTTCCTTATCTTCTTCTTCAACTCATTGTGCCACACGTCGTTTTACATTTTTTATTTTTGATTATACAATTTTTCTTAACTCTTTCATTAAACACTTTATCTTCATCTCCCCTCTTTAATTCAACCTTTTTAATTTCTCTCTTTGATTTTAGTCCCTCCATCTTCTTTCTATTAAGTCTCATTTCAATTAAAGTCCCACAATTTTTATTTCTTTAATTATGTTTTCATTTACATTTTACACTCATAATTATTTATTGGTATTTTCTCACTCATCTCTCAATGCAATTTTCTATGAACAAGCCGTGCATTGCACGGGCCAGAAGACTAGTTAAACTTAAAACAAACCACCAATACCTATGACAACTACGTGTCCTAACACTCATTTTCTAACCAATAGTCCAAAAAAGTCAATAAAATAAAATAAAAATATATGTATATACTCGTAGATTAGTAGTTATTAATGTCAGATCTCATACATAATGATTATGATATCATGGTTTTGCTCACTTAGAATTTAATTTGATCAAATTTATTTGTACTTCCTCATTTCCACAAATATTGCAACAAATACCACCACCTTCTTCTTTTTTTTTTTTTTTTTCAACGGTAAGGAGAAGGACCCTGTCCGAACCTCAACTCTCACGGTTTTTTTGGTCCGATATTTGCGGGTCAGACACTTTGAAAATGAGGGGGGAAGGGTTAGGGATCCCCCACACTTAAAGTGCCTCTAGTGGGGATTGAACCCCCAACCTCAAGGTTGGAAGGTACAATCCTTACCACTAGACCAAGCTTAGCTTGGTTAAATACCACTTTAGTATGTTTAACAAATGTTGCAACATTGGCTTATTTGTACATGTTATCTCTCCTTTTCTTTCCTTAATCCATGAATCCGTATCTTTATTTCTCTTTATCCCTCTCCACTTCTTAAAATTCATATCCCATTCCTATATTATCTAATACTCCGTACTGTATTAGGAAACGGAGGAAGTATTTACCGTTTGATTTTAGGAAAAATTGACAGAAATAATCCCAACTTTGCCTCATTCGTTCAAAATAATCCCAACTTTTGATTATTTTTTATTAATCCGAACTTTAATATCAATTTGCTTCCAATGGTCCCAAGTGACCTTTAATCCGTTGAACAAGTAATTTTTTTTTTAAAAAAAAGTTTAATGTACATGTGTCATTACATGATTGGTCAAATTAAGTTTAATTTTTAATTTAGTTGCTAATTAAATCTTAACTAATACTTCGTATTATTAACTACCTATTTTAAAAAATTAAAAAAAAAACCAGCACCACCTACCAGCTTCCAGCGCCAGCCACCTCTCCGACCCCCTCCCACCGCCCGGACCAGGCAAGCTGTCACCCCCATCGCTCCCAGATCCACTCCCCTGCCCCGCCCCCGCCGTCGCCCTTCCCCCGAACCACCATAGGCCCACCACGAAACCCCTTCTCTCCTACCAAAGTTCTTAAAAAAAAATCCTTCCCCACTGCTTAAACTGCCCATCACCCCTTCCCCAACCCTTGAAACCCCTATTTGCTAGGTTTTCGAGGATGGACGAGGTGGAAATTGAGGGTTTTTACGGCGGGGAGTTTTTTTTTTCCTAGGGATTTCGTTGGTTTTGGGGATTTTAGGGATTTCGGGGGTTTTGGGGTGGCGGATGACGACCAGGAGCAACGGGAAGGGCAGCAACGTTGCCGCCCGGTGAGGGGGAGGTGGCTCTGGTCGTTGGTGCTGTGGCGGGAGTGTAGTAACGGAGGGTGGCTGGAGCTGCCGAGAGGTGGTGGTGGTGGTGGTCTTTAGTGGATTTATTGAATTTTATTTAATTTTAATTTTTTCTAATAATTTTTTTGACCAATTACATTTTGACACTGTTATAACAAGTTAAATGACCGGTTGGGATCATGGGAAGCAAATTAATATTAAAGTTCAGATTATTAAAAAGTAATTAAAAGTTAGGATTATTTTGGACGAACAAAGCAAAGTTTAGATTATTATTGTCAATTTTTTCTTGATTTTATTGTAGATATCACATCTCGTATGACTTTTCTATTTTACAAGTAGCCCATAAAACATTAAAACTGCATTATTAATTTATTATTCGACGGACCAAATAAAAATTTATATGGAGTGGAGCGCAACTATCTACATCAAATAGAGCAACCAGCCATAAAATACACGCTGCCGTAGCTGCTAAATGCATGACGTGCGCTTAACACTATTCATCTCATCTCAGAAAGAGTGAGATACCCAAGCTCCATTTTTTCCCTTGAGATCTCCTTCCTTTCTCTCTCTCTCCTCAATTTTCGTTCTCCAGATCCCTAATTTTCATTCTCAATTTCCAATTTCCTCAATTTATTTGCAAATTTATTGTCCGAGCATCATGATTTCTTCTAGCAAGCTCAAATCCGTCGATTTTTATCGGTTAGATTTCTTCTCCTGTTCTAATTGCATCTGGAATTTGATTATTTTATGAGTTTTTGATTTATTGTTCTGCGATTTGTATTTTTAACCTGATTTTTAATGTGTATGATTTTTTTCATCATTAATTGTTGTTGTTTCTGCTCTGAATTTTGACATTTGAGTAGAATAATGGAGCTTGATATTGATTTTATTTTGATTTTGTTTATAGAATTTTGAGTGTTAAAGTGGAAATTGTTATGGAAGGTTGAATTTTCGAGCATTTGAGTGGATGCATTGTTGATATGATTGTTGGAGTTGTAATTTGAAAATTCAAACTTAAATCAATTTGGACTGTAAATTGTATTGGATTTTGAGATTATATTAAAACAACTTTTTTGTACGGAAACTACGGATTACTTGAATTCTTACTTTGATTTGTCTGTAGTTGTCGATTTGTGTTGCTCTGGTTTATTCTTAGTGAGCAGTGAAGATGCATGTTCTTGTTTTGCTTTACAAATTGGCCATGGAATATGCACATCATTACTCCCGCTAATCTGAAATATTAGTATGTTAAATTTATAGTTCAATTCTTCAGTATTACAACGTACTCCTTATTTATTCTTGTTTACAAATAAGAAATATATCTAAAAGTTTGACAACTTATTGTCTTTCATTGTCGTAATATGTTTTTTTTTTTTTTTTTGTAATTTGAGGGAACATCTTTGGTAGTGTATTAAAACTCGAGGGATATTGGAGTATAAAGTTAAAGAGAAATTTGTTTCTTTCTCTCTAGAAATACACTAAACATCATGTATCTTAGTGAAATCTTTCCTAAGGGCATGCTTCGATTTAGGGTAATGCATTTGGAGGGTATTAAAAGTCAAATAAAGAAAATGAAGGTGTAAGGGGGACATTAGTGATGGTGGTGTGATGAGAAGGGAAGTAGGAAATGACTATTACCTTCAATTTGGGGGTAACAGTTATCGTATGGTGGTGGTGGGTAACTATTATCCCCATCATGAGGGTAATAATTCCCTCCATCCCTCTTCCCTCCTTCTTTCTTTCTTCTAAAGCCACAACCTTATTCTCTTTACCGCTACGGCGCTACCTCATCCCCTTTACCACTATCTCTACTCTCTTTTATTTTACTTATGTTGCCCTTTAATGCATTATCTCTAATCCAAGCATGCCTTAGGAGGAAATGTTGAGGCATTTAGAGAATGTTTATATTGTTTTTTGTGGGAGAGATTTATCTGGGGCGAACTAGGTTTGTGGTAAAAGTTACAATGCTTAGAATAACATTGACCTAGAGGTTAATATCTGAAATTTTACCTGTGTTAACTGATCTTTTCTCCATTTTGCACGCAGAAAAATTCCGAGAGATTTAACAGAGGCATCATTGTCAGGTGCAGGATTGTCCATAGTAGCTGCCCTTGCCATAATTTTTTTGTTTGGGATGGTAAGTAGCTCTTGACTGGTATCCTTAATTTTTGCAATCATGTTCACATTTTCCTCAAGACAGACATTGTTTTTTTTTTTTTTTTTCCTTCTCTTCACCCCTCATCCAAGATGTTCAGTATGGCCTGCTTTTATGGAGTGAGGCAAGTCTGGCTAGCTGAATAGTTGCATGCTTAATATTGAATTTTTGAGGCCCATGAAGGTTTTAGGCTCGAAATGGTTGAGATCTGAGTAGTCTGACATTCTGTCATTTTGTAACTAATAACTAATAGTCTAGGCTGATGCTCTAGCTTGTCTAATTACTTGAGCTAAAACTGTGACACACTGACACTTTTATAAAGTTGCTTGGCTCTCAAACTCCAATCGGTGATTATGGGCTTTATGGCATAAGTTTTGTCACATAATTGGTGTGTCAAAGTGAGATAAGCTGCAGCAGAAGTACTGCTATGAGCCATGGATATGCAAGTGGCTCAAGCTATGCAGGGCCTTAATACCCTACCTTTGAATGAGGCAATGTATTTTCCTGAGGCTAACATTAATTGCATCAATTCTGACATAATACAAAACAAAAGTTATTTCTTGTGAAAAAAAAAATAGAAAGTTAGTAATTTTCATAATTTACTGGAAATATCATGTCAGCCTTTTCTATTACCCCCCTCCCCCCCAAGCCAGTAAGTCTATTCCAGCTGTCAAATGTGTGACTGATAACGACATATATGATATCTTTGCAGGAGCTAAGTAGTTACTTGGCTCTCAGCACCTCAACATCTGTGGTAGTTGACAAGAGTCCTGATGGAGAATTCTTACGCATTGATTTCAATATGAGGTAGGATAAAACAGGAACCAACTATATTAATCAGTTTGTTCTACTTCTTTCAGCTTCTGTCTCTCTCTCTCTCTCTCTCTCTCTCTCGCTCTCTTTTTCTATTTTTTTTTTATATATAATTAACTGTGCAAACCGGACTTAAATCGTATTCTTAATCGTTGCTTACATCTGCATTATATTCTTGTTTCATGCTGCTGCTTTTCAAGGTTTTTGGGCGATATCCTGACCAGTACATTTGGTGTACGTAATTTCGCATATCTACCTATCCTAAAGTTAAAAAGCACTTTGATAGAAATGTTAGATATTTTTAGAGTAGATTCGTTTTACTCTCGTCACTTGGTTTTGCTCTTTGAATGCTCCTTGAGCCAATCAATGATAAGAAATATTATAGCTTAATACCAATGGTGTCCAAAAATACAGATATGACCTTAAGTCTTAAATTAATACTGTACATAACGCTTTATGGAGTTTTTTTCAAGCTAAATTTAACAATTACTTTCAGATTGGCATTGGAATTTGTTTTTATGTTAAGCCTGTGGAGGGTTTATATGAATCTGGCGGGACAACCAAATTATCCAATATTCACAGATAAATAAAAGAATGACTTTCTCCTGTTCACTGCTACTAGTGGTTTATCTGTGGAATATTCTATTTCTTATTGTTGTTGCTGTTTGTATCATTTCCTTGGTACTCAAGGTTTTATTTTTTAGGTTTAGGTTGCTTTAGCATGCTGTTAACTTTGACAATTTAAGCTTTATCGTGCCAAAGCATCTTTTGCTTCTTCACCCTTTTATATGTTTCTTATAAATGTTGATTAGTAACGCTTTATGCTGACATATTTCATGATATCTTTTTGCAGCTTTCCGGCACTCTCTTGTGAATTTGCTTCTGTGGATGTGAGCGATGTGTTGGGGACGGTAATTACTATCATCCTATTGCTTTCCATTGATATTTATGCTTTATGAAAAAAAAAAAAGCTTTCTGCAATCATATGAATCCAGCAATGAAGACTGTAGGGGCTGTCTTTCTTGCTCGGGCATGAAAGAGCATAATAATTCTACGTCGCAACTGTAATGGACTAAAGCTTGCTGGACTCACACACACACACAATTAACACAGAAGACAGAGAGAAAAAATCGAATCTTTGATTGAAAATATTGAAAATGGGGGCTTGTACAAGCTAGCAACTTTATGCATTAGTGACTTGAGGTCACGACTCTCCCGGTGACTTGAGGTCACAACTCCCCTAAGGATTCACTCCAAAATCTGCCTGCCTGTTCCTTTTCCCTCTCTCTGTATTTTTAATACAACTAAAGACTATTAACCTAATAGTATTAGACTACTCATAATGCCCCTCTTAGGTTAGTTTATAACAGCAACCAATTTAGCACTTGGTTTTCTCAACATTAACTCTTCTTTGGCAATTGGCATTGTATTATACTGCTTTAATGGACAAAAAATTAAAGTGGCTCATCCATTTCATGTGCTTCTTAATATTTGTTAATTAACAAGCAGTCCTTGCATTCTGGATTACTGATCTAATGGTACAGACTATAGGCAATTATAGCTCTTTGTTATCATAGGGGAGAGGTTTTATGTTTAGAATTTTTTTAGTCCATGGGAGATTCTAGAGAGGTATTGGTTTGGCGTAAGATGTTAATATATTTGAGGTTTTTCTTACTGTTTTCGCATTTTCTGCAAAATCCCTAGTGTTGTAGCTTTTGTTGCTTATCTCTGTCAATTCCAACTTCTCACTATCAAACTTACCTTTCGGCTGTAAAAGTGTAGATGTAATATACTCCCTCCGTCCCATAATATAGTTCTTGTTTGTGTTTTTTCACAATATTTAAGAAATAGGAGGAGAAAGTGGATGAACTACATTAATAAAAGTGAAAAGTACAATCATAGACAAAAGTTAGAGGGAGAAAGTGGAAAAAAGTACAAAGTATGTGCAAAATTTAAAGGGTAGTTAGGAAGTACAATGAATAAAGTTAAAAAAGTGAGGGTATAATAAACTTTAAATACTATCCAAAAATAGAAACAGGAACAACATTTTGGATCTCCAAAATAGGAAAACATGAACAACATTTTGGATCTCTAGATCTTGTAAAATTTAATCTAAAGTGGGTGGCGTCCGGGTAAGGGTCTAAGGGATTGGGCTACTGGGCTTTTCTATTTTGTAGAAAGAAGGGATTGGTTTAATTGTTTTTACTTTTCAGAAAGTAGCTTTAATAAATTACGAAATATACGAAGTATAATTTTATTGGATATTAAGGAAAATATTGAAGCTTTTGTAATACTCTGTATAAAGTTCATTTGTAATTGTTAAATTGGCGTGTGTACCCACACCCGTATCCAAATATTGGATAGAGTTCCCGTGTCCTAAAATTTTGGAACTTGCCAGCGTGTCCAAGTGTCCGACACCCGTTCCCGAGTCCATGTAACTTAGGTGCTGAAAGTATGCTTTGGTACTAGGTGATTTGTTACAAAATTGTCCGTGGTTCTTATGGGTGGATAGCTGCTAAATCTCTTTTATGTCCTACAATTATTATACTCTCAACTCTTCTTTTTTTTTTTAATCATTTTCAAATACATTTTGAGTTGTCTAAAGTTATGATATTTGATTTGCAGAACAGGTTGAATATAACAAAAACAATCCGCAAGTTTTCAATAGATTCGCATTTGAGACCAATAGGCCCTGAGTTTCTATCCGGAGCCACTACACATCTCATTAAGCATGACGATGATGGTGAGGAAGACTATGGTGAAGGTTCCCTTGTTTTAAATGGGCAAAATTTTGAAAGAGCTGCACAAGAGTGAGTTCTATTCAATATAATTAGTTTTATGTTCTTTTAAGGTTCTGTTCATTCCTTGTGTTTAATTTAAAGATCGTTTGTTATAGAGGTATTCAAGAATGAAAAAGAGGACGAAGCACCTTCAATCCTCTGTTTTTTTTAGTTCACAAAGTTTGCATTATTTGGCATGATAAATCACCCCAAAAACCTCTCTACTCATTTCCTTGTCTGTTATCTCTATGCTCTTCTTTCTTGACTTCTGTGCTTCATTGACCTTGCTGTGGTGAGGTTGGACCAACATGATTCCCCACTCCAAATTTTGATGGTTTTGTAGAATTAGTTAAAGTCTCAATTTTTAAGTGGAGGGGGGAATGAAGCAGGTTATTTTGAAGTAGATGTGAAAATGATGAACAGGCTAGTGCATGGCAGAAGGGACTAAGTGTTGTTCAAAAAGGTGTTGAGTTTCTGATTGTTTAACAGAGAAAGCTAGCCAAGAACCACGGGGTGGACATAGCCATTGGTTGGTATGGTTTGGGAAGAGTTATAAAAATAGTTTGTTTCCCTTTCTTCAATAGCTGTAAATTAAACATTACCCCAGAAAATTTTATTCTAATTCCGGTACCAAGAATATAAGGGTTATAGGCTTTGATTTCTTTCCTTCCCTTGCTTTATTGTGTTTTTTTTTTTTTTTTTTTTTTTTTCTCTTTTTGCTTCATAAACTACTGCCCCTAATATGATTGATGACACTACTATAATTTAGTGTCAATAGTAATTTACAAATTTCTTGTCTAGCATGTTTGTTGCTCACTTGATGACCCATAAGAGAAATTTCAGTTGGTTGACATTAAGTTTTTCTTTTTGCAGGCATGATATTTTGGTAGTTAATTTTTATGCTCCATGGTGCTACTGGAGCAAAAGACTGGTACTCCCTCCATCTTGCAATTAGTGTTGTTTTGAGAAAACATTACTTTTCTTGCCTCAAAAGTAATTTTTGCTGTACAATACAAAGCAATGTTTGACAATCTTTTTACCTATATACCCTATCCTTATTAATATATCTACTTGATACTCTATATCGACTTCCAAGTAAATTAAAAACGTTTAAAGGCAGAAAATTCTGATAAACATTAATTTCTATCACCTCAATTGATGCTTGATGCTGTAAAGCAATATTTATAGTGAGATGGAGGAGTGTCATTTGTTCTTCATAAATTGCCTGCATACCAGCATCAGTGTTAGATGTTTAGATGGAGTGTTGACTCCAGTCTTTGTTTGAGCTATCTGTCTACCTTTCTTACAAATTTTTAATTGAAAGGGACCAAATTTTTTTTTTGAAAAGTTAAGTTGTTGAAGCCTTGGGCTTGAAAATGTTATGGTTGAAGCTTTGACCAGGTTTGATTAAAATAAAGGGCTACTAGACAGAAAATGTATTTGCACCATACTGAGAGACCAGTTTTTAAAAGTTACTTGGGTGTGCTCTGAGGTAAAAGTTACTGAAGGACCATGCTGAAGGCTGTAATTTGATATTCACTTATAAGTTTCCTAGTCTGGAACATCGTATTGTAAATGGTTTTGTTACAATTGATCATGCACCTCTCTGTTGATAATAGTCGGTTAAAGACTTTGAATGCAAGTATGTCTGTGAGCTTGTTATCCAGTTCCAGAGTAGTAAAGCACTGGATAACATCATTATTAGGATCAAAGTACAGCAACAATTGAACCATTTATGTGTTTGGGATGGAATCAGAAGATAATCAGTAATATGACTACAAAGGCAAGTATGTTTGAGAGCATGTTATCTCGATTATTGAAGCACTGGATAAAACCATTGTTGGGACTATAGTACAACAATAATTGCCCCCTTTAAATCTTTGGGATGCAATTGGAATATTGGACGAAAATCGGTAATAGACTTCGCATGCAAGTATGTTTGTGTGCATGTTATCCAGAATAGTAAAGCACTGGATCTTATCATTGTTGGGACTATAGTACAAAAATTGTACCACATTTTATTTCTGCAGGGTGGAAACTCAGATTGCCATTGGTCTTTGGCTGTTTGTTCCTTTAGTCCCATCTAGTTGACTTTTGTAATGTGGTCATCGAACTAAAAGTGGTAAGGCTTTAGGCCATGGCAACCATGTTTGACTTACATATAAGTGACTGAGCTAGGGTCTTGGTCTCTACTGCCGCTGGTGCATGTTAGTTACCCAACTAAAAAGTGTTAAACTCTTGACTGTTTGACCACAAAGAAGTAGCCCAGTATATATCTTGCTGTAGACAGGATCCTTGGAAGTCAAGATCTATACATCCTTATATCAGATGAATCAGGACTGATTGAGAGGCCCCATTTTACTCCCTCTGTTTTGTAATAATCGCAACACTAGGCATTGCACAAAGTTATAGGAAAATTATATGGTGGGACCAAAGCGGGAATATATAACGTATAGTTAGTGGGGATATATTTAATCGTTAGGAAAGAGAAATAATAAAATACTTGTGCTAGTGGGGTTAGTGGGAGAGTAATAATATAGTAATGGGTCCTTACCAAATAAGAAAGTGTTGCAGTTAATATGAAACAAATGAAAAAGGAAAACACTGTGATTAATATGAAACAAAGGAGTGTCTTCAAAACCAATGTATGGTGACATGCTTATTTTTCACAAGCCTGTTTGTCGTATACAATTTCTAAAACAAAAATTTTCTAAATAAAATGTCAAAACCTGTTAGTTATTGACATCAAGGATACCCAAAGCTCTGTAAGACCTCTAGAACTAACATTAACTGGTTTGAACTGAAGATAGTACTGTTCATAAGTGAAATAATGTTATTGATACATTTGAAATAATACCATACTTTAGGTGTACTTAACTCCATCCAACTATCCAAGTATTACTAAATTCACAACATCCCGGAATTGGAAGAACCTAAAATGGATATATACTGCTCTGTCCAATGCCTACTACAACTATGCATCTGAATTTATCATTTGCAATATGTACCATATTGCACTTGTTCAACAATATTCTCTGCTGGAGCACAATGATAATATAACATTTTCAATTTTCCTTGCAGAAACCTTCATGGGAAAAGGTAGCGATGATCATGAGAGAGAGGTATGCTGTTTATTTTTTCTTTTCTTCTTAATGGATGATGATTAGTCACTGGAACATTTCTCAGTATAGTATCCATCCATAAGGTTGTGCTTGGTTATAACTTTCAACATGAGTCTGTTATTTTTGTTGCAGACATGACCCTGAAGCTGATGGGCGTATTCTTTTGGGGAAAGTTGACTGCACTGTACAAGTTGATTTGTGTAGGAGGTATAGTACCACATATTTCTTTTCTATGGATATCATGGTGATGAACTGATGTCTGAAAGTACGTGAAAATATTAAATGATCCTTTTAAGTACTACGCGACTGTTTTTACCAGCAGGACACATTTTTTGTTTTGTCCATGTGTTATTAAATGTTTTTTGATCACCTCTGTTATAAATGTGAAGCAGTTGGTAGTTTGAGTCTTGAATTTTGAGTTTGTTTGAATTTTTGAGACGAGTATGAGGTGTATGAAACATGCTGCAGACTGTTATCCATTTGGTTGTTCAAGTTTCTATACTGTATAAGCTGTCAGAATTAATTAAGAAAAGGGATGGGAGAAATGTAACTTGTTTGTCTGTGATCAGCTCTCAGAATGTGGTGATGTGCTTTTGTTTCATTGTTACGAGAGCAAAAGTGTTCATGCCACTTTGATCCCCAACAAGAATCCTCTTCCAGTGATTTAGCTTTTAGGAGAAAAGGCTTGTATTTTAAATTTATGCGGATACCTCTCATGACTTTTTTTCCAACATTTGGTCGGGGAAAAAAGATTAATGTGCTACCACCAAAATCAAGAACTTTGGCTCTCTAAAGACTAAAATCTTAACTCCTGCAATTTCATGCTGTGGTTCTTGCTTTAATGCCCTTTTCAATGACATTTGTAGGTTTTTATTTTTAATTTTTATTTATTTATTTATTTTATTCTTCAATTCAATTTTCTCTTCCCTGCCAGTTTTGAAAACCTCTGAAATAGTCTCCTCGGTAAGTAAATGATTATATTGCAAAGAAAGAAACATTACCTGTATATAAAATACAAAGCTCTAAAAGAGAGATTTATCTTCTAGGAACTAGGAAGGGTCTCTCCAAGCCTAAGAGCTCAAAATTCCTTTAACAGTTGAAAAATTCTTGCAAAGACTTCAGTCTCTACATAATTTTCCCAGAGCTGCCAAAATTGTATCATAAATGTTTGATTGGTTGTTTTTAACTTTTTATCACTTAGTTGTTGCTCCTATGATCCTATCTGCTTTCTGTTGCATTAATATTGTCTTCATGGAAAATTTTCAGGCATCATGTGCAAGGCTATCCTTCTATCAGAGTTTTCCGCAAAGGAAGCGATGTGAAGTAAGCTAAATTTGATTCTCATTTATTACTGCCATTTTCATAATCTTACATGTCACAGCACACCACCAAGTCAAACTCTAAAATAGTGTAAAAGAAAGTTCTTGGTTTTTAATGCTTATCTTTCCCCCTTCCCATGCCAGAATCTGTCATATACGCAAATTTTATTAACTTATTACTTGTTAATTTTCTCGGTAATAGTTGGTTTTTTCTTTACTTCCTTCTTAAACCCCTATCACTTCAGACTTAATATCTCCTCTCTCCCACAAGGACTTAAATTTCAGTTAACCCATATATCTGGGAACTAAGGATTGATCTGCTAACTTGCTATCTGTAAAGCAGCTAGATAACTGCCTGGTAGAAGCCCTTTTGTTGTTGAGTACTTGAGTTGACCTGCTTGTTAGTACTAGATCATCACGAATGAGCTTAGTTAGCTTTTTATTTCAGAAAAGGAAATATTCTCTTTGGTGTGTGTGTATATTTCTTACCTACCCCTTGAAGTGATGTGTACCAAGTTTATTTTCTTTGAATTAACTCCTGAAATATGGTGTCAATTGCTGTTTAATAAACAAAAGTACAAAACCTTCTCTTCTTTAGGACTTTTAGAAAATCATCAATAGTTTTATAAGCTGAGCACATAATTTCTCTGGACTTCGCTGTGGGATCGACTTGGTACTCTCATAATTCTGATGAATCTGATCCAAAGCAATATAAATTGTTTCTTGTTCATCTATCTGTAATGACCACCACTGTATGCCAGTGTTGAGTTCCTTTGTTATCTGGCTTATCTCAGTTTCCCAAATTCCCCATTTTAATTCAATTTGTTTCTAATAGGAATGAGCATGGACATCACGAACACGAATCTTACTATGGGGATCGTGACACTGATACTCTTGTTAAGGTAACAAGATTTTGTCTGTCGAATGGACACCCGTTCTGGCTTTTTTTCCTTGGCTTTTTTGTTGCCTAGTAATTGCATTTAATTCTTCTCATTTCCCCATTTTTTCTGTAGTTTATGGAATCTCTGGTTTCAGCAATCCCATTGGGAAACCAAACTCTGGCTCTTGAAGATAAGTCTAGCAATAAGACTCAGAACATAAAGAGGCTAGCACCACCTTCAGGTGGCTGTAGAATTGAAGGATTTGTCCGTGTTAAGAAGGTAATTAAACTTATCTACTCAGCCCTGAAATTATTGTTGTATGCATATTCTGGTTTGCTATATGTACTTGATGTGTGATTATTTGTTGTATTGCTGTTCCTTGGTTTCTCTACTTAAATTGGACCATATGTTTTTTTCTGATCATATTGGTGTTATTGCTGTACCTTGCAGGTTCCTGGAAACCTTATTGTCTCTGCTCATTCTGGATCACATTCATTTGATTCATCTAAGATGAACATGTCTCATGTCATTACCCATCTTTCATTTGGTAAGAGAATTTCACCCAGGGTTATGACTGATGTCCAAAGGATTATACCTTATCTTGGTGCAAGCCATGATAGATTGAGTGGTAAATCATATATCAACCAAGACGAGGCCTCAAATTCAATGGTTACGGTGAGTTTCTAGCTATCTCTGTTTGTCTTATCTGTCTATAACTCCGATTTCCTTGCAGCTATTGGCAATTGTGTAGGCAATTTAGAAAATTTTAGGTGATATGGGCAACTTAATCGCTGTTCATGGCAACATGAATTATTAATGGGGCATTCATTGTAGAGTAAGGCCAAATGAAATGAGAGCTACTGACACTGTAGTGGATCAGTGTTTTTGGGGCTTGAAGCTCAAGCCTTAATCTTTTATCCCAGGCTTTAATGTAATTAATACTCAAATTTTAATTATTCTGGTAGGTTAGTATTTGCTAAGCCCAAATCAATAATTTTTGGGCTGGACTATTCGATTATAAATTTATAATGTGCTCCGTATATAGAACTCAATGAATGGGACCCTTTTTTTTTTTTTTTTTTTTTTTTTTTAATTTTTTTAATTTTTTTATATATATATTTTAAAGTGGAATAGTATTGCGATATTGTTTGGCGCTATAGTTCTTATAATTAGGGGTGAGTATAACAGGGTACCTTGTTAAAATTCCTAAAACTAGAACCTGTTGCAACAGGTTCCTTAAATTTCCTTAAATTGGGAACCGAACCGGAACTTGTTGAATAGGTTCTTTGAAACTAGGAACCGGAGGTTCTGATTCAGGGCACCCTATCTTGTAATATAATTAACAACTTGTTACATAACTTTTTATACAAAAAACTAGATGTTTATAACTCGCAAATAAAACAAGCTAATAGTAATTGTTGAGCAAATTTAATACATTTATTCATAATTATAATCTTGATATTTATTATTTTAAAAAATTGGTTAGAATTGGTGTATAATTTGAACTTAAGTAGTACTTTTATCAGGTTACAGGGTACCCTACAGGTTTCAGTTCCAAAAAATTGAGAACCTGAACCGAAACCTGTTGTAACAGGTTCTCCATTTTGCTACCTAGAACCGGAACCTCTTGTACAGGTTTTGGTTCCAGAACTTGCGGTTTCTAACATATTCTGGTTCTGGATCAGGGTACCCTGATTTTTTGCTCACCGCTACTTATAATGGCTCTTTCTTTCATACTTTTCTTTGTATTGCTCTTCTTGGCAACAACTAATTTTTTGATAACTGCAGATTGAGCATTATCTTCAAGTGGTAAAAACAGAAGTGCGATCACCTAACGAACATACATTATTAGAGGAGTATGAATATACTGCGCACAGTAGTTTGATTCAGAGTCATGACATCCCAGTCGCCAAATTTCACTTTGAGCTCTCTCCCATGCAGGTACGTCCTCCTTACTATGGAAATAGGAGTGCAAACCTATAAATATAATTAAAGTAATTACCGCTGATATCATTACTATCCACATGTCAACCTCTCATAAAAATTTTTTCTGCCAAAACTAATAATGACATCATTATATATTTTTTTTCATAATTAAAAGTTTGAAATCGGTAAATTAATTATACATTTTCCTAACATTTTTTATATTTTAATTGGCTAATTACACAATTTCCAATTGGAGAAATTAAAGGAAGGTCAGATTAATTCATTTTCTTATACACATTATATTTTCTCCTATTCCGTATATTTTATACAGATTATATGAATTGGGGTTTCCACTCTTTGTTAATTTATCTATTTATTAGATTTGCTTAAATGATCTATACTACGTACATATATATTACATACAAAAAACTAAAAAATTATTGTTAAAATCGTGCATCGCACGAGCCTAATCTAGTTGTGCCTCTATATGTTGAACTTGACACCTTCAACCCTTTTCTTTTCAAACAGGTGTTGATAACAGAAAATCCCCGATCTTTTTCACACTTCCTTACCAACATTTGTGCTATTATTGGGGGTGTTTTCACGGTTAGTGTTCTTGTTTATTTCCTTCCTCATGAATGAAACTTTTGTTTCACTTCATGAAGTTATTTGTTCTGTTTCAGGTAGCTGGGATCTTAGATTCAATTCTGCACAACACAATGCGGCTGATAAAAAAAGTTGAGTTAGGCAAAAATTTTTGATAGGAAAGTGAGTTTATCTCTCTTTTTCCCCCCTGTGGCGGAATAGGCTCTAGTGTTGCAGATGCAGTCTTCCTCATTGCTCGAACATTTGGAATTCAGGTGTAGAAATATTGACTGTGCAGCAGGCTGCAAACAATGTGTATAGGAATGATCGACAAACATCTGGAGTTCTGGACTTCTCTATCTCTCTTTTCTTTTGAGAAATTTCATGAATTCCCCGAGACATAGTCGCCTTGATTGCTCTAGAATTTGTGAATTATTCAAATTTTACCTTATTGGTAATGAAAAATAATGTACGCAGAATCTAGTGGAATTGGAGCTCCACATCTTTTGGCTTGCACAGGGAGATCTGAAACCTTTCGGAGATTTCTTCTCATGTCCTTAAAAGAGTTAAAACAGACTTATCATGGAATACAAACAGATACATTATCATATTATATAAAAAAAAAAACTCTCCTAAGCTTTATTTTAGTTTTGCCGAAGCTTCATTTTCTAGAGCAGGTCCGCCATTATTCTATGTAGAGGACTGCCAAGGCTACCCTGTGAGTCCAATTTCTTCTAATTTTCTTTTCGAATAGGTAGGTCAATTTGGATATCCTTCTCTCAATTTTTTTTTTTTTTTTTTTTTTTTTACTCCACTTGAAAATGCTGTCGTACTAGTCGCAATGTTTGTTTACAGCTGACTATATTAATTTTGCTACACCAAGATCGTCATCTTTAGCCTCACTGTGGACATTATCTGAGCACCTGTTCTCTCCCAAAACTTTTATTCTTTGTAAATCTTGGGGGTTTTACAACCAAAAATCAACCAATTTATCTACTTTCCAATAAAAGGTTAAACTTTCATAATATAGTTATGCTTCAAAAAGACAATCTTTTCAAAAACATGACCTGCTTTTTAATTACGTAGTATTAGCAGATGCTAAAAGCCTCAAGTGTGCAAAAAAAAATATGGGAATGAAAAGAACAAACACGCCCACCGTGGGGCTCGAACCCACGACCACAAGGTTAAGAGCCTTGCGCTCTACCAACTGAGCTAGACGTGCTTTGTTGATTATGGTAACAAATTATAAAATATTTTCACTAACGTAAGACCAATTTATTACCCTGCTTCTATTGCTGCTGTTAATTCGGTTGGGTTGAGGACTTGAGGGCCAAGGCATATATTCCTCAGGTAACATTGTAACAATACTGTAATTCTGCAACAAATTACCCATGTAACATACATCATATGCCGATATACGGTTGGGTATTATCGTATATTCCTTCCTTTTCAAATACGAAGTAATATTATTTTTGTACATATGTTGAGGAATTAATTGTGCATCGATATTCATCATTAATCAGATATAATACATATATTGGAATTTTAGATAGATTGCTAGCATGCACTTTCCTGATCTTTTAAGTAAAATATACACACAAGTTTGGTGTATAAATATATTGAAATAAATAAGATGATGCATATATAACCTACAAAGTATTGTTCACTTGGTAAGCTTCTTACCTTAAATCTTAGGGTTTGAAGTCTAAATCATATGTATCGAATTAGATATGTATGAGTACATTATAACTTAGCATTGTCAAATGTAAACACAATTATTTACTATGTATATATTTTGATGTTTTAAAAATTAAATCATCTTTTTTTTATAGAAAGATAATATAAATGAAATTTATTGAAGTTTAAAGAGGGGAGTGGGGGACAGAAAAATTGAATATAAATGTACATTTCACACGATATAATGGAATCCATTTATTTTTGCCTATACATTTAAGTATATAACCCTCAACTTGAGAGAATCACAAGACCAATATGACCTCTTTTATTCATCAAACACAACAAATAATCACAAAATACCAGCTTTCTTGAGAATCAAAATCACAAGAAAATACATTCATCATCACAAATTAAATAAAAAAAATTATAAAAAAAGGAAGAAAATCCTCCACCATACATACATATCTTCAACCATGGAGGATCAATCAGAAAGCTAGGATAACAGAAGAACCAACAAAAGCACCAAAAGCACCCACAAAACTCATGACATTTGAGGCTGCACCATTTTTCTTAGGTGGGTTAGACTCAGCTGAAGGAGCCAAGTCAGCTGATGGGCCTAAACCACCTGCAGGAGCTAAGGTGGTGCCGTTGTCCATAGGGGAAGGTGCAGAGGCCGAAGGCGAAGGTGGTGAGCTTTTGCCACTTCTGTCTGCCATAACTACTACTGCAAGCTTCTCATTTTTGTTACAGTTGTCTTTGTTACCACTGATGAAGTAGTAAGGGCCTGATTTGCTGAACTTGAACTCTGTGTTGCCATCAGTGTACTTGGCAATTGGTGAGGTTGTTGTGCAGCTGCTGTAGTCCTCTTTTGATACTTGAAGCACTGAATCGCTTGATGATGGGTACTTAAACACTAGGAAATCGAATAAATCATGCATTCAATTCTTAGTTAATCAAAACTTGTAACTGGAACAAGTAAATCATGATTATGTGATTGAATTGATACATTATTGAGGTGTATAGTATAATGTTTGTATGAAAATATGGCCTAATAATGCCGCAGAAAGTTATAGGATAACATTATCAGGTGATGTTACTGTAATCGTAGTTGATTATATATTGATAGTGTACATAACCAGAATTGTTTCAAAAGTGAATAAGTGTACTAGTTAAACTTGTTGTTTTTCAAACACGTAAATTATGTACCATGTATGATTTCTTGAACAGAGTATATTCATAAGAAAAAGAGAAATGAAATTGAGGGTAACTAAAAAGAAGACTTACATATTGAATCACCAACTTGGAAACGCATTCTTTCAGCCCATTGATTATAAACATTACCATTATCAGAAGGAACAGACCAACCCTTAGAACCACCTACTGTAAATGTAGTTGCATCACCTCTTTGCATTAGAAGTACAAGACTAACAAGCCCGAGCGCATTGACAAATAAACTCTTACCCATGGTGTTAAAATTGTGAAAGAAAAAAAAAAATTTATACGCTGCCTATATATATATGGCTCTTGAGTTAAGCAACAGGCAGAGTGGCCGAGAGCGCGACGAAAATAGAGAGGTTTAGTTAAAATGAAGTGTAAGACTCTTTGGTGAGATGAAAAGAGTTGGAGTGGTAGATGGGTTTATGTAGAGGAAATGAGAGTTGAGAAGGGTGTACTTTACAAGCTGTGGTAAGGAAGCTTTTCTTTCTTTTACTTAATGTTATTCTGATTCTTGTTTTGGGTTTCTTAGCATTTTGAGCAAAGTATAAGAGCATATTATTGTCATGTACTTTAGTATGCTATATTATCTTGCAGTTTTTGCCTGAGCTGTTTCTATTCTTTTTTCTTGCTTTCTTTTTGGTGATGACTTTGGATGGAGGTTAATACTTTGCTTTGACTGCCATCCAGAATATTCATATCTTGTTATTTAGGTCAGCTGGGTGTCACACTCTTATTAGCAAATTAATTGTATATTACTTGGTTCCTCCGTTGGGAAATTATACTAACTCTATTTCGAATTATTTGTAACGATTTGTCATAAAGTATGAGTAGATATTGTCTAATCGTTGCAAATAATTTAGAACGAAAATAGTATTATTTTGTGATGTGCGGAAAGATATGTTGCTCGGACTCGGATTGGGTGTCGTACTTGACATGGTGTTGATCGATATTCTAAGTTTTAATTTTTTTTTCCCCTTCATATAAGGTCACTATATGTTTGGGTTTTACGTGTGTTGTGTCAAAGTATTAGAGGATCTGACAAACAACACTTGACGTATAATAAGGTGTTGAATTAATATAACCGGAAAAAAATAAAATAAAAATTACGGAGTACAAATTGAGACAAATGGAAATTAGATTTTGTTATATATTCATCTTTAACACACCTAAGTCCTGGCCATAGTGGTAAAATCTGAAATGGAGACAACTAATACATGACGAAGAGAACTTTATACATTATACGGAGTACATACAAATCCTAGTAAAATCAATTATGACCTCCATATTCAAATATCAAGTCACATTTAAAAATAAATAAATAAATTCTAGTAAAATTAATTGCGACCTCCATACATAAATAATATTCCCTCCGTTTCATAATGTTAGTTTCATATGGAATCAATCACATAAAATAAGAAAACAAATATATTTGGAATCTAACATTAAAATACAACATAATTCATAATTAGTTTACCTTATTTAACTTTTCTGATTTTTTTTTATTAGGAAAGCACAAGTCATAATTGCATAATTTAAGGTAAAAGTTTCCTTATTTAGAGTCATGTCATCAATCCACAATCAATTAATTCCAAAAAAATCAAATTATAAATGAAATATATTCAATATGGGTAGATCTTTTTGAAACGCCCAAAATAATATATGGAACTAACATTATGAAATGGAGGGAGTAAGTCACATTTCTAATTTTATTTTCAAATATTGCATGTTGAAAAGGTTTATTTTGACAATGGTTGTCAGGTTGAACTTCATAAAAACACCTCAAAATCAAAATGTAGCTTGTAAGTTTAGAGTTACTAAATTTCAAGCCAAATGAGACTCGATATCTAAGCCCCGGAAGCCAAAATATTTTACCGAAAGCCCAATCTAAACGTATGACTGACTTAAATTCATGTTATGGCCCAAAATCTAAGACTTTCTTTTCTGTTTTCAACTTGGCCCAAAAACTATGCCTTTTTTTTTTTTTTTTTTTTTTTTTTTTTTTTTTTTTTTTTTTTTTACAGGTTAGAGTGTTACTAATCCTTACCGTGATAATGTACGAGATAGATTCTTCAATCGTGAAAAGAAAATTCATAGTAGTTAGTATAGAATTAGAAATAAGTAGAATTAGAATTAGAATAAGGTTTTAAATATTTGTGATTATAAGTTATACACTACTTCATAGCTAAAATTGGATTTAGGACACCAAAATCTAAGAATACATCAACTACACTCTAGCATTTCAAACTTTGGGCACGAGTCAGCCAAAGTCAATGTTGTTAAAAATCAAAAAATGTACACTTGTAAATTTGTAATACGAAGCTCCCTCCATTTATGTTTACTTGTATTAGACTATTAAATTATTTTGTTTATTCTCTTATTTTACTACTCCGTACTTTTATAACTTTCTTAAATAGTAGGGATTAAAATAAATTTAAACTAGATGTAATAATCCGTAAAGGTTATACATACACTAGGTGTATGTGGGCTCAACATACACTATGATGTGACAACATTTTATTAGTTTTAGATTTGGGCCCATATTATCAAATTTTCAGAAATTTCATTTGAATTTAAATGAAAAATTCATTTCAAAATTCAAATCTAATTTAGAGTTTCAAAGCTAATTAAATTTTTACACTTTTCAACTATCACATTCTCTCTCCTTTCATTTTCCATCCAGTAAAATTTTTTGGGTCTTTTTTTTCCTCTCTTCTATCTCATCTAATGTTCTTCATTTTTAATGGATTTTGAGGGTTTTTTTTTTAACAGATTTTTCAAGAATTTTTTTTTTTTTTTTTTTATATAGATTGCTTAATGAATATAGTTTTCAGATTTCTAATCTTTACTATTTTGTATCAAATTTTCACGCTGTTTAATTTTTGTACAGATTTTGTTCTGTGTGTGTGAGTGTGTAATTGTGTATATATATTATTTTAGTTTTGTTTATTTTTTATCAAAAGATTTATCCTGCTTAATGTCTGTATAAATTTGTCAAAATGTTTTCAGATAATGATGAATTTGTTTTTAAAAGTGATTTTTTTTTTTTTTTTTTTTTTTTTGGTGAAAAAAAAAATTATACTCTTTTTTCAGATTAATTATTCATATATTATCTTCATTTGATCCATCTTCACCATCTTTTGCTTTTAATATTTCTTAAAAATTTTCTTTTGTCTCCCTTATTTTATCATATAAATATTTTTTTTAAATGTTATATTTTCATCCGTACTATATAATAAAATTCAATTCAAAATATAGTATGTATATTTTCAATCGTGTATATATGTATTATGTAAAATGAGATATTGTTATTTCCATTGTTCTTCGCGCGGTTTTTTGTATTCCAAATGTCATTTTTTTTTAACCCTTTACTATTTGATTTTAACCCTTCAGGATTTGATTTTAGTTTTCCAACCTAAATTTTGTTGTTAGTAGTATTAGGTGGTTGAAGCAAACATTGAGTATTTCAAGAGTTACAACTCTTTACTTTCTCTTTAGTTACTTTGTAAAAATTTATTTTTGCATGATTTTACTTTTTTGTAAAACAATTGACCGAGAGTCATTATTTTTATATTACAAGATTAATTAATTGAAGTGCTAATAATAATCAATAATCTAATATTAATTTTAATGAATAAGACTATATTATTAATGCTAATGAAGATGGAAAAAAATATAGTATAGCGATGATTAGTTAAAGTAGATCTCCTTACAAGAAGTAAATAAAGTATTAATAATTTTATTGTTTATTATATATATGTTATAAAACTTTACTTCATTACTTTGTAATTATTTTTTTGATAAAATGCTATATTTATTAGTAATTGAAAACTAATTTTATTATTTTAGTTGTTATTTTTTTTAACCCTCCACTATTACGGAGTACATTTTTTTAATCTTTCACTAACTACTTGATTTTAACCCTTTACTATTTGAGTTTAGCCCTGTAATTAGTATTTCAATTGTTAGTCCTTACTCCCTCTATATTTTGTTACTTGCTCCACTTCCCTTTTGAAGTTGTATTTTATTATTTGCTCTATTTTCTTTTTTTTTTGGAAATTTTTAATAACATTTTACTATTTTCCTCCCTAATAATGATCCCCTCATATCATAAATTAATATTTTCTTATTCTCTCTCCTCTCCACTTATACTCACTTTTGTTTTTGTTTTTTTTTTTTTTAGATTTTTATTTTATTTTTCAACTAAAAATAGAATACAGAGGTAGAAAATTGTAACTATTTTTTTTTTCATTATCTCATTTTTTGGTAAACCAATTGTTCGAAAGTTAGTGTTTGTATATAGCAAGATTAATAAATTAAGTGTCTAATGATAATCAATTATCCAATATTAATATTAAGGTCTATCATACTAGTAATAATGCTAATAAAGTTGTACAAAAATATTAATAGAAAAACGAAGATTTGCTAGACATCTACTTACAAGAAGTAGTATCTATATTTGGTTTAAAATACGATATTTATATTTGCATAATAATAATATTCTTTTTTTTTTTTCTTTTTTTAACTAAATAATATTTATGCATTTATAATGAATTTTTGTAATATAATCATGAAGAAATAATAAATTTACATTTGTTGTGAAAAAATGTCCGTATTTAGTCAGTTTGAAAGTTATTTAACCACATATATTTATTTATTTAGTGTCCAACGATAGTGTAGATAGAATTTCTAGTAACCTATTAATGATATTTGATTACTTAAACTACAAATTGAAGTTCTTTGTCAAAAATAATTTTATTAAAGCACAATTTAGTGGAGCAGCTTTTGGGTTTTTTAATTGTGAAGAAGTGGGTGGGAATTACCCCATAATTAATGCTACTTTGACGCCTAATGAAAATGCTCCCGCTCAACTTGCTTCATGGCGCCATTGTCCCAATTTATTTCCCGCTCAACCTAACCACCTAACTAACTAACTATCTTTAGGGAAACAATAATAGTCAACGGTCAACGATAGGATTATAGAGTCCAAAATTCTAACAAATCAAGAATCGATCTATTCTAACTGACCAATACTCTCTCTATATATATCAATCATATAGCTTAGAATTCTACTCTCCACTCCACTTACACAAAACTAACTAAACTTGGTGTCATTCATTCCTACAAAATAATATTCCAATCTTTCTACTACTCTAACAAGAAAGTACGTTGGATCGCCATTATTATTGAAATCTCCATCTCTTGATCAACTGGTCGAATATCATAATAATGTCTAACAATGATCCCCTAAAACCGGCGGCAACGAATAACAAAACGGGGCGAAAGAGAAAAAATCCGGACACTACTCCCGATCCGAGCAATACTTATAATGAATTTGATGCAGATTTCAAGAACGTAGTTGAAATGTATCCGGGTGAACCGCAGCCGCATCTGCTGCCTACTGATCAGTACCACTTAATAATTTAACAACTTGGAGCTAGCCTTGATAATCTTTCAGATATTGATCCAACCCTTATGCTGCGGAATACAGTTCGGGGTTCATTTCCTAATCAACAAGGCTCGAAGTCGCAGTCGGTTGGATATCACCATGCCTCGGCGCCGCTTGGAAATCAATTGCAAGGCTCAGCGTCATATGGACATATTAGGATATATTTTAGGAAACAAGATAATTGTGAATATTGTGAAAGTATATCCTAGAGAATATTGTGAGTTATTTTAGGTTATTTAGTCTTGTCCTCCAAGTATACCTAATATATAAATATTGTATGTGGCCATTGTGATTAATGAGAATTATAGAGAATAATTCATTATAATTTGTCATAGTATCAGAGCCCAGGTTGGGTTGTGTTGTAATTTGGGCTAGATTATGGACAACTCACATGTAAGGGGGAATGTTGAGCCCATGAGCAAACCCACATGTGAGTGAAAGTGTTGCCCCACATTGAAGAAAGAAGAAAGTCGTATCCACTTTATAAGGCTAAGGGGCTACTCCCCTCATTGCCATATGGTTTTGAGGTGGAACCTCCTTGGTCGTATAAAGTGGACAGTTGTGGCGGGTGTGGCCCGGGCCCGTTTATCATGGTATCAGAGCATAATGCATCAAATGGTATCATGGTATATGGGCCCGTTTATAAAGTGGACAGTTGTATGGTATCAAATGGACGTTCATAATGCATTTCTTCATGGTGATTTGGAAGAAGAGGTATATATGAAAATTCCCCCTGCTTTTGAGAAAGATAATTCTGACAAAGTTTGCAGGATGCAGAAACCATTGTACGGGCTTAAACAAGCTCCTCGATGCTGGTTTGCAAAGCTTGCTACAGCTTTGAAAACTTATGGCTTTAAACAGTCATATTATGATTATTCTTTGTTTACTCTGACAAAAGGTAAAATGCAGCTTAATGTGTTAGTATACGTCGAGGATTTAATTGTTGCAGGCAATGATAAAAATGCTATGCTCAGTTTTAAATCATATCTGGGAGATTGTTTCAAGATGAAAGATCTTGGAGTGTTGAAATATTTTTTGGGGCTAGAGGTAGCCCGGAATAAACAGGGAATTTTTATTTGCCAGAGTATACATTGGATATTATTACTGAAGCAGGTTTACTTGATGCTAAGCCTGCAGAGTTCCCTATGGAACAAAATCACAAGTTAGCACTATCTCAGGGAGAGTATTTTCATGATATTGCGAAATATCGTCGCCTCATAGGTCGACTGATTTATTTGTCTGTTACGAGACCCGATTTAGCATATTCTGTACATATTTTATCACAGTTTATGCAAAATCCCAGGATTGATCATTGGGAAGCAGCTCTGCGAGTTGTTAGATATTTGAAGAAGAGTCCGGGACAGGGAATTTTATTGAGATCTGATAGTGCTTTACAGTTGGAAGGTTGGTGTGATTCAGATTGGGCAGGTTGTCCTCTCTCTAGACGATCCTTGAGTGGTTGGTTTGTGCTTCTTGGTTTGTCTCCAGTGTCATGGAAAACTAAGAAGCAGCCTACTGTAGCTCTTTCTTCATCGGAAGCAGAATATCGTTGTATGAGTGCAACGACTTGTGAATTAAAGTGGTTGAAGCGACTACTTGGTGACTTAGGTGTTCGACATGAGAATGAGATGCACCTTTATTGTGATAGTCAGTCCGCGTTATACATTGCACAGAATCCAGTGTTTCATGAACGAACAAAACGTATTGAGTCAGATTGTCATTTTGTTCGGGATGCGATTACAGATGGGACGATTATACCTTCATATGTTCCTACGACGGTACAGTTGGCTGATATTTTTACAAAGGCTTTGGGAAAAGCTAAGTTCGAGTTTCTACTTCGCAAGTTGGGCATTTGTGACCCGTATGCTCTAACTTGAGGGGGGTATTAGGATATATTTTAGGAAACAAGATAATTGTAAATATTGTGAAAGTATATCCTAGAGAATATTGTGAGTTATTTTAGGTTATTTGGTTTTGCCCTCCAAGTATACCTAATATATAAATATTGTATGTGGCCATTGTGATTAATGAGAATTACAGAGAATTATTCATTATAATTTGTCAGGACATCATGGCTTTTCGTCGTGGCCTGGAAATCAAGACATTGGATATACTGCCCCGCCTTCAGTTGAACAACGTTTGCTTGGAAACCAAGATTCAGCGGTTAGTGGACAGTATGCATCGACATCACTTGGACAAGACTTGTCTTTGTTTGGAAATCAAGACTCGTCGGCGTTTACTAGATATAATAACTCGGCTTCGCTTGGACAAAACTTGACTGGATATAATGGCTAAGCTTCGGTTGATCAAGGCGAAGTGCCGTTACTTGGGAATCAAGACTCAACGTTGGTTGGACAACCGCCGTTAGAACAAGACCTGGCCTCTTCGCTTGTCGGATATCAAGGCTCTGGTACGGTGCTGGACATGATGCCTCCACGTTACCTAGAGAACAAGTCCCGGCCGCAATTGGATATCAAGTCCCGCCTGCTGTGATCGGAGATCAAGTCCCGGCAATTAATAATCAAGATGATGTGTTTGATGATAAACCATTATTTGATTTTTTGGGTTTGAATGACGACTCAAAGTCATAATTTACGTGCATGCGATAGATGCTCACTGGTATCCTATTATCCGAGACTTTCTTAATGTGTCATTTAGTTCGTTGTTTAAACGTAGTTGGTTTGTGTTGGACACAATATTATGTAAATAATATTGTATTGTTCTTAGTTAGGATATAGACAATGCTAATTATGGAAAAATATTATTTACATAATACTGTGTCTAGGGTCTAGCAATAATCAGTTTAGTTCGTCAGAATTATAACATGCAATGAGTATGTAATAATACTCTTTAAGTTTTCAAGCAAGAGCTAGTAAGAGTGTATACAGATTCTTTTATGTAATTTGCTCATTTAATTTGGGCACTTTAAGTTTCATTTTAATTTGTAGTATATTCCATTTGTACGTAGTACAGATCAGTAAAGACATACTATTGTATTGGATTCAATATTATATAGTACTCCGTAGTTTGTTTGCTCTCTATTTTACTCATTACTATGGAAATAATGGACTAATTAACTACGCAAAATCAATCACTGAATTTCAATTTTTTAAGGTATTGATAGTACGGCGGAAATGAGCTTTTTATTAAGTATGTTATTAAATCATTTTGATTCAATATTTTACGTACTTGTATTTATGCTCTCTATATTTTAATTTGCTAATCGATAAAAAAATTTAACTATGAAAAATAATGGGCTAAAATTGCACTAAAATATATTTCATTTGGTCTCGACTTGTTAAAATTGTTATATATATATATAGAGGCTCATGTGAGAACACATCTCTTATGTGAGAAAACTTTATATGTGAGAACACATCTATATTCTAATATGTTAAGGTAGATATTCTGAAAATAAATTAAACCCATAATCTTCAACCTCAACATTCTCTCTCCTCTCCTCACCAACACTATCCAATCTCTAGTTCCTCTATCACCACCACTGCCTGTTCCATAGCCTTTATGCCATCACCTCCACCACCATCACTCTTTCTCTTCCCCCCGACATCATGGCCAACACTCTCTCTCCTCTCCACGACGACCACCATCACCACATGCTCAAGAATTCCATGTGTTTTTTTTATCAACTTTTGAAAAATTGTTGTCAAGAATTCAAGTTGTGAAGCTTTATCAAAGGTAAACCAAGCTTAATTGACAGTTTAATATGTGAAATCAAAATTTTTTTTCATCCAAATCAATCAAATTGGGAAAATTATAGAGTTTGAAATTTCAAGGAATTTTAATTGAATATAAGAAACAACAATTTATATGTTTTTGTTACCTTGGAAATCAAGAATAAACTGATTTCGAATCAATTCGTTGTAAAAATCGAATTTCAATTCGTGTTTAATATTAACGAATTATGTTCTAAAAAATTTACGTATGTTCTAAAAACTGTTACATATGTTCTAAAATATGTTGCATATGTTCTAAAAAATATTACATATATGTTCAAATTTGTTTTTGAGTTCAAGGTCTTAAAATTTGAGTATCATGTTCCAATTAAAACTATATTTTGAAAAGCTAAGTTTATTCTTCTAAGAACTTTACATATGTACTGTTAAGAATCATTGAGTCTAGGTTCTAAATTTCTAGGCATTTTGTTCTAAACGCTATGCTACAGAAAGTTAAGTATGATGTTCTAAATTTTTACTCACGTGTTCTAATTCTTAAATCAGATGTTCTAAATTATTACTCATATGTTCTAAATTTTTACTCACATGTTCTAAATTTAAAATCTGTTCTCATATAAGTATAAATTCTCACATACGGGCCTATTCTCACCGGATATATATATATATATATATATATATATATATATATATATATATATATATATATATATATATATATATATATATATATATATATATTTCATTTGGTCTCGACTTGTTAAAAATAATGGGCTAAAATTGCACTAAAATTTTCTCAACTAGACTTGAATATTACCAATTTACTGGGATAAAAGGCTATACTTGTTTGAGCATGTCAAACTTTGGGCACGAGTAGGCCAAAGTCCATGTTTTCTAAAACGTACACTTGTAAATTTGTAATACAAAACTCTCTCCAATATTTATTTATTTATTTATTTATTTTGAAGACAAAGAGTAGCCGATATTATTAAAGCATAATTACTTTGGCGGCATTTTTACTTGTATTTGACTATTAAACCATTTTGATTTCTTATTTTACTATAACTTTCTTAAATATATATTATGGGCCGGAGTAAATTTAAACTAAATGTAATCAAATTGAAAGTCACGCACTCTTTAAATAAAAAATGTGGCCTATGTTAACTGTTGAGTTGATTAATTAAGCCAGGCTTAAAATTTAAATACAATACAAAAATCACATAATGTTCTTCTCAAAGACCAAAATTAAGCGGGACTAATTCAATCTTTTTAAGGATAAGCTTATAAGTCAATTTTTTGTCTTTTAAAAATATGTCTAAAGCAACACACTTTATATTTATCGCTTAAAATTATCCAACTCTGAATTAAATGTATAAAATAATATCGGTAAATGAAAAGCAACGCATACACTCCGTATTTATCACTTAAAATTATCCAATTTTGGGTTAAATGTATGTATTACGTAAAAAATTTCGATTGTGGCAAATGAAAATAGACTCGAGCATAAGTACATTGCCCAAATTATTGTAATTTGCAGTGGAGGTACAACACCCTAACCGCCTAACTAACTAATTAACAAACTAACTGATAGAATTAAAACTCGCAAATTATAACAAACCAAGAATCCATTTTACTAATCACTCCACTTACACACAACTAACTAAAACCCTTATTTTCTGTTGCTTATAACTTCGCTTCATTTCTTTAATTCCAACAAAATAACATTCAAGATTTCCAAGAAAAGTACACCCGCCATTCTCCGTTGAACATCATAATGTCTAACGATCCTGGAAAACCGCCGAGGGCGCCGACGATTGATCAAACAGGGCGTAAGAGAAAAGGTAATACTCAGGAAGATGATGATGATGGTGAAGAAAGGCCGCCAAAGCAAAGGGGTATTATTGTCCGAGCACATACTCAAGAAGAGTTTATGGCCAAGGTTCAACAGTATACCGTGCAGCCGCCGCAATCGCAATCACAGCCGCTACCACAGCCACAGCCCCAGCCGATGCCGCCACCACCACCAATACCTTTAAGCAACCGAATAGATGAAGTTCAACAAATTTTGAAGGAACATGGACTTGATCATGGAGAACTTGGCTATCCGTCGTTTAGGCGACCACAAGACCCCACCTCGGTTGGACAATATGGCTCGGTGTCTGTTAGTCAAGGCTTGCCGTTGATTGGACAATATGGCTCGGCTCCGGTTGGACAGTATGGCTCGGCATTGGTTGGACAAGGCTTGACGACGACGCCAATTGCAAATCAAGGGTCAACTTGGACTGATCAATTTGGGTTGACTACGACAGTTGTTGAAAATCAAGGGTCAAATTGGATTGCACAAGGCTTGCTTCCCCCGTTTCAACAAGCCTTGGCGTCACATGGACAAGTTGTATATGGACAAGGCTTGGCCGCGTCACATGGTCAAGTCTCAGTGCCGGTTGAACAGCAAGTAGTCCCGTTTCCGGTTGGACAACGCTTGGCAAGCAATAATGAGACTAATGATGATAGTGATGTGTTTGATAAGTTAGACGAATGGTTGGCCAAAGGCTCAGCGTTGTTTGGACATCAGCATGGCTTTCCGCCGTTGCCTGGAAATCAAGACATTGGATATTATAATGCCCCGCCTTCAGTTGAACAAGGCTTGCTTGGAAATCAAGACTCGTCGGCGTTTACTGGATATAATAACTTGGCTTCGCTTGGACAAAACTTGGCTTCGCTGGAAAATCAAGGCTCGTCGACGCCATTGACTGGATATAATGGTTCAGCTTCGATTGATCAAGGCGTAGTGCCGTTACTTGGGAATAAAGACTCAACGTTGGTTGGACAACCGCCGTTAGAACAAGACGTGGCCTCTTCGTTTATCGGATATCAAGGCTCTGCTGCTGGACATGATGCCTCCGCGTTACCTAGAGATCAAGTCCCGTCTGCTGCGATTGGAGATCAAGTCCCGTCTGCTGCGATTGGTGATCAAGTCCCGGTCCCGGCAATTAATAATCAGACTAATCAAGAGGATTTGTTTGAGAAACAGTTATTTGATTTTTTGGGTTTGAACGATGACTCAGAGTCATAATTTACGTGCATGCGATTCTCAGTGGTATCCGTTTATCCAATACTTTCTTAATGTGTTAATTTTTTTCTTAGCGTGTTAATTAGTTGTATAAATGTTGTTGGTTTGTGTTAGACTCATTACATACATATAATATTGTCCGTAATTAGGATATATACATAATATTGTGCACGTCTAGCACTAATCAGTTCGTCAGAATTAGAATATGTTTGAGTGTAATAATTACTTATTTCGGCATCTTAATTTTCCTTGTGTAGTATTCCATTTGTACGTAGTAAAGACGTTTTTACTATTGGAGTATTGGATACAGTATTATATACTTGTATTCTTGTTTGTTGTCGATATATTTTACTTGTTAGTTGTTACTATCGAAATAAAATATGTTGGTTGTAGTACTTCAAAATAGTGTTAGTTAACGTATTTCCTATTTTTAAGTGTTATGGTTAGTCTGACTTAGTCTATTGTTTGTTGAGATAATTTGGTAGGTAGTGCCATAGTGGGTCATGTTTACATGCATTATGTCAGTAATGCTTCCATTATTCTAGTTGTTGTTAGTTATTTTGCTAGTCTATATAAGTCGTGTAATCTTTGGTATTAATGCAATCAAGTCATTAATCTTTCTCCCTTCATAAATCCAAGAAAATAGACTAACTATGGAAAATCAATCACTAAATTTCAGTTCATTAAGGCATTGATAGTACCGTGGAATTGAGCTTTGTATCAAATATATATGTTATTAAATCATTTGATTCAATATTTTGCATTCTTGTATGCTCTCTATATTTTATTTTACTGATCAATATAAAACGTAACTATGAAAATCAGTCACGAAAGTGATGAATGAGTTCGTTAATTATGGCATTAACAATATGGTGGGGATCAGATGAGTTTTGTATTAAATATGATCACAAAAATGCTCATGAGAAAAACTTTGGGTGAAATTAAAACAAAAATGACTTACATTAATGAGCAAAAGCTAAAATGCTTATGAGCAAAATGAAAATTGCTCATAAGATGAGCATTTTTAAAGATGAATAGTAACCATATGGGGTCCACATGGTAAGAAAAAAAAAAGAATTAAAAATAATATAGTAGAGAGAAATATATGAAGATATTAGTAAAAGTAAGAGATCGAGAAGATCAGATGTAATAGAGAGAGTCTTATTAGTGGTGATCTCTTCTCATCTTTACTTATAATATTATGGAACGTTGTTGGTTAATGACATTTTGTGAGCCCTCAATTATTGATCAAATTGAAAAACAAGTAGAGTTTTACCTCTTTCAAAATCTATTGATGAAACCATACCTATCTATCATTTCTATGAAGTGGCTACTATTTCGTTGAATATGTACTCCATATTGCTATAGTGTAGTTGTTATTTGGTTCAATTAACTCATTATCTCAAGTATCCAATCGGAGTACTATACACATACAAACTTCAATTTAATTATAAAATACTGTATAATTGAAATGTAATTACCTTACAATCTTATACACTCAATACCAATGTCGAGGAGAGCTCTAAATACATTTTTTTGTTTGATTTGTACATATGTAAATGATGATGAAATTTTGAGTAATTAATTATTTTACCTTAATTTTTAAATCATAAATTAACTAATCATGTAAGATCTTGAAAAAGTTAATTAATTTGTTCATCCTAACAACCTAACTAACGGCCTAACTAACTGCTAACGGATTACGCTCTCAAATAAAATATCTACAAGTATAAGCCAACAATAGTCAACGGTCAATCCTAAGGATTAAACTCCCAAATTCTAACAAATCAAGAATCAAGATTATATATACTACTCTATTCTTCAGTTAAACAACTAACCAAACCAAATTAAATCCCTTAATTTTGTGCATTCTTTTCTTACAACTTAAAACTCAAGCTTTACTTTTCAATCTTTCTCCTACTCAATCAAGATTATTTTTCCAAGAACGAACCCTTGAACATCATAACAATGTATAACGCGAACGATTCCGGAAAACCGCCGATGACGACTGACCAAACAGGCCGTAAGAGAGATACTCCGGAGGATAATCCGATGATTACACACGAAAGGCCGCCAAAGGTAATACGTCGTCGAGAACATTATTTCAATGATTTGGCTCAAAATGCTCCAGGCACAGCACCATTCGAACACGATGGCTCGGCATCGGCATCGGCATCGGCAGCGCTACCGTTATTTGGAAGTGGCTCACCAATAACATTTGGTAATCATGGCTCGCCTTCGTTTGGAAATAATGATGGGTCCGCAACATTAGGAAGTAATAATAATGGCTTAGGAGGCTCGCCTTCGATTGATCTTAATGCCGCGGTGTTTGGGAATTGTGACTTATCAAATGTTGGACGACAACTTGACCCCGTGGTGCTAGGAAATAATCTTGATACGTCGCCGCCCGTTGAACATTATGCCTCATATGGACAGCTTGGCTCGGCGTCGCAGGAAAATCTTGGCTCTTCAACCAATGGACAAGTTGCCTCGGACACACATGGACATCTTGGTTCGGGGTCTCATGGAAATCAAAGATCTTCGTCATTAAGACAGCTTATTGCCACGGAATCGAATGGGCATCATCTTGGGTCGGGGATGTACGAAAATCTTGGGTCATCGAGCTTTGAAAATGTTGTTTCGTCGTCGCCTAATGCTAGACATCTTGGGTCGGCAATGTACGAAAATCTTGGGTCATCGTCCTTTGAAAATGTTGTGTCATCATCGGTTGAACATTTTGGGTATGGGATTGGATATGGCGAGGCAAGAAGGAGTACTGCTGATGCTTATTTTCAGGGAATGATGGATCATCTTATCACATACCTGAACACCTTAAGAAAGCACTAGTTTACGTGCATCACTACTGCTTCTTCACTGCTTTTTTTCATTTATTAGCATTTCATTAGTTTTACACACTTTATGTCTACCGTTTTTATCTTCTTTAGTGAGTTTAGTTTTTTCACAAATAATAAGATTAGAGATTCTTCTATGTAATATGCTCGTTCTTGTAGTATTTTCATTCATTCGTATTAAATAAATTTCTATTGGATTTAGTATGATACATCTAACAACTGTTTGTCATAACAAAAGTAACAATAACACTATTTAACATGTGCATGCCTTATCTATTGTTGAACGAAACTTGTAAGTAGAAGTCACAACTCACAACTGACTGGTATGATTAGTTGCAACTTATTAAATTATTAAGTAGAAATTACAATTGACATTTAAATTTTAAAATATATATAACCAAGAATTATTTTGTAAAGTTGTCAAATTAGCCTTATAATTCCAATTTATTATGTATTAATTAAAGTCTTTTTTGGTGCAAATGTATTAATTAAAGTTAAACTTATTGAAAAATGGGTTAGGTTAGTTGTTTGTTTGATAGAGGTTAAAATTGGCTTATGGTGTGATTTTGACTATTTATTGCAATTCAATGTTGATTGTATAACGAAGGTCATGCAATTTTTTAAGTCAAATCACATAGTCTTTCTAAGAGCTAATTAATCTTGGCTAACTCGACTTGCTTGGGTAGAGTTTGAGCAATCAATTTCCAAACTAAACTAGCTCGACTTGATCTGCTAATAAAGTGCTAAGTGGTCAGTCTATTTGAATTGAGAGGGGGCGGGAGTGCGGGACATACTTATGGTTCGACCTAAGCTAAATGCAATATTTAGACTTATTTTAAACTTTTCTTGTCCCATCACCCCTTTATTGAGTTTGGACAGCGTAATTCTAACTACTACCTCTGTTAATTTTTATGTGCAACTTTAGAGTATTATTTGTGAGATATAAAATATTTCAAAGTTGCACATAAAAATTAACGGAGGTAGTAGTTGAATCAAGCTAAAACATGCAACATACCTTTATTGACGCAAGAGTGACTCAACCTAGCTATGTGTTGAAGAATAAACCTCTCAAGTGTCACTACATGTAAGTATCCCACATTAGTTGAAGAAGAAAGAGTTAAAACACTTTATAAGGCTAAGGGGCTACTCCTCCTATTGGCATATGGTTTTGGGATGGAACCTCCTTTGATCTCGTGAAGTGAACTCTCTCTCTTGGTTTGCGGGTGCGGCCTAGACTCGCATTAAACATGGTATTAGAGCTAGGTCCACGATATGGGACCTTAAATGGCTAAAAGTTTACTGGGCCCCATGTGAGGGGGAGTGAAGAAGCGCTCTAGGCCGAAAAATCACATGAGACAGAGTTGGTTTGCGGGTGCGGCCTAGACTCGCGTTTAACATGGTATTAGAGCCAGGTCCACGATGTGGGACCTTAAATGGCTAAAAGTTTACTGGGCCAAGAGTAAGTCCATGTGAGGGGGAGTGAAGAAGCACTCTAACCCGAAAAATCACATAAGACAGAGTTAAAAGGGACCTTACATGTGAGGGGGAGTGTTGAAGAATAAACCTCTCAAGTATCACCACATGTAAGTGTCCCACATTAGTTGAAAAAGAGAGAGTTAAACACTTTATAAGGCTAAGGTACTACTCCTCCTATTGTCATATGGTTTTGGGATGAAACCTCCTTTAATCTCGTGAAGCGAACACTCTCTCTTGGTTTGCGAGTGCAGCCTAGACCCGCATTTAACACTATGAACATACATTTTACTCTTTACCATATATAGGTTATGGTCAAATCAACTTATTTAAGCAATTATTTGCTTATCATATTATTAATTATCAACTTATTTTAATTTATTTATTTTTTGTTTAAGTTCATACTTCGTATTTAATAAATTATGAAATTTTCAATTTTTTATTGTACCCATTAGTGCAAAATAATGACAACTCAATTGATACGAGTAATATTTTATATAGCATACAATTACGGTTACAACTTAATTAAATATGAAAATCAGAGCTAATAAACCAAACATAACCTTAGGAGTTAGAGTAATTTAGAATTTAGCTGGTGATGTAATGCTAATTGCTAATGCACAAAAAAAAAAAAAAAAAAAAAAAAAAAAAAAAATCTCCGCGAAAATGGCGAGTCAATGAGGGGTCTTAATATTCTGACGCGCAATGTAATTATCCTTCCTTGTCATCTTCTATAAAAATTAAAAGCAAAATTAGTTATAACCCAAAAAAATAACCATAAATTTGACTAACTCTGAAAATCCAATACATAAATATATAATGTAATAATAATAATAATATATCTATCAATCAATTAATTAATAATACAGAGATTCTGAGGAGAAAGTCACAGAGAAAGAGAGAAGTTGGTTTAGGACATCCTCCCATTTTCGTTTGACGAAGTACAGGCCACCATATCAATCCCTTAACAAGAAACATCCCAGAAATTATACCTATTTTTAAAGAATCATTTTTTCCCATTTATAAAAATCAATTTTTTTTTTCCAAAATTATATAACAACATTGATTTTCCTTGATTTATTGCCTTCAATTTTGTGATATTACCCAACTCCTGATCTGGGTTCCCCTAATTTTGTGAACCATTTTGTGGGATTTGAAGTTTTTTTGCTTCTGATTGTTGGGGATTCCAAGCTCAGGGTGTTGTTGGGTTCAATAAAATTTTGATTCAGCAGAATTTTCTGATTTTGGGTGTAACAGATTATAATTTTCTGGATTTTGGGTGTTGAAGATCAAGTTTTTTATTATTAATTTTTTTTTTTATATAAAATCTTGATTTGATTCATGATGATGTGGAGGGATCCCGGGCAACCTGCAGATTCTTACTATGAAGTCAGACCTGAAATTACAGATGCTCCAAAAACCAAGTTTAGGATCAAGGTTTGTTGGGTTTTTTTTTTATTTCTTATTTATTGGCTTTATTTTCACTTAATTATTTATTGAAATTGCTGATTGAATGCTGATTTTTTTCACATGGACATTGCTTTGTGCTGAAAATATCTGATTTTGTCAATTGCAATGGTTGCATAGAATGATAGAATTGTGGGTGTTTGGGAGAAATGTAGAATGCTTCTCATTGGTTTGCTTGGTTGATGTGCTTGGTTATTGAGCCGGTTTTCGGCTTTAAATTCTGTTTTGCTGGAGATATGATGATTGAATTGGTAGGATCTTATATGTACTAACTATAGAATCGGTCAGCTAACATGCTGTTCGTATCCACCTGAACTTTAATAGTACTCGAACGAGGTTTGTGAATAGTACTCGAAGTCCAAACAAGGTTTGTGAATGGAATTTTGATAGGCAACAGATGCATTTCAGTTAAATGCAATAGGCATTGCTGAGTTTCTTCTTTGAACATGATTTGTGCTTGTGGACTGCTGTCTTTATGAGCTGTAAGGCTGTTTGGTTTAGAAAGAAGTTATGTATCAGCTGGACTTGTTATTGATAATTGATAAATATGGATCTGTGTCAAATGTCAATTTTCTTTTTCAGGCTGGCAAAACACTGAGTGTAAGGAAGTGGCAATCAGCTTTTACTGCAGATGGCGAACTTGATATAAGCAAAACACTTGGTAGGATACATCGCGGGGTAAGTTTGGCTGAAAAGCTTTCATCAACTTTATGTATGCTGCTATCCTACTGTTCTACTCTTAGTTGCATTTTTAGCCCTAAGACTTGAATTGCTTTCAAAGATTGATCTCATTCTAAAAGATGACATGGGCATCTGGAAGTATCTTTGACGCCTGCTGTCTGTCATCATTGCATATCTTTAAACGAATTATGTTTCTTCTGAAAGCTAGTATTATGTGTATATCTAAATACGATCAAATATTCCCATTTCATTATGAAGAAATTAAAATCTTGCAAACTATTAGTTTCGGTCCTAGTCACATGGATCAATATATATCACAAGTTCCCATGGGTCTAAAATGTTTCTTTAACCTGTTGGTAATCATTTATTTAGCAGGAATTGAGAAGCCTATTATGATAATGAGACCTAGGGCATCCTATGTTTAGCTCTTTGGTCTTTGTTTTTGAATATTTTTCATTTTTGGAAACATTAATGTAGATAAGGGAGTCTTATGTTTGAATATCTCCTTATCAGGGGGTCCATCCATCAATTAGGGGAGAGGTTTGGGAGTTCTTGCTTGGATGTTTTGATCCAAAGAGCACATTCGATGACCGATCACAAAAACGGCAGCGGAGAAGGTAGTCATTTCAAGTTTCAACTATGTTTTTGAATTCACTTCTTCTAATTTGAATAATACATCACTGTTTCTTGAAGAAGGTAGGAACTAGCAAATCTGTTGTAGGTAAAGAATTGGTGGTTTTAAGAGTTTGGAAATACAATGTTATTAAATCCTACTTTACTAGTGATGTGGGCTGTGGCCGTGAATATACAGGCTATATTATCCAAGTACAGCAAATTATCAGAGTTGATTGGCATGTTGCTCAATCAATTATATCAAATTCAGACACAAGAATTACAATCTGGTTTTGATACTCTAGATGTGATATGAAACAATGTCATAGTGATTATATTTGTTACAAATTGTTATGAATAATTGCACATGCCTGATCCATTGCAACTGGTCCTCCTTATTGTCCGGCCTTGTGGAAACAAGGCTTCACTGTTTGTTTGGTTTTTGGTTCTGTCTTTGGAGTCCTTTGATTCTGTCTTTGGAGTTGTATGATTCTGTTTCTTTTCTGACTGTCCCATGACTCCAGTTAATGCTTTAATTTATTTGTTGCAATGATCTTTCTAAACTTGTGGAATCCTCTCCAAGTCTGTGCTTCTATGATGCCATCAAGTGCTTCAATTTCATAATGTGAAAATCTTTATGTATCTTCTAGTGTCTTATTAACTTGGGTATTGGCATGGGCTTTTCTTCACAAACTTACTTATAAAATCATTACCATTACCACTTTAAATTACCACCTACCAAACGGGCTGTAATAGTTGTGTTAGGTGCTTGGAAAAGGTCACTGTGGTCTGTGGATATTTATGTCAGATTAGCAGAATACTGTATAATTTTGTGGATTTTCTGTTTACTTATCAGCTGATTATGTGCATTTGCAGGGTGCAATATGCTCAGTGGAAAGAGGAGTGCCGTCTGATGTTTCCCCTTATTGGCAGTGGTAGATTTATAACAGCTCCCATAATTAATAATCGTGGAGAGCCTATTCAGGATCCTTTGGTACTCTTAGAAGCAGGTCTAGGAGATGGTGCAGGTGCAGGAGCTTCTAGCAGTCAAGGAACAGACAATGTAACAAAGAATAATGGTCCCATGTCCAAGAAAGAAATTCAGTGGAAGCTCACTTTACATCAAATAGGTCAGTGTTTGGATAAACTATAATAATTTGTGAAATATATGTCAAATTGTTGGGTCAACTGTCATAGTCACTGGCAAGATATTTGCTATTCCAATTGTATTCTGAAAACATCCTATAAGTGGTGTCTATGGTGACTGCTGTGGGTTTGACGCTTCTAGAAATCTAGAATTACATGTGAATGAGAATTTTAGCTGTAAATTCTCTCATACCTTGTGATTATATAGTTTCATGCACTCACCATTACTTGTACCCCTTTCGTTCCTTACTAATAGGTAATTAGGAACCGATACCTTTTGAGGTCAAACCTTTCCAAAAATTCTTTTGAAGTATGTTGATAAAATCTTATAATTACTTCGATAGTGATCGCTGAACTCTGATACATTTCTATTAGTACAAATAATTTCTATTCTTTATGAATATATACTGAGATTTTTTTTTTTTTTTTTTTTTGGGGTGGGGGAGGGGGGGGGGGGGGGGTGGGGGTTGATTTCAGATGCTGTGTCAACTATTAACTCCCATCTATTCTCTTCTGTGAATGATGTATAATTTCTGCCTGTTTGATATTCTTAGAAGCATTGGTTGTGGTAATGTCATGATGTACCTTAAAGTCATTCAGATTAGAAAGCCTTGTACTTTCTCTAATTGAAAGATTTCTCCCTTATCATCCTGAAGTTGTGTTACCAGTATTATCTGGATTGCTTTCATCCCTGCTGCGGATTAGCTCAGATGACATGTTGTGTTCCAAATCGAAAAGACTTTTATTTTTCTTTTTCCATTCTCTGCCCTAGTGTTGAAAAAACTTTTCTGTAGCTTGATGAAATTTTACTTTTTTGTTTTTTCCTGTGATTGTCATAATTACTGGATAAATATTTTTATGGCAGGTCTTGACGTGAAACGCACTGACAGGGCTCTTGTCTTCTACGAGAAGCAAGAAAATCTTGCTAAACTTTGGGATATATTGGCTATTTATGCCTGGATAGATGGAGATGTTGGGTACTGCCAAGGTCAGTTATCATTTAACTTCCTTTTGTTTGAGCCTTGTTAATTTAAGATTAAGCATTCTAGCCTTATGTTAAACTAGGTTCATGTTAATAGTTTTATGTGGTGGCTGGACCTACATTGAAAAAGCCATTTTTAATCAAAAAGTTGGTTGTTCCTTGAGCATTCCTACAACATTGAGCAGAAAAAATTGCTTAAGCTGGATAAGTGAGAGAAGGATCTTCTGGATAAAGTGATGGAATAAAATAAAAGTAATAGATGGCTTGGGTTTGCTGAACTTTGCTCTACCCTCATTAAAATTTTTTTTTGCATACCTTGGAATGAGTTGTTTCTTATCGCTCCAATGTTTTTGGGATAAATGTCGATGATCTATCCATGAGCATCTGTCATAGTTTGACCTGAAGCTGTGTTAGCTGCCATACCTCTTAAAATTATCACTATGGATTCAGTGTACACTCATATCCAAGAGATTTATCAACTCTTATTGTATCCAAATATATGCATCACTTATAAATGCATAGCTTCTACATATGGTATGATCCTGCCATACTAAAACATTTTTATAATACTGTTTTAAATACCCAATCTTCCAATTTTACATTATATTACAACTATTCATAAGTCATAACCCAGTTGCCCACTTTTATATTTTAATATACTTTTCATGCCCCCTCATGCTCCAATGCCCCTACTTTTACAATATTATTCTATTTTTCGTACCCTGCCCACAAATTCACATAACATTATGTGTAATAAGAGTTTGGGGTGTTAGGTTGGTTTGGAATAAGAGCCAATCACATGTACGCTTTATTTATCTTACCGGAGTAAATGATACCATCACAGGTAGTAAGAAGGCTGAGAATGAAGAAAGATGCTAAATAGTTGTGTATCTTATATTTGTGTAAAAGGTTTATTAATTGACATATATAATTTGGTTTTCTATTTTTGTTGCATTGGTGGGTGGCAAGATTTTATTAATAACCTCCATGTACCTATCAATGGGAAAAACCCTGTCCTGAGACAAAGTAATATACAACTGAAGCAGGGCTTACCCTGCGGGCACTACACAACAGACAACACTTATCTTACATAAATCTTTAAATCTGAGGACTAATAGTCATGTGCCTGTTACTTGTAAAAGCTGTGCATTCTGAAGTATTGTTTATCTGAGTGCAGGAATGAGTGATCTTTGCTCTCCGATGATAATTCTCCTTGACAATGAAGCTGATGCCTTTTGGTGCTTTGAACGCCTTATGCGCAGATTGGTACTTTTCTTCTGCTGTGTAGTATTTGATCAATTTGTATTTTCTGAAACTGCAGAATATTCTGCCAATATGTCCAATCAGAAATCTGAGACTAGTGTCTGGGACCTCTGGTTGACTTACCACGCTGTTCTCCTATCTCTCCACCCCCCCCCCCCCCAAAAAAAAAAAAGTTTAACATAAAAAGAAGACATTGTCTTTCATTTCGAGTCCATGTGTTTTTCATTTCATATGTCATGATATTTGGTGCAGTTGCTTACAAATGTTCTGTAATTTGAAATGTTAAAGCGAGGAAATTTCAGATCCACTGGCAGATCCGTTGGGGTAGAGGCACAACTTAGTAACCTAGCAACAATTACTCAAGTTATTGATCCAAAACTTCATCAACATTTAGGTACTGATTTTTTTTTTTTTTTTTTTTTTTTTTTTCTCCATTATAAATGCTTTGATAAAATATTTCCCAGTGATGATTACATGACAATGAACTCCTTTCTGGTTTTGGAGAACAGAAACACTTGGTGGAGGTGACTATCTTTTTGCCATTCGAATGCTCATGGTTTTGTTTCGACGAGAATTTTCTTTTGGTGACTCTCTATACCTTTGGGAGGTATGAATGAAACATCTTAAACTCTTAATTTCTTCATGGTCTGAGCTTACTTGGTGGAGTATACTAATTCACAAAATACCTCAACTGAAATCTGTTATGGTTTTTTCACTTGATTCCTTGAGAAAAATCTGTTGTAACATGTTGTTAATAATCTAATATTTTGGTTAATTGTACTTTTCCTTGTGATTGAGCACTTCCTTTCTTGATTTCTCACATAAAGATACCAGTGAGAAAATATCATTTCCTTTTACCCATAATATTTTGCATGCACTGGAGGTAAAGAATTTGGTACTTTGTTGCTTCGAACCACACTGTAAAAGTGTAAATTCTACCTCAAAATCTTAAGATATCAACTTTTCCATTTTTAAGGTCTAATGCATATAAAGTATGAGCATGTTTGTATTTTCTTATATAATAGTTCTGCTGTACCAGTGGCACCTAAATATATTAATCTGAAATGCTAATACTGAGTGTGCATTTACTCTCCAGAAAGTGTTAGATTTTCTTGGTTATGCGCCTTGTATAAATTCCACAAGAAAACAAAACCCCTTTCCATTGCTTTCTAAAATTTTTCCTTGTATCCTTTTCTCAGTTATCTAATAATTTGACTCTTTGTTCCTCAAAAAAAAAAAAAAAAAAAAAAAAAAAAAAAAAAAAAAAAAAAAAAACTCTTTGGAGCTCCAAATGCTTAGAATCAAGTATAAATTAAGAGCCTTCTTCCTTTCCTTCCCTTCACAGGAACAAGAAACTGTGAGCATTAGGGTATAACAACCAATTAGAATTCCGAGTCTCTTCTTTATTGGATCAGGTAACTCCTGGATATGAACATGGGAAAAGCATGTGAAATTGTCCACCTTAACACTTGGTCTGACATCCCTCCTGCCCGTTAAAGACTTAACTAGCTAAGCTATTTGGTCTTGATTCACATGTATGTACTACCTCCGTTTCTTATTATGTGCAACAAAGGAATATTTTATGTCTCACAAATAATACCCCTTTGTTGCACATATTAAGAAACGGAGGTAGTACTTCAAATGGAGTTGTTTTTTTCTTTGATTGGATAGGGGAGGTGGATAGTGTATGTATGTGCCATCTTCCAAGCAATAACACTGGGACCTTCCCAGCAAAAGCGAGATACAAGTTTTCAGTGGTGTTGGTAGCCCTACCTCTATCCAACACAAAATTTCCATAGCCCTTAATAGTTAATAAGAATGGAGAGAGTAACGAAACACATAAACATATATAAACTACTGAAATGTCAATACTTTTCACCAATCAAAAGTTCAAAACCGCCAAATGTCTAGTGTTCACCTGCAGTTTGATTTTAGTGTTACAGTGATCAAGGCCTTTGAATCCTCCCAACACCATAGCAATAAATATTAGATTCGGAACATGGTAATGCAGACTAGACTTTATGGGACTGGGATTCTTCGATAATTGTTGTCAAAATTTGAGTTATTAGTAAACAGACAAACAGTTGTTCTAAGAATATATAACCTGTATAATTCATTTGCATACTGAGGAACCTAGTTCTATTGAATACATGAGTTCTTGCTTGAAAGGAGGAGAATCTTATGCAGATCTCTAATTTTCCAGAGAAGTCCAATCTTGTTTGTACAAGGGCTTTGTAGTTTTTGTCATTTCGAAGACTCTTACCTTAACAAGTTAACAAGCTAGTGGGAAGGAACAGAGAAACTTGTGGAGGGTGACCATAAAATTGGGTTTGCTTTATGTCTTCTTATGTGTAATTTAACCCTCAATTATCTTGTTTAGTTTTTATATGGAATTTTTACTCTTTTTTTTTAATTATATTTTATGCACATGTATGCATACATGTACGCGTTGGCTCTCTTTCTTACAAAAAAAAAAAAAATAAAGAATCATTTGTGGGATAAAGTAGAAAACTTCGGTATAGATTTATTGTACACATTAATTGCATCATTACTACCCCATACTCTTGCAGTTTTGGTCTTGCTTTCTTGTTTGGGAAGTCAAAAACTTTGTTATGCACTTTCCTAGTGTAACTATTTAACTGAAGATTAATACTGCTATTTTCCCTTTTTTATTATTTGTTTTAATTTCATATTTGACATTTTCTTAGTAACTGAAACAACTCTGATAAATTCAACTTTGTGTAAATTTGGTGGACAGATGATGTGGGCTTTAGAATACGATCCTGATCTTTTCTTAGTATATGAAGAGCCTGACTCTGCTACTGAAAGTTCTGAGGGATCTAAAGGAAAACCGAAATCTATTCGCCATTGCGGAAAGTATGAAAGAGAAATTTTGAGAAGTGGAGCAAAGGAAGACGCACCCCTCCCCATTTCTGTCTTCCTTGTTGCCAGTGTATTGAAAGAGAAGGGCCCAAAACTACTTAAGGAAGCTCGTGGTTTGGATGATGTTGTAAAGGTTTGTCTCAAGTCCTTAAGAGTACTGTATGCAGTGGTTACCTTTATTGGCTTTAAGTGTGACTGTAAATTTACCAGCAAGACGGTATATTTTGTATTTACATTACATTGATAGCTTACCATCGATTGCCATTGATATAGTAAAGAAAGTTTATTTGCAATTGTTTAATTGTTCAAAACTGGAAAAATTATTTCCTGCTGCAAGTTAGTACAGAAAAGTTGTAAGATGCTGACTCCATTGTAGTATATTTGTGTTTTCAATTGTTCTGCCTGCTCATTTTCTTCGTCTTATATTTTCAGATTTTGAATGACATAGCTGGAGATCTGGATGCCAAGAAAGCTTGCGTCAATGCATTGAAGCTACATAAAAAGTATTTAAAACAGGTAACTTTCTTTCCCTGAAAATTCTAAAGAGTTTGGATGAAGTAAAAGATGAGGAAGTGTCAGAAAAAAGTGGATAAACTAAGAGAGTGAGTGGGAAGGTGTAAATACTGTCGGATAAGGGCGGGTAAGATGGTAAAAGGTCCTCGCCAAAATTAGAACAAAGTAGAAGTGGGTAGAACAAAATACAACATTAAAGATATAATGTGATAACTGATAAGTAAACAAAATAAGAAGATTTGGTTTGGTCTTAAACAAATAAACAATATGGTTTGATTTGATTGTGTTTGCTTCCGAATAAGAATTAGTAATAAACATTTGAAATGGGATGAAGAGAACATAAGCAAAGTGTGTAAAATCAGTGTTATATTGAGACAAAATCAGGTATTGACTATTTGTACCTTTTTGGTGATTGCTTTCTCAATGATAAACTACTGGAATTAATCTTAACATGTGAATAAATATAATTTCACTATAAGATGGTTGTATAGTCAAAGATGAATAAAGAGTCACCTCACAGCCTATCTACTTCAAAAGTTACCGCGATTTCAACTAAAAGTCGTCACATAGCTAGTTAATTCATCTTTACAATTAAACAGTCACTACCCAGACTCCAGACCCCAGACCTAGTAGTTCTGCATGAATAACAGCTTTGTAACTGTAAGGGCATGTCAATGTCATTGTTGAGAAGTTTGTACCCCAACAATGTGGATCTTGGTTGTATTTTGGTTTGCGTTCCGTGGAGAGACTTAGAAAGGCCCTAGGCAAAAGCTGCTGATTTCTCTTTCGATGCATCCATGGCTTAGCAATTTAGTGGGCTTCATCTTATAGATTGAGCTCCATCTTTATATGCTGTTGTTGGATTGAGTTTATGTTGATCAATATATTTATGCAAGGTTTTGTGTCATTTTCAGGCAAAGAAGACATAGCACGAAAAATATAGAAATTTTTGTCAGTCGAGAGTTAACCAATCAATACGGTGTATATCTTTTTGGGTGTACGGCAAAGAATTGTATCATAGAAATATCTTGGCCAATTCAGCATCAATCCACATGTAATTTATAAAGGATTGATGCTTGTTGTACATCTTAAACATTCTTTGTACCACTTTTGCGAAATTTATGAATATATACAACCCACTGCTTGTGGGTTGCAACTTTGATTGTAAAAGTTCTTCAATATCAATGGAAATTAATTCAAGCTATTATTTTCTTCTTCGTTTTCCTTTTCTTTGTTTTGTTTTCACAGAGATTCTACATAATATGCAATTGTGGTATATTTCAGTGATATATGTGAAGGATCTACTATAGTTGCAAGATCTAGTCAACGATCATAAGGTTTTTTTATTAATTAAATGATAAATGATTTTACCATAAAAGAAATATATATATTGCATACAATCCTATTACATCCAGCACTACCAAATGAGCTATTACATCAAAGTTCTTATAAGAGTTATAACCCATATTAAATTTTTATACTTTTTTTTGTTAATATTACTTGTAGTTTTTAGCCTTTTTTTTTTTTTTTTTGAGGTAAAGGTACAAGACAGAATATGAGGTGTGGCTAGTAAAATGCATAATAAATTAATAACAACATTATGAAAGATTCAAATGAACAATGTTAACATTGTGAACCAATCCAACAAGATAATATATTCTAGTTTTTTTTTTTTTTTTTTTTTTTTTTTTTTTTTTTTTTTGAGGCAGATAATATATTCTAGTTTGTGACTACTATTCTTGATTTAAATGTTATAGTAGAATATATGTAAACTGTACTCTTATAATTTCCAAAAATCTAACGGTTATTGGTAATTTACCTTGTATCACTCGTACATTAACAAGATCAATTCATAAGACCAGCAACCCTCAATGGAATACGACATACTTACATACAATTATGTGTAGTCACCCTATACAGCTATACTCCAAATGATAGGGTTTCAATAGTTAGCTTTTTGTAGTTTGTTTTCTGCTTCAACAAGATCATACTACACCATACAGGAAATGGATCAATTTCTTGGACAAACCAAATAGAAAAATGTAGCAATTATACTTACATCATATTTTAAATTATTTCGTACACATCATATTAAGTTTTAATTTTTTTTGTCTTTCTATCAAATTTTAATCATTATCTGTAATATATTATTGATAATCTACAAATATTATTCGTATACCTATATTTGTGGGCTAATATAACAACGTACCCTTTAATAAAATTTTCATCATGTAATGTTGATAAACTCTTACTTTTTTTTGGTATAGTTTTAGAAAAACCACTTGACTATGAATTGGGAGAGTAATATACGTTCAACAACTAGAAAAGTTACACAAAAGCATGAAATATTTTCAAGACAACAAAGACTACAAGTTGGACTATTTAAAGACCATCAAACGGTCTTTATGATAACTAACAAATTTTCAACTTTATAGCATCATATCCCCTTCTTTCTCTCTACCAAAAAATTATAAACCAATAATAAACAAATTCCCTCCGAAAAGTTAGTTAAAAACTAGAGGAACATAAATTGCTTAACTAAAATTTGACATTACAAGAATCCCAAGTGTCATATCCCTCCTTTTCTTCCTAGAAAAACCAATTCATCACCTTCATTTGGGGGGTTTCCTTTGAACTCCCCATTTTCACTATTTTCACCTCTCCCCCTAATTTTCTAACCCCTCTTTGTCCTTCCGGTGAGGTGTCCGGCCTCCGGTACACCATTCTCTCTTACTTTTCCGTTACATTTTCCTTTTCTCTCATATCATTGACGACAAGGAATAAAATAATAAGAAATATATAATAGAACGAAAAGAGAAAAAAAAAAAAAAAAAAAAAACATTTTACATACACCCCCTAGGAGGCTTCATAGGAGGTGATAAGGCCATGAAAACGAGCCTTAGATCTTCCACGAAAATACCATGGAAGATACCATTATTGTTGGCGATTGTTATTATTGTCCTATGTTCATTAGTTGAGGTATGTAGAGCCCAAGACAAAGACGTCGATGAGTTTGGTGACCCTACAACAGGGTCCGATGCCTTTGGAGGAGACTCCGGTGGCTCAGGAGGAGCCACCGGACCTCCAAAGATCCCCAAAGAAGTCCAAAGTTGTGATGGAATATACATCTCCTATGACTTCTTAGGGCGCGAGAAGGAGTTCCCCCATGTCAAGAACACAACGGCCCAATCATGGGCCTTTAAGTCCCAATTGCAGCTTGTGAACATGGGTAATACCGAGCTTAAGACATGGAAGGTCTTCATCGGGTTCCAACATAGGGAGCTTTTGGTTTCGGCTGATGGAGCTGTTTTGGTGGATGGGGATGAGTTTCCGGCCCAAGTTGGTAACAATGGTACCACTATTGGAGGGTACCCTCAAGCCGATCTCAAGACTGCCATTGATACAGCCGGGGATTTTACACAAATCGCGGTTAAGGTTGGCCTTAAGGGTACTCAATTTGGTGTTAAGCCTCCTGGAACACCAATGCCTAAGACAGTTAGGCTTCAAAATGATGGTTTCAAGTGCCCTGCTCCTTCTAAACGAAGTAAGTCATACTATGTTGCATTTTTATAAAATGAGAATGCAAGTTTTGCAATATATATATCGCAATTTATGAAATCATGTACAACTTCATGATTAAAATTGCAATGTAAAAGTTCACAACTATACATTGGAGATATATGAGAGGAAATCATATTAGCCCACATATCAATAATTCAATGTATCAAAATATAATTGTCTTAAATTTTAAAGCTATTTACCTTAATTTTATAGTCATATTGCTATCCTTATTTCTATATTATTAGTATGTACTATTATATTTTTCTCGAGAATTAATGTTACATGTATAGAATAAGCTAGAAAATCATAGAACAATAGAATGATAAGTTTGATTTATTTCACCAATAAGGTCTACAATATGGAAGATTATACTTTCCTACAAAAATAAATGTAAGGCTTTATAAAATTTCGTTACTTGTTCATTTTATAAACTAATAATGTCTTATAATGTGTTTATACAGAGAGCAACATTTACTTGTGTTGTCGAAAGGACAAGAAGTTCAAGGTAAACACCAAGCTAAAGTACTCAAGAAAGAAAACCGGTGACCTTAACATAATGTACGACGTCTTACAAACCAATGGTAACAACTACTTGGCGCAAGTAACAATGGAGAACGATCACCCACTAGGCCGTCTAGACCACTGGAATCTAACATGGGAGTGGATGAGAGGAGAGTTTATCTCCACAATGCGAGGTGCATTCACCCACCTTAAGGACCCGGCTCAGTGCATCTATGGCCCTGCAGGCCAATACTACCAGGACATGGACTTCACCCAAGTCATGAACTGTGAGAGGAAGCCTATTATGTCTGACTTGCCCGCCGAAAAGAAGGAAGATGAGAAGGTTGGGAAACTGCCATTTTGCTGTAGGAATGGCACTGTGTTGCCTAAGACTATGAATGAGAGCGAGTCGAAATCAGTTTTTCAGTTGCAAGTGTTCAAGATTCCTCCTGATATGAACCGTACTGCTCTGTATCCACCACAAAATTGGAAACTCACTGGTGTTCTTAACCCTGACTACAAGTGTGGGCCTCCTATGCGTGTCGAACCCTCGGAGTTTCCGGATCCTACTGGATTGCAGGTACTTCAATTACTACCTCCGTTAATTATTATGTGCAACTTTGGGGTATTATTTGTGAGATATTAAAAATTTCAAAGTTGCAAATAATATTTAATTTAGGTAGTACAATACTACTCCGTATATCTGTTCCTAACTCACTGCATATTTGTGCAAAATTTCTTGGCAAGCGAGCTGAATAGAAAGAAGTGCTACATACCTCCGTTTCTTTTTAGTTGCAACAAAAGAATTTTGTATGTCTCATAAATAATACCTCTCTGTTGCAACTAAAAAGAATCGGAGGTAGTAATAGCTTGAAAATGTCTTAGCAAGCTGAATGTTTATAATTGTATCTAAAATTTGCATCCTAAGAAGTTTATTGGACATTGACTCTAATAACATCTTTATTTACTCTAATGTTTTGTAGGCGATGGTTTTGGCAGTAGCAAGCTGGCAAGTGGTATGCAACATAACTCGTCCAAAGGCGAAGCAAAATAGATGTTGTGTGTCATTCTCAGCTTACTACAATGACTCGGTAGTGCCGTGCAGCACATGCGCCTGTGGATGTAACAATCTTCCAGAAGGGGACCAGTGCAGCACCAAAGCCCCTGCAATGCTCCTTCCACCTGAGGCACTACTTGTGCCCTTTGAAAACCGGAGTGTCAAAGCGGTGGCGTGGTCAAAGATCAAGCACTATCATATCAATGATCCAATGCCCTGCCCCGACAACTGTGGAGTCAGCATCAACTGGCACGTCGATGCTGACTACAAAAACGGGTGGACTGCGCGTATGACCCTCTTCAACTGGGGTAGCAATGCCTTCGAGGATTGGTTTGTGGGGATTCAGATGGGGAAAGCATCAGAAGGGTTCGATAAAGCCTACTCTTTCAACGGAACATTGTTAAAGGACTTAAATAACACCATATTTGTGCAAGGATTGAAGGGGTTGAATTACCTTATCGCCGAGACAAATGGGACTAAACCTCGCGACCCAAGGGTGCCTGGGAAGCAGCAGTCTGTTCTTTCCTTCAACAAGAGACTAACTTGGCATCTGAACATCCCTGAAGGGGACGGGTTCCCAAAAAAGCTGCTCTTCAATGGGGAAGAATGTGCACTGCCTAGTTTCATTCCTGCCAAGAGTGGAGGCATTCGAATAAACTCGAAGAATTCTATCATTACTTTTATCTTCACTTGCATCATCACATTGTTTTTGGTAAGATAACTTCAGATGAGTTTCAATTTACTTCATTGATTGGAACAATTACTCGAAAATGTATGTCGATCGATGTTTGAGTAATATCATTATCCACTTCAACCAAGAGAAAGCTAGCATATACATATGTATATATATGCAAGGGAAAATGTTTTGTAAAGTTGGATTTCTGTAAGTCATACAAGTAATTAAGTGGAGTGGTAAATGTTTTAGGAGAATGAGATTGATAACTCTTTAATGTTTGTAAGTAAAGTAATTTGATTTAATTTCTACATGTAACACAAAAATTGCAATAGAAAAAAAATGGAGGAAAAACACATTGCACCTTGAAATTTTTGTAATAAGGGTAGATATATTATGTTACAATTTGCCCCTCTTAGTTACTTTTGTTGGCTTAAAAGGATGGATTTTGTACATATTCGCCTGCAGCTGTAATGGCTTGCATCTAAAATGGACTAGTGTAACCCTTTTTGGTACCAATTAGTAGTTAATTATTATTTAACTGCTAGTTATAAACACGAAGTATATCCAACCAACAAAGTACTACATTTTAATCGGTACTAAATGACTTCTTGTTGGTACCTAGATGAAACTGATTATCGATTAACCTTCAAAAGAAAAATGGTGCAATTATTTAATAACGGAGGAAGTATTATTTATACTAGTTCATCTTGAATGCATATCACTATAGGTACAAGTTTTCCCACCTCTATCAATTCTTTCTTTCAACGCATGAAAAAATTAAAAGTTCCAAAATTAACTCATCCCATGAAACCAAAATTTCGATTTTGGCTAGAAATCTTTCCTGTAAATTTGTTCTATTAATTGCAATGAATTCTTTTCTGGAAAATCGCCAGCATTACTTTATTGGACAATGATTCTTAATATTTCTCTCCTTGTCACGCTGGTACCTTCTATATCTCCCCCCTCTCCTAGTCTTCTAAGGTAGCGCACATCAGTATAAAGGTTTGCTGCTAACTGAAACCATAGTTTGTCATACATGTGGAGCAGTTGTTGATGTTTGAGCTGGATGAGTTCAAGAACTTTGAAGTTGCAATGAAAAGTCATTTGATATCTGTAGGATAAAACAAATTTAGAAAAAAAAAGGAAGAAGATAACTCATAGCACCTTGAAAATCTGTAACATAATGATAAACTTGTGTTCCTACCAGTTTTGAAGCTTGAAGATGATTTGTGTGTGTGCGCGAGAGTGTGTTGATAGAGAAAGTAACAAGAGTAAATGATTTAGACGAGATTCAATTCAGGTCTTTTTTTTTTTTTTTTTTTTTTGGATAAGAGCCACAAGGCAATTAATTATCATTGAAGGATAAGCAATAGTCTGCTGCAACTACATCAGAAATAGCTACAGTACCTTCCCCAACACACACTCGAGTAGAAAACTCAAGAGGAGCAAGGTGAGCCATTACATGTGCTGCCTTATTAGCCTCTCTAAAAACATGAACAAACTAGATACTAAAGCATAAATTTCAATTAAGGTCTTTATGAACACTGTAACTTATTTTTCCCTTCTTTCATTTATTTGTTTTTACACACCAAAAAAAAAAACCTCTCAAAGAGATTACAAGCAATAACAGGACTTAAAAGAAAGAAGATGGGGCAAGCAGCCAAGCAGTAGGTTTAGATTTTCGTGATAAATTAGACTTTTTACCACCCATATTGAGAAAATCCAAGTTTATAACTTGGATAAACAAATAAAGTGGTTTCCCAAAAAAAAAAATATATATATATATATAAAGTTTATCAAGGGGTAATATAGTACATTTAAGTGTAAAGTAAGGCTGGTTTTAACTAAAGCTCTTTTCTTTTCAAACCTATCACTCCCCTTTCCTCTTCTTTTTCCCAGTGTAAATGTAGCCCAGTTTCACACCTGTGTCATGTGAATCACATAATACTACAGACAAGCAAAACTAAACACGTACGCGAAGCAAGTTGGTAACATACTTTCTTTAATATTTCCTGCTGCTCTTCTGCTATCATTATAAGTCGGGCACTATGATTTTTCCATAAACTAAGTGCGTAATCAAACAGCTAAAATCTCATCTACACTGGTGATTTCCTCATACTGGACTTTGGGCTCCAAGTCAATGAACTGGTTGGATTTGCTCGCCAAATGTGAGATGCTAACCCTGCCTTCACGCTTTATATAATCAGCAACAGCTTTCATTTCTTCAAGTGAGATATATATGTACTTTCCCCTATCGTCCATGACTCCTGAAAGTCTTCCTGCAATTTTAGACCAAAACAACAAAGCACCAATCTTTTCATTTAGAAAATTGCACCACAAAGTAGTATTTCAAATTTCTATAGTCCAGCCTATCAAAAAAAAAAAATCTATAATCCAGACAATTCACAATTTCACAATTATCACATATTTTCCCTGAAGGGTTGAACTAACATGCAGCATAGTACTCCAAGAAACTGCCAGGATCATCTCAATCAAGAAAAGTATCAGCTGTCAATACTCCAATATTATCTTGACAAACAAAACTATAGTAAAGTCTGATAAAAAGCTTAAAGGAGAGCACTAGCAGGGTAGAAGGGGAGTAGGGGGACCAAAGACCATACATGATGAAATACTACAAAATGGCTCGTATGAAATACTACAAAGACCAAAGACCAAAGACCATACATGATGAATTACAGGGTAGAAGGAAATAGGGGGACCAAAGACCATACAAAATGATTCAGCCTCCATTCTAATATGCTATTAATCAAATCCCAAAGAAAATCCATATATAAAGCGGAAATAAAAGAAGATAAACATTCTAAGACGTACCCATATTTTCTAGAGCTGTGATACGATTGATACACTCCTGTATTGAACACAAGTGAGCACATTAGTAAATTAAACATTAGGTACCAATAGATACAAACAAATCGAAACTAGATAACAGATGGATACCCTAGTAAAACAAGGAATGCATGTATGAAAGATATAGTATATAGAACTGTAATACTTTGACTCTTTATTTCACCTCAATAACCAGTGTCAAATTCTTAAAACTCCGACATGGATAAGGACACTTGATACTTAATTTTGGACTGGAAAGAAGGAATTTTTTTTCATTAAAAAGCAGACTCTAACACTTGAACACCTCACGTGTCCCACACAAGTACCCGAATCCAAGTAACATTGATATAGACAATCAAATGGTTACAAAAGGTTTAACTTGTGTTCAAACAATACTTGACTGTTCTAACAACTCTATGCTCGCAACTGAAGGAGTATGAAACAATTCATAATTTTGTCATTTCAGTTAAGTAGCTGTGTTCTATTTTTGCTACTTTCCTTCTTCCATATGCCTAGAAGTGGAGAGTTGATTGATGTACCTGAGTCCTCAACCTAAACTCTGCAGCCAGGTCTTCCAGGGGTACACACTTTTGCTTCTGTAAAGAGGAACATAATATTAATAATGCTACGAAATGAAAGCATAAATACAGGCATATAGCTGTTAATAATAGATTGCATTCTTATAGCACATGTTTTAAGATAATTAAACAAATCAACTGACAATCATTTGTGTAGCAACAAACAGACCATGACATCAAATGTTGCAAAAATGAGAAAACAGAAAAAGGGAAACATGGACAACGCTTAAAAAGGCACCAATTCAGAAATAATTTTCAGAGAGATGGATCTTCAAACAGCAATTAACTAGTCAAAATTTTATTTAGGAACTCAGACCTACAGCACCTACCTTAATGTATTCCACAAAGTCAGAAAGTAGATCCTGGTTCTCTTGCGCCTCATTTTCTGTGGTGCCTTCAGCATCAATTGAGAATGCCCCTTTCCACTTTTCAAACTCTAATGCAGCGGCAGCTTCTTCCTTAGCTTGCCGAGCCTTAGCTTCCTCTTCCTAAAAAAACGTGGAGTCACAATATTCAATAAGTAACCAACTCAGAAACAATCCAAATTGTTCAAGCAAAGCAAAGCATACCATTCGTCGCTCTTCTGCTTCACGTTCCTCATCTTTTCTTCTTCGCGATTCTGCATAACGATCTTGCTTGGCTAGCCTTGAGTCACGTGAAGCTTGTTCAGCCTTCAAGAAAGATCACAGTAAGAAAAAATGAACAAAGCAGAGATGAATGTATCAGTATTTTGATAGATAACTGAACAATACCAGATAATCAACAGATACTACAGTAATTCCTAGTGATCAAGAAAAATTGTCACGACCCTAAAATTCCTCCATTATTTTTAGTTGGTAAGAAAACATCATATTCCAGCAATATAGAGAAACAGACAAAGGTTGTAGCTCATATGAATGATATGGGATTGGTTAGGTAACTAAGGTCATATGTGTAGTGGTGTACAACAGAAAGCATGTTAGAATAAGAAAATGATTCTGAAGACACGACATATATACCAGTATATACTGATATACATAGTACATGAGGGAGTAAATCACCTGTCTTAGTGCTTCACGTTCTTGTCGTTTCTTATCTTTTTTCCTTCCTCCTCGAGCTTCATTCTCAACCTCAGCATCTTCATCATCACTCTCGTCACCTAATTCTGCGTATAGGTCATATATGAACCACAGCATAGGCCATCCCAAGTACTTACAATCACAAATTATAGAGTAGCAAATCACAGAAAACTTTTGTTGCACAATATGGAAACTTTACATAAATATAAACAGACTAATTCCTTAAAACCGGCCACATAACCCATTAATAACAACATACAAAGTTTAACCATATCACATAAACCTTGATCAGAAGAAAACCAACCTTCAACAGCTGCTGCAGCTGTAGATGTACTAGCCCTGGCTGCTGGCCTACGACGCATACGACGAGCCCCAGTAGCGCGAACCACATTTTCCCTTTGAGGAACCTGAAACATTTGCAATCCACCATCTTATTTTCACAAACATTTCCCCACTTTCTCCAACACCCTCAAGACCTCAACTAATTTTAGAATGGCAAATACTTTTATAGTACATAATCACTCCAAATCATATCAAAATCAACTTCGCAGTCTCGCAGAGAGGTAACTTCCATGTTTTTTCAGGCGACTAAACATGTTGTATACAATACATCCGTTGTACATAAGACCGACTATTGCATTTTAAAAGGCTCAGAGATTGAATGACCTGATTACCTGAGGCTCTTCTTCATGCCTATCGGCAGCTTTAGAATCCTGGCGACGTTTCCATAAAAACAACGGAACTAAACCAAATATAAGTAGCATCGAAAGCACAGCTACCAAAATATCATCCATCTTTCAATTCTACAAACTGCCCAACAAAAATTACAATCACCCCATCAACAATTATTCAATATTTAGCTCAATTGCTCAAACAATGCAAAATATCACAAATTCATTACAATATTTAAAAGGGTTTGTGATTTAACTTATTTTTTCGAGATTTAAGTCATCAATTGTTGAATTGTTCGGATAGATTAGGGGAATTGAATCGTTCGGCAAAGTTAGGTATTGAAAAAATGATGAAAATTGACAATAATCGGAAATTCAATAGGAATTACCTGGAATTGGATTGATAACTGGGAAAATTGAGTGATCGAATTACCAATTTGAGAGTCAAAGCCGTTTTCTTCAAAGTGTCGAGCTTATTTGCTAAAGCAGTATTTTTCAGACGGTTGAGGTCCGTGAAAGGCATCAAGCAAAACGACGTTGGGAGCAATTGTTGGGTTGCTAGGCTTGGCAAAGTTGATCCAAACCGATTACCCAAACTGATTTACCCAAACCAAGACTAAAAAAAAAATCTTGATCCGATATCCATTGATATCGACTTGATAGTCATAATGACTCGAACTAATCACAGATTAATGCAGAGTAACAAAATTATAGTTTGACTTTTGGCTTTAGCCTAAAAGCTGGGTTCTAAGCCGAAATAATTATCTGTTTGGAGCTGCTTTTCACTTGAATTGATAATAAAATTCAACAACTAATTTTACCAAACATATTTTTGAACAAATAAAAGTCAACCAGCCAATTCTAATTGCTAGTCAAACTAACCAATCAAATAAATCAACCAATTGTCAAATAAGGCCTAAAATCATACGTTAGTGAAGTGCCATGAGGCAAAGTAATAATTGTGGTACTTTGTAATCAAAATAATTCAAACACAAATACTTTTGTAACAAAAAAATAGGCTAACCACTTAATCATGAACATGTCTAAAGTTAATCCTCTTTAATCTTTGTTCCCTAAATTTATAATAAGAAGTAGGATGTTAGGCTTTGGGACTCTTTGATTTACGCATTTGTTAATCACCTTCAATTCTATTGTGAGTCAATTAAAAAAAAATAAAATAAAAAAATAAAAAAAAAAACACATATTAAGTTTAGATTATTGTCAAACTAAGCTTGATTTATTGGTAAAAACTACACTTTCAATATGAGATTGGGTTCAATTTTTATTAGGAGCATTTTGAGAATATGGTTCCCTTATCTTTTCTCCTCATGACTTTTAGAGTGTCTAATTTTCTTGACTTTAAAGGTCAAATCATACGAGATTTTGACTTGATAGGACTATTAATAGTTTACTCAGCGGTAAGCTAATTGTTCTATTTCATTTCATTTATTGTTACTTCATCAAATCAATTCAACAATGCAAAATTGAGTGGAAAGTGAAAAGGAATAAACAACTTCTAGTACACAACAATACAAGCTAGCTCTCACAGAAGTGATAGAAGTAGAGATACAATACATCATAACATGAAGAGCTAGTCATTCAGCACACCTCTAGTAAATCAACTGGCAAGTGGTGACTACACGGTACACTACAACAAACATACATAACATCTCAACCAAAACTTATTTCGTACTAATGCTATTAAACTATTATCTCATTCTTTATTTAGTTATGACATTACTAGTTCAATCTAATATAGTACATCTACAAAATTAGAATGTAATTTATTCTAGATCCAGATGATAAAATGCATGTGTTCAACATCATATGTTGCCTTTTTCCATTCACAACCCCTCAACATAGGTAACTCCAGCTTCATCCAACCACTCTTGTCCTTGAATAAACACCCCAACAGTAAAATTCCTTGCATCCTTTGGGTCAGTAATAACATTATAACCAGTCCAATTCACTCTCTTACTTGTATCAGCACCCAAACCATAGTTCATGTACTCAGCATAATACAACGTGTCCAGTGCAAAATCTCCGTCCCACTCGAACCAACCCCTAGGATCAATATGATCACTAATGTTCGATTGCATAACAACAGTCCTCGAGAAGTTCTTCCAAGGACGACCCAAGAAGGTTGGGAACTTGGCTTTGACCGGTGCTAGGTCCGAGCTAGCTACAATGTCACAATATTGAATCGAAGTGCCCGTGTTTTGGAATGGATCAGTCCTTCCTTGGGCAGTGACCATGTTTTTTTGGGATGCCATAGGTAGTCGTGCGACTAACTCACAATTTTGGAGCACAATAGCCGCGTTACCAAATATGAAGTCTACCGTGCCTGAAATATAAGAGTACGTATAGAATTGTCTAAGGGAGTGTGCATAGAGCGTGTCTTGGTAGGCTTCGATTTTGCACCGGTTAATGACCGATTGATCGGCTCCTACGCGAAGGGCGACTGCTTGGTGCTTCTCTGGCCCTGCGGTGTTTCGGATGCATATGTCTTGGAGTATAAATCCATCACCAACGGCGGCTGCAATTGGGAATTATAAAGTGTGAGACAAATAAATTAGATTTTTACATGTGTTAGTAATTACTTATTCATTTTATCAATAATTCAATGAACAAACATAAGGTTGACAAAGTGGAAAGTTAGCTCCAAATTATTAGTTACACCACAATTTGTTCACATAAGTCATCATGTTGCCTGTTAGAGTTGTAACGCTATAAATATCTTAATTTTACATAGTATAATAAAGCATGTAAATATGTGATCATAACAATTAATTATATCGAAACTTTTTAATGTTTCATACCGGTATAATTTAAGGTTGGTAAGTTTTCGTCGTAATTAAAAGATGTCTAAAAGCAATCAATGTCAATAGACACATTAGTGATAGGATGAGGAGACAACCATTTGAAAATATGGTAAAGGCTAATAATTATAAGGGATAAGGAAATGTGAGGAAATACTTATTTTATTATTGTACGGAGTATCAACAAAGTAAGATATTTTATTTTTTAATTAAGGTCTAAATTTAATCATATAGAGCCTAAACATCGGTTTATTTTCTCGTACACATTTTCTTTTTCTTTTTTTTTTTTTTTTTTTTTTTGTTGGAGCAAAATGTATGTATTCATAGTTTAATAATGTATTATGCATTCTTTTATTTAAACAAAGTGGATGCCCCTTTATTTTGTTAAATTACAATCAAATGCCCTTTCTACCACTCCCACTTGTCCCAAGCATGCTATAGCATGATTAGCATCTAAGTCTCACGATAATGAGAATAATTACCCTACGATTAAAGAAATTAAAGTAGTTCTATCCTATCCTATACTTCAAACATGGGGTGCTTGGAATAATAAAATGCCTACAATGGACGCCATGTCATGATAAAAAGTGGTAATTTATCAAATCAAAGTATGAAAAAAAGCATCAAATATGAGTATTTAATCCTCTGAAATTCGTGAAAAGTGTAAAGCTCACTTTAAAAAATCAAATATGCATGTTTCGAGGATAATCTATTATCTCTTGTATTGTATAAGTATACATTGCATTGAGCAAACTAGTACTTTTCTTGTAATGCTTAACACACGAGAAAAATTATTTAAACCCAAAGTCCACAGTACAAGCTAGAAAATTACACAAACATAAATTTGACACATTTGATAAACCTATTTTAAGTGTTTGTAACTTTATATCTTGATTCTTAGAGAGTCCTAACACCATAAATAATAACGACATATATGTCCTTAATACCCTAATAATAAAATCGATCAACTTAAAAATTGAACAAGTGACTTAAGTGATAATATAAAACAAAGTGCAAAATAGTTGAAAAATATAATTAAAGTAAAAGTGGTATTGATCTTACCCAAAGTAGCTGATCTAAAAGTGGTATTGCCATCAACAACATTAAGACTCCCACTAATGACAGTCAAGTTCATGCCATCCCCAACAATCATAACATTCTTCTTCTTCTTCCCTACTTCAACAATCTCTTCATACACCCCTTCCTTCACATATATCACGTACCGTTTCTTCCCTTTATCCGGAGCACTCGCCACCGCCTCTGCCACCGTCGTAAAGTTCCCACTCCCATCTTTCGCCACCACCACATTCGCCTTGATTTCGCTCCCCGAAACTATAAGGAGCTTACTATCACTCCTCCTAACCCAAGACGGGTACACTCTCCTACTACCACTTCCTAGTAGAATCTCCTTGTCACCATAAGAATTACTTGTATCTCCTAAAACATTAGCTTGGATTGCCAATATTATCCTTGAACTTGAGATTAATTTCTCTATTATAGACTTTAGTTCTAATAAATGTGAATAATCTTGGAGTTGGTCCAAGCATGTTACATAATTAGTTAACACGGCACTTAACCACGTATTAACATCATTTGTATTAGTTTTTCTTAATTTGTTAGAATTAACCAATACTTCGATAGAATTAGTAACCCGATCATGTGACAAGTCCATAAGCTCTAAGCAATCTTGTACAACTTGACCACCCGTTACAACGTTGATACCTCTAGTAGTACCAATAGCCTTGTTAATATGCGATACATGTGCTAGTAACATGTCCACCAGCACGGACACATCCGTGCTGGTGGATGATAACGTCCATTGCGAGGATTTGTTAGAGATTGCCTCAGTGATTAACTCTAGACAATAGTCGCGGTCATGGGATTTATTGCAAATTGACGAGTGGTTATTAGTAAATGAGATTGTGAGGAAACAAAGGTATAATGAAATTAAGGTAATTGAGAGGAAGATGAAGAGTTTTATGTGGCTTGTTTTTTGGGTTGTTTTGGGATGGTTGATAAGAGATTGGTAGTGATTTGAAGTGCCCATTCTTTGGTGGAATATTTTGGTTTGATTGTAATTGGGGTTGATGTTGTGGTTTAAATAGAAATTATGGAATTATTTTTTTAGCCTAGGTGGGTTTAATATATCGTTACTTTTGGAATTTGTGGGAAAAAAAATTCTAAAGCTAAAGCTGGAGGGTAGGTGGTAACTAATGTTTTTTTTTTTTTGTCTTCATTTTTTTATTTTAATGCTAAGAGCTGATAACTTGATAACTAATGATGATTATGGGATATTTTATGTGCTCCTATTAGTTCTTTTAGTCTTCTTACGGAGTAGTCGTTTAGGTTTTTTTTTAACTATATATATACACTGAAAGTTAATGATGACACTCGACTGGTCCAGCTCAAGGCATAACATGGCCCATACAAAATAGAATAGCACATCATGGGTATTGTATTAGACAATGCCCTAAACATTATGGTAAGCGTCGGGTCTAGTGCAAATTTTTGGTTGAGGTTGCGCAGCTCTAATCAACTTTCTTCCTTTCTCCAACTTATTTCCAGTCAATTGCAGAAAATTTGCAACTTTATCTTCTTTCCAATGCTATGTTCGATCAAAAATAAAGCTCACCAGTAAAATTGAGGACTTGAAACCACTCAAATCACTTATAATAGTCACTGGATTATCTCGTTGTAAACTCGTTATTTATGAGTTTATTGACCAATGCTTTCATCTGGGATTCTGGGTACCCCTGAACTTGGATTGTCTGCATTTCATGCATCAATTAATCGCTGCTTACTTTTGCAGAATTTGATTATTAAGCATCTTTGTAAATTGAGGTTTGGGAAGGAAAGTGGAGGGTAGAGAGAGAGAGAGAGAGTGGAGTTGAGTTGAGTTAGAAACACCATTTTTAGGGAGGAGAGAGAAACTAAAGTATTGATGAAGATTTTTCTCATGTCATTAAAATCACATTTTTGGTTTTTTAGGGCAGATGAGAGATTATTGTGGAGGAGAAAAATAAAAGACCCACATTCCTTAAATAAATCAACAATATGTTTTTTAATAATGAACAAAATGCTTATGTTAATTGAACATCCTTTATTACAAAAACAAACATTTTATACAACTGAACATTAATTTTTATAAGAATGATTATCATACGATATGAAAATGAACATTATATTTTATAAGAATGAACATCATACTGCATGAAAATGAACATGTGATTATTGAGGAATACAAAATTATTGTAAAATATGTTCAGTTAGATATGTTCATTTTTACTATAATAAATGTTCATTTTGGCAACGACCTCAGCCAGCACTAGCTGAGGTCGACCTCAGCCATTAACAACTGCGGATCTAGCCTACCCTTTTTTAGAATAAGCATGATAAGTGTAATACCCCATATTTTTATACGTATTTTAATTTAAATAAGTATTTTGTAAAGTATTTAAATAATTCGAAATGAATTATTTATGGCATTTTAATTATTTATTTAATAATTTTGGAAATACTTTATTTTATTATTTAAAATATAGTTTGGGGCATGTGGTTTTATAAAAGGAAATTTTTAAAGTCAAAGTCAAAAACAAGTTTGAATAGGAAAGGGATTAGGAAGAGAATTTAAGTTTAGGGGGGTTTCTAGAGAAAAGAGGTATAAATATTCAACACATGGGCAAATTGAATTTTGCCCAGAGTAGAGAATACCCAAAGGTAATTTTCTCTCTCCCTTCTCTCTTATTTTTCTTTTCTAATTCCCCTTCCCCTTTTTTTTGTGTAACACAGGGCCGACACCGCCACCACGCACCGCCAGCCAACCACCATAGCTACCAGCGCACACGCCAGCAGCCGTGGCAACACTGGCGAGCGCGGCAACAGCCCAGCCACGTGTCGTGGTGGTTGTTGCTGCGTGTGGCTGCCGAAAAGAAAAAAAAAACTTCCTTGTTGCTTTAATCCTTAATCTAATTATTAATTATGGGTTTTGTGATGATATTCATGATATTTGATTATAAATATTATGCAAAAAAAAAAATTAGACTTGGTTTTGAATTAAAAAGCCCCAAATTAAAAACCCTAGGTTTCTAAATTATTGTATGATTATGGAATTTGATTATGGGTGGTTTAAATCTTTGATTTGGGTGTTTTAAAACATATTTATAGCAAGTTTTAATGATTTAATAAAGCTCTAAATTTTATTAGTAAGCCATAATTGAGTTTCTTGAAAAGATCTTTGATTACACATTAACTAGGTTAGTCCCGTGTGATGCACGGTTTTAGCAATAAAATATTTGATCATATATATTACTCCGTAGAAGACATGATGTTAAATATTCTAATTAAACTCATAATTAAAATAAAATTTTAAAAAATGATAGCATTAGTGTTTAGTGGTTAATATAGGAGGAAAGAAGGAAAAATGAAAGAGCTACCACCAATTACGTAGTAACTTTTTTTCTGTATAAGAAAATTGTGTTGTTAGACAATTTAGTAAAAAAAAATTAAGTTTTTATGAAAATGTGTAATTAATTTAGCTTTTCCAAATATTAGCTTTATCTTGAAAGGGAAAAAAAAGAAAGAAAAAAAAAACTTAAAAAGGATGATGTTACTTATAGTTTGGCGGGAATTTTTTTAATAAAAGCTGACACATAAGCAGCGGTGATGTCAGCGGTTTCTACTTTACTTATAGTTATAGATTGGGATTAAAGTAAGGGGTTTTAAATTAATTTTCAGCTTGTTTTAAATAATTTATGAGTGATTCAAGGAGTGTATATACTGCTGGAAATTTGTGCGGAGTAGATTTTAATACCTCTTTATGATTTTGGATTGTAGGAAATTTCCAAGTGAGTGATTTCGTATAGTCGTGGCGATTTTAAGATCGTATTCAAGGTACGTTCGCGTACTTGGTATTTAATTGATGATATAGGAACATGCTAGGCTTTGAATAATTAATTCTAAATAGTATCATGATAGATTTTAATTGGAATTTATTATTTTGGTTGATGTTGGTGATTGAATTATGAAACGTGGAATATTTGTGATGGATTAAGGATTGAAAATAATTATTTTGGCATGTTATATATGAACCACACTTTTATTATTGGCATGATAGTGAGCATGTTTAATTAAACAAAATATTTAATTTGGTTTGGAATATTAGAAATGAATTTTATTAGGATTTTTTTTACTTTTACCACCAAAAAAATCACGAAATTGTTTTTTACTACCAAAAATTTTAAAAGTTTTATTTTACCACCAAAAAATTTCTAAAAATTGTTTTTTACCAGTAGTCAAGAAAACCGTTAAATTTAACGTTTTAAAAAAAAATTCGATTTTCGTGCGCAAAACATGTTATTCATAGGTTTTGGGATGCATTTTGGTTCTACGGGTCCAATTTGAAGTCAGAATTGACGAAAAATGATTGAAAAAGCCTCGTTTTGCGTGTTTCACACAAAACCGAGGTATTTTTAAATACGCAAAAAGAAGCATTTCCGATCATTTTTTGTCAATTCTGACCTCAAATTGGATCCAAAGGGCCAAAATACCCCCTAAAACCCCTAAAGATGATGAGTTTGGCACGAAAATCAAAGAATTTAAAATATTCTGTTAGGTTTTTTTACGGCAGGTGGTAAAAAACAATTTTTAATTTTTCTTTTTTTAGTTAGTAAAATAAAACTTTTAAAATTTGGTAGTAAAAAACAATTTTGCGATTTTTTTTTTTTTGTGGTAAAAGTCAAAAAATCCATTTTATTATGGTTCATATAATTTTTATTAATGCTATAAGCATGAGGAAAGAGCTATTTAAGTGTCTATGTACACGAGGAATAAATTATATATTGGTGCCTTAGTGCACTTAAGGTGTTTCTAACACCGAAGGATAGGAATTGTGGCACATTATGCGTTTAAGGTGTCTTTGAAACCAAGGTGGATTTAAAAATGGTTCAACATTAAATATTATGTGGTCATTAATTATTCAAGAATAAATTGGTATGTTAAATTGTTTGAATAATTATCATGGTTGATTGTGTTATGGTTTGAGAGTCATCACCAAGTCTATTAATATGTAAACAACTTAAAGTGAAAGAGATTACGCACCAAAACTCTTGGAACTTATATACCTTGATTATGAACATATGAGGGAGGTATATGGGGTTTTATATTTAACCAGAACTTCTACTTGGAGTACAGGACGTTGTATATTCCTTTTAATTATTATGCGCAGGAATTCCGCCACTTACGAGTGGTTTTTTTATACTGGCACGGTTAGCTCCCTTGTTAGTACCCCTTTATTGGGGTCAGTTAGGGGGAAAACCCATTTGATGCGTAATCAATGCTAAATGAATAAATTGGTTATTTATTTGAGGGTCTTGTTGTATGTTGTGTGCTTGAAAACAGGTACAACAAGGTAAATTGTATGATGATAGGGTGGAAGAATGTTAGTGTGTTTTATTTACGCTTATGTACTCAGCATTGCTGATTGTGTGTTGTATGTTTGTTTGGCCTTGTCTTTACTTTGGCCCTACTATGACCCATTTCAAATGGAGAGTAGTGGGGACAAGTAGAGAGGAGCTTTTCAGATGATGAAGCATATTCATGATGGGCATGAGTGAAGAGCGAATCATGCTTACTTTAATTTCCATAAGATTACAATGTGATTTATTGCTTTGATTATTTTATATTATCTTTTGAGACTAACGCAAAGGTTTTAAGTTGTTTGATTTTTAATAAGGGCCTACTATGGTTCTAAGTTGTAGGTGGAATTCGTTTTATTTTGGTTTGACTTTATTTTCGTTAGGTTGATTTTTAAAGTTGACTTGTTTTGAATGTTTTTAAAGATAGTCTTCTGCTGTGTGTCTTTGATAATTGCCTTAGCCGTTTTAACGGTGGTGGTATTGTCTTAGATTTTCATATTTTGAGTTTTAAAAAGAGTAAAATAGGTATTTTTAAGGAAAGGGATTTCTAGGGTGTTACAATAAGGCCCAGTCTTACCGTCACGGCACATGATGGAATGTGGACTTGGACTGTGCATGGTCCGACCTTTTAAAAAAAATTGACTCGAATCCTAGATAACCCTAAAGCAGATGGATTCGGCACGAGGCTCGGTTTTGCATGACCGACAACCATCTTTATTCAAAGTTTTATAATTCTATTGTTGCTAACGAAAGCCTCAAAGCAATAGATAGACATTTAAAATATTATCTAAAGTAGAATTAATTAAAGAATGCATGCCAAAATCACGCATCAATCAGTGTAATTAATGTTCATTATAATTGATCAATATTCTAGTTTTAGTTATCCTATCCAACGCTCCCGAGTCATTCATTAGATTTTGCCTTTTATTAATATGTAAGTAAAGACATTAATTTAATGGTCATAGTTATACGTTGATATATCTGTCAAATTGTTGTATTTTATCGAAAATGGAGGATAGATTTTTTTTTAAACTTTTAATAAATAGTAATACTTATGTTAGCTACCTTATAATCATGCAATAAAATAATATAAAGGCATGTTTTTCTTACTTTTTATACCCACTCGGTTCATTATATGAGGTATATTTTACTTAATTCAAGTACAATTTATTACAGTTCATAATTGTTTCATTTGTTTGTTACATTGTATACTTCGTATTTATATTATTATACTACATACATAATTAAAATATCTCATGATACATTTTAAAAATATATACTTCGTATAAGTAGAACGGAGTAGAAATATTCAACTACAAACACCAAGCGAATGACATAATGAACTCTTCAATAACAAATAATAGATCAAAGAAAAATTAGAAGAAAAAACCAAAAAGAGAACATATTTCAATGTGAAGAGCGAGGGGAAGATTTATGCTGTAATCTAAAAAAAAAACAAAATATATATCAATTAAAAAGATTTGTTTTTATTTTTTACTTTTTTCTGTGAGAAAGTGGGCCAAGCCCAGAACAAGAAAACAAAAGCAACAGAAACAGATAATAAAAAATTAGAAAAACGAAAACAAACAGCAAGCTAAAACTAAGACACTAACTATGCTATTCATAGCTAAGTCTTTCCTGGCACAATCCTTGGACGAGAAGCACCCCAAATCCTCCAATAAAACGGTCTCAAGATTCTTCGGGACCGCCGAGAAGAAAGTTAGAGGTTGAGACGCTTGGACCCAAAATTGGCAAGCCAATCCGCAGCTTTATTTTTTACTAAACATTGTGAAAGTGGGTTACATAATTTTAGTTGAGAACAAAAATGCATTGCATTTCGCTCGAGATTGTATTATTAGGTACTATTATCATTTTACAAAATATTTTATGTTTTATTTGAATAAAACAATGAATGCAAAACCTTTATAAACTCTGTCCATGAAAATAGTATATGATGATATTTGTAGTTTGATTATTTGTTTCACTTACTAATTTCCATATAATTGTGTTATTTTTTGTAAGTCGTAATACCCGTTTAAAAAGTATTATTGTATTCCCTAGGTCATAACTTTCTCTAGTGTATTCATAAGGCCTAATACTCGTTAGCACTCATTGGACATCTAGCCAAAGCTCCAACTACTCTGTTAAGGTAAGTGTGTTATGATAAAGGTTAAATAACATAGCAAGTTTACAATCAAGATTTTCAAAGAATGGATAGGTCAATTTAAACATAGGACAAAGTTTTGAATGTGTTAGTTGGTTTGCATAAATGAATAGGAGCTTGAGATAACTTATTTATAAGCATCCAAGTCTCTCTATTGCTAAAATCTTTCTATTCTAGAAAATTTCTAACATAATAGAGAGTTCTACACACCTATTCTTCCTTTTTTAAATTGCACCACTTTTTTTTGGAAAGTTGCATATTAATTGCACCATTGTTTTGTATGTTTTTTTTTTCTAACACTTTTCAGTAGTTTTTGACACACAAAATTGGATCATTGGTTTGGTTGAGTATTACATTATAAATATCTTGAAAGGATAAGATGCTTGAAATGAAATTCACATTATATCGAGAAATTCACGTTATAAATTCACACACAATTTTCACTTTTTAGTTGTTTTCACACACAAACAAACCATCTTTTTGTGTAGATTGAGAATTTAAGATTAAATATCTTGAAATTCACATTACAAAATTTTTTTGCTTCATGCAAAGACATATACATATAGAACCTTAGCAAGGACCTTACACATTCCCAACACTTAATACTCCACACAAATGGTGAGATGGACGAGATTTAAACTTGCGGTTTTTTTTTGTAACATTGACTCTTATTTCAAGTTAAAAGATCAAATCAACCAAAAATTCAAGCTGATGGTTGAACCACATAATTGGTTTCACACTCTATCATCAACTAACATTGATACGTCGTAAAACATATAACTTCAACACCCAATCAACCCATCACATATCCGTATATCACTTAACTCCCTCTTTTCAACCATTTCTCTACGCCTTCACTTTCCACCTATTTCTTAAACTCACTCGAAACCCGCCATGTGTTAAGGTGACCCCAAGAACACCTATTGGGCTAATACCCTAGAAGTGTACCTCATCAATATACAACACAAACAATTAATTTTTATGATACCCAAAAAAATTGACCCAAACCTTAATAAGATGGGCTTAAATTAAAGGGCTCATTTTTTTTCTCTCTCTCAATCCACCGCATTCAAGAGAGTCGTGCAAAAACCGACCTAACCCCCCACAAACACCACTTCATTTCATCTCATCATCGAATCACATTTCCATAAACATTGTCGGTTTATAAATCCCCAATTTCTCTCTCCTTAACTTTGCTCAGACTTATCCGATCTAGGGTTCATACTTCTTGTTCCCTCTTTTATCGGATCAGGTACTCTCTCTCTCTCCTCAGATCTTTCTTTTCTTTCTTTAGCTTCGATTCTTTTATTTTTAGTTTTTGTTTTTCTCTTCGATTCTTTTTGTTTTGTTTTCATTTCTTCCCGTTGAATTTGATTCTGTGACAAGGTATTTTGTTGATTTTTTTGGTTTTTTAATTTGAGATTTGATTGATTTTTCTGGGTTTCGATTGATTGTTTATTGCTGTTTTCTAGATATGTTGTGATTTTTTTTTTTAATTGTAGAGTTGTTCGGGTGTTTTTGACTTTTGAGTTTGAAAGATTAGGGTTTTGAATCATGGATGTCATTTCTTTTAATGTTTATCTTGTAGATTGATTGTATGCTGGTAGATCTTGTTATTTATGTTGTAGATTGAATGAAATTTGTGTTTTTTTAATTGTAATTTTCAAATTCATCCGTTAATTCATGGTTTAAGGGTTAAAATTAGCTTTTACGATGGCATAGAAGCTATTTGGTAATTAGATTTGACCCCATTTGTTGATTAATACTCATTTGTGGCGGATTGGTTGGAAAGTACGTTCTTTGCACAAAAATTATTAATCTTGTTTGTATACCTGTATGTTTGTAATTATGAATGTTTAGCTGTTTTTAATCATTTGTGGTTATGGTAGATGGGAAGAGCCATAGAAGGGTAGGAAACTGGGTGGGGGTGTGGGATGGTTTTAATTTGCCCAAGGCCGAGCGCTTCCCTCTTTAGTGAGGGGTGGCGTGGTATTCCACGAGAGAGGTTTTAATTCGTGGCGCACCTTGTGCGATGGGCATACAATAAATATTAATGGACTCCTTGGCCGCTTGACTGTTTTAGTTTCTGCAGTATGAGTGAGGGGATTATCCTACATGTGATTTTTGTTGGTTAGTGAAGTGACCTTACTTTTTATCTAGATTGCCGGTGGCTGTGGACAGCCTTATGGTTGGCCTTTGTGCTAACAAAAATGGGAATCCAAATGTTCAGAGGGAGGCTGAACCTGATTGTAGCTGGTCTATACTTGCAATTTTGTCTTTGGGGGCCTTTAGTGTGCTGTCTCTGTTTTTTAGATCGTATCATAGTTTCAGGGTTGGTTACAGGATTGAAACTTATTACTGTTTGCCATTTTGTTGCGGTAGTTTTGTAGTATGAGCAAGGTTAATTGCCTGATTTTACCGCTCTATATTTTAACTTTGGATCGCTCAATGTTGTTATGTCATTAAGGTTTTAATGATGCAGTAGTTGTTTGTTTGGGAATTAAGTACCTTATATATTCTAAGAAGTTTCAAGACTTCAATTTTCTAGTCATTTTTAAGAAGTGTTATAATAATTAAAATAAATTGTTTTATAACAATAAAATGAACTTGTTTCACTTTCATGTGGTGTTTAATGAGCAATGTATAGACGTTGCATTAATCATGTTTCTCTAAGAAAAGACATGAGTTAATTTTTAAGAATGGTAAGTTTTAGTCAGTGTAAATCATATTGAAACATTCATTAAAGCCGTTAGTGTGTGTGTGAGAAAGATGTGGTCTATACTGATGGCTGATGCTATTATATATTCTCTCTGGTGGACCATTTCATTCCCTGTTTTCTTCTTTGTGTTGCAATTGGTGTAATTTTTTTCTTAAATTATATGGATCTGTTCTGGACTAGTATCATATATTGGCTTTCTTAATTAATTTTTCCCTGTGTTCGCTGGATTGCAGGTCTGAGCATTTTATATCCACATCAACTCTCCGGTCCGCAGATCCTTAATCACAAGCCTAGTTTTCATGTCTGATATCGACGTTCAGATTCCTGCTGCTTTTGGTAAGTAGTCTAATTATTTTTGAATGTTTGGTTTTGATATTAGTCTGATTAGGTGGAAAATGTTATTTGGAGCATGCACTCTATGTTCTGTATATCGCATATGCATATGCCTCTGTTGTTGACTAATTTTGGTCTATGTTGGTCTTTAGATCCTTTTGCTGATGCAAATGCTGAGAACTCTGGTGCTGGGTCAAAAGATTATGTGCACATCCGTGTACAACAGAGGAATGGTAGAAAGAGCCTGACAACAGTGCAAGGATTAAAGAAAGATTTCAGCTACAACAAGATTCTCAAGGACCTTAAGAAGGAGTTTTGCTGTAATGGTACTGTGGTTCAGGACCCAGAACTAGGCCAGGTTATCCAACTGCAAGGTGATCAACGAAAGAATGTGTCTACCTTCCTTGTTCAGGTACAGTTGATTTTGCAATTATTAGTTTGTCGCATCTTAGGGTTAAGTGATGGTATAGATTTTCTAACTTGGGTTCTTTTAACTTTTGCTTGTTTACAGGCTGGAATTGTGAAGAAGGAACACATCAAAATACATGGTTTCTGAGTAACGGCGGTCTTAGATCTGTACTTGTTCTTGTGCCTGTTCTGTGTCACGGTTCTATGGTAGTGACATTGTGGAAACCATAATCTTAATAATTCTGGTGACTGGCGTATATGTGTGTAGTAGTGTGTTATAATAACTCTGGTTGTTAGGATATATTTGTGTGGGCAGTGCTTCTGTTTCTGTGTCATGCAGAGCAGCACATGGAATATGAGACGGATGTTAATGTCTTTGACAATAACGGTCTATATTATGATATAATGATGAAAGGTTCGCTTAATTCTGGTATTTGTCTAATGTAAAGATGTGTGTTCTACTGTTTGCCCGTGTTTCCTGCTGTGTCTTGGTTCTCTTATTGTTTGGTGCTGTTGTCCAATTTCCTTCCACTCCAGCTTGAGGTTTTCTGCACATCTGCCGTGCTCTCTTATTGTTTGCAATTTTTACCAGCCTTGTTTTTTGGGTGATAATTTGGCAACTCCTGCCCGGCGCTGTGAGTTGCTCTCTTATTGTTTGCAATTTTTACCATTTGTTTTGTTTTTGGGTAGTTATTACAAGGGCACCTGAGCTGGCTGTCCTTGTGTTGATTGGTACTGGCCTAGTGGCCTGTGATGGTTAAACTTCCCTTGTGTTGTTATTTATTTGCAAAGGCAGTTGCCCGGCTTCTGTTGTCTTGATTGGCGGTGGCCCTGTTTAGAAGGGTGTGGGTGTAACAGAGGTGCAGTTTGCTAAACAAATAATAATAATGGTTATTGATTCACAATCTGACATGACATATTATGGCATGACTGACATGCGGGCTTGCCCCTTCCATTATTTTAAATACTCTGTACCATGGGCAAGTATGATGGAGGTCCATGTCGACAGCGATATTGTCATGTACAAATTTAATATCTAGAGTGAAATTTAGCTTATTTGATTCACAAGTTTTGTGATATTTAATGGAGTAAAAGCCAAATACAACACGTCAAATAGACTCAATCGAGTACTATATAATTCAAATGGTTATATTCTTGAAAAATAGGAAATAAATTCAAATAGTTGCTTACATATGCACAAAATGTGTGTGAATTATGGAAAACTGTAGTTCTGTAAATAATACTACGTACATATAACACAATATGTACAACGTAGTATGTACATATGCAAACATGATAATACAATTATTCTCTGTATACTACTATACTTACACATAAGAGGTACTCCGTATTATTTTCTGTAGACACAATAACATCAATAAAGAAATGAATATTACACCAAGTCACCAAACATCATAATATCATATTATAATTGAATATTATTGCACATTAAAATCATATCATAATTTTTTTTTTTCTCACAGGGCTTGCCCCTAAATCTGAAACAAAAAAATGAATAAAGATTGAATTTTTTTTTTTTTTTTTTTCTAGCTTTTAGTAAGAGGAGTTACAATTGTATTACGAGTGCTAGGGAAGCAAACAAATAGTAAACCACAAATAACTCCAACCACAATAGGAAACATAACAAGTCTTGCTTTAGTTTCTTCAGATGGTAATGGAAACAAACACTTGACAACATTTTGATCCAACAAAACAACAGCCATAAAAACTAATATCCCCATCAATGCATGAACAAAATCAAGAACACGAATTCGATACTTGGCTCCTTGTTCAGGGCTAAGGGTTAAGGTACCATCAACAATCCATATACCTTTAAATGTTGCAAATCCATAACGAACTTTGCCTCGTTCATCTCTCACACTGTCCGTGAAAGACATGATAATACATGTTAAACCAAGGAGCGTTATGAAACATATTGTTAAGAGTTGTGCTTGGAACGTTTCACATCGGCCTTGATTTGTTATGATGGGAGAAAACATCTCAAATATGAAGACTGATCCTGAGGGAAGAAGGAGGCTAGATAAGTGGGATGTGCCTTTGAATGTCTTCCTAATGGCCTTTTGGGTTCGAGTTTTTGGCTCTTTTGTAGTCTTTGATTCATTTTCCAAAAGAGGTTGTGTTTGTTGTTGCTGTTGAATATCTTGAAATTCTTCGCTTTCAATCTTGATATCCATGATATAAACTACTACTGTATAGAATATGGTTTAAAAAAAAGTTTTGAAGGGGCATGAAAATGAATAAGTATAGATTTACATAGTTGATCAAATTTATGTTTTCTTTGTACTATTAATGTTTTAGTGTTTGAATATTGTATATGTATTTGATAAATTAATGCTCAAATTAGAAACTCCCTCCTGGATTAATTAAAGGTTTTCATCACCTTAATGCATTGGGCTTAGTTAATGAGAGTTTTGTTAAATGTTCAAGCTGTCAATCTAGTTATTATGAGGTGCTTGATAGTAAGATAATGTCATTTTTAGACTACAGTATTCATTTCTGGTTTAACATTCTCGGACTTTTTTTTTTTTTTTTTTTGACAAAGAGAATTCTATAATTACTTATTTGTATTATAGTTATGACATGTGAAATATACTAGACGAACGATTAATAAAATTGATGCAAATAAATAGCTCGTTTTTTTTGTTCTATATCTGAATATTTAATTTGTACGGAGTATTATTTTCCAGATTACAATCCTCAAATTAACAAGTTATGTAAAATAAGTCGCTACACAATAACACAACTACTCAAATGTCCCTTTGGAACTAACGTTGTCTAAAAACTAACAATCTAGGTAAATTTAAAATTAAAAATTATGAATGCATTACAAATTTACAACGAACGTGACACATCTTTCGTGGCACGTTTTTTGCAAGCGAAGACAAATAGACAATATATATATTACTCTTATCGACAAAAATATACAAAAGTATAAAACTCACGTATACATTCTCTATTTTATCAGTGTTAAACTGTTTAACAAACCAAACAAAGTCTAGTCTATAAGGATTAGGGTTCGCTTTCAACCTTGAGGTTGGGGGTCTAAGCTAATACCCATTAGGCACTTTGAGGATAGGGATTTTCTTTATCAACCTCGCCTCCCACTTCAAAGTATTTAGTCGCAAACTCGATCAAGTTAACATGTGAGAGGTTTGAGTTCGGTAGATAGGACAGTTTATCTTACATTAAAGAAACGCTAAACTGTTCCCATGAAGTTTTAATCTTATTCTAATTTGATGATATAATGAATCACTATAATATATACGTGACGATTGTACTAATTGCCATCTTATTTTGTACTTTACTCCAATTAAAGAGGTATAGTTCTTCTAGATATAGAAGTAGCAATAAAAAGCAAATTGATGGAAAATGACATTGATATGTATAATAATAATCGTCATAATGGCCGTCAAAAATCAATAATCACGAGAATTCCGAGCCACCAATTTCAAATATGGCAAAATCACCACTCAAGAAAATGCCAGAAGTGGCTATCAACCTCATTGCACATATACACGTTAGAGAGATAATTAATGGAACTTTACGTTGTACAAAAAGAAAAAAGAAAAAAAGGCATGAATGCTACATTGCTTCAACTCTACAAGTGAGTAGTCAAATAGTCCATAGTCCATACTTCCATTGGAGAAATCCATCCTGTTTTTTTAGGTGCATTGATTTATTATCCCCTTGAAAAAAAAAGGATTTTTCAATATAGGGCCCCTAAGGTATTGACTTTTCCAAGCTGTGCCCACCCATTTTAAAAATTCCACGTTGTACCCCCAAGCTACCTTTAGTGTCTACGATGTAACCCTACCGTTAACTATTGCCGTTAGTTTATATGTTTCATCACCAAAACTCAGCCCTCACGACCCACCACCCACCGACACACCCCAGGCCACCTGCGAGCCGAACCCCATCAGCAATCCCAACCATCACCCATCACAGCCCCACCACCACAGGTCCACCACCACCTAGTGCACCACCAAAGAAAGTGTTAGAATGCAATGGAGGAATTTAATTCGAATTCGAATTGAAATTTCGACAAATTGGTTTAGGGCTTTTGTTTCATTGGATTCAAATTGGAAAATTAAGTTGTTAATTGTTGTTTTCGTTTTAAAATCAAAGAATTTGGTTCAAAACAATAAAAAAACCCTAATTTTTCCCCCAATTTGATTTTAATTGTTAAATCATCAATTTTGTTTCAATTAGATTGACTTTAAATTCACAAAACTTGTTTTAATTGATTTTTCCAATGAAAATCTGCACGAATATGGTTCAATTGGTCGAAAATTTGAGCATGAAGAACGAAAATCTGGGCATGAAGCTAAGAACAACGGTGGAGATTAGGGTCGAGGAGTTGAGAGAGAAGGAGAGAAGAGGATGACGCGCGCGGTGGTGGGTCAAGGAGAGAGGAGCACGGCTCGGCGGTGCGGCTGGGGGTGCGGAGGTGGTGCAACTGGAGGTGCAGCGGTGGTGCGGCTGGAGGTGTAGTGGTGGGTAGTTGTGAAGGAGGAGATAGAGGTGTTTGGGTTTTTTTTTGTTTTTTTTAATTAATTTATTTTGAAGTTAACTTTAGTTAATGAAGAGATAACGGTAGGGTTACATCGTAGACACTAAAGGTACCTTGGGGATACAGCGTGGAACTTTGAAAATCGATGGGCACGGCTTGGAAAAGTCAATACCTCAGGGGCACTGTATAGAAAAACCCAAATAAGTGTTATTGTAAGGAGGGTGTGCTCATCGTAGAAGATCCTCTCCTTTATGCCCATGGCCCTTTAAAGCCTAAGACTTTACACTTTTTTAGGGTGTATTAGGATTTGAATTCCTGACTGTTTGGAGACCTTGAATTAGAATTGATCCAATCAATACGCTTTTTTGTAAGAAACTAGTAAGGAGTCGCCAATGAGTTTTAGGAAAACTCATAAACCTCGTTCATGCCTTTCTCCCAAGTACAGTTCAAGAAATATTTAGCACGAATCATAAGTTTACCCATGCCCAAATTGGTCTACTTGTACCAGAAATGAGTTTGGGAGCGAGGGTACTAAAATAACCTCTTCTTTTCAATTTCATCACCAAACAATATATGCAACGTGATACCTAGAACTAAGTTAGTTTATTTTATTTACAAGCATTAATCACGTAGGAATTACATTGCAAAGTGGTTATTCTTTATAATTCAAATTCGTGAAAAGGAACAATAAACAAGATTTGCCTTGGCTTAGGTGATAAAACAACAATTAATTATTCCAATTCTAATCTTTGATTAACGCAAGAATGCTATGTGAAATCGATTAAATAAAAGTTTATTTAAAGTGATTAAACAACACTAATTAATTAATTAAAGTTGTTTTAAACAATAAAAAGAAGGTGATTTATCTAAGTGCTCGGGAAACTAATTAACCACTTTTCTTTGTTAGATCTTCGTTTAGAACACTTATGGACTCCTTCTTGTTCGGGAACCTCCACCGTAGGGACGAGTAATAAGATGGGTGAGTGTTTAGGACAAGAGGGTTGATAGTACACAAGTTCACAAAGTTTCTGCCAGTGTTTCGGGTTAATTTTTGTCTGTTTAAGCTTCAGAGTAATCCCTTATTTATAGGGAATAAGTGCGTTTAAGGTTTTGAGCATTCTGCCGCAGCAGGTGACGCGCGCATCTTGAAGGGTCTCACGGGCCTGCTGCGCGCAAGTGATTGAGATGCGCTGCCAGGGGCAGCGCAACTCTTTTTCATGCACGCGGTATTATGGTAAGATTCTATTCAGCATTTTCACAAAATTCTGAATCTTTCGTGAGCGCATCACTGGAGGCTGCGCTGGGTGTCACGCGCAACCTTGTGAGTTGTGCGCGCCATAACAGCGCGACTCATTGAGATTCACGCTGATTTTCCTGCGACAGCTTTTGTTTTTAACCTAGGCGCCCCTAAGTCCATCAAAATTAGGTTTATATTTCGGGTTTAAGCCTAATTATTAATTTGGCTTAGTTAATTGGACTTTTGTTTATTTTGCCAGGCTAGCTGTTTTGCATTCTTGTGACTTAATCGGTAGTCTATAAGCATTTTTAACGTTGATCCAACACAAAGACGGTTTTATTTATCGTCATATCACTTTCGGTCGGGAAAGGAGGCCAAAAATAGATGTCTACTGTTATCAATTTATTAATCAATCGTTTTGTTAAGTTGAGTACTAGTACAATTTTTTTAAAAACGTTTTCTCTTAGTTTTGTTTTTATTATATTTATGGAATACTCACTTCTACTTATTTTATTTTATGAGAGACTAAGGAGCCTAGGTTGACAAGTTTCTAACAATGATAAACGTCGTATTTTGTTAATCAAATGACACTTAAGTAAATATCTTGCCTTGAATTTCGTGCTGTGTGTAGTACATACAATAATATTTCTTCTTTTTGCTGGTTATCCTCGAGGACTTGTTTTTAATGTCCGTTAATTTTCCTGTCTAGCTTCTTCTTTCAAAGAAAAGAGAGAATGAGAAGACTCATCTCTCTCTTTGTCAATGGAGGAACGAAGCCAAAAAAAGAAAATTTTGCAACCACCACCTCAACTCCATTAACTCCACTTCACAAGCATTCTATCTCCCGTGTCTCATTAACCTCCACCATTAGACCCACAAGTTCAACCCGCCTCTATACTCAAACAACAAGGTGGTAGTCTCAAACACAACCATTTAATTTTCGACGACTTTACCACAGAATTTAATTAAATGAGAGCTCTAAGAAAATAGAGAAAGTAAGGGTATGATTAACCCCTAAAAGATTGGAGTTTCCCTCCTTCATTGTTAATGGCAACAAACTAATGGTGAATATTCCGTTTAATTTTTTAAATTTACATAATGCCTCTTACAACTTAATTGAATGTATAATAATTATGATAATTAGGTTGACAATAATAACACTTGTTTTTTTTTTTTTAGAATAATAACACTTGTTAAACAAGTTCAGGGTAACCTATTTTTTAAAAAATGGGTACGTTTTTGCAAAATTATATCATAGTGAATTAGATGATCACAAATTAAAGGAAACCCTAATTTACACATTAATATTATCATTAAAACGGTTCAAAATTAATAGTGTGAACCAAAATTGTCTAAGAACACAACGCGAAATAAAACTCTGAATATCGGAATTCAAATATTCGATCTCTCATGTCAAATTGCAGAAATTTAGGAAGTAAATCAAAACCTGCATTATACCATATTACAATAGTATGATCTCGAGTATATAACAAAAAATTAAGTTTAATGAATTATTGACAATTATGTAGAAAATTAAATTGAGATTCAAGTATTTTATTTTATTTACGTTTCAATTTTTCTTATTTATTGATTTAAAAAATAAGTTGATATATGTATTTTTTTTTTCAAAATACATGCATAATGATATATTCAGTACTTTAATAGATTAATTTTTTTAAAACCCTTTAATTTAATAGATTAAATAATAAAGCGTAATATTTTCTTTTAGATATTAACATTCGAAAATACGGTGAAATAATTAAAAATTTTAAAGTAAATTTAAAATTTAAAAAAAACCGGAAAATAAACTAGTTTCCATATTCACTATTCAAAAAATAAAACCCCTCCGTTTCATAATGTAAGTCCCATATAGAATCAATCACATGAAATTAGAAAACAAAAAAAAAAAAAAAAAAAAACATTTGGAATCTAACATTAATGTACAAAATAATTCACGATTAGTTTAACTTATTTAAGTTTTTTTATTTTTATTTTGGAAAAGCATAAGTCATAATGCATAATTCAAGGTAGAGATTTCCTTACTTAGAGCTACGTCATCAATTCACAACCAATTAATTCCAAAAAAATTAAGTTTAAAATAGAACATATTCAATATGGGTAGATTTTTTTTAATACGCCTAAAATAGTATCAGAGGTTTTTCAGTGTGGCAAGCCATATGGTGCGGCAAAGGTTACTTGTAGGGTGTTACTGGTTTTGTCAAAGGTTACTTGTATTTTGGGTTACTTGTAGGTGTTACTTGTATTCAGAGTAACCCCTATAAGTAACCCCTGACCAAACCCACATACCAAACCAGTAACACGTGACCAAAACCAGTAAGACCATACAAGTAATCCCATAATACACTATACAAGTAACACCCTAACCAGAACCAGTAACACCCTACACGTAACCCCAGAATACAAGTAACCCGTGCCGCACCATGTGTTACTTGTATTTTGGGGTTACTTGTATGGGTTACTTGTAGGTTTTACTTGTATTCTGAGTAACCCCTACAAGTAATCCCAGACCAAACCCTCATACCAAACTGGTAACACCCGACCATAACTAGTAAGACCATACAACTAACCCAAGAATACAAGTAACACCCTACCAAAACCAGTAACACCCTATAAGTAACACCCTACAAGTATTACCAAAATACAAGTAACACCCTACAAGTAACCCCTTCCACACCATGTGGCCAGCCACATACAAAAACTTGTAAAATAGCATATGGGACTGATATTGCGAAACAGAGGGAGTACCAATAATAATTAAAAGAAATATTTTTTATATTCGACATAATGTAATTGTCTTAAAACTATGTTTGATGTAATAATTAATTCGATAAGGGATGGAAGAAAACCTTTATATCCTCATCCTCACACCACAAATTTTTAAGTGGTTAAAATTGGTCCATTGATTTTTAATTAACAAATTAAACTAGAAAAAAAAAAATTTAAAAATCAGTTAAGATTTTTTTGGGTAATCACAGTCACATATGACACAACATCAAAGAAGATATTTTTCCTAATAACAACTTTACATTTCTATAAAATCCATCACTCCCTCACATTCACACTCACTCACTACTAAAATTTTACACCCAAATTATAACAACCCTTTCTCTCTTTTGTAGCCCTAAAAAATGGCTTCAATGGCATCAGCTGCCCTTTCTTCCAAGCTAAACAAGCCAGCTTTCTTAGACTCACCCATCTATGGCACCCCCTTAACCACACCCATCAACAAGTCCATCTCATACAAGCAACAACCATCCAAGTCTTCCATCTCGATGTCGGCCGCCCCGGCCCCTCCCCCGTACGACCTTAACAACTACAAATTCGACCCGATCCGTGAGTCGATCGTGTCTCGAGAAATGACCCGTCGTTACATGACCGACATGATCACGTACGCCGATACCGACGTGGTCGTGATCGGGGCCGGGTCAGCCGGGCTCAGCTGTGCTTACGAGCTCAGCAAGAACCCGGACATCAACGTAGCCCTTATCGAACAATCAGTTAGCCCTGGCGGAGGAGCATGGCTCGGTGGCCAACTCTTCTCCGCCATGGTTGTCCGTAAACCGGCTCATCGATTCCTCGATGAGCTCGGTATCGAATACGATGAGCAGGACAACTACGTTGTCATCAAACACGCTGCTCTATTCACTTCCACCATCATGTCTAAGCTCTTGGCTAGACCCAATGTCAAGCTCTTCAATGCCGTGGCGGCCGAGGACTTGATCGTGAAATCGGGCCGTGTCGCGGGTGTTGTTACTAACTGGGCCTTGGTGTCCATGAACCACAACACCCAGAGTTGTATGGACCCGAATGTCATGGAGGCTAAAATTGTGGTTAGCTCATGTGGTCACGACGGTCCGTTCGGTGCTACGGGTGTGAAAAGGTTACAAGACATTGGTATGATCAAGACTGTTCCTGGGATGAGTGCCTTGGACATGAACTCGGCTGAGGATGCTATTGTGAGATTGACTAGGGAAGTTGTTCCTGGTATGATTGTTACTGGTATGGAGGTTGCTGAGATTGATGGTGCTCCTCGAATGGTAACGCCCTTTCATCTTATTCGTGTCGTCTCTAAATTATATGCCACATTCCTTACTTATCTTATCCAACATGTTTTATGTGGTTGATGTTTAATATAAGGGACTTAAATCTGAACTTTTTTTATAACAAAATCCAACAAATAGGAACATATTAAAGATGCAATCTAAATAATTAATAGACCAAGGAAAAATTATTTGAACTTATTAAGGGAATTCTTATTTAATTTGAGGTTATCTTTTGTAAATGACATGTGTTCTGTTTTATCTAGATGTACAATAGATAAAACTGCCACATTTTTTTGGAGAGTATACTCGTTATCGGCTGATTTCTAAAATGTAGGACTTAAATTTGAACTTTTCTACAATATCATCAACAAATTAATTCCTAAATAATGTATATCAAGGAGAGTATTATCATGATGTCCATAAAAAAAAAAAAAAAAAAAAAAAAAAAAAAAAAAAAATATGGAGAGTATATCACGAATTGTATTTATTAATTTTTTTTTAAAAACGAATAAATTTTATTTAGTTTGTGATGGGTTGTTCTGTGTAAATACAATAGCCTTTTTTTTCAATGCAATTTGTTTTATCTAGAAGTTGGGAATAGAGTTCTTGTCTAGTTTTTTGGTCCCTCATTCACATAAAGTTTATGAAATTGTGAAGAGTTATGCATGTAATTTAATTCGTTACTTATCTTACATACAAATAATGGCAATTCTTTTTTCTATCTATATAAAATGAAGAAAAATCAACAAATTATTATAAACAAATGAAGGATATAGGGTTGAATCTAGATGCTTCCAAAGACATGAAGATTTGCTATTTTTTTAACATATGTTAGTGTGATACGATTTTAGTGATTACCATCCATTTCATTTATTGCAATAAATAAGAGATACCAATAATCACAAAAGATAATCGTGAAATGTCCTTACAAAAAGATGATTGTGAAAGAGATATGATGATAATCACTATAACCATTACTTTGCTAGAGTATAATTGTAGGGTATATGCGAATATGGATGAAAATCACCCCTTTTTATTTTTATTTTTGAAACTATGAAATATGGATGAGATTAATCCTCATTTTGTAGTATCTTTAAAGAGATCCCCCACAAAAGTAAAATGTGAGGTAGAAAATCTTAGTTCTAAAAAATATCTACTTTTCGCATGAATGGACACTCATATATATTGCTTGTTTGGGAAAATGATTTTGGCACTCTCTTATAGTGTGACAACACAACTTTTGGTGTCATGATCACATGAGTGCCAAATCTTTTTAATTTGTTTTATATTACAGAGTATTTTTTAAAGTTTTTACCAATTACGAAATTGATTAAGTACATTTTACTTGAAAAACAAAATTCACAATAATAATCTCAAAAAAATATTGACATACCAAACAATATTTTGCAGGGTCCAACTTTTGGGGCTATGATGATATCAGGACAAAAGGCGGCCCACTTAGCACTAAGAGCATTGGGCCTAGACAACGCTCTTGATGGGCCAGCAACCAAGAAGTCCGAGAAGCTAGAGCCCGAATTCACATTGGCTTCTGTTGAATCTTCTGATGTTGTTGATGCTTAAAAATCTTAAAGCCCAGCCCATTCCGGCCCATATTATGCCTAATGTTATGAGAGGGTGAAATTAAGCCTGTGTAATAATATAGGTGGTGTGAGCCAAGAGCTCTAACTCAACCCCTTTGGTCATTTTGTGTGTTTGGTCAAAATTTGGGTGTGTTGTACATGCAACTTCCTGTAGAACCTTTCGGTTATTTCATAAATGGTAGTTTTTGGTTCACTTTACTATTTAAAGCCGAGCAATCGGTCATGATCTATGCTTTGGTTAAGTTAACTAGTGTTTACGAGACAAGTGATGAAAGTGATCGTGTTGAACGTGTTGGCAATCCTCTTTTTTACAAAATCAATTGTGCACTTATGAAGATTGCTCGTATGTGTACAACATCAATTGTATACTTACGAAGATTTCTCCAATTCTCCTATACACATTACATATTATTTCATCTCACATAAGCACATCCGAACACTCGAACAAGATATGTTTAAGGACGTTAGGCCATGCTAGACCATTTTCATGTCAGGCTTAATTCATGCACGTGTGGTAATATACCTAACAAACAAGAAATATCAAGGATATATCCTTGTCATTATCTAATCAGGGAGAGTTATAATGTTCAATTATTCTATAAACATTGTTCAAAATAATGCACGTGAATAATACATAAGTTAGAATGAGACACTTAAAAAAAACTCAAAAGACGCAACACTTAAAAAAAGGGATTAAAACAAGTGTCACACACTCACACATAACGGAGATACATGTATAATTTTTAATTTTTTTTTTTTTAATTTTAAGGTAAGAAGAAAGACTATAGCCATACTTTAACCTTTACGGTTTTTTATGTACAATTTTTTAATTATGATGATGATGATTTAACATGTTGTGACAGCCAGACCTTGTGTTAGCCGGAAAACTTGACAAGTGGTATCTTGTACTGGCATACGTTACTCTTTGGGCCAAATTTCATGCTTTGGCACACTTGCTTCAGCCAAGCTAAGATTTGGTAGCCTGAGCACGGCACTCGGCCCAACACGTAAATTCGGGTTTGGTTGTGCTTTGGTCCAGTTCATGTCGGGGCTTGGTAAAATGGTAATGACATGTAGACATGATCGAATGACCCTAAGTTTTTTTTCAAATGTAAACTAGGGTGTGGTTTGGGCGGTGCTCTGAATTACTAGATTGTACTTCTTTAATTTGATAATTATGTTCGATTTTTTATATACTTATGTGTGTCCGGCCGTTACCTCGAATGTAACCCTTTTTTTTTATACTACCTCATACGCATTTATTTTCTAATCTTGTGAAAAATAAATAAATTAAAAAAAACCTCTAATTACTTAATAAATGAAAGAAATATATAATATTAATAATGTGTAATTTAAAATACTAATAAAAGTTGGTTGAGATGGTAAATGTATGACCATTATGTGTTGGAGATTATGGGTTTGAATCTAACTTAAAGCATGTATATTTTTTTCAATTATTTTATTAAAGCAATTACAAATGGCGAACACCGGACCTTGCATAAATTCTCCATGCAAAATAACACCATATGTCGTATAAATCCACATAAAAGCCAAGAAACAAAGCTTTGGTGGCTGTCACTTACTATCTTCACCAACCACGTTATCTCCATTGCATGCAATAACTATCCTTAATCATCTATAAATAATCCAATATTCTTATTCTCAAAACCAACATTCCCACAACAAACAACCAAATCCAAACAAAGAAATACAACTTATTAGTTTTAATCAAATGGCAATGACCAAGTTTGTGATACTAGCTGCCGTAATGGCAGCCTTGGTGGTAATGAGTCATGCCACCATCATAACCACCGAAGTCGAGATCGAAGACGACTTTGAGCAAGGGAGGGGCTCATCCAGCCAGTGTCGCCGGCAGCTAAGGTCGCAGTGGCCGAACCACTGCGAGCAGTACATGATGCAAGGCATGAGGAGGTACATGGGTCGTGATGAGGAGGATGATAACCAAGGAAGGCAGCAATACTTAGAGAAGTGTTGTGATGACTTGAAGATGATGAGGCCACAATGTCAATGTGAAGCCATGAAGATGATGGTGGAAGAAAAGGGGATGATGCATCAACAAAGAATGATGGAAAAAGCAATGAATATTCCTAGGATGTGTGGTACCATGCAACGCAAGTGCCGCATGTCTTACATGGAGTAAGACGTACTAGCTACATGATGTGCATGCATGCATGTATGCATGCGTGCTAAGGGATGGTCATCATCATGTATGGTGGATGGTTATTATCACTGTCTTTTAATTTAAATCTCTTAGTTAATTAGTTAAGTCTAATTTGCTTAAGAGAGTGTTATAGGGATAGTCTTAGGGTACATCGTCGTGTACCTTGATGTTTTATTTTGGGTTTTGTACTTGCTTTTGGTTGTTGCCTTTGAGCTATGCACAATAAATAAAAGTTAATTAGCTCATTCGGTCTTGATCACTATGCTATCTCGTATATAAGTTTTACTCCATCTGTTCTTATTTAGATCGCTCACTCTTCTTTTTTATCGTTCCAAATTATTAGTTTGTCCATAATTATATTTGGCTATGATATTCCTATTTCTAAGTTTAAATTTCTTACCATTAGCTTTAATAATCTTTCATGTGTGTTGATATATTCTACTATATGCACCCTAGCTTTTATTGGAGAAAACTAAAATCTTAAGCCGAAAAATTGTAAACATGCCTACTATAAAACTCCTTCAACTAATTTAGGTCCAAAATAGAGTGTTTTAGTGCATATTTGATATGAATTTTTTTATTTTATTTTTGGAGGGGATTTGATATGAATATTATAAAGAAAATGAAAGGGAAACTAATAACAAGGATAATAAACTATAAATTATATTAAAATAGAGGTTTACCATTATTTGTTTGGGTATACATATGGAAAGGACTCAAGGAGTCCCTTTTATCAAATTGAGGATTGAAGATAGAAATTATTTTATTACTATAACGTTGGAGAGTTTTGTATAATATTTTTTTTGGTAATTTTTTTTTATAAAATTTGGGTGTTATTAGATAGTTTCTAACAAATAATCCTATAAAAAATAATAAAAACAATACACAAAAAACAAGAAATTATTGTATGTGATACTATGACCAGCTATTATTAGTTAATTCTCTCATTTTTTTTTGTTTATCAAACCATATCTTGCAATCCATCTTTTCCATGAAAGAATTTTCATTGAGGTTCATACGGGTCTGGACTCATTAAATATAAAGAATTTATTGCTTTGAATATAAATTTTATAAATTTTAAAAGTTGTCACAATAGTTAAGTATCAACTAGAGTTTAATTTAAAGGTCAAACTTTGCACCCCTCTATTTTTTGTTCTAAGATCCGCCATTCTTTCAAATGTGTTACTGTGGCATACTTCCTCCGTTTCTATTTAGTTGACGCGTTTGATTTAGACACATATATTAAGGAGAGGAGAGAGAGTGAGAGAGATTGAAAGTAGTTTGTAAATGTAAGGTAAAAAATTTACCCCAAAAGAAAACGTGTCAACTAAAAAAAACTTCCTAAAAAGGAATACGTGTCAACTAAAAAAAAACGGAGGTAATATAATTTAAGGAACTCAAAGAACTTAAGGAAACAACTTTTTTTTTTTTTACTGCATTATTTAACTAGAGGTTGAAGGTTGAACTTTGGTGGTGCGCCCCCTCTGCTTTTTGTTCCAAGGTATGTCATTCTTTACTATATGTAATATATTTTGTGGCATATAAGAAACTGAAGGAATGAATTTAATTAGAGAATCAAAGAGAGTATTTTTTTTACCTTAAGTATTAAAAAAAAAAAAAAAAAAAAAAAAAAAAAAATTGATTTCTGTAATTTGTACGACATTTCCATGCAATATTGTTATTTTCTATGAGAAGTCATTTGTATGTTATACGCAAAATCATATCATAAATCCGGGCATCCGGCATGCATCTTCAAATTCAAACCATATGTGACATTTCCCTATAATCATCTTTATGAGCCACGTTATTAACATGCATTTATACGTTTGTTATTCACTAATTCCTAATAAATAACTCTTAACAACCTCTCATAGTCTCCAACTTTTATTAATTTCCAATCTCCTCAAATTAAAGATAGCAAAACCCAACTGATAATTTGATGGATTACAAACTTGTGATTCTTGCAACCTCCATTGTGATCTTGGTGGCACTGACTCACACTGCCACTCCTAGAACCACCAAGATTGAGATCGAGGACGGTGTTACCATCCCGGATAAGGGGAATAATTATGACGTAATTCGGGAGTGCCGCCACTATCTATCGACTAGTTGGCCAGACCACTGTGAACAGTTTGTATCACATAGTGGTGTTACGAGGTATTGGGATAATGTTAATGTGAAAAACGTTGTAGGGATTCAAGAGGAGCGCCCGTTCGATACGTGTTGCAGTGAGTTGAGAGTTATGATGGATCCGGTATGCCAATGTGAGGCCATGAAAATGATGGTGGAAAAGTTAAAGATTGGGCCAGGTCAGAAATTGGATAAGGCAATGGAGCTACCCTTGAGGTGTGGCACCATGGAAACTAAGTGTACCATGTAATAAATGTGTACAATACTCTTGCTTGTTACCTGAAAAAAAAAAAAAAAAAAAAAAAAAAAAAACGTTTATGTGATAGCCATTTATAATCAAGGCAAGCATAAATGAGAAAAGATATACAAGTACTTCGTATACTATAGTCTATAGACCCGTTTTTAGATAGTACCCCTTGATTTTGATAAGTTGGGATTTAAATTAATTTCAAGAGAAGACAATCTTAGCTTTTGTTTACCTTTCTTTATTTTTTTTTTTAAAAAAATGAGAAATTAAAGTTGTTGGGCATATTGTTTAATTTGTCACAAAATTAAATGTTTATATCAATTCAAGTATTCCATTAGTATTAGATGGAGATGCATTTTGTATATAAATCTATCCTTCAATTCTAACTATAAAACAATCTCCGTTAATATATATATATATATATATATATATATATATATAGGAATGAAAAGTTTGAGGGATGATCTATCATACGACCCGATTGCACTCTTTTGTCCCCATTTAACATGCAACATTCAATCAACTAGTAACAATATGGTTACTGGTACCATATGTTATAGGGACCCTTAGTTGATACATAATTTATTGATAGTTGAGGTCCAGGAATATGTTTTATACTCTATCACGCCCCCTCTCACGAGATCTCGTTTGGACTAGAAGTGAGGATGCAGCATGGACCCTCCTCATATCCATCACCTAATATTCCACTTGAAAGTGGGGGGTAGATGAGATACCATATTAGTGGACCATCTCAACCAAAAGCTTAAACTAATGGTTGAGGCCCAGGAATATGTTTTATACTCTATCATTTATAGTACGTAATGGAAAATATTATTAATCGCAGGTGTGTCTTTTATAGAAAAAACCGAAAATGTCTTGATTATATCGAAGACCATGTACAATTGTACACAAAAAGTATAAAGTTGAGATTGAATTCAGACAAAGTGGTATGTAAGTACATCGTAATAGACTTGTTAGCTAGAAATCAAAGTTCCCACAAGTTAAAGATTTCAAAAAAAATTCAAGTACAAACATATACTAAGAGGTCTAAGACACGAAATGTACAACACCACAACGTGTAAACTATCACAACATGCACATCCACACCACAACATCAAACATTATAAAGTTCAAAAGCCACGTACTTAACATGCAAATTAAGAATCTCATCAAAATCCTCTATATAATAACAAATCAACTAGCCTAAATAACATCCCACATCAACTTAACCATCCAAATATCAAACCATCTAAGAAAAAGAGCCAATGGCAAAAACATTCTCACTTCTCCTAGCAACCATAGCTACAACCCTCGTAGTCATCTCCACCTTCGAAACAACCGGCGCCACCATAGCGAACGAGGCACGGCTAAGCTCACAATGCGAGCGACAAATGCGATGGGAGAAAATGGATCATTGCAGGCAGTACATGAGGAGCGAAATGGACGTGTTAATGTACCCAAATTCGGGGAATCAAGCATGTTGTCTTAGGGAGTGTTGCGAGATGCTCCAAGAGATGGACGAGGATTGTGTGTGTGAGGCGCTCGAAAGCGTGGCTGAGGAGGAGAAGGAGAGGATGATGAGGAGCCGAGAGGGGCGGCTAATGGGAAAGGTGGTGCTTAGGAAGGCCATGCAGCTCCCTGGAAGGTGTGGAATTAGTACAAGGTGTGAAGCTAGTGTTGATACCACCACCACGTACTAAAATCTACTTTAATAGCTAGTTTAGTGAACATGTATCATGCCCGATATCATCCTAACACGTACGTGTATGTTACACGTGTATTAGTGCAACAATTAGATTAGTTTGTCAAGTAATAAAAAGTACATTATCGTGTGCTTTTCTCGATCCCTAGTATTATGGTGTTCAGATCATTAACAATGAACTATAAATATAGGGAGTACAAAAAATCAAGGTTTTAATTTTATCTAGCTTAATTCTCGCTCTTAATGAAAATTGTTTCAAAAACTTGTGAGTTGGGACACGTACGTACGGAACAAATATTCCATAAAAATCCGTATGACATTATTTGTGACTTGTTATGGGGTGTTATTGCCACAATGCCACGAGGTACAACCGTAAAGATATTCATATTTCTTTTTTTCCTTGGACATATGCTTAATCAACTACTAGTATTATTATTAGTATTACAAGCTAAAAGTTGTTAAACTGAATACATATATGAGCTAAACTAGCTCTTACATACCAACTGAAATAAAACAATTTTTATTATAATTATGTTTATGTTTTGAAGGAATGACTGTAGCCTGTAGGGATTCTTTGTGAAAGAAAGATAGTGTTGAGTCTATCGACCCAATGTAAACTAATTATTGATAATATGACGACATATTTTTGTGAAAGTGGAGAACCTTTAGAGGTAGGTATATTCAAAAGTATTTTATTTTTTTTTATTTTTTTTTGCTCATTTTAGATTTTAAAATGAGAATAAAAAAATATATATCAAATGAGCATAATACATTTGAATGCACCTTACACCTAAGTATATATAACAATTTTTAGTGAAACTGGTCGAAGATCTAATTTTGGTTGTAATTAAAATACCAGGTGCCATTTTTTTTTTTAAATTAATTTGCAAAAATAAATTTAAATGGTTATAACCCACGAAATGAATAATTTACCGACCGTAATTGGCAAATTTCCTATTTTATTTTAGGATCCCTTCCCAATTTTCATTTTGTTTTAGTATTGGAAACCATTTTCAAAAGGAAAAATACACTTTAAATCCCAACTATTGCCGATTTACTTCTAATAATCCCAACTAAGGTTTATTTTTTAATAGTTCTAACTATGCTATGAGTTTGCTTCCAATAGACCCATCCGATCAACTCCAAGTCAATGACTTGCTGTAACAGGTAACCAATACACGTGTCAGCACGTGATTGATCTAAATTAAAAAAAGAAAAAACCCTCACAGCCACCATCCCTCCCCTTACACCACAGCAAAACACTAGGGCCAACCCCCATCCCGTCGGAAAATGGCCGACCGCCTCCCCTAACCCTTTGAAATGGCCAACCGGCCCTTCCCAACCAAAAAAACCACCTTAGCCAGCCCATTCCCACCCCCAAACCACCGAATTCGACCGTCAAAAACTCCTACTCCAAAACCACCGTATTCGGCCGTCGAGGACAACTTTTCCACCATCGAAAACAACCCTCCTCCTTTCCCCAACCCCGAATTTGTCCCCTTGGGCGATTTCGAGGGTATGGGAAGGGAGGAGGAGCACGCATCACTGAATTTTTTTTTTTTTTTTTTTGTTTTCCGGCTAAGGGGAGCGAAGGGAGGAGAGTGTTAGGGGGTTTAGGACTTTAGGTGGATCGACTGTGTGTTATTTGGGGGGCTGGGAGGGCCGGTTGGCCATTTTCGGGGGGTTAGGGAGGTGGCCGGCCAGTGGCTGATGGTTTTAGGGGTTGGCTTAGGGTTTGTCGGTGGGTGAGGGGAGAAGAAGGTGGCTGGGTTGGTTTTTGTTTCTTTTTTTCTTTCATTTCTTTTAATATTATAGGCCAATCATGTGTTGACATGTGGCGTTTAAAAAAAAATTACAGCAGGTAATCGGTTTTTGGGTCTATTAAAGGCAAACTCAGGACATAGTTAGGATTGTTAAAAAATAAACCTTAATTGGGATTATTAAAAGTAAATTGACAATAATTGACATTATTAAATTATATTTTTCCTTTTCAAAATCCTCTTCAAAGTTCCAAATCTTCCAATTACATCCCTTTCACAACACAAAAATAGTACGTCATTCAATTTCCCACTCACCCAGCTGCTGTTTCCGTCGACGCCGCACCACAAATCGTTCCCTTTCTACAGGTTAGCTCAATCTTTAACTTCATTCTTCCAGTATGAAACGCAATTTCCTGAAAAAGCTGAAATTGATGATGGTTTGACGCATTTCTTGTGTTTGATTGAAAAAAAAAATCAGTAATGTAGTTTGATAATCTGATAATTTTCGATGTTGAATATGGATTTATTTTGTTGTTCTTGTGTTAGGTTATTTGATTCTTGTTATAAATTTGAATAAATAATCTCATTTCTAGTGTCATTGTTCAATTTACTCATCTTTTGGTATGTGTAAAAGTTCTTGTGTTGGGTTGTTTGATTCTTGAAATAAATTTGAATAATAATCTCATTTCTACTTTTCTAGTGTCATTGTTCAATTTACTATTCTTTTGGTATGTGTAAAAGTTACCCGGTGATTCGAAGCCTATTAAACTCCGAATAATCCGAGTTCGAACTGGGTATTGTAAAAGGGGGAAAGCTGTTGCTCGTTTGCCATTTTTCTTTTTGATGTGTTCATCTCTTGTGTTTTTGCTTTGGATGTAAAACTCATGTGTGATTATTGTGTTGTTTAGAAGATGGATGACAAAAAGGTGACAGATGGAGTAATGGAACAGTTTCCTGATGAAATAGTATCTCAGATTTTGATCAGATTACCTGCTAAATCAATTCATCGTTTCAAATGTGTTTCGAAACGCTGGAATTACATCATCAACAATGCCCATTTCACATCTTCATATATCTCTTTACATGGTCCCTCTTGGGTAATTTTGGATCGAATGGTTCGAGTTGATACCAAATCTAATGCAAAGGTGATGCAATTTGATCTCCAATATCCCCCGGAAGTGAGTTCTCTTCAAATTGCTCCTTTTCAGATGGCTGATGAACCATTTCTGGAGTCCATTGATGGAAATAACCCAAGTATTATGTATTGTAGTAATGGTGTTTTCCTTTTTCAATTCAGAATCAAGAGAAACCCTTATCAACATAAGCCTTTAACGCTTAATGGACAGTTTTATTTTGATAAAAGATTTGAGGAGGATGCTTTGTTTGTGGCCAACCCTCTTACTGGTGAGTGGTTTCCAATTCCGAAGTCTCCTTATCCCATTCTCCATGGGGGTACTGTCGGGTTTATCTCTCAGGCTAACTCAGTTGGGGTTTTAGAGAGGTTTTTGGTTGTTGAATATCAGCCACTTATTGGGTCTAATCTTGCTACTTTGATGTGTTTTTCTTCGGAAATTGGGAAGTGGGTGACGAAATCTGCAAATTATATGCTGTCTATGCATCAATGGGAGCAGGATGGAGCTTTGGAGTTTGATGGTAAGCTGTTTTGGTTTGATAGAGATTGTGGGCTAATTGTGTGGGATGACCCCTTTGGTAGCTTGGACAGGAAGGGCAAAGTTAAATGCCGGTTCATTGCAAAACCACCATTGCCTTCTGCCATGAGGGTCTTTGTGGGTGGAGGTTTAATTCAATGTTTGCAGATGAAAAGGGATGATTATGTTCTGTGGAGGTTGAAGGATCATCAAGGTGAAGGAGAGTGGAGTTTGGTGCATAAAGTGTCAATTTTGGATATCTGGTCTGATGAGAGCTATTTATCTTGTGGGTTGGATAAAATAACTCCAACATGTTGCTTTATCCATCCCTTGGAAGCTGATGTTGTCTTCTTTCATATTCAAGGCCAAATTTTTTCGTTGAATTTTCGGACTAAAAGGGTGGAGAGTTGTGGTGATGGTTACTTGAGCATCATTGAACATGTGTTTGTTATGCCATATATGCTGCCAAGTTGGCCAACTTCACTCCCTCCATGTTTGAGTAAGCTGTTGAAATCTTATTTTGTAATCTTATTGTTACTACTCTTGCTAGTTATATATTGGATTGTGCTTAACTAATTAAAAGCTTTCTCATAATTCGGGTTCATTGATTACATTGGGTAAGTGTCTGCAATTAAAATACACTGTGGGTGATAATTGTGTTGCCCTTTCTGATTTTTCTAATGATGCTTGTAAAAGTTGTATAGGCAGTTTCCTTGAATTTTAATTTAGATTACTATCTTACAATCGTTGGTTCAACTCAATTTATGGGCTTTACAGGTGCTCCTTAGACTATAGACTTCAGAACCATACCTTAGTCGAGTTTCAAGTAGATCTCTAATTGAAAAGGAGTACTAATTTGAACTTATCATGTTGAAGTGTTTAAAGCAATGTTAATATGAAGTATATAATGTGTTCATTTGTCTTGCTCGTGCAGCATTATATATTGTCTTGTTCCCATCATATAAATTTCGTATGTAAGCTTAAATTTTCTTTCCATACTCTTCTTGTTGCTGTAGTAATTTGTGGGTTGATGTAGGGGAAAAAAAAAAAAAAAAAAAAAAAAAAAAAAAAAAAAAAAAAAAACACTTTCTTTTTCGTATTCATTTTCCTCCTTAAGGGTCTTAAGGCAATGATGACTTGATGAGTTGCATTTTCCTTTTCCCTAGGCCAATGACTTGATGGATTAATCCCAGACTACAATTCTTTCTAGCTTTCCTGAACCACCTATGTTAGGGTTGCATATTTTTAGTAGATATTAATTGGTTGATGAGTCTTATTTTTCCCTGATATTTGATTAAATCTCACACGTTTTAATGTTAGCTGATGAATGCATAGGATCCTTTATCTAAAAACCACTGCATCCCTGTAAATTTGTTGGTTGAATGACAGTAATAACTAATAACTGTGAGTTTGTGCTTTTTTTGAAGATGAAACTCCTTTCCTTCCTATTCTAATGCTTTATACTGTTTTCCTTTTGAGTGTTTTTTCTATTCTGTTTAGGAAACCAAGTTATTTACTCCTCTTTTACTTTCACAGCTGCCACTTATGCAAAAGAACAGGGCAATAACAATTTCATGGCCTGTAAATTCAATGAAGCTATAAGCTGCTATACCAGAAGCATTGCTATCTCGCGAAGTGCTGAAGCTTATGCTAATAGGGCGATGGCATATATCATGGTCAGCAGATTCCATGAGGCCGAGAATGATTGTACAAAAGCCTTGAACTTGGATTCTCTGTACTTTAAAGCTTATTGTCGCAGAGCATTAGCCAGAAAGGAACTTGGTAATGTCGAAGGATCCATGTATGATGTAGAGTTTGCCTTGAAGTTGGAACCAGATGATCAAGACATGAAGCAGTTATATGCTGAACTTAAGTCCTAGGTTGAGAAGGTTAGAACAGCTATACTTAGTTCTTATTCCAAATTCCTCGTTTTGAAATCTTCAAGCTTTATATTATGGCTCAGTTTTGTTTTGTTATTGTTATGTGTATGTAGAAGCTATTACTTTTGTGTCGCATTATTGATGCCGCCCTTGTTTTTGTGTTATTGACTCTGACCTTAGTGCAGTCCCCTACAACACATTATCTCTTTCTTTATATTTCATTACAGGCTCTGTTGTGCTAATTTTTATGCTAATGTAGCAAGTTAGACTAATTTAACGATGGGTGATGGATTGCACCTCTTCAGACTGTTCAGAGTTTAATACTTTTGTTTGGACCGGGGTAGTGAATAGTGACTACACATTTTGAATTGAGTAGCTGTAAACATTTTAGAATGATCGTGTTGGGTACTTGGGTGTTTGATGATTGTGTGAATATATGATCAAGTTAATGAGATCTTTCTTTTTCTCCCTTACTTCGGATTTGACTTGCTTCCATTGGCGATGATAATAGTTTGTGGCGTTTGACAATATTGAGAAAATGTTTCTGCTATGTTTAGACCTTCAGTTAATTATCATTGTTAGACTTGAATCTATGTAAAGCATATCGTATTCATCCGCAGCATGTTTTTTCCCCCAGCTTGTTCAACCGCACCATGTATTATCTTGAACTCAGGTATTCTAATGCTCTTTGTATTCTTGTAGGGGACTAGGCAACTGGCCTCAGAAGTTTGATCATGAAAGGGTAGAAAATGAGCTTGCTGTCTTGCTGATGGACTTTGCAATGAAACATGTTGATGTCACTAACTTCAAAGAGTTTGTTAATTGCATTTGTTCTTTTTGTAAGGCAAATGTCGTGTTTAAGAGATGATGATACAGATTACTATAACCACAACGACGTAGTCTTGTCAAAAACTTAAAATTTGCCAGTGTAATGATGATTTGGACCTCTGGTTTATGTCTTATGATAGCTGCTACTAAACCTGCAAGAATTATGGATGCCTAAATAGTCTATATGAAGTTGGACAAACCTGGTAACCACACCAAACCGTAATCAAGTTAATCGTAGTATTTTTTTTTAGCAGTTTTAGCTCTGCTCAATATGCTAGGCAAATGTACAGATTTGCTAAAAACTCAGGTCACTGGCTCATTGCTAATGAGATGGGAAAATTTATCATTCTATTGGTCTTTATTCAGGGTAAATACAAGTTCATCTTCAAGTCCTAGACTTCACTAAGTTGTCTATAGTCTGAAAATGGCAAGTTTCGACACAATGGCAGCAAAAAGTGCACTTAAACTCTGAGGTATCATTGCCCTTGAAAGCCTGTCGACTTTGGTTCATGTAGACATGTAGTGTTGAACATGGTTAAATGATCAACTCGATGAAGGATGATAAAATGATTAGTTAAATGGTTTCAAAAAAAAAAAAAAATGATTAGTTAAATTACGAACCTCATACGGGTTAAATGAATCAAAGCTAAAGCATATGTGTACAATATATAGAATGTTTCCATAACCTGGCTTAGATAACAATGGCTTATAAATAAAGTACTGTAATGCGTCATTGATTCCTGGACCAAAGAGACATTCAAGTTAGGTATCACATATATTAACTGATATGAATCACTTCCATGCCTTCTTCCCTCGAAACTGTTTACCAGAAGATATCTGTTTTCTCTTTTTCTCTTGTTTGGATCTTGCAATCTTGCCTCTCTTTGCAGCAATAGGCATAATCTTCTTATGATCCTTCTGCCGGTTGCTTGAACCACCCTTCTATTAACCCGTAAGAAAACGATGTCAAAAAAACAAATAGATATATGAAAAAAAGAAATACCAGCTTTTTAAAAAATGTCTCCAAATGTATACCTCCTCTCCCCCCACCCCCCCTCCCTTTTCCCTCCCCTCTCTTAATCCTCTAATAAATAATAAATGGTCTCATAACTTTTCTCTCCAGTCAAATCCAAAACTAAAAATTAGACTGAGCCAAACCACGGTGCATACAAGAGGGACAGAGTACTATGTTTTTATATCAGCAAAACGATTAAACTAGCACTGCCTATGACATTGAACTCGAGTAGATCCATTACCTGTGTGTTCAACTATATACGTAGCAGGCCAAAAAAAAAAAAAAAAAAAAAAAAAAATAACAGCACTGAAGAGTGAAGATTAAGCAAAAGCAATGACTGGAATCATATCATAGCAATGATAGCATACTCCAGTACACATATATAATTGGCTTATAAATGCTATAGAATGCAAAAAGGGTGAGCAACGTCTTTCACCTCATGGATATGAAAAGGAGGATGGACTAGATAAACAAACCTTATTTTGTTTTACAGCAGCTCGTGATTTGTATTCTTTCCTGTCCTCTCTTCCTTCCTTCATTCTTTTCTCTTTTTCCTCCTTGGTCATCTTTCTTCTGATATTTGCCTGTAACCACATAACACAACACAAGATATTCACCGTAAAGTCAGATAACAAGCCTTTTATTTTGCCACATCACTACGTGAAATTAAGAGAAGAGGGGAGGATGGAAGAGGTGAACATAATCTATAAATCCCTTTGTCCTTTCCATCTCAAAAAAATTTGTTGCTATCACTTTTTCCCCACAGAAATTCATCACATATGAAGTGATTGGATGCGCTAAGAAAGATGCAAAAACTAAAAAAATTATGAACACGAAGTATTTGTGGAAGGAAACAGCACAGTTTCTTTTTTTAAAGTGCAATGTCTTTGTTTCAAAATTTGGTAGATTCATATTATTTTGACTTGGTTCTGCTTACTCTGATAATACTTTTTACGCGGAAATATAAGTCCACAGCATGTCAACATGTCAAATTTATCTTGATAATTAGAGATTATTAAGCAATGAGAATTTGAAAGTCACAAACAAATTAACTAGAGAACTTAAATCATTCCTGAAGTAATAACTTCTACATTAGCCCAAGACAACTTAAGCTTAAGAACAGCAGCTACATTCTGCCATGGAAATAGTGCAGATATTGTACAGAAGTAGTATATTAATCTACCAGACAATAGAGCATTTAACTCAACGTTTTCAAACTAAGAGTGTCGAACTCGAACATCCTCAAACAGAGACACAACACAACATGGGCATGTATGAAAAGTCCCACAGAATGCAACAAAGTTTAATGTATAGTTTGAGATAACTTACTTCAAGTTTAGCAGGATTAACTGGCTTGAGACTTAATTGGTCTGAAGACTTTCGCAATTCAGGCTGTGTAGCCTGTATCAAAGCACATCATTTGCACCACAATGATCAATGCAATGAAACTACTATTGAACTGAAAGGTCATTTTTTAACATAATTAAAACTTGATATTTGGTGGAGAATGTACAGAACATGAACCTTACCAGCAATTTTTTAATTTTTTGGAATTCTTCGTTAGAATAGAAGTGATCATCTGCTTCGGACAAGTGCTCCGACTTACGCACTGTCAATTTCTTCAGAGCTCTGAAATCAGACTCAGCAGTATCTAGTTGCTGGTCAAAATCAGCATATTTTCTCTTCCTTTCTCCAGAATTCTGCACATGACTACCGTTAGATTCAATTAAACTACTAGATTCGCCTTCCATTTCCACATCATCTTCCTGAACCTCCTCACCAGCGGTAATACTGTCATCATCCTCTACCTTGGACTCAACTTCAGCACAACATTCATTCACTGCACTATCCCCTAAGCACTTAAAAGACGTTACATCATCATCACCATCCGCTGCATCCTCATCACCAGCATCATCCTCTGCATCCTCATCACTAGCATCACCCTCTGCATCCTCACTGCCATCATCATCATCCTCTGCATCATCATCATTCTCAACTTCGATACTGTCATAATCTTGATCATCATATTTTTTACCTAGCCGCAACAAATCAGCTCCAGGGACATCGGTTGCAACACTCGCCTCTCCATACTGTTTAGGTTTAGCATTTGTAGGAAACCGTCTACGGTGTTTTTTGGCAAGTAGTGAGGGATTAACCTAGGTAAGACAACATTGATATACAAAGTGATGTCAGGGGCGGAAAAATATGCTCATAGATAGAGGATATAAGGCAGTGTTTTACCTCTTTGAACAATTTGTGAAGGGAGTGGGCAGCAAGTGAAATTGCCTTTACTTTTTCTTTTTCATATAACACAAGTTCTTGTAGCAAATCATCATTCATCAACTAGAACACACAAAGTAAGAAAATGTTGTTAAAAGATAGACTTATAAAAGCAACTGAGAGAGAAAATTCATCTTTTTATGTGACTATGTAACAACTTAGGAAACTACATACTGAACAAACATATGATACAAAGATCAATAGAGGATGCAAGAATCAATTCCACTCCACCCATTAACCAACCACACACGTATACAAACAAGTTGCAATTGTACATTTCAAAAATTGAAATTGGCTTCTCAACAAAGGCTTGAAATCAGAAGAGAGATTGAGTACCCAAGGCATTCGTAAACATATCTCTCTGACCGCATTCAATCCTACAGCAAATGCCTGTCCAGTTCCAATAAGCAACACTATAAATATTTCACCAAATTAAACAAATAAACAAGAAACTGAAGATAGAACGACATTAGAGGCAAATATCAACATCCCAAGAGTAATAAATTGACTGCACAAATCAGTTCTCAGAACATAGACTTTCTAGATTTACAGTAATATTTACACAACATTTCTCCATTGCTTGGAGTTCCTAGACTTTCTAGATTTACAGTAATATTTATCATACAATCAATACCTCTGGTTGCGATTTATTGTGTACAAAGTTATTTACAATCTGAAGAAATAGGGGTTTGACATCATCATCTGGAACCTAATACAGCCAAAAAAAAAAATCAACAAACCCAAATCAATAGGAATATAGTAAATGACCAAGGGAAGTAAATATACTGTAAAAAGTTGCTCCAGTAAAGAAAATAACTAAAAAGACAATGCAATCAAGACACCGCAAACTGACATCAGCATGGAAGACTTCAACAGCAGCAGCAAGTAGTTTAGTAATCTCCTTCACATGGGGCTGCATGACAGCAGGGAGAAGCTGCAATTTAGATTACTATTATTGAAAAATTATGAAAGGCAACAATGAGATGGAACACAAACCATCATATACTTTCCAAGGAAACAATAAAACTTTGGCTTGATCAATCGGTGAAGTCCAATTGTCCGAGCAATCACTATTATCGTCATCATGTTAACCTGCATCCCACAATAGCTCGTTAATCAAGGTTATCTCAGTACTTATAAAACACATAATTTCCCAAGAGTAACCCCTGAATGATTAAATAATCAGTTTTATCCATAAAAGCCAAGCTCCTAACAATGAAGCAGTGTGGAGGGATTTTTGTTGAGTTGAATCAATTAATGATTCTCATCAGATGAAAGGCAAATCACTCACCTCAGAAAGTTGAACTCTTCTATTATCTCTATGAAGGTAAGAATACAGCTCATCCACAAATGCCTTTGAAAAAAAAAAAATCGCAAAAAAATCATTAATAACTAAACAGCCATATAGCATAAATGACATATATATCAAATCAAAAAGAAAGCAGCAGCATAGGTACATCTGCATCGTGTAAGTCTGAAAGTGGCGAATAGTGATTTGAACCAGTTTTCTCTGAACTCAAGCGCTGCTGCCTTTTCATGCTACGAATCTCACGTTTCAACTTAGCCTTTTTTTTCTTTTTGCTTGATGTTGTGCCCTTATGGTGAGCCTAAAGTTATAACAATGTATTACGTTATCAATCATATTCAAACTAGAAATCAAACAATCAGAAAATTTAAGCTTTTAGATTATTTCATCTGCATATACCAACTTAGTCTAATATTAACATTTCGAGTATAGCCAAATGTAGAAATTGAATAGACCTTATACACTTGTTCTCTATTGAGAACAACTCGTGTTTGTCGAGCACAGCCCTCATCTTCATTGCTTGAAGCATCAGTGTCGTCGTCATCATCTTCAATCATCTGATAACTAAAAAGAAAGGAAAGAACAGCTTGCCTGAATCCAGAATTATCAAAAACAAAATTCAGTCATCAGTTAGTCCATTTATGATTTATCTATACTTTAAGGTGATCGAGGTAAGTGTTGTAGATACCGTAATGTAGGATGATGACAAGCACGGCAAATTGCGTTTGAAATTAATTCATCAGACCATACATTCATCCGGTGTAGATTGCATAGCACGACAAGAGACCTTCTAGCTAATGCCTCCTCCCCACTCTGGTAACGCTTAAGTTAGTTAATATCGACACTTTTCTATGTACATTTAGAGGTGTTAATTCCGGTCAGGTCTATTTTAAATTTGAATCATGCTATTTCTAAATTATTCTGTCTCGAAATCAGAACTTTATTATTTTGAGGTCGGTTTAGGGTGAGACCGGCCAAGTCAGTTTTTTACATGTACAGTCAATGAAATTCTTAACTCCGAACAAAACAGGTCGAGGTCCAAGTATGATAATATTAAACAGAGAAGAGTTACAGACCTGAAGCATATGAAGAACGACATTCTGCAAAGTCGTATTCCTAGCATGATTATTCTTATGCTTCTTAATCGAAAGAATGACATGAGAATACGCCAATTTCTTCAAATTCCTATCGTTAAGCGTCTGAAGTTTCATAAACAATGCTAACAACGTCGTCTTTGTCTTCAAGTTACAGATTTCGAACTCCTTATTAATCGACACAACCTGCAAAACCATTAATTACATCGAACTCAAATTTCTGCATCAAAAATTACCAAATTTCCAATCTCAATAAAATCCAAAGTGAATTACTGTACGTTTTTATTAATGAGAAGAATTAGTAATTGAGTGAGTTTGAAACGAAGTGATCTCAAAGAAGGCGACAGGATAACAGGAGTAACAACACGATGAAGAAGATAAACGAGGCGGTCGGGAAAATCATAGAGATGTCGAGGATAAGCAGGACACAATTGAGCAAGGAAGAAGGCTTTATCGGCGAGTTCTTTGTTGGCGGTGGAATCGTCGGAGACGCCGGTGAAACCGAAATCGGATTGTTGCTCAAAAGGTTGAATGCTGTCCTTGAAATTTCGGTATAATAATTGTAATTCAACTTCATAACTTTCTGGGTCATTCTTCATCTCTGTTCGGAGCTTTTGGAAGCTCGAACTACGACCAAGCGTAGTCATGGCTGACATTTTGATTGTTTTGGTGTCGAAACCTAGAAACAAACAAAGGAAGCCGTTTTATAATGACTTTTTTTTTTTTTTTTTCTTGACAGGATTTTATAATAACCTTACTCAACTGCTATTTGTCGCTCCCATTTTACCAGGTAACGCTCCCTTTTTGACTTGAATGGACCACTATGCCCTTTATGCAATTTGGCTTATAAAAAGGACCTTGTTCCCCATTTGGACACAATGCATGAAACGGTCCCCTTACTTGACGACATTGTTGTCCCGAGCTTCCCAAAATCGGTCCCCACGACCTTGCAACCAAATCGGTCCCCACGACCACCTAAATTTTCTATTTTCAAAAAACGTTAAATTTGCCGACGGGTCTTGGGTCATGGACGGCGAGTGGAACATACGTACGCCGGAGAATGCGTCGGATCATTCTGTAAGTTTTTTTTTTTTTTTTAATTTTCGGTAATTAGGACATCCGCCTAAAATTTCCGGATGTACCAAGGAACATCCGGAAATTTCAAGCGGATGTACCTAGGGACATCCGGAAATTTTAGGCGGATGTCCCTATAATTTTTTTTTTTTTTTTTTTTAAGTACGTTTATTAAGTTTTTTTTTTTATGTATTTTTTTTTCGTGGTCTTGTGATTATTGTTGTGATTTAGTATTTGATAATTAATGTAATTTTGTTGTATTAATATGATTATTAGTAATATGTTTATTTTTTGTTTCATTATTATTATTATTATTATTATTATTATTACTATATGTTGATATTATTGTTGTTGTTGTAGTTGATATTATTATTGTTGTTGTTGCTGTTATTTTTATTGTTGTTGTTGTTGTTGATATTTTTATTATTAATTAGTAGAAATATAATTTTAATATTAATATTAATATTATTAATATTGTTATTGTTTTGTATTTGTTGTTATTATTATTAGTATTGTTATTAGTATTGTTATTATTATTATTATTATTATTAGTATTGTTTTTATTATTTTAATTATAATAATTATTTTTATTATTGTTTTTATTATTATTATTTTGACATAAAGCATGTTTTGTTTAATTTGTATAGGATATGGAATCTGAGGAAGGCGGTGACGGTGTGAATTATAGTGGGAATTTTGTCACCGATACGTTTTTTCCTACATTTGACGATGCTGTTACATGGGCTGAAGGTGTTTCCATAAAATTCGAGCATGTGAACCGTCAACACACTCAACGTGGTGGTGACCAAGAACCAGGTAATACTAAAATTCTATATTTAATATAAAAATATGTAAAATTAATACTTGTAGCTTTACTAATAATTTATCTTTTAATTTTGTGTTGTAGATCCAAGTGACATTAGTAAATGCAGGTATTTGAACTTGCTTCCAGCCCCAATGTTGCCGTACATTTCGTCTTGGAAGGATGTCATTGGTGATGGGAACTGTGGCTTTCGTTGTGTCGCCGACTTCTTCTTTGGCGATCAAAATAAGTGGTATGACGCTCGGGAAACAATAGCGAACGAGGTCGCTGGTCATCCTGATTTGTACGAACGGATTTACGGGCTTGGGCGACTTTGGATGAACGTGGAGCGTATTCGATGGGATGGTGGGGCTGTCGGGGAGCGGCATTGGATGGTTACAATTCAAGATTTATTTCCTATTGCTACGTGGTTCAACGCAAGGGTGATTTGTCTCGGAGTAGGCCTAGTACCAACTTGCTACTACCCATGCATCACAGTATTACCGCTTAGGGCACGCAACGGGGTTCGGTCACCGACTCGAGAGTTTGTGATTGCTACAGTTGGTGGATCACATTTTATCCGTCTTGACCTTGTACCTGATTCACCACTCCCGCCAATCGCCGGTTGGTGGACGGAACACCACGAGGATAGTGTCAACGGATGGGATCAAGCATATCAATTGAGAAGGGACATGTGGGATGCATTAGTTAGGTAGTTTGTAATGTACATTCACTAACTTTGAACATTTGTACGAAAATTAGATTTATGAAATTAATTTTATATGTATTTGCTTTTAATCTAACATGATATTTGTACAAAACATCAAATATAAAATAAAATAAGTGTCCAGTTTATACATTACATTTTTAAAAATAAAATACAAATAAGTTCATAACATAATTAAAACCATCACTAACAGAACATCTAATCAAAATAATCTAAAGTCCCATTTTTGACTTCCAATCAAATACAAGTTGCTCAGTCATTGTTCGAGTCTCACTCGACATTTCAGGATACTCAGCTAGTGCTCTTTGGTGAATCTCCATGGACCGACCCATCCACTGCAAATAAAACAATAACATATTATAACACAAAAATTAATAGAAGTCATTGTTAATATAATATTAAGCATTAATACTTACGTAATCAGTGTTAGTCCGCTCAGGCAGGTTGCTTGTAACTCCTGGACCTGGAGATACCCGCGGGTGAGAAAACCTGTACAGCCACTGCATGTAACCGGGCGCAACCGAAGGAGCTGCAGCACTAAGCCTGGGTAGGGCACCTAAAACAACACTCTGAGATACCCCAGGGACAAACCTGTTCCACATCACAGCTGTCATCTCAGTCGGGAACTCTACCCGATACATCTTCAAGTTAGTCGGCCTCTTGGCCTTCTCTGGCCTGATGATCTCGCGGGGAATGCCTTGCACGAAACCAAGCTGGCGGACCACTCTATCAGGCATGTACGGCTCAATGATGTTACGGTACTGGATGCAGCCAATGAATAAAGTGGGGGGCACTCGTAATGCAGGATCAGCTCCGTACGGTAGCCAGTTCACCTCACGGTCGGTAAGCGCATCAATCCTAGTACGAAAAGCTAACAGGCGCTCCAGGTTCTTGCTAGGACATCCCGCTCCTACATCCCAAGCAGACGCACGAGGCATTTGAAGGTCCCGGGTCAAGGTACCCTGCTGTGGCCGAAAGCACGGAAAGTACTCGTAAATCCACGCTTGCAGAAGCGTGAGACAACCAGCAATCGAATCAGCACCTTTCCGTGATGCCGTGCCCAGTTGCCGATACAAGTAGGCCAGTGCAGCTGTTCCCCAAGCATACTCGTTAATAGGGACATCCGTGTGACATAGCTCGTGGAGGAAGGAAGGATGCGTACGGTTACCACTCTTGTCTACAAACAGTGTACCTCCAAGCACTAACCACAAGTATGCATCAAGCTGCTCACTAAAATCCCGGTCGACCGCCAACGTCGACTCAAAAATCTTATCAGTCAACACCCCATTACCCTGCCAAATGGTCTTTGTGCCGCAAACCTCAGACAGATCATCTGGAGTCATATCCATGGTGACCGAGCACTCGTCCCGTAACACGTCCGTGCTAGGAGTAGTGGACACCATATTGCCTGCAACCCGTAACCCAAGTATGTTGTACACGTCGTGCAGCAAGATCGTAATCTCCCCAAATGGCATGTGAAAGGTGTTCGTATCTGGCTGCCACCTCTCAACAAAAGCAGAAATCAACGGCCAATCAAGTCTCTTAAACATCAGGCCGGGCAAGTGAGACAACCAACTAGCATCAATCTCCGCAATGGCCTCCACAGATTGACGGCCTCGCCAAGTACACAAGTCAGAACATAACTTTGTCCTACTCAAACAGCGCAAAACACTACGCTCCTGCTCCATCCAGATATACCGTGCCACGTGACCGCCAAAACTAGGGATAACTGACCCATCCTCAGGCCCACCCGGCATCGGTTCCTGCACTAACCATGCCTCTGCAGAGCTGGAAGTAGGCTGACTCGACCCACTACCAACAAATCTCCCAAACTGACCCCTATATACCATATGGAAATCATGAGGGTCCTGTTCTTCATCCCGGTCACCAGCATGACTACCCGAACATTCGTCTTCCTCGTCAGATATGGGTGCTCCACTTGCAGAGTACAAGGGCCGACTACTACCAGACTGTTGGTCTATCGACCAACCACTAGTAGACCTGTATTGCTGCTGCTCGGGATGAACCGGTGAAGATCGAGATGTCTGTCTCCTAACAGACGCATTCAGACGTCGTGATATTGCATGTCGAGCACCAGAACCCTCGATCTACATAAAATTAAAATATAATCCGATTTTAGTAATAACAATAACCATAATAACCACAATAATAATAACAACAACAATAATAACAACAACAAAAACAACAATAAATACAAATTAACAACAACAAATATAACCTTAACAACAGCAATAACTAACAACAACAACAACAACAAATACAAATTAACAACAACAATAACCATAATAACAATAATAATAACACTAATATCAACAACTATAATACTAATCATAATTAAAAATATTAATAATAGTACTACTAATAACACTAATAATAATATTATTATAACAACAACAACAACAAAAAAAAAAAATTAAACAACAACAATAACCATGAAAACCCTAATATCAAATTAGTTTAATAATAATACTAATCATATTTTTAAAAATAATAACACTAATAATAATTATAATAATAATAATAATGATAATAATAATAATAACAATAATAATAATAATAATAATATCAACAATAATAATAATACTAACCATAACACTTCAAAATAACAAAATCCAAAAAAAAAAAAAAACAAATTAACAACAACAACAATAACCTTAACATTAATAATAAAAACCTAATATCAACAAAATAATAAAAATTATCATATTTTTTAAAATATAATAAGCACAATAATAACAACAACAATAATAATAATATCAACAATAATAATAATAATAATAATAATATCAACCAAAAACAAAAAAAAAAACCAAAATCCGAAAAAAAAAATCAACAATTTTATTAACGGGCCAAAAAAAAAAAAAAAAAAAAAAATAGGAACTTCCGCCCAAAAATTCCGGAAGTTCCATGGAGGATCCGCCTGGAATTTCCGGATCCTCCATGGAACATCCGGAAATTCTGGGCGGATGTCACACTTCCGCCCAGAATTTCCGGATGTTCCATGGAGGATCCGGAAATTCCAGGCGGATCCTCCATGGAACTTCCGGAATTTTTGGGCGGAAGTTCCTGGATCCGAAAATAAAAAAAAAAAACAAATACCTCGTCTCCACCATCGCCGCCTACGCCCCTGCCACCAGCGCCGCCGAAGGTCCTCCCTCCGAATCTCAGCCTAATCCGCCTCGAATCACCCATTTTCTTTTGTGTTTATGATGATTGTTGTTTTTTTAAAAATTGAAGAACAATTTTGGAATTTTTTTTTTTTAAAAAAAAATTGTTTTAGAGAGTTAGAGAGTAAGAGAGTTTGAGAGTTTGAGAGTAAGAGAGTTAGAGAGAGAAGTAAAGAAGTGAGAAATGTTGGTCGGGAAGGAAAAACCGTATTTATATATTAGGGGTAAAATTGGAATTTCAAGAAAAAAGGGGAGCGTTACCCGGTAAAATGGGAGCGACAAATAACAACCCCCTAACCTTAGGCCCAGTTCATTCAATAATATTCCATTAAGTAGATAAAAAGAAGTCTAATATAATCTATGGTTTGTCAAAAAATATACTCTATGGTTACCAATTCTGATTTAAAATACTCCCTTCATTTCCTTTTGTTCATAACGTTTAGAATTATATATGGTTATTATAAAATGTGTAAAATTGAGGTAAATTGACATAAATTCAATCATTAAAAGTACAATTTTAGTTAAAAAAAAGGAATATTAAACACAGTGGCAGGGCTGGGCGACAGCTCAGGGCCCCCAAAAACAAGTGCCCTAAAAATTAGTATATATACAATTTGTTGTACAAATAATAACAAAAAACACTAGTTGGATTAGTGGTTATGTTATATTTATAATGACCTATTTTTTTACTATACTATAATATTTTTCGTTCCCTTTTCATATTCTATTTTGAGCATTTTTTTTTTTACGTTCTCTTTTATAAAAAGACTATACATAATACTACTGACCATACATATTCCTATTTTTTTTCATTAAAATGGGGATTTAGGGTTTTAGAAGTCAAGTGAATAGGACCTTAATTTATTGGTTACATGAGGCTACGTATCACGCACCCCTATGTATCACGCACCCCTCATCATATTAGAAATAGAATAAACTCGTTTTATAGTTTTGTTAATGCCGCACACTATAAATTATTATTAGAATTTATACCTACTTGAGCAACTACTTGTATGAAAAAAAAAAAAAAAAAAAAAAAAAAAAGACTCACTAGACCGCTATTGTGGTTACGGTGAAATGTTTGAATATGTTACTCTTATACAAATTGTTATTTTGATATACTATTGTTAGTATAAGTTTTTTTTTTCGTATTTCAAAACTGAAATTTTATTACAAATGATTTGTAAACCGTATATGAGACGGGCACTATACTAGTAAGATAGCATAACTTAGTTTGTTTTTTGGACAAATGCATAATTTAGTTAAACAAAACACCTTCATAGTTCCTGTACGTAATATATTAAAGTAAAAGGCATTCATGTATAGATTTAGCACAGGATATTCTCTGTCAAGGTGTTTCACCGCACCCTCAGAACATTGTCAACCTTCTAAGAAGGAACTTCACAGTTTACACTTTACACAACATTTAATTATCTAGAAATACGTACTAGTTTATCTTCTTCAGGTTTAGTTTTCATGGAATGTCTTACAGGAGATAACAAAAGCCCCAACACGTTCAACTACTTCGATTACAAATTCCATCTGTGCCATCCTTACACATCCTCTGCCGAACCTTCATGAACAAATACACTTTCCGAGCCATTTTCCTGGTGTTATACAAGAATAGAACACATAGCAAATTAGGATGTCTCGATAAACTTTTCACACCCTTATGACATTATTGTCAAACAAAGGATTATATCAAACATAATTGGTGGTAACAAAGAGTAAATTAGTGATAGTGATTCAACAATATAGCTTTTGCTCAATGAACAAAGTCAATCAATTTTCTTCTTTGAATCCATTTTATATTCATGACTAAGTATTGTGTATATGTCAAGCACCATAACTTACTCTTATTAATATTATTTAATAAGAACATCTCTATATCTTTAAGGAATTATTGACTTTCTCAATCAGTAATTTTTCTGTATACTATTGCTTATGGAACAACTTTTAAATCAGCCAGAGCTAGTTACTTTTGTAGGTAATACCTGCGCAGTAGATGAATCATTCTGAGCATGTGGATCTGTTGGCACAGGTGCAGTTGTGGTTGTTTTGACCTGTAAATATTATCCAAATCGAGAGAAAATCTACCAAATTATTTCTTCACATCAACAGTTATAAATTTCATAAATGATTTATGGTTTAAAGCAATAACAATTCTGATTTAAAAGCAGTAAAACACGATAAATGTTTTGAACTATGGTTGTCACCTTCTCAATCAACGTCTTCACTTCAGCATACAGTTTCTTCATTTCTTGGTCATTAGGCTTTAACTTCAAGGCAAATTCCAAATCTTCGACATAACCTATAAGATCACCAAGTTCTTTTCTGGCTACTGCTCGCCGTCCATATGCTTTGAAGTACTCGCCATTTAGCTTCAAGGCCTCAGTACAATCAACTTCTGCTTCATGGTATCTATGAACCTTGATATTAGCCATAGCCCTATTTGCATAGGCAAGAACGTTTTCTGCCAGAGCAATGCTTCTTGTATAACAATTTATAGCTTCATTGAAGTTCTTGGCCTTAAAATATTTATTGCCCTGCTCTTTCAGAAAAGTAGCCTCTGCAGAGAAAGTGTGGTACACAAAGGTTTCACTCTAAAAATGGAGGGCAGGAGGGGTAACCAAGAGCAAGAAAAAAGCAACAGAAGAGCCTCGTATATTGAAATGATTAAACACATGCATGGTGCAACAGATGTGAGTTGGATAAATCTCAAGTATGCACAATTCTTCGTAAGATGAGAGTGGTGTAAGAGATATCAATTAAAGAGGCTGATCCTATCAGTTCCAATTCGTACAAACTTGAGCATTTTACCCCTCTTATTACATAGCATCATGTACTAAACCATAAAACATGAGTGGAAGAGATACACATAAGGGGGAAACATGTAATTAAAATCAAATTCTAATGAGAGACAACATTATCTAAAAACCAATGCTACAAAAATCTATTGATCAAAGCAAAAACAAAATAAACTAGCACAATCAAAAGGGGTTATATTTGGATTTGGAAGGGTTGCCTTGATGGATACTAATTATAAACCCAAGCAGTCATAACATATGAATAGCTAAAAAGAGCTGCAATATATGCATGATGAGGAGTGTTTAATCACGTTTATTTGACCATAAACAAAAAAATTCTTAATGCTCCAATGGAAGTTACCACACCAACAAGAAACTGCTTCAAACGTATACTTGTATTATTGAACTCGCATAGGTGAGAATAACAGAACTAAAAAGCTTCAAAAGGAGAGATTAAAGATTTTAGAATCTTGACTTCAAACAGTATAAGATTATCTCTTGATGCAATCATCCAAACTTCCTGAAATGCAGTATTTCAAATCTGAGAATGAACTCTAACCCTTACATATATATAAGTTACCACAACTCTGTTGTTTGAACTGCTGCTTCAGGAAACATCATAACCAACTCTAGTTACAGCTAGGAAACTAGGAAGAAAAAAGTGCCAGCTACTGTCTTAGATAACCATAAACAACACCTCCAAAAAATGAAGCTATTAAACAGCAGCACTCAGTTTTGGAAAATTCTGTTGTTAAGTAAATGCAGCTACTATTAAAAATGGCTCAATGAACTGGCTTTTAGTTCTGCATAGCATTTTGAGTAAAATTTTCTAAGAGCCTAGTTATTCCTAGTACAACCAATCAGCACATGAACTTTAAACTCTAGCGCCACACATGTCACATTAATATACTCAGATCGTCCCTCTCCCATAGGCCATAGTTAAGCATGTAATACCAAGATCCTATATGATAGTTGGACTTTCACACTCAACTCAATCTTAGCAAGGATATAATGAAAGCCAATTAAAACCTTTATCTATATTAGAGAGTATGACAACGTTTTCCCAGAACCAAAAATTTACATGTGTAACACATTAACCATTTAATTAAGCATAGACTTGATCACATCCAATCATACAATTGTAGAATGGCTCTGCAGTGTACTAAGGCTAAGACAAAATGATATTGGCTAACTCAATGGCATAGATGGTATAAAACTCAAGTAATTGAATCAAGCTATGAGTAGTTATACTTATACCCTAATTATTTCCAAACAACATAACATTACCACAGATAATCCATATCAGATATAACATAGACAAATCAAAATGAATCAAATGGCATGCCTATGAACATTACAGCAGCTTATAATTATGATAACATTGTAACCATACATGTAGTTGATGGTTAAATAACTTACTCAAGCTCGGAGAAAACGATAATGGAAAACTCGGCAGCTTAACTATGATAAAATAGATGTATTCACTCAAGCCAGAGTAACCACCATTACAACTCTCCAACTTCTTGGTACCAAAATTCAAGGAAAAAAGACGATCTCCCACCATGAAGTAAGCAATATCAGCCTCAAAAGGGTGCATCAGATAGGGGATTGGCACTACTTTTTCAAGTCCATAAGCCAAATAACTCTCATCTGACCAAACATCCATTAAAGAGAGTTTATGCACCAAACTCCATTCTCCACCTTCATAGTCCTGTAACCTCCACAAACTAAGCTCTTTCTTTTTCTTCTTCGATAACTCTATAAATTGAATATGCCCACCACCAACATCGACAAACCGGTCATCACCCTCCGAACCTCGAGACTCTCTAGGAAAGGCGATAAATCGACACTCCTTCTGTCCACTGAATGGTTCATCCCAAACTATGATCCCACGACTCGGATCAACCCAAACTAAATGCCCATCATACTCAACTGCTCCAAAACCCCTCCACATATGCATACCAAGCATATAATTAGCAGAAATTTGTTCCCATTTACCAGTTTCAGACGAAAAACACATTATACTAGCAATCTTAGACCCAATAATTGGCTGATACTCAGCAATTATAAACCTCTCTAAAACCCCAGATAAATTAACCTGTGTAATAAACCCAACAGAAGACTGCCTGTTTATGAAATGAGGCGGTTTCGGAATCGAAACCCATTCACGAGTAATCGGATTAACCACAAACAAACTATCTTCTTCATTAATCCAAGAGAAAGAAGTTGCAGTTTTTTCCTTAAATGGGTCCCTTTCAATCTTGATAGAAAATAGGAGAAACCCATTACTAGAATCTAACAAAGTTGCAGGAAATACATGACCCTCGATAAGAATCTCGGTTGATTTATCAACTATTTTATGAGGATTAACAGAGAAAATACTCACATTTGGGGGTTTCTGCCATTGAAGGGTGAACTCAGAAGCAGCTAACTCAGTTGACTCGGAGTTGAATGGGATGAATCGGTCGAAGATTGCCCATGAAAGAGAAGACTTGGAAATGTATAAGGAGATGAAATGTGGGTTGCAGATCATCGAATACCAGCCTTTCGAAACGGATTTGAAACGGCAGATGGATTTGGCGGGTAAACGGGTCAGAATTTCAGAGATTATTTGATCTGGGAATATACCCGAATCAGAAAGATCCGACATTTTTCAGGGTGGGGTTTTTGAATTTTGGATAGAAGAATCACTCGAACAGTGGAATTTGGGATTTGGGAGAGGGAGAGGGAAAATGAAGGTTTATATACTAGGGTTTTGTTCCAAAGTGGATGAGGAGGTTAAAAACATAGGGCTTTGGATGGGCTAACATGACTATTTTATCGGACTTAAGTCCGTTTTGTTCACCTTATTTTCGATTTTTATAAAAGAGGGGAAAAAAGTTTGAAGGTTAAAAAGTTCACACTAGCTACTAGTAGTATTAAATAAGGTCTGGAAAAATAAATTTAGATAAGAGTTACATGAATTTACGACTACAAAACCATTCAAAAAAAAAGTTACGACTACAATTACAAGTTGTAATAAAGTTCAAAGACATAAAATCATATGCATAGATTAAATCCTTAATGTGCATAACTTTTCTCAGAGTGTGACGACGGTGACTTAGAGTCTAGACACACCCGAGATTACTCAAAGACAGCCAAAAAATTATCAATATCCATTTTTTATTGGAAAAATTGAGTTTACAAATCCCAACTTTAGGCGGTGTACTATGAAAAATCCCAACTATGCATTATCCCTCAAAAATCCCAACTTTGATACCCATCTTCTTTTAAAGATCCCAGATGACCGGTTACCTAAAGAGAAGGTTAACTCATTTTTTCTTAAAAAGAAATTTCCACTTGTCAGAATTTTAGTGGTCCAAAAAATAAAATTAATTGTTTTTTTTTTAAAAATCTAATTTATTCAAAAATTAAAAAAAAATTAAAAAAAAAACAACCCAGCCCCCACCCCCATCCCGGAAAACACCTCACCCCCACCCCACCCCGCCGGGAAATCGCCCCCCATCCCTGAAAACCCCTCCCCCGCCGCCGAAAAACGGCGCCCACCCCTCCCTGTCGCCGGAATCCAGCGAAAAACCCTCCCTCACCCTCGAAACCCACCCCTTTCCCTCCCCCCACCCTCGCGAAACCCTCCCACCCTAAACCGTAAAACCCCCTCCCAAAACCCCCACCCTCGAAATCGCCCCCTCCCTTCCCCCACCCCTGAAATCGACCCACGGTTGGGGAAGGGGAAGGGGGCGTTTTTTAAGGTGGGGGTTAGGGGAGGGGTGTTTTCCGGTTTATAGTGGGAGGGTTTCGCGAGGGTGGGAGGAGGGAAAGGGGTGGGTTTCGAGGGTGGAGGAGGGTTGGTCGTCGGATTCCGACGACGGGGAGGGGTTATCGGGGGTGGGGTGCGGGTAGGGTGTTTTCCAGGATGGGGTGGGGGCTGCTGTTTTAATTTTTTTGGTTTTTTTAGTTTTTTTTGTTTTTTTGAATTAATTTTTTTTTTAGTTTTCTTTTTTGAATTGTTTTTTGACCAATCCCGTGTTGACACGTGGATTGTAACCTAAAGTAACAGGTTTGGTGACCTGTTGGGATCTTTAAAAGAAAATGGGTATCAAAGTTAGGATTTTTAAGGGATAATACATAGTTGGGATTTTTCATAGTAAATCGCCTAAAGTTAGGATTTATAAACTCAATTTTTCCTTTTTTATCTTTAACATTCTACGAGTTATTTATAGTGTAATACCTTCTAGCATTGAACAGTCAAGTATAATACTCCTCAATTTTATATAGTTTTTCCTATTTTGAATCTTTTTGTGAGACAACATTGATCTTTTTTTTTTTTTTGACACAATAGACAACATTGATCAAAATAAAAAGAACAATATGAAACAGAGGAAATAATATTATAATTCTACGATGTCTTAACACTTTCACTTCAAAAATTCTTCTTGTCACTTGTTTTTTCACTAATAATCTGTATATTCAAATTCAAAGTTTAATTGTAAATATATCATTATTGATCACCTAATGGTAAAAGTTAAGTTGTATTAAAAGTTAAAACACAGATTTTATGACAATTCGTTTAATAGCAATAGTATCTGTCTAATTGACCCTATGATTCAAAGCAATACAAGGAGAGGAATGTTGTGGACAATAGTCATCTCGTCACCTTTCCAATCAAAGTCCTCACTTGACCATCCATACATTTGCAACATCTCTTAGTTATAAATCTATTAGTCCATCAGACTATGGTTCCGCCATAGTCCCGACTTCGGTTCAATCATAGTCTCTGCTTCATCTTCAAGGTGAACTCCACATACTCAACATAAGCTAGAACATTTTTGAATTCCTTTCGGGCTACTGCTCAGTGACCATATACTTTGAAGTACTCACCAATCACCATCTACTTTCGAGACCTCGGTATCCATTGACCTACAGATATGCCATAGCCCTATCTGCATAGGCTAGGACGTTTGAGGCAATGCTTCTCAATTACTTTGTAGCAATTCATAGCTTCTTTGAAGTTCTTGGCCTTGAAATATTCATTGCCATGCTGCTTCAAGAAAATTCTGCAGATAGCATAGAATACAGAGGTGTTATACTAGAATGGTGAGAGTCGTGAGACTAACAATAACAAGAAATAAGCTGCAGATACAACGAAGCCCAAATCATTTTGGGACTAGAGCTTTGTCCTTGTCGTATATACAAGGAAGCCTGCGGAGACTAATAAAATGACCTCCAGTTATGAAATGTATGTACTTGCGATGCAACGAATGTGAGTAGATCAAACTAAAGTTCAAAGAAAGTTCAGCCTTCAGCGCAAGATGAGAGTGCTGCAAGTGATATCAAAGACACAAAGAGCTGCAACAGACAACTTGATAACCAAATGTAATAACAAACACAGCTTTAGTCTTAGATAACCATACCCTACACTTTCAAGTTTCAACATCAGGGCCGGCCCGGAGAAGTAGGCCTCGAGTGCAAGCGCCTAGGGCCCACACCAGAAAGGGGCCCAAAAAAAAACCAGTTTACATAGTTGTAGAATTTTACTCTGTAGTTTTTACTCGTTAAAAAAAAACTACTTTTTAAAAAGATAATTACTACATTTAAATAGCAATTAACATTAAATTACTTAGATGTCAATTAGGTGGAGATAACAATGCAATATAACGTCTTCACTTCTTCTTCTAATCTTCCGGATTCTATGAGTATCTGTTCCTAAATATTAATCTTTTCAATTACACCGTTTCATATTTATTCAATTACCGAAACATTATGCAAAGTTATTACTCTAGTATTGTGTATGGAGACTTACTATTCAAATAATATAAGTTATTTACTTATTTTCATTGTCTTTTATTTAAAGCTATTGCGTATAAAAAAATTTGTTACGTAATTAAGTGGCCCTTTTCTTACATTATGCCTAGGGCCCATAAATTTCCAGAAACAGGATTGTTCAACATTAGAGGGGGAGGGGGATGCAATATGGAAATATAGAAGCTGTCTTTGAGGCTGTTATGCTTGCTTGAGAACAGATAGAACCAATAACTATCATTTTTACTCGTGCGTCAACTCAGATTTTGTTAAGATTAAACCTTATGTTTCTGTTTCATGCAAGAAGAAAGCAGGTCGAAACTTTGGAATTACTCCGTCAGTCCATCTTCAAGTTAAATACTAATACGAGTAGAAGGATTCAGTTTGTATTCAACATTTCATTGACACCAATGAGCAGCCTACAAAGTGATTGGACCCAGGAGTTGCAGAAACTGAACATGGCAAAGAAACAGCGAATACAAACACACACTAAAAGGCTGGAGAATCATATTATTAAAGCAACGCAGCTACGAGTCAAAAGAAGCCAAAAACACTTACAAAAAAAATTCTGCAATTTACATCTTACACTTAGCTCAAGTGACAAGTTAACAAGTCTTCTTCAAGCCTTCCTCAGTTCCTCTTCAACATAAAAGTCTCACTACACTAATAACCCAGCTCACATACCGCTTTAGAAGCAGGGCCTAAAATGCTGCCATTGTTACTTTACTTGATCATAACGAGTAAAAGACAGACATGCAGCATGCTACAATGATAAACCAACAATATTTTCCCAAAAAAAAAAGACGATAAACTAACAATTGTCCAGTAAGTATAAACACTATAAGCAGTTTTAGCATACCTTCTTTTTTTAGGTAATTCATTGCGCCCCCTTGGAACCTTTATAAACCTTTTAAAGAGGCTTAGAGGCATCCTCACACTTTTTACAATTTCAATTTCAAAGGTAATAAGACTAATAACAGAAGCAGCCAACTATTTGAGGTAATCCAGGTATTACAAAAATATGAGAGCAGTAAAGATATAAAGATGATTAGACAAGCAACACAGCTAAACAAGATAGTATGCACTTGCTAATATAAAGAGAGCTCGTTTACTTGGTACACAAATTCACAAATCATGTACACCAAATGTCAAACACCAGACCTGTTCCTGTTCTTATCATGTTCAATAATATGTACACTGTCTAGGTGGCTAGCATGGGTAGTCGCGACTCTCACGAACCAAGGTGACTGGAATGGCCTGATACACTGACATATTGCATAGAGTGTGAGTGTCAGGGTGGATAGTCCAAAAAGGTCCTTTTCTTAGTTTCTTAGCATCTCTCTCTTTATAGAGCATGTTGTAGTGGAAAGTCTGGGCAGCTTGGGCGTGACGGTCAAGGACGTCAATTGTTTTAGCACCATCAAAATTCAGGGTAGCATTACGCCGTAAAATATAGTGTCCAAACAGGTTAGTGTCCCCATGCTCATGAATATTGTACTCTCCTTGAGTGGGACTCCATTCTGCACATTTAAAAATGCTTGACCCTCTAACAGCATTCAAGCGGACAGCTCCAGCAGCTGAACCTTTAGGTGAACAGTCACTAAGCGGGCAAGAACCATGCCAGAATTGACAATACTTGCCCATCATAATTGCTAATGTATTAAACCAGTTTGAACGGTGATCAAATCGCAGAAAAGAAGTCCAAGAACTTGGGACCTCATTATCCTGCTGAGTCAGATCAAGGTTCGGGGGTATGTTTATAGAGCCAAGCATATCTGCAGCTTCTTGCCACAACCTCAGGTCTCCTGCATAAGCTAGAGAAGCACCAGGGGTTGACAAGATGCGCCGCTCATATTTATTGTTGTCGCAGTTTGCTTGGAATAACTGCCCTGGGTTTATAGGGCCATTAACATCTCTTGAAAACTGGGCCTGATCAATATTGGCTTGGGAGGCAACTTCACAAATGGAGTTAAGCCTAGAGATGAAAACACTGATGTGAGGAAGGTGGGACGCAAAAGTCCGACTCATACCAAACCCTTTCTCTCTACTCCATCCAGGAGTTGAGGGTAAAGCAGGGGTAACATTCCCAAATCTACCAGTTACGGTAGGATTAAAACAAGCCAAATTCTTAAAGAATGGAACCAAGGGCCCTGGGATCCATAAACTCTCAATAGGGTAAAACAATAGCAGACTATGAAACTCAGAATTTATAGAGCAAACACCAGCAGCCTCCATTGCACGCATGGTCTGCAAGTACAACAGAACAGAGATATAGATCTGTGAGTAGGGGGGAACCCAACCCATGCAATTGTCGGTCCATCTTTTAGTGGATGCCATAAGCTTATCCATCTCATTCAGATAATAAATAGGGGACTGAAAACAAGGGACAAAGGTTGCATGGGATAGTTGGCAGCGGCAGTGAACATTGCTGCCTCAGTTGCAGAATTGTCAGTAGCCCTACTAGTTTGAAAGCAGGTCGTCTGTGCATCAGCAGCCTCTCACCTCCGCCTCACGTTCTTGAACAAAATTCCAGGCATAGTCGTTTCCTAAAGAGTCAGGTTCAGCAAGATTCTGTTAGCATTCAAGTTGGGAACAACATAATGTCAGTGTAACCCAGATAAAAGCCTTTCAGTTGTCTCAGGAAAAAAAAAATCCAGACCCAGAATTCCAAATGAAATTGAACAGAGTGGTCCTTTGTTGTATTTACATAGTGTTTGTAGTCACCTACATGATAGATGGTAGTAGTACATTCTGGGCAAAAATGAATGGACTTTGGAAAATCGAAAATGGAATTGAGGTATGCGAATAATTGAGGTATGCGAATAATCATCTTGAAAAAAAAAATTTAAGTATTAATTTAGATTCTTATACCTCAATTCCCTTTCCGATTATCCAAAGTCCATTCATTTTTGTCTTCACAAATTACACTTCTACTGTACTCGCTTGCTTAGTCACTAGTCATCAACTGGCCATATTTCATGCTTTAGCCACTTGTTTCCCCACTTTTTCATCCTTTCTTTTCTTGCATTGTTTAGTGCGCAACTAGTGACCATAAAGAACATTAAAGAACAGAAGTAGTAATGATCAAGAAAACTACTCGAACCTCAATTATATATTTTGAACTCTAATACCACACATCACAATAAGAGACATACCAAGAGGCAATAAGAGAGAATTTGCAATGAATCTACCAAGAGGCATACCGACAAACATTAACTTAACAAGAAGCTTGTGTGATAGTATAGAGATCATTAGAAATACAGCATTCATACAAATTGAAAATGCTTACAAAAAACATTCTCAAGCTCAAAGGAAATTATGCTGGCCAACACAGGTTTAGAAAGCATGCCATCAATCAAACTATAGTGACTATCACCGCAGCACCAGTATCCACCTTAGACCTTGCTACTCCAAACATTTTGAGACAATATAAAGTTTCCCACCATGAAGAAAGCGATATTAGCTTCAAAAAGGTGAATTAGAATAGGGTCAACAACTTGGCATAAGCAAAAATAATACAGTGTACGCCTAATAGCTCTCCTTCAACAAAACATCAATGAAACACAACTAGTCCAGCGTTCGTTTTCAGATTTGAAGAATCAAACACTAACTAGGTAACACAACTAATTTCTGAGATAAAAGTATTCGCCAGATATATCTTAATCTACTTCTAATACTATTGTCCGATTAGTATAAGCAACCAATATAGCTTATTCATTTCTAATTTTAGAAACGATTTAGCTTATCCATTTCTAATTCTAGCAACAATTAATTTTTTTTTACTTGCGCCAGTTATAGCAAGCCAGCAAAGGATGTTATCAGTTACATCGTTAAAACCCGGCAACTCCCCAATCCCCTTAAGATATTGAAATCATGCCTGTAATTGTAAATCTTTGATTAAAACCTTCAAATTGACAAATTCGTTAATTACATGACTAAGGGTGTGTTCTCTTTAGTCTTCACCCAAATTTACTAAATCCGACCTTATTCGAACCTAATTGGAACATATGAGCAGAAAATCATAGTCCAGATTCTAAAACTTAAAAACCCTAGCACTTTAATCTGAACTTCAAGGTCAGGATTAATAGCCCTAATCAAAGAACAGTCATAAGAAATCACACCAAATGATGATACTCTAGCAAAATTTTCAGACTTATGCAAAATCAAATTTCAAAAAAAATAATAATAAAACTATTATTTGAACAAAAAACCGCGAATTATCAAAAAAAAATGCATAATTTGAGGATAAATTGAATGCATACGGCATACCAGAAGATGTTTATGAGCTACATTAGATGACGATAATCTGCCGAAACGAGTAGCCGGCGATGGCGGTGAGAAAGAGCAGAAATGGAGTCCTGGTGGAAAAACAGGAGAGTTGAGAAGAGAGAGAAGCGCCAATTATATTTTCTCTGAGCGCCAAAATGAAAATGCATTTTAAGGATTCCGTAATCCGTATGAGCGTTTTAAAATTGAACGAAATTAACATAATTATGGTGCGATTCATCTGATTTTTAGTTATCTGAACTTATTAAAACTTATTTTAGTTATAAATTTAACTTAGATAATTCTAATTAACCCTTATCACAACTTATCTAAACTTATTTATCCTGAATTTATCTTATCTTATCTGAACTTATTTTTCCTAAAATAAGTGAAAATAAGGTGAACAAAACCGTGCCTTAGTTTCGGCCTTTATTCCGGTCCGGTTAAAAACTCTTATGTAAATATTATATAAAAATTATTATTGGTATATACAAATGTAATGTGTAAGTACATTTTTCTCATTTAGTTTGTGCAAAATATTTTACACAGTATATTCTTTTTTCAAAAAATTTATTTCGTTGTCATTTTTCGCAGATTTTAATGTAATATTGTTACACATATATGGATTTGAATCCTCTATTCGAATGATCCCCATGAAACTCGTTCTAATGTCAACATTCACCAATTCTAGATTCTTCCACAATTCTCCATCAATTTCTCAACGAACTAAAATTTTCGAGAAATTTTTGAGTCCTTAAAACCTAATTAATTGGGCTTAAGCAATTAGGGCACTTCATTGGTGATACGCACAAGAGAAGCCACTTACTTGCCTTAGCTTCCTACCTATTACACCTCTTTGTACTATTACACCTCTTTGTACTATTCACCTTCTATTTGCAAATCTACTATTTCTAATTTTGTACTACTCCCTCATGAGTTCATATAGTGAGAGTTTTCTTATCCTACTTACCCTTTCAAGGTTCTTATATTCTCTTATTTCATATAGTGGATTATTTCGATGCTCGTCATTTGTGGGTTTTTTTTGTCTTAGTTGAGAATTTTTCCCATGTTAAATATTGTGCGTCTATTTCTATTTCTATTTATCATTTATCTTTTTATATAGTATATACTACTACTCAATCTCTACACCTTAAATATGTTTCCGCTACGCACTTGCCAACCCTAACAAGTGGTATTAGAGTCAAGCTTGATTTGAGTGTTTGCACATTAAAGATGTCTTCGCTTACGAAGTTCAAGATTGATAAGTTTGATGCAAGATTAGTTTCAACAACATTTGGAGAGTCCAAAAGAAGGTCTTTCTCACACAGCACGAATAAAAATGGGTACTTTATGGCAAGTTAAAAAACCCATATACGCTATGATGAACAAACAATGTCAATAGTTGGATAAAAAGGCATTGTCCACGATCCAACTATGTTTAGTGAAGGAGGTTTTACGCGAGATCATTCACGAAGAGACGGTAGCCGGTTTATGGTTAAAGTAGGAGTCTCTCTACATGACTAAAAGTCTTGCCAACAAACTTCGTCTCAATGAAAGGCTTTACACAACTTGGATGGGCGAAGACATGTACTTCTATTCAATCTCATCTCAAAGAATTTAATTCTATTATAACTGTCCAGAAAATCTAGATGTTAAGATTGAAGATGAGGATAAGGTTGTATTGTGTTATTAATTGTCTCTTTCGCCTTCATAAAAGCCCTTCAAGGATATCATGTTATATGGTAGCAATGATTCTCTTCCTTTTAAGGCTGCTAAATCAAATTCACGTTTTAAAGAAAAATTTGACCTTGAAGTATATTATGATGAAAATAAATGAGGTTATATGTAAGAGGGAGATTACACGAAAAAATTAATACCAATAATCAGGCCATATCTAATGGGCATAAATCCAAGGATTTGAGGCATGGGCACAATGTTTTTAATTGCCGAAAGTTAATGAAAAAGCTCAAAAGAGAAGAAAATGAGAAGAATGCTAAGGAATTGCATTCTTCTCATTTTTTGATGATGTTCTTTTGGTTACTTCTCTATGAAGAAGTAAGACTTTTGACGGGGTACTTGATTCCGGTTGTGTCTACCATATTTGTTCGCAAAAGGATCACTTTATTGACAATCTACTAGTAAAGAACATATATGTTTCTACGAGCAATGGGTCTAGTCGCAAAATTCATGGCACCGACTTAGTGCGAATCAAGACATTGATGGTAAGATCAGGACTTTATCTAATGCTAAACATGTTCTTGATTTAAATCTTAGACTTAATAAGGGAAAACATATTTAATGTGTAAACACTCTAATTAATTTTGGCTCGCTCTAACATCACTTGTTAGGGTTGGTGAATGCACAGCAAAAACAATTTAAAAATCGAGAAAGTTAGAAGTATAATTAGGGGATTAAACAAGGGCAAAATAATTAGTAGAAGAAAAATGGGTGTGGTAACAAGGATATACACCATGTAAATTTGTCCCCTTTGAACCTTGTAAAAACCACACCATGTAAATGTCTTACTAGTTCAATGAATATCACTCACCATCTATCTAAGATTGATGTCAGTAACTTTTTTCCTTCCCGAGCATCCTGAGTAAAAAAGCAGAGTATGAGTTAGATACCGCCAATCACATGCAATCCATTGTGACATTGGGTCTTGGGTATATATAATTCCGTCAATCCATTAGTAGCTCGACTTAGTTACCAATTGTTAAGGTTTATATTAAAGTCCACTACAAGATGTTGGTAAAATACTTGTCGATTCCAATAACAAAATAAAGAAGATGAGAGGGAAAATACTTGATTGAAGATCTCAATAATACAGTTGTGTCGCAGAACAGAATCTACCGCATTAGAAGTGAAATTTGCCACCACCGGTACAGATTTCCAGATGACGCCCGCGCCCCCAGTGTTAACACAACTCTCCCCGTAATTCATGTACCTTAACCCGAAGAGTGGAATTATTTAAGAATTGTTCAGATCTCAAAGGGTAGGTTTGTGTTTATTATGTGTTTAGGGTTTCAGAGTTAACAAAATTGTATGTCTCAATTTGGGGTTAAGAGGATATATATATTAGTAAACAAGAAAAGGAAATAAAAGAAATATATATTTTTTCTGATACTTCACGCGCACACGAGCAGCCGAGCTATCGCTCGCATGATAGATCGACCCTGACGCAGACACACATGCACCTGAAACTATAGCTCACTCGCCTAAGAGCTATAACTCGACCTTGCCGCAACTTTGTGTGCAACCGAGCTATCGCTCGCTCGTCTGCGAGCTATAGCTTGACCTTGTTCTCGTGTGTCGTCACCAAGAGAACAATAGCTCTCTAGGTAGCTCGGTAATAACTTATTTCGATTTGCATTACACTTGTCATAACTCCAACACAAGATGATAAACAATTTGAATGCAAGCCAAGTAATGTTCAATCGCAAAAATAAAAGTAACAATTATTGGAGTAGTAACCAGTGTTTGAAAAAAGCGCACCTCTGAGGCGCAAGGCGATAGGGGGTAAGCACCTTTTTTGGCATGGGAGAGGCGATTTTAACGAGGCGCACCTGAAGAAAAATTCTGCCAATTTTTTTCAACTGTTTATATAGTGCGCCTTACTTCAAAGAGGCGCACCTAGGCGCTGCATAACCCTTATTGCTTCAGCTCGCCTTGAGCTTTTTTATACATTGGTAGTAACTCGCAAACCTATACTTTTGTTACCATTTTACCAATCTTTTTGATGTGGGCTAATATTCCTCTCACGTACATATGAGAATTTCCCAATAAATGCAATTTGATGCAGCCAACAAGAATTGAAAGTTATTATTATAAGCAATCTACAAGCAAATTAAAAAGATCCAAGGTGATGATTAAACTCACCTTATGTCCTTTGTTGTTCACCTTTCTTTAGGAAAACTTAATTTATAATAAGGGTTAATCTCTAAATAAGATACAGTAAATAAATTTAGAAAAAATAAACTCGGATAAGTTTTGATAAGGGTAGTTAATCACGTAAATAAAATACTTTGTACATGTCTTTTTTATGGATTTTTCATCATATACCCCTGAGTTTTTTGTTTATTCATCATCATGAAAAATTTCAAATTCACTATATACCCCTGAGTTGTTACTAAAATTTACCATATACCCCTAATGACAACAAGATGAGTGAAATTTGATTAATTATATATCGAAACCACCCAACACCTCTCCCTCCATCTTTAAAACCACTCATCTTATTTGTCCAATACTTGAAATCACTCCAAATCTCCATAATCAAATCTGTATGATTGATTTTGAGAATGAGAAAAAGAAATTTGGGGTGGTTTGGGGTGGAAAAAAAGAAATGTGGGTAATTTCAGAGGTAAAAGAATATATTTAGGGTGGTTTTGGGTCATAATTAACCCTAATGATTGACAAAGTTAACAATCATTAGTCATTAAGGGTATATGGTGTATTTTTGTAAAAACTTGAGGGTTTATGATGAATTTTAAAAAGTTCATGGGTATATGATAAATAAACAAAAATCTCGGGGGTATGTGGTGAAAAATCCATTTTTTTTTTAACGAAAACTAGATTTTCATAGGAGTATAAAAAATGAAGGGTAATAAGGGCTGTGTATAAGCATTAAAAATGCACTTGAAAGTTGTGTAAAATTGAAAATTCATGACAAAAACGCGCGTAGATTAGTGTAATTAGTGTATTTTTGTCATGATTTTCTAAATTTAAACAATTTTCAAGAGCTCTAAGAAATGTAAAACATTTTTCAAAAATGAAAAATAGTTTTTTTTTTTTTTTTTTATAATGGGATTCACGAATCATAAAAATGCTCGTAGACTTGTGAGTTACAGGGACCAGCACAAAAGGCCCAGAAAAACATATTCTCTCCCCCAAAAAAATAAAATAAAAAAAAGGTTCGGCTAAGCTCGCATCTCATTGGTCCAAATAAAAGCACACGGATCACTACCAAAACTGTCATAAACCCATCCAAATCCGTCGATTTCAACCAAATCTAACGGTTAAAAATCTCTGAAAAAAGTAAAGCCCACTATAAAAACAACAATCTCACAAATAATCACCCCATCACTCTCGAAAATCTTACACATTTCATTTCAATCTTCTTGTTCATCTTCATAAATTAGGAGAGAGAAAGTAAGAGAGAGAAAATGGATACAGGAGGAAAAGCGAAGAAGGGAGCAGGAGGAAGGAAAGGAGGTGGGCCGAAGAAGAAGCCAGTTACAAGATCAGTTAGAGCTGGGTTACAATTTCCAGTTGGTAGAATTGGAAGGTATTTGAAGAAAGGAAGGTATGCTCAACGTGTTGGTACCGGTGCCCCTGTTTACTTGGCTGCTGTTCTTGAGTACCTTGCTGCTGAGGTATGATACAATTCTCTCTCTTTTGACCATTTCATTTCATTTGACCTTTTGTTTTGGGATTTTGGAGGTTTGGTGTGATGGGGTTGTGATGATTTGGAGGTTTTTTTTGGTTGATGATTTTGTTTATCTGGGTTTTGTTTGATTTTGATGGGGGTTGGATTTTGGTGATGAGATTTGGGATGGGAAATGTTAGGATTTGGGTTGAATTGTATCATATAATTTGGGGGTTCTGTTTGTTGGTTTTGCATTTTATTTCTTGATCATGGATCCAATTTCATTTTGATTTGACTTTTGTAATTTGGTGTGAAATGAGGTTGGGGTTGATTCTGGAGGTTGTGATTTGGGGGTTTTGGTTTGTTAATTTTGTATTTGGCTGGCTGAATTTGGGAGTTGGTTTGTTGATTTAGGCGCGATGATATCTGGAATGCTTAATGTTAGGGTTTGTTTTGTGGTATAAACATTGTGAATTTGGGATTTTGTTTGTTGAAATTTCATATGAGTGTAACCTGATTTTGGAATCAACATGTTTTTTATGGTTGCTTTCATTTTTGAGATTTGATTGCATGTGTTAGGGTTTCATGATTTTAGATCCATATCATTATTTTCTCTGATTAGCCTTGCGATTTAGTTCGATTAATCTCATGTTATGAAATTCAGCTACAATTTGAGCTCTATTCATGTCAATTACGCCAATTCAGACAAAATCCCCAATTCAGTTATTTCATAAATAGCAATTTTGTTCAATATTAGAAAATATAGAATGGATAATTGAATAATTAAATTTGAAAGCTAAATATATCTTGTTTTTCAAATTGTAAAGGTGTTGGAATTGGCCGGAAACGCTGCAAGAGACAACAAGAAGAACAGAATCATCCCAAGGCATGTTCTACTTGCTGTGAGGAACGATGATGAGCTTGGAAAGCTTCTTGCCGGAGTCACCATTGCACATGGAGGAGTTCTTCCAAACATAAACCCAGTATTGTTGCCAAAGAAGACTGCAGAGAAGTCTCCAAAGGAGCCGAAATCTCCCAAGGCTACCAAGTCCCCCAAGAAGGCTTAGAATTTTTAGTGGGTTTGGGCTTTCCCATCTCTAGTTTGTGTTTTCTGGAATCTCTGTATGTAATTTCAGTAGATGTTTTTAATTAGGTTTTCTTTCTTTTTTTTTTTTATTTGAAAAAATGGGATGATGGGAGGGTTGTAGTTGAGGGTTTCATCTGTGAATTAAATCAGGATAATTTGATTAGATTCACTGTTCTTTGTAATGTTGTTGGTATCAATGACAATAATCTAAATTTCATATCCTTCTGTCTCTAATTTGCAAGTTTGTGCAATCCAAATCTTACAAATATGAGTATCTCAAGCTGAATGTGTTGGTGATGTTTGATCTGAATTCAACTTAAACATGTCTGAGAGAAATGTGTGTTTGGAACTCAAATCTCCTTTTTGAGTGCAGCTTGAATTGGTGAAGATATCATGTTCATCTGATGGGTTTTTAGCAGTTTGCCTGTCTAAATGATAATCTATAATACAGAAGCCATTTTTGAGCAGCATTTCTTTGATGAATATAGTTTCAAATTTGTTTCAGCTGCTAGGCAAGAATGTCACTGGTATAGTACGAGTGAAATGTTAATTTACTTTTGTTGCATTGAAGTAGAATATGTAGAGGACTCTTGAAGGGCAGCTGCAGGAGTATGAATATGAAGAGTACTCTTGGGCTCTTGGCACTTCTTGTGCCATTATGGACAAGGTTTGTATAAATTTTGAGTATACTTGACTAGCACCCACTTGCACCTTGTAAGTGAGACATAACTATTCGTATTTCGTTAGGGGCTTTTAGTAAACAAATACATACTGTATTGTTTGTATATTGCTTACCTCTATGGCTCTTTTAGGTGCTGCTTTTTGTTAATGTCAGGACTTAGGGCAATGAAATTCATGGTAAAGCATTGCTCTGTTAAAAGATACAAGGATCGTGGTGTATCTGAACTTTTGACGTCCGTAGATTTTGAGAGCATCAAGTCTTTAGACTATGAAGCTGTCTGGTAATTTGAGCAAGTACATAAAAGTTGAGTTGAAATGTTTGGGTTCGTGACTTTGTAGTAAGATAATTCTGTGTCGGGTGATCTATTTTCATTTACATGATTTTAAAACTTTCTTACACATCTTGTTTCCTGGCCAGATGCAATTATGATTATACCATTATGAAGGATTGGAGGTCCTGGCCAGAGGATAGCGAATGATCAGCTTGCATACTTGATTATTGATGGTGAAGAAGATGCCGATACAGTATGTCTTATTAACCATCTGCTTCACTGATCGTGTTAAAAACTTTTATCTCTTGGGTTGTTCAACATTTCTTGTGGACTTGAGGTTATGTTCTAGGATGAACGTTGTCCATGCCAATGTTGATTCAGCTTGGTGTTTTGTCCAATGTAGCATTTTAAGGCTTAAGTTAGATTTTTTGCATTTAAGATCATGCTTTTGTTCTAAAGTGATGAATGCTGTATGAATTGTCTGCTAATTGTCAATATCTGAAAACTCAAACTTATATTCCTGCTGCGTATTGTTGGGGTTTAGAACTTTGGTGCTGCAAGGTGTCTCTGCTTTGGGATGAATGTTGCTGACGTATCGATACCTTGAATTTTTTTTTCTTTTAATATTTGAACATGCTAGATAGCACATAGCAGCGCTCATAATTTGATGGTGAATTGGTGATAAACTGATAACCCTTTCACTAGGTACCCTCCACGGGCCTATTTGCTTCAATGAAGAATGAGTCAGTTTGATTTAGGAAGTTCTATTCTTTTTGCTTGATTTCGTCTTCCATATCAAGAAGACAAGAACAACCTTCTTTTCCTGTCAGTCCTTTTCAAGTCATCCCACTTTCTCAAACCAATTTGCTTTCATAAAAAATGGGCCAAGATGGATTAAATTTGTTGATGAGCTTCTGGTTTTTTAAGACTGTACTTTTGTATCCCATAGAACACTGCACTTTTTCTTAGATTGATAAGGTTACTCTTGCTTGTTACAACATTGGAAGTGAGTAAGCTGAATCTTTATCATAACATGGATTAGATAGTCTGATTTCTCCAAACCTCCAATCCGGTTGGTTTCATCCATTTGTCTTTGGTGAATTCCTTTCTAATTGCTGTGCAACTAGAGGTATAGCCCTTACAGGTATGCAGAATTTTCTAAAGCCTTTTAAGTTATGGAAACTTGCGAATAGTTCAGACAATGTCAGATTAAGGCTAATATGTTAATTTATCATTAATATCAAGATTATCAACAAGATCAAAAGTATGTTTACCCAAGGATAAGTGAGTTCAGATTGATTTACACAAGGAATTTTCAGCTTAACTGTATGAAGCCTTATTGGCAAATGCCTTTATCTCTATTTACAAAGGGAATTAGGGATTATATGATGGTATATAGCACATTAGCACTATAGCAGTATAACTAGAGAGATTTTCAATGACCCCTTCTCATGCTACTCGGGGTTTCTCTACAACATCTGTAACTTATCTGCTCATCAGTTGTATAGAGATTTTGGGGGTGTTTGGCAATTGGCTTTTTGCCTAGCTTTTGGCTTTTTAGTTTGGTCAAACAGCCAAAAAATATGTTTGGTAGTTAGTTTTTTTTGTTGGCTTTTAAGCTAGTTTTTCTGCCAAAAGCCAAAAGATAATAAGAGTAGTTTTTTCTATTGGCTTGTTGGCCCACTTTATCACTAATAAACAGCTAACAACCATTAATAATTTTACCAAACACTTTTGTAAACAGCCCGCTTAAACAATAACTTAAAAAGCCAACCCATATAGCTAATACTCCTACCTAGTCAAACAAGCCAAGCCAACAACCAACAGCCAACCGCCAACCGTCAACCGCCGATTGCCAAACAACCCCTATACTATACTCAAGGGAATTGTAGACTGCAATCTCTTGAAGAAGTATTGGTACATCTTAAGGGAACTGTTGCAGACTTTATAGTACAGGTATTATAAAGGAAGCAAGAAAACACTGACTTAAGGCTAAAAGTTCAGGTATGATGAAAACTTTTTCACGTGAGAGTTATATATCCTTTGGGTGTTCTTCACATTATCGTATGCATTTCATTGATGTTTTTAATGCTTAAGATTTTTTTTAAAAAACTATGGAGTACAAATTTTTAATGACAGTCTAGCGGATGACCAAGTAATTTTCCATCCTCTGGGCCTGCATCACTGCATTTTTCATTATCTTTCTTAGGATTTGACCTCCTCTATTCTGAATTTTTCAGCTACATTTGATCTTTTGTAGTTTTGTTGATCATAAAAATATTTTGAACCCTGACTAATTCCTCAAATTGCAATATTTTGCTCTGAATTTATTGTTTTGAATTGGGTTTCTGATTTATAAATAAATTCGATTAATTGTTTCTATCAAAATTTCTGAACCTTCAGACACAAAAATTAGATGATTTGCCTAATCTAAAATCGTTGTTGAAGCGACAGAGTAGCAGTCCAGTTTAACCTTTCACAAAATTTGGCCGCCTAACATAAAAATATTTTCCTGTCAAAAAAGAAATTCTGTATTTCAGTAAAAATAATAAAAATAAAAAGCCTTCTGTATTTATGTAAATACTAGTATTTCCTAATCTTATTGGGTTTAGGACTAGTATCATCTGAAGTTCGTAACTGAATAAATACTCAACGACAAAGATTTCACAATTTAACACGTATTAATATCATTGATTGTCTTTTTTCACAAAAAAAAAAATAAATAAATAAATTTGATTGTGACTTTCTGACATATCTCAATTCTCTGCTAATCTGAAAAAAAAATCTCATTATTAATCAATATCAATAGTCTTATTGGTTTGTTAAGAATGGGTACATCAACGGCTGTGAGCGAAGTGAAGGTGGAGGATTATGTGTTCCCGGCGACGGTGAAAGCTCCCGGCTCTGATAAGTCATTTTTTCTTGCTGGCGCAGGTTAGTTATCCTACGTTAGTTATGAGTTTATGATATATTTGTACTTTATGATCAATCAATTGGTTAATCAATGACCGTTGTCACACTTTTTGATCATCTTCCATCATTTCTCTGGTTTGGTTTGATTTCTATATAGGATGATTCTTTCTTCAACAATTTTGTTGAATGAATAAAAAACTTTTAAAACACTACTATGTTCGTTGTTAACAACACAAGGCTATGATTATTAACACTATATACTTAAACATATACAATGGAAAATTCCTTAATTTAACTTAGATATGACGATTATATCAGGTTCTTTCTTTACATTTACGATTGATTATGTTCGGAACAATTTAGTGATGTTTATGTGCTTAATATGTTCTCGTGCAGGGGTGAGAGGTTTAGAGATACAAGGGGATTTTGTAAAGTTTACGGCAATTGGAGTGTATTTGGAGGAGAGTGCAGTTTCTGCGTTGGCTAGTAAGTGGAAGGGTAAAGCCTCTACTGAGTTGGTGGCATCTGTTGAATTTTCCCGTGATATTATTACAGGTAATTTATATGCTAATGTTCATATTACATTCGAGTATAAAATTACATGATTTTTTACTATCTTCTTGCCTTTTAATTGAAAAGATTTAAATTAAATTTCCTGACTCAATAGAGTATTTTGAATTTTGACTCTTTAAAATTACTTTATGAATTCAAATTCGGTTCAATTACGTCTTAATAGTCAATTGTGGTTGTTAACTTGACGCTTGCAAACAATTTGTAGGTCCATTTGAAAAATTTACTCAGGTTACCATGATCATCCCATTAACGGGACAACAATATTCAGATAAATTGACAGAAAATTGCATTGCATTCTGGAAGGCCATCGGAATCTACACCGATGAAGAAGCAAAGGCAGTTGAAAAATTCCTTGACATCTTTAAGGACAAGAAGTTTCCACCAGGGCATTCTATTTTGTTTACTCAGTCACCTCTAGGATCACTAACGGTTAGTAACATATCATATGTTCGATAAAAGTAATTTAAGTTCATGCAAATCAAATATCAATATCACTATCGATTTTTAGTCTAAGAAGTTATAACTCAAATTGGTGTGTATCTTGTATTTCTTGTGTTATGCAGATAGGATTTTCCAAGCATGATAGCATTCCAACAATTGGAAGTGCTGTGATAGAGAACAAAAACTTGGCAGAGGCTGTATTGGAATCCATCATCGGTAAACATGGTGTTTCTCCTGAAGCAAATCAAAGTATTGCTGCTAGAGTTTCAGGATTATTGAATCCAGAAAAATCAGAAGCAACTGCAATGATTGGAGTCGAAAATGAGAAGAGTGCAAACTTGGTTTCTGGAGAATTTTCAATCTCCCAAAAATTATCAACAATGAAAGGAAGTTTTTTGAGGTTGGACCAGCGTTGTCAGGAAGCAATTTAAATTCACTCATATGAGACTAACAGACCTGAACTCACCTTTGCAACATTAGATCATATCATCTGCTAAACACAAATGATTTAGTTTTATTGGCGACGAAAATGGAACTCAGGTTCTCTCCCACAACTTCTAGAATCCTGGAAGATACAATATTGCAGCAAGCAGTATAATTATAACAAGATTTGACAAGCATAAAACTCGAGCACAGACATATTGGCTATACTAAACTACATTTTCAACATAAGTTAGGCTCTCTGATCCACAGCTAAGCCGCGACAAGTTAATCCTGTGAGCAACTATCAAGGTTCTAAAGGCCTGACGCTGTCCATTTTACTTGTGTCCACTTGTTAATGAGTGCAGCTTAGCAGACTTCTCATCAGTTAAAATGGTAAAGAAAGTTTACGGACTACTCGTATAATCGTATTACAGTGATCAGATATACACACGAGTACAAGAAGGTCAAATGCTCAAAGACTATTTTACGTACTACGCCTTTGTTGTGAATTTTTTTTTTTTTTTTTTTTGAAGTTGAAGTTTGCACCAGATCTCTGCTTGCGCTCATTGCAGGGCACTGAAAGTCTGAAATTCTTTGCAGTTTAGTCAAGTTTGGAGTATATTACTTCATAATTTTTTTAGTTAGGAATATTGCTAGTAATGTACAAATTTCATCCTTTTACAAAAGAAAATGCATCACAATGTAAATTTTAGATGTAGCTATTGTATTTTAACCAATTAAATAATAATATTGAGTAGTTTATTACAAAGTAATCGCAAATAAATAAACATATCAAATTTTTTACTTACTTAGAGCCTGTTCTGATTAACTGAACTGAACTTAACTTATTGGAGCTGAACTGAATTGAATATTTTATGAGAGAAGGAAATTAACAAATGAACTGAATTGAACTTATTGGAGCTGAGCTGAATTGAACTGAAAATAAGAGAGAACAGACTCTTAAATACAGCTACTTACCTATCACTTTTACACGCTTATACTTAACAATAACTATATGACAACTTGGGTGCTAATTCTCTTTTATAATACCACAACAACAACTTTTGCCGAACATGCTCTAAATTGGCCTAAAAATTTGTCCACCTGACCACCTCTTGTTCTAATGAGCAAATCAAGGGGACATTGGTATTGCTAATTTCACAAAAAAATTGCTGCCCCTATCACAGTATTGCCTTTGCAATCACACTCTTACAGGCTACAGTGCCACACCTCTACAGCATAGCATGCTCTGAAAGGATTCAAAAGATTGTTGGAAGATGCATGATCCCACACTTTTAGTACTCAGGAGATTATACGAAGTATGTAATGTATATGTCGTTGCTGGACTCACAATGTCACGTTGATGTGAATGAGTGTATACACAATATGTATCTATAAGACTATAATATATGCCGCTAGCTAACCACTCGTCCACCTTAAATATCTATTGCAACAACATTGTACATAATAATAGTAGTGTCTTACGCAACTGAAATTAGAGCCTTGGAGTGCTATAGGCGTTATGTACTGCTTTAACGCAAAATGCATGTTACCACCAACTAACTTAGAGATACCTATTGAAATTCAAATACTAATGGCACCATGAATTCATTTCAATTACAAAATATCTATGTTGATTGATTAAGAGATGTATTTTGGTTGATAAGTTTCGCTTGTTAAAATTACCCTCAATACTATATCAAAATCCAACTATAAAGCGTACCCAATACCACATTATTTCGTACGTTTATTGTACTCTGTATATAGTAAAGAGTGACATATTCATGTAGTAATTTTTGCATAGCTGAAAAATGAAAACAAGTTAACATTGTGATTTACCATTTACATTTACGTGTCTATAAGAGTTAATCTTAATTTTGTGCCTTTGTAATTGTATTATGTAATATGATTGTATTATGTAATACATCTTCCGCTTTCATTTAGTTGACACGTTTTTTAAGTCACGTTTGTCAATGCACAACTTCAACCATTTATGTCCTTAACTACCAATAAGTAAAAATTATGAAAAGTTGATATTTTAAAATTATATGTCATGACAAATCTAACAAGACCTCATATGACTATATTTTTCATTACGTATAAAACACAAAATACAGTAAAAAAGAAGTATATAAATAGTGGTAAAGTCAAAACGTGTCAACTAAAAAAACGGAGGTAGTATTACGGATGATTGTGGGATGTTGTGCATTTTGCCATTTGTTCTATTTTGCCTATTTTATTGATTTTCTTGGTGGATGGGGTTAGTGGTTGTTGTGTAACGAGTGGAGCATAAGAAACCAAGCATCAATTCACGAATTCATTAAATTTCGCATATGATAAAGCTAACTTTACCACAATTGCAGTAACTATTAAAAAAACATTGTTGGCCACGAAAAGCTCATTTTATACAAAGATATAGTAGTCTTCTCCAAATTTTGACCCTTTTGGCCTAATTTTAGTCCCAAAATGATCGATCCATTGACATTAAAATATCCACCAATTTACAATAATATTTGTGCAAAATTAGTTTTCCCATATAAAATTTTATTTTTTCATGTATTTTTAATACTTTATCTCTCTACTTTTTTACAAACCCCATGTAAATTTATCTTTTCAATATGTTTTTATTTCTTTTTATTTAACTTTCTTAATAACCGCAAAATCAACCCAAAAGGATCGAAATTTTGGGGACGGAGGAAGTAGGAGGAAATAATCGGAAATCTTGTTTTTAAACACTTTTATTGCTTCACTTTTATTTTTATGATCATAGCAATAAAAGTTCTAAAAATTAGAATCAAACCATTAATTTAAACTCGACTCTTAATCATATATACAAAGATGGTGTATCATTAAAATCTACTTAAACTAACGTATAAAATCCTTCGTGTTGACGATCTAGAATTTGAAATGAAAGGAACATCAAATTAATTTATAAGGAGTAGTAATTACTCAAATAGAATTAGATTAGATATAATTATAACTGAAATGTTTTATTGCTTACTTTATTTTATACACATGTACAAAAAATTAATTTATTTTTTTAAGATTCCAAAATGGAGTGCTAGTCGTATATGGACGAAATAATAAAGACAGTAAATACGTAATAGCATTGACTGTGACTTTCTTCCCAGCACCACCCTCCTTGGCCTCCTAGCTATAAATGCGGTTCTACTCCATATTGCTCTACTTAGGAAGTTAGAAATATCTCAAATCTCTCTCATCTCACCCTTGATAATATCAATAATCTCATTGGTCTGTCAAAAATGGCTACATCAACTGCTGTCACCGAAGTCAAAGTGGAGGATTACGTCTTCCCGCCGACAGTGAAGGCTCCGGGCTCCGACAAGTCGTTTTTCCTCGGTGGTGCAGGTTAGTTATCCTACACCTGTAATATCGATATTTAGTTTTTGTTAGAGATATAATCAATATTGATTTTGAGTTTTGACTTTGTTGTAATCCTGCCTTTTTGTCAAATTATTTATGTAGCTTAATATATAAAAGAGGAAGCCCCACTTTCTCACCGTGAGAAACGAATTCGTTTCTCATGGGGGCATTTTTGTGAATAAATCAACAACTTTTTCAATTTTATTCAACTGTGGAGCCCACAATATTGAAAAAGTTGTTGATTTATTCACGAAAATGCCCTCATGAGAAACAAATTTTGTTTCTCACCATGAGAAACAGGGAATTTCCCTATATAAAATGGCTAGCATATACTTTGAGTTTAATTTGATTTTAAGCTTATTAAAAGCTAGAGAAATGTTGCTTACAGGATGCACTATAAGCTTCTTAATGCACTTTACCAAATATATCAAGCTAACTTATTGATCCAATAATAAAACCAATAAGTTAATTGTGAAGTGTGGTCAAGAAAGCCTATTGCATCACTTTTAAGAGTTTTAACTCGGAAATATAATTGATCAACCCAAAATCGACCATAGTGTTTGGTATCAATCGAGTTGGACAGAGTTTAGCGGATTGATGACAAATTAGAGGTTTGACCACTCAACCCACCAATATGAGGTGTTTGGTAACTAACACTTAGTAGTTTGAATTTTGAAAGAGGTGATTTGGCCCAATCCGCTGATTTAGAAAAAGCTCCTTATACCATCGTTTTTAAAAGAAAGAATTTGTATTTACAGCTAAAATTACATTTTTGTCCATATTTTATACACTCTCAATTTCTAAAAAATTGACACATTTAATTTCATTATAACTAAGCTACTACGTATATAAATTTAACTACTAACTATTTTTGTTACTAACAAATATGTTTGAATCAACATGTAACTACTTCCTAGTGCGGAATTATATTACTCGTAATTTTTTTTAAACAAACCTGTGATGTTTACACGGTTAATAACTTAATATATACTTGTGCAGGGGTTAGAGGATTAGAAATACAAGGGAATTTTGTGAAGTTCACAGCAATTGGAGTATACTTGGAGGAGACTGCAATTTCAGCTTTGGCTAGTAAGTGGAAGGGTAAAACCTCCACTGAGTTGGTCGAATCTGTTGAATTTTTCCGTGATATTGTTACAGGTAAATTATATTTCACTCTATTTACTGAATTTTATGTGAAAATTTTGCTACACAATTATGCTACGGAGTATAAATAATCATCCATAGACAAACATATTCATTAAATTTGTTAAATATATTAATTTAATCATCTTAAAACCTTTTGTAATTAAAAATTAATGTTCAATATGTCCTTATTTTAATAAACACGTACTACCTCCATTTCATATTTTTTGTAACTTTGGGGTATTATTTATGAGATATAAAATATTCCAAAGTTGCAAAAAATATATAACGGAGGTAGTATTTATAGTAATCTCACACTCGGATACAAAATTATAAAATTAATGTTCACTCGCGACGAAGTTAAGGTTATCAAAAATGTCAAATGTGCTATCGATCTATCTACCGTGTTTGAGGATTGATTGACTAGTAGGTGGTTTGTATATTGTTATTGGTTGTTGGCGGAAGAGGCAAGTCCTACGAATCTTCAACCTTGTTTAAGGTTGACTACTTGACTGGTAAGTTCAATGAATTGTAGCTCACGACAACCACAGTTTATTCCAAGTTCACTTAAACTTGAATTATGCACCCAATAATTAGGCCATAACAAATTGCACCTTTAGTCATTGAAAAATTAAAGATTTAATTTCTTGTCTCTTCAATCAATATAATCATCCTATTTTAAATTAGTGGGTGCACTTTTAGTGATTTGACTTTTTATATTTCACAATGAGTAACAAAATTGATTATGTTTTATAGGAATTTAATAATTTGCTTTTAAAATTTTGTACTCCACTCCATGTCTTTCTTGATTATATTATTTGAATTAGACTTTTTAAAAATTCTATGTTTTAGTTGTCTTGGTTTTATTTGTTCTTATTCGTTTTACATTAGAAGTGTACTTTTTTTGTCTTTATTTGTTTGCCTCGTGTTTCAAATTTAGATGTTTCTTAAATATTGTTTTATTTTCTTATTTTGGTAATATGTTCCCACCATCAAACTCGCACACATTCATAAAATTATAAAAGACAAGAATACCCCGAATCCACTTGCAAACTTTGGTTTAATCCTTAATAAAGCACATTTTGCGTATGGGGCAGAAAAATAACAAAGGGAGTAGTTAATTATATTAAACAAGTTCTTTGGTCCGTTCAATGCACGGGCTTATTATATGTAAAATTAATAAAGATTTGCATACTTTAAGATATCAAGGTTACGCAACATTTGAAAATGATGTTGTTAGATGAGAATTAGTCTGAGGTTGTGAGCAACATCTATATGTTAACACATGATTGTTATAAAATCATTTTGAGGGCATCTAAGTCTAAAATATTTTATAACAATGAAGTATGCAAATGTAACATTGAAACTAATAAAACAAATAGCTAATGTTAAAGACACTGCTGGAGTAAATTTGTATAAGATTGCTGAAATTGATTTTTTTTTTTTTTTTTTTTTTTTTTTTTTTTTTTTTTTTTTTTGTGGCTAGTTTATTCTCTGCTAAACGTCTCTTTGTCCATTTCTTCATGCATACTTCATAGTTTAGAATTTTAGATCAACTATGTCAAATTCGCCGTCCATTCTAATGGGCCAAACTTGAAACCTCTCAAATTACATTATCTATGTTATACTAATAAGCAATAAACCAGAAATAACTTATCTGTTGATGCGTGAACCAAACTGACAATAGCCGCGTCGTGGAGAACCACTGACCTAAAAGACGATTCCGCGCTACCTCCCGGTGCAGTAGACAATTGCGGTCGCCCTCCAGGATAAGCACGGCGCCGGAGTTTATGTGCACTCACAAACCCGACTGGAACTCAGAATACTCGCCCAGAAAACAGAACAGAAAGAACATGTATTTAGATAAGTTTAGAGAAAAGAGAAGACTGAGTGTGTTGTGTGTTTTGGCTAAGAAAACCACCGAATATTTATAGTGTGAAGAGAAAAAACGGAAAGCATGAAAGGTGGGAAGAATCTGGCCAAGAAAACGACCAGATTAATCTGGTCAGTCAACAACTGAGGCAAGAAACAAGGAATTAATCAGTCAGCTACAATCAAGGAATTAATGGCTGATTAATTCTCACAACAGTCAGAAAAGAATAAACCCTATATTCTGTTTGACAAAGAAAAGAGAAATAAAATTTCTCCAAAAAGATAACAAGGACCCACGCCCGCGCATTCCCCGAGGCCCGAGGCCCGAGCCCGAGCCGGCCCGGCCCGGCGCGCGCGCGCGCGCGCGTGTGTGTGGAGTAACACACACCTCCAACTCACTCAACTAAGTAGTGCTAAAGCAATACATTATAAAAACAAGGAAAAACCTTCCTCCCCAATCAATGTGGGACTTTTCCCCTTCCATTTATTTCTCTCTCTCTTTCTCTCTTATTTTTCCCAACACTCTTGTTTTATATCAAGAACTTCCAACAATCTACATTACAATTGCAAATCTAAAGTGAGCCATTCCAATTGGGATCTACTTCATAAACAATAGTAAAAATCGTGCTTTACTAACTGAGTACTCTACCCAAAGCCCCAAATAACATATAAAGGCGAGTAAAACATCTAAAAATAAATAATCCATATTAAACATGCAAAATTGTATAAACAGTCTCAACAACCTGATCAACCAAGTCACCAAGATAACACTACGAAAAATCAAAATTAAACTTGATTGAATTCAAATTAAGTAAAAAGAAGCAATATATACATAGATAGATAAGAAAAATCATTATCAATATCGTTACATAAATAAACAAACTAAAAAGATCAAAGTAACTCATCCAATCAAAACATGCATATGAATATGATGATGGGTCTCTATTTTATAGAGTCAAAATCTCATAGAAAGATGAGGGAGGAAATCCCAATAAGTAATTGTGGATGAAAAATGTAACTGAAGATATTGATTACAAAGTTTAATTTTTAGAGGAGTATTGAATTGGAAGCTAGTAGGCTACGTACTAAAGAAGGGAAAAGACTGAGGCATTAAATTTGAAGGAAAAATGAATGATTATTGCAAATTAAAGGTTGAATTGAACATTCATTTAGGAATTAATTGTTGTAAAGGGAGCAGAAGAATCACCTCAATGAGATAGAAGATGAACTATGCAAAAGTCTGTAAACGATCATTAATTCATTATTTATTTTGTGTAATAATATACAATTACTACGTACGTAGCTTTATAAATTTTTAATTATAATTTTTTAATTGTTAATTAATTAATTACTTTCCCTTTGTTTGATGTTGAATTAAAAAGAGAATAGTGCACACAAGGCACATTAGATTGGAATAGTAAACATGTGACACATTGGATTGAAATAATGAACACTTGGCACATTGAATTGAAAAAGAGAATTTACGATGGAGACATGTATGTACCATGGTTTGAGGTTTTAAATACTAAGTATAGATAGATAGATGCTTGCAAACAATTAGCCTTGATGTTAGTGATAAACTTACGCCTTAAAAGTGTAAACTTGACGCTTGTAAACATTTCGCCTTGGTACATGTTAGCGATTTTATTACACTTTAATAATAATAGTGTAGAATTTAATTAACTTGATGCTTGCAAACAAATTGTAGGTCCATTTGAGAAATTTACTCAGGTTACCATGATTTTGCCATTAACGGGACAACAATATTCAGAAAAGGTGACTGAAAACTGCGTTGCGTTTTGGAAGGCCATCGGTATCTATACCGATGAAGAAGCCAAGGCCGTCGAAAAGTTCCTTGAGACCTTTAAGGATGAGAAATTTCCCCCGGGACACTCTATTTTGTTTACACAATCACCTCATGGATCTCTTACGGTTAGTATCAAATCTTATGTTCGATAAAATTAATTTTAGTTCAAGCAAGTACATATTAAGATTGTCGATGTTTTACTCTATGAATATGTAACTCAAATTGGTGCGTGCTTTGAATTTCATGTGTTAAACAGATAGGGTTTTCCAAGCATGATAGCATTCCAACTGCCGGAAGTGCCGTGATAGAGAACAAAAACTTGTCGGAGGCTGTATTAGAATCCATCATCGGCAAACATGGTGTTTCTCCTGAAGCGAAGCAATGTATTGCTGCTAGAATTTCAGGATTATTGAATTCAGAGAACGCAGAAGCAAATGCAACAAATGGAGTCAAAAATGAGAAGAGTACAAAGGTGGATGCTGAAAAATTGTCCGGACAAGAGGACATAAAATCATAAAGAGATGTATTTTACGCTACATATTTGATATAACCTCATTGTAGTATCCACGAAGTTGTACTTGCATTGCTAAAATAAAATAAAAATGTTTTTATCTCTAAACCCTTGTACTCTATTTTGTCTAAGTTTCGAACAAGTTTTTTAAAATCGCTAAAAGAGTAAGAAAAATAGTCAATATGCAACTATAATCCTAACTTTTGCATAAATATGAATTTTATTTTATTTAATTTTTATGTATTTGCAAGAAAGAATTTTTTATCAATGAATCAATCTATTGTGAAAATAAAAATTGCTATAAGGGTCAACATCTCCAAAACTAGTCTCCTCCAAAGTCCAAATTGTTATTGTCAAAAGCTCTAAGAACTTAAGAAGTGCGTGAAGGGCTAGATGAGTGGATCCAATCATATTGAACAAACGTCATGAACTCATCAACCGCACGAATTCTAGATTAGAGATCCCATGCCATCCTACTAAACCATGTTAAACCAAAATTACCTTTCAGACTAATCAACATTGTGTAACCACATAGTATGTTTTGGGTCAAGTTTTTTTTTTTTTTTTTTTTTGAAAAATTGGGTCAAGTTTTAATATTAGGCCATTAAACTGAAATAATCCCACTTACATGAAGTGTCCAAATACAAATTGGGTCATAAAATTTTGGGGCCACTCCATAATAAAATCAAAATAAATCATGTTCAGACTTTCAAGTAACGTACAATATGGCCAATCACAGTACAAATCGACCTAGCCCAATAAGAGGATTTTCCTTTCCTGTAAGGCTGTAAACAGCTCTCTTCTCAAATTGAAAGGATAACATTGTTTACGGTAGCTCATAAAAGTGTTCATTGAAGGTTGTCAATAAGCGTATCAAATTTGTACCGAATGCTTAGATACATTTAATTCTTGAAATTTGTACCAAATGCTTAGATACATTTGTACGAAAACAAGATGCACTTAAATTCTTGAAAATTTAATAGAGTATAAAACATATCTCTAGGTCTTCTCAATCAACAACTTAGGTATTAGGGCTTGTTTGACATTGCTTTTTATTTTTAATTTTCTGTTCTTTTTAAAATAAAAAATCAAAAACAAAAAACAAGAAAAATGTGCTTTCACTTTTTTCTTGTCAGTTTTCAAAATTATCATAATTTTAATAAATTTGTTTATTTTTTATTTTATATATGACATATATCATATTAGTTTGAAAATAAAAAACAAAAAAACACAGCGATGTCAAACAAATTCTTAAATTTTTGATTTAATAACTCCTCTAAAGTACACTAAACTTAATGAAACTTGATTTAGACATGCAAGCCTGTCATGATGGCATGCGATCTTAGACTAATCCGAATCAGCCTTTCAAAAATTTCAGGATAACAATTAGCTCTTGGATTGAGCTTAGCTAACCTCAAAGTGCGTGTATTTTTTTATATAAGGCACAACCCAACTCGATTTACAACTATTTTTATTGATTTTTTTCCGAATAATAAGAGGAGTAGAAGGCAAACAACTTAATTAATGGACCCAACAATATAATGTTAATTCGTGGAAGGTTTGGGAAGTTACCAAACAATACTCCTTTCTTCATCAAAGCTTTATTCTTTTCCTATTTTGGACCTTTCCTTTTCATTATAGAAAAATAAGGAAATGTAGAGATATGGATAAGCATATAAGCTTAGAAAATCTATATCTAATCCCACAATTTTTTTTAATGGATGGCTAATAATTATCTATTTTATTTTTATTTTTTTAATCCTCGAAAGTCACGGCAACGGCATTATTATTACTGGGTCCCACAGGCCATCTCTCAACTTGCAAACTATCGTCACACCTACTGTTTGATCAGACGGCCCAACTAACGGCAACCTATAATATGACCAATAATCATATACTACCAATACCAATTCAACTAAACAAGCAACTCTTTAATCACCGTCAGATCCTCCAACCTCATGATCTCTGTTTGATCGAAATATCTTGGAACTGAGATTCTTTTGTAGGGCTTGATTGATAGATACGTTAGACCTTAATATTGTCATCACCTTGATTGTCACATTTATCGAGGTATAACTTGATTATTAATATCTTTAATTATTTAATATATCACCTGTATATTTGTACAAAGTACATTTTAAGTGGTTTTACTACTTAGGGCCTGTTCATATTTACTGAACTGAGCTAAACTGAACTGAACTGAACTGATTGAAGCTGAACTGAACTGAACTGAACTGATTGGAGACTGAACTGAACTGAATTGAGCTGAAATGAATATTTTATGTGAGAGGGAAATTAAGAGCTGAACTGAACTGAACTGATTGGAACTGAACTGAACTGAACTGAACTGATTGGAGCTGAACTGAACTGAACTGAAATTAAGTAAATGTGAACAGGCCCTTATACTCAAGGTTAGAAGCCGTGCGATGCACGGTTTATATAAAGCCTATTTTTAATTTGTACATTTTAAAAATAAATCGGTATTATATTATGATATAGTATTTGTTCAACTTTGTCTAATTCATAGTTCAATTAAGGAGATCATTTATTAGTGTGCTATTTAAAATTGTTTCAATTTCCTACGATAAGTTCCAAGATATGATAGCTTTCCAAAAAAATAAATAAAATAAAAAAGAAAGATGACATCATTATTGCTTTTAGGCGGAAATTTTTTTATTGAAAAAGCAACACGTGGGCAATGGTGATGTCAGCAACTTCTGTTAGTAATAGTTAATAGATAGATATGGAGTACTTTATAATAAAAAGAAAGGTAATTCCGTAAAATATTACAAGTACTAATAGAAATTAGAATTGGATCATGTAATTATTTATACTTAAGGTCAAAGTCAAACCAATACATTGACTATTACGTAAAATTTTTTATTTTATTTATTTTTAATTTTTTATTTTTTAACCAAGTCAATATTATGAAACATGGGTCATAAATGCTACTCCATACTTGCTACATTTGAAATGCGAATATATAAAAATTTGATATTGAGAACCATTTTTTTATGGGTAATGCTATACATAGCCCTTAGGGCAATATATAAGCATTAAAAACAGGCTTGAAAATGGTATAAAATTAGAAATTCGTGACAAAAACACGCGTAAATCAGTGTAATTAGTGTGTTTTCGTCCTGGTTTTCTAAATTTAAACAATTTTCAAGAGTTTTTTTTTTAATGCTAATATATACCTCTAAGACCTATGTATATCATTTTCCTTTATTTATATCTCCGTTCTTAAATAATGTACTCGTTTTTCAAATTTTATGATTATTACAGAAAATAGAAGGAATATGAGAATATTGTATGGTAAATATAAAATGTACGAAGTAGAAAATTAAAATAAAACACTTACGGAGTACTTCCTCCGTTTCAATATGATAGTCTCATATGAAATCAATCAATAAAAGAAGAAAAGGAGAATATTTGAAATCTAGCATTAAAATAAAAAAATAATTTGTAAATAGTTTTTGCCTTATTTAATTTTTTTTTTGATTTTTTTAGGAAATCATTAGTCATAATTGCATAAATCGAGGGAGTAATTTCTTTATTTAGAGTCATGTCATTAACTCACAATCAATTGATTTAACCAATCAGAATTTAATATGTATAAAATAAAAAATAAGTTAAAAGTGGAATACATTCAATATGAATAGACGTTTTGTCCAAAATAATATATGAGACTAACAAATTGAAACGGAGTATTAAAAAAGCGAAGGCCATATAATCTAAAGCGTGTTATTGTTAAACAAGGGCCCACCAAGACCTCAGTCTAATTACCATAAGTCGGCATGTACAGGATTAAAACCCAATTAGTCAAGTGGTAGGAAACGTGAGAATCTCCGTTAATTGTTGAACCGCCTTTTAAAGAAAAGAAAAAGTAGTGCAGCCGTGAGGGCTAGGTCAAGACACGTCATTACCCTAACACGTGGCATCCTATCATTGGGAAAGTTGAGGTGTATTTTCTTGATTAAGTCGGTCTCCTAATTCTTTAAATAAGCCTTCCTCTTCTCATAATCTTTTATCCTATTATTTCTTCCTCATTCAATCATCAATTCAATATCTCTCTTCGATTCTCAACCTTTTTCAAGGTAATTTCCCTTTTATTGTTTTTTCTCTCTTTCGTTCTTCTTTTAGATCTGATTTTGTGGAATTTTGCAATCAATTTGAGTTTTTGTTATAAAAATACATCAATCTATTTATTAATCGGAGATAATTCTTTCTCGATCAATTTCTTTAATCGAATCCAAATTTGTGGTTTAAGTTTGAAATATTTGTGGATTGATTTTGCTATTGTTATTAATCGTCTTAAATTTTTTTACAAATTAGGTTTTTAGATTTCGCCTAATTTTGAAAATTTCTGTTGAATTTTAAGTTTCCAATTTGCGGTTCGGTTTTCCTTTAGTCTGATTAGATCTGAGTTTTGATGATAAAATTCTGCAATTTAAGATCGCTTTTCATGATTAGGTTTGATTTGTGCTCGATTAGATCTGAAATTGTCTGTAAATTTCTGCAATTAGGTATTAAGATCTGGTTGTAATCATCAATAACTCTGCAATTAGGGATTGAGATCTGGTCGTAATTAGTTGTAATTAATTTGGTTGAATAATTACTGATCTTTCTTAATTAATTTTTGATTATATAGATGCAAATCTTCGTTAAGACCCTTACTGGAAAGACCATCACTCTCGAGGTCGAGGGTTCTGACACCATTGACAATGTCAAGACTAAGATCCAAGACAAGGAAGGAATTCCCCCAGACCAGCAAAGGCTGATCTTCGCCGGAAAACAGCTAGAGGACGGCCGAACCCTAGCTGACTACAACATTCAAAAAGAGTCAACTCTCCACCTTGTGCTCCGTCTCAGGGGAGGAATGCAGATCTTTGTCAAAACCCTAACAGGAAAGACAATCACCCTCGAAGTTGAAAGCTCCGACACCATTGACAACGTCAAGGCCAAAATTCAAGACAAGGAAGGAATTCCCCCAGACCAGCAAAGGCTGATCTTCGCCGGAAAGCAGCTCGAGGATGGCCGAACCCTCGCCGACTACAACATCCAGAAGGAGTCCACTCTCCATCTTGTGCTCCGTCTTAGGGGAGGAATGCAAATCTTTGTCAAGACTCTCACAGGGAAGACCATCACCCTTGAAGTCGAGAGCTCCGATACCATTGACAATGTCAAGGCTAAGATTCAAGACAAGGAGGGTATTCCCCCAGACCAGCAGAGGTTGATCTTCGCCGGAAAGCAGCTCGAAGATGGCCGCACTCTCGCCGACTACAACATCCAGAAGGAGTCAACCCTTCACTTGGTCCTCCGTCTTCGTGGTGGTATGCAGATTTTCGTCAAGACTCTTACCGGGAAGACCATCACTTTGGAGGTTGAGAGCTCCGACACCATTGACAATGTTAAGACCAAGATCCAGGACAAGGAAGGTATCCCCCCAGACCAGCAGAGGTTGATTTTCGCTGGTAAGCAGCTCGAGGATGGCCGTACTTTGGCTGACTACAACATCCAGAAGGAGTCCACTCTCCATCTGGTGCTCCGTTTGAGGGGAGGAATGCAGATTTTTGTCAAGACCTTGACCGGAAAGACCATTACCCTGGAGGTTGAGAGCTCGGACACCATCGATAACGTCAAAGCGAAGATTCAGGACAAGGAAGGCATCCCCCCAGACCAGCAGAGGTTGATTTTTGCCGGCAAGCAGCTGGAAGATGGAAGGACTCTTGCGGATTACAATATTCAAAAGGAGTCAACCCTTCACTTGGTGCTCCGATTGAGGGGAGGAATGCAGATTTTTGTGAAGACCTTGACTGGCAAGACCATCACTTTGGAGGTTGAGAGCTCGGACACAATTGATAATGTGAAGGCTAAGATCCAGGACAAGGAGGGGATCCCCCCAGACCAGCAGAGGTTGATCTTTGCTGGGAAGCAGCTCGAGGATGGGCGTACCCTTGCTGATTACAACATTCAGAAGGAGTCTACCCTTCACCTTGTCCTCCGTCTCCGTGGTGGTTTCTAAGCTCATGGTGGTGTCTCTCTGGTCGTTGGCATGAAGTTTGTGTCGTCGATTTGGTTTCTATTCTATGATTTGTGAATGCATTAAGTACTTGTTGGAACAATTTCTATTTTAGTTGTTATGAATTAAGTTCTCTGGTATTGTGTTTCTGCTTAGTGTTTATGAACTCAATGAAGTTCTTATTCTGCTGTGAATAAAATATCTTCTGTCTGTGTCTACATTCTCTTGTTGCTATTTTTAATTGTTATGCTCTGGTTTCTTTATTGCTGCAAATGCTTTGTGCCATGTTTAATTGATTACTAAGCGATTTAATTTTTGTTTGGAATATATTCAAATATTCATGGACCTAACAAATGCATATCTGGTAATCGGGATATGCATGTTTTCTAATCTTTGATTGCATGTCTTCGTTGTGTATTATGCATTTGAGCATGGTATAAGTGTGAAGTTAGTTATTGCCTGCCTATGTAGAAGCTATCCATGGGCAACTATTCATGAATAGTATGGAGTGTTTTCGGCTTATCATTTGCTGGATGATTAAGTGATCTTTCATTCGATATCTATAGACTATAGTTGATGTGTTTGTTTATGATTTTAACACATTTTCTTGTTGTCCGTTTCATTTGCTAATTTCTAGTCTCCATGAGTTAGCAGCTATTAAGATGAATGTTCCTAGTTGTGCTGATGTTAGTAGGCATTGATGGTGTGGTCATGACTGTCGATTTCGTAAGCGTGTCAATGTTATTTTGCAGTACCAGGCATTTAAGAGGCATCAGCTCCTGAATTTTTGGCAGGGATTGTGGTTTTATTTTTCCCCCATTTGCTAGATTTGAATTTGATTGGGTTATTAGATGTATGAGGTTGGGGTTTGATGGGAAATTTGTTTCACTCAGGTATTATGTTCTGTGAATATCTGTTTGTGTTTACCTTCTTATTATTCAAGTTATTTGTCACTGGATATGGAAATTGGGATTTTTGATAAGCTATTTCACCAGCGTAATTTCTCATATGAATCTGGGCAGCATCGTGATTTCTTTTTGTTGTTGCAGAATTGATGTTAGTTGGTGACAATAGTAATGTTTGAGGTTGAATAGAATTGTTGCCTACTGTGTGTGGTACACTGGTACTTTGGGCTGCTGCTTCCAGTTATTCATCACCATTAATTGAACTTGGGGATGTAGCCATGTAGGCAAAGATGATTGAGTTTTGTAGGAGTTTTGTGTTATGTATCACTTGAGTGAAATTTGTGTTTGACTAGTGATGATTTAGTTTAGGGTTTTGTGAAATTGCCAGCACTTGGAACACCCTAAAAGTTTCAATTGTGAATCATACGTTGAAGATAACATTTTGTTGTTTCTGTTACCCTGTTCTTATTCCCTTAGGCATATACTGCTGAAGGTTGGGACTTGGGAGCTATGAAAATTAATCAAACTGGAAAGTGATTAAGTCTGTGCCCTAATGTCATTGGTCCTAAGTTCAATAAATTCGCATTCTTTGGAACTAGTAGAAGACTGTAGAGTGTAGACTGTCGTTCTTATATAAGGCTATTTTAAGCTTAGTAGTTTAATCTTTGATCTGCAAAGGTTGCTTGCATGTTCCTTCTTGAGTATTATGCATTTTAGTATGGTACATCTTGCGGGCCTGTTGGACTTTTTATAATGTTTTGAGATGTGAAAGTGGATGTGGTATTGCTGATTGTGTAAAAGTAGTTATTGCCTGCCTTTGGAGATACTATCGATGGCAACTATTTATGGATGGTATGAAGTGTTATGTGCATATATTAAGTTCGATTATCATTTTCTGAATGATTTATTTTTTGAGCTTCTCTAGGTTATATCAATGTGGTGTTGTGATATGATAATTTTAGCATTTGGGAAAAAACTATTTTTCATTTGATATCTATAGTTGATTTTTCTTTCTCTTGTTCTTGTTGTCTGTGTGTAATTGCAAATTGGTAGTCTCCATGCAGCGAAGATGAATTTTTCTAGTTTTACTAATGTTAGTTGGTAGTGTTGATGTGGGCATGACTGTTAATCTTGTGTGTCAATCCTGGAGATGGTTTTATTGTGTGTGTGTGTGTGTGTTTTGGCTTGCTTGGTACTTTGAAGCATGAACTCCTGGGGACTGGTTTAATTTTCATTGGCAGTGTTGTTGAAATTGAGATGGTGTTATCTTGCATTACCAGACATTTAAGGAGCATAAGCTCCTACACTTTTGGGCCTTTGGCTGTTTGGTAGGGACTGTGGTTTATTTATTTCCCTCATATGCTAGATTTGAATTTGTATAGGTTATTAGTTGTTTTAGGTTCGGCTTCTTGATGATTGATGTGAATTCCGAGCACTTATTTTAATTAATAGTGGAAGAAGTACTGGCAGAAACTTAGTTTTGGTGGTGATTATGGATTTCTGCTGAAGACTGCTAAATTGGCCATGTTTCCCAGAGTGAACTTTGTTGTTGAGTTTGAGATAAATGGATAGACTACTGGACTTTTAAGCTTTGAGGGCCTAGGCTGTTATCTCCATTGTTTTTAAAGAGATGATGAATAGGCTTTTGAATGGAAGGAGTTATTCAATATACAACGAAATTGTTGGCATAATTAGTGAGGCCGAGTGGTCATAGAGAATTAAGGCTTTAACCCTGGAAGACTAATATGCCTAGCTGAATAATTGATTTTGCTGTTGATTAGTGTGGCAATAGAAAGGATTTTAATTTATTACAGTTGATCCTGAATTAAATCAGATGAAGTTGTTTGATTCCCGTCCTCCTGTTTGTCTTTTGGGTGTGCAGTTGAAGCTTGTGTGCTTTGGATGTTTGTTGACGGGTATGCTGTCTGCTAATCTTTGTTGATTTTGTGATCAGTTGCATAATATACTCAGTCTGATAATGTTATTGGCCCTGTTCACTTGCTCAGATTTGGAAAGTGGTTTTTTTTTAGCTGTTTTTTTTGGGGTTCTTAAGAGGAATTCTCTTGGCCACGGCCTTGAAACAAAGACATTAACTGTGGCTTTTTTTCTTCTGTTTGATACTATTTTTCTCTCTGTTATCTAGATCATGTGATTAATTGTAGGAAATTTTTTACAACTCATTTCATTTTTGTTACTCTGTTCCATGCTTAGGGTTTTCCTTGTACTCATTGGGTGTAGTCTATATGGTATGCTTTGCAATCACTTAGAAGCAAGTTTGACCAGTGTTCATTATGTTTTGATATTTCTTCATGTAATTTGATCTGTTTGACAAAACCCTTTCTGATCCGTCGGCATATTAAGTTCCAATGAATAAAAAGTTTTTATTTTATTGTATTTTTTACTATTGTTGATAAATTTTGAGGTCTGATTTACTCCCTTTGTCAGCAAAAAGAAACAATACTTCCATCTTGGAGTTTTAAGGCTACTGAAAGCAGTTTGTTTGTGTGGTATTTAGTTGAGTTTCTTACCGTCTGTGGGTTGTCTGGTATCAGCCTGTACGTTTAACAGGTTGAGCTTTCTTTAACTGGAAGTCTGGAAGGGTCCATTTATTCTATTGCTTCTTTGGACTTCTTAGATTTGTTCCTCATCCTTAGGTTGGTGGTAATGAACATCTAATTGATGAGCTCTTTTGACTGTCTAGTCTAAGTACTGTGCTTGACAGCAAGGATCCTAGATGTAAGCGTGGGTTGATGATTGCCTGTGCATTGTTGTCTTTGCATGTATGTCAATGATATTTTTTTGCTGGATATGAATTGCTGTTATTCAGGGGTTCAGTATGGTTTGTTTTTTTTGGTTGTTACTTTATGTTTAATAAATATTCAGAATTGTGTGAGGCTCGACTATTCAACCATGGAGTGAAAACTAACTGGACCTGCGTAATTATTTCAAGAATGCAGGTAATACTGTTTGGTAATGTTAGATCATCCTGTGTTGGATTTGTGAACAAGAACTAGATGTTTTGTTGAGTGTGTTATTGTTGCTGTTGTATGCTTCTCTTTGGTAACTGTGTATCATGTCATAAATCTGAGTTTTTTTACACACTATAGCTTGCTTGGTGTTCATTGATGTGTGTTGGTAATTTTCTTGCATGATATATTAGCTGTTTCACTGTTTGACAGTAACATTTCTTGATCTGGGAGTGTATTTAGTGCCTGGGATAGAGAGTTTTTGGTCATTGATCAACCTTTGCTGCACCTCCATGGGAACCCCATCATTGGAGAACTTCCCTGTACTATATGATTTTATCTGTTGAAGCAGAGTTTTATCATTGAATGTGCATGTTTCAACTGGATCCAGAACTACTGGGGATGTTGTCTTTGTTCCTCGAGTTAATTCTTGATAACTTTCTCCAATATATCATATATGTATGGTTTTCGCAGAATTTTCATCTGTTGTCAATGCACTTTGCCTTTTTTTTTTTTCAAATTTTTTTAAAATTTTTTTTTAGCAGTCTGCATGTCATATTTTGGATGAATTAGTTTGTTGATACACACTATTGGTTATTTTCTCTTGAGTTTTTGCTCAGATAAGTTCATGTTCTGAAGCCTGGACAATATGGTTAGGCACTATATCATGACCTTTATTTTCAATCTACAAGGTTTTTCACAGAGAATTTGGAATTGTCAGCTTTGGTGTCAAGGATGAATGGTTGATGTGTGGCTGATTTGCCCTAGATGTAGACCTTGACATAATGGTAATGGTTGCCCATGTTTAAAATGAAGTGATGATTACGCTTAAATACTTGGAAGTATATGTAGTTATCTCTTATGCTCTTGGTAGGCATTATTTATGGTTGATTCTTTTATTTTACAAGTGAACTATCCTATCCTAACCTATGTCAATTTCTTAAGAATTAATTCAATTTGATTCTTTTTGTTTTCCTTATCAAATTTGTGGTAATTAGAATTATGTTGTAGATCACCTTGAAATTGATTTATAATTGTTCTGGCTGGTTGAAAGTTTCAGGCCATTATATCCATATAAGATGGTAAACATTAAGTGATCTTTGAGGTTATCAAAAGCAAATTTATTTGAATTTTGAAAAAAGTTATCTGACAGTGTATTATTATTGGACTGTTCTGAGGGTTTTTATGTCTTCGCGTTGTTGCTCTGTGTCATGCATGGGTTCATTGTTGAGAGTATTTGGGGAAGCCGTCTTTTTTTATATCTGTTCTGTTAATAGTGTGAGACTGAGCCTGCTTGATCTTTTCAAGACTTAGATATCCAAGATTTGGCTGGTTTATTGGATTTAATGTAATGAATAATTTGCAGAAACTTAGGCGAAAACTTAGGTGATATGTAGGAATAATTTGCAGACATTTGTAAGTCCTGCTGTTGTGTACTGATGCTCACAGATATCTGCTGTTGTGGGTTGGGTAAATTACTCCTGGTTAGATAGGCTATGGTTCCCCGATCCCAGAGGCCAGTTTGCTTGGCTTGAACTAGCAATCATCACGTCTACTAATAAATATAGAACAATCATGTGTAAATTCCGAGTTTGCTAATATACTCAAATAAGAGTTGTGAGGGCTACCATAGGATGCGTAACCCAAATCTCAAAACAACCACAGGCCCACACGGCTAAGTGGTTTCTAGGTTCTATCATCTTAGTCTTGTTTCTGGTTATGTTCTTAGAAACCTACACGAAATCGGCTAATTCATAGAATGCTAGTTCTTTTCATTCTTTCCTGTTGATATGATTAATGATTAACCCAAAATAGAAAGTATGAAGAAATTACCTATTTTATATTGAATTTTATTTCATTTTTACGTAGAAAATTACCTCCACTTATTTTATAAAAGTACTTATTGATAATGTATTTTTATACTATTTTTTCATAGCATAAAAAATTATCTCCATTTTTTTTTGATTTTGTGCTTTTTATATAGGGGGATAAATCTCAAGTAAAGCTTGGTATAGTTGGTTGGGAGTTCACTTTGACGTTGTAAGGTTGGATTCAGTTTTAAATACTTTGAAGTGAGAGTCCCAGTTTTTGATGAAGTAATTATAAGTCATGCACGTGAAAGAAAGAAAAGCTAATAAGGGGACTTTTACTTATTAACTTGGCAACATTAAAACCCTCTAACTCTACTTTCAGAATCGGAAATAATAATCTTTGAAATCTTTGTTGAATTATTGAGTATTGGTGACAAATATTTTTGTGTTTGATTAAATTGCTTAGGCTAAGGGTGTTGCAAGTCAATTAAACAAGTAAAAGAGCAATTTGTATCTCGGTTTAGAGAAGTGTTCCTTCACCCTATAGTCTACCTGGTGGTGCGACTGGTAGGGCGGGTCTTTGCCCGGTAGGGCGCGAGAGCGAAGAAAAATTAAGCGTTTCACCGCCCGACAGGACGCGAGAGCACCCAAATTTTTCTGGGTTACTTGGTTTCTCTCGCCTGACAGGCACGGGGGCAATTTTGACGGTTATTTTCCAGTTTTGCTTGGCTTATTGCTCTTGATATGAATATGATAGTTCATATTGATGAAAGAAACTTCAAGAAATCAGTTTATTCTCATTCTCTTGAAACCTTTTGCAAGTTATTGTTCATTATCACAAATCAAAAAAATCTTATTTACATTGTATTTTAATCATCCTACTTGTGATTGCAATTGTTTTTCGTTGTATCTCCTGAGTAAATTTTTGCGATACCCGGTTGTAATATAGGGCCAAAATTATAATTTTGGGAAAGTGATTCCGTTCATGCCTCAAAGATTTTTTCCATTAATTTCATTTGCAATTTCTTTGTGACCCTTGTAAACACAAAATCCCCAACAATCTTCAATTTTCATACTGTGTACATTAGTTGATAATATGCCATTACAATATCTTAATAAGATTGCTTTATTTTAAAATTGTCTCTTTTAACTTAGTACTCGTATTTTTAAATGAAACAATCTTAATAAGCGAAAAGACTATACCTTTCATCATCATTGATAAGGAATGTACATTTTTACATACAAACATTGATACCACAACTAGGGAGTGTAGGACATACTAGTCAACTTTAATATCCAAAAAGGCATAATAATTTATATGATCCACACACAAACATAGGCTCCATCAAACTAAAAAATTACCAAATTAAACCGCGTTAATATTTTACATTCAAAGTCTCATTCTTCGTTGACTCATTGTAATTTACACGAACTCACCAATCTCAATTATATACTAACACTCTGTTCACAACTTCACTCTCCCCTTTTCAGCCCTTCCAATACCACTTTTCTTTCTATATCTCATCTTTTACTCACCAGAAAACCACTCAAAACCCCCTCAAAACCACTCTTTAATGGCGGCCGACGAAGGCAGCTGTTGCCGATGTTGTTGCAGTTTCATATTCACCCTTGGATTAACAGCTCTGTTTCTATGGCTAAATCTTAAGCCTTCAAACCCAGTCTACTCCATTGAAAAATTTGACGTTTTTGCCCTCAACAAAACTGCTAATAATTCCATTTACTACAAAAACAACCACACAATCCGTTATGATTTTAAGCTCAATAACAAGGAGAATAAAGATAAGGGTGTTTACTATGATGCCCTTAATCTTACATTTTATTACTTTGATGCCCTTAATCTTAGCTTAGCTAATAAGACCCTTCTTGGAAATGACACTATTACCCCTTTTTACCAAGGGCATGGGAAGCATACTCATCGTATTCGTACCATTGATGCTAGAGGGGTAAAATGGGAAAATGCTACCGCGACAACGTCTTTTTTTAGGGTGGAGCTTAATACAACGGTTCGGTTTAAGATCGTGTTTTGGAAGACTAAACGCCGGCGTCGTTTCGGGTTGTTTGCTGATTTGCGCGTTGATGAACAAGGGATTTTGATAAAGAGGAAGAAGAAAGGGGTTAAGTTTAGGTCAGGAGCTAGGAATAGTAAGTGTTGCAACTTTCATTTGTTGGGTATTTTGGGAATTTTGACTTTTATTCTTTTGTGGTAGATTATTAATTAGCTAAGAATTTAGTAGATGGTATTCATCGATTATTTTTTTTGTTTTATTGTAGTTTTATTTTTCCTAGCTCAATGGTGTATTGGTGTACTTTAGTAACTTGGTTTTTACAAGTATTATTTGTTATGGAGTACATTTTTGGTGTTTCACGAAATGATATGACGTTAGAAGTGATCAAAAAATCGGGCCGGGTTAGGCCTTAATATGATATCTCATGTCTAAACCCGCAAAAAAGTGGGCTTGTTGGGCCAAAATAGGCTTTTTAGGCTTTTTTCGGGCTGAATTTGGGTTTTTTTAACTTAAAATGCATTTTTAAGTTTTCCCAAAGCCGCCCTATTTTCAAGTCAGATCCGGGCAGGCTAGCGGGCCGGGCTGTTGTTGATCACCTCTATATAACGTATAACTCTTAGATTTGAGCAGGGTATTACATACAAGTATTAATCAAGTTAGACTTGATGTACTTTGTTAGAAAAATATTACAAAAGCTTGAATTATCCTAATTACATTCTTGCAGAATGAGGATCCCTTCATCCCTTGTCTATTCCTGTAAAAAAGTTGATTGTAAAAGATTTGCAAGATTTGAAGTTTATTTAGACTGTACTTCACACACCAGAGAATGCACTGTAACACCGTTGGACTAAAAGGTTGGGCCCAAAATCTTACAAAGTTTGCCAAAGGTGGCCCAAAAAATTGCAAAGAAGGCCCAAACACATAACCATTTCATAGCAGCCCTTAGAAGATTTTAGACTTAAAAGTCTACATTAATTAGTCTAGTTTACTTTAGCAAATTCAATTCTACAATTTCTTTGAAGAATCGTTGTTGTAAATATGTAATTCACTTCGATTGTAATGAATGTAATTTCTATCTATTGTACATTCTAGTTTGTTTTTTTTGCTTTTGAGTTGAGTAGTTATTATGTGACTTAATTCTCCTATTGTGTTTGTAATTAATCTTCATAATTATAGGCTGTTTGGTGATTGGTGCGTGACCTCTATTATGAGTTGGTAATACGGAGTATTAAGGGCATACCTTTGCGACACTCTAGTCTCCAACAAATATGGTGTTAATTAGTTGTTAGTTCCTTGTTTGAATTTAAGCATCAACAATAAATTTTTATTTTTTTAAAAGAGCTTCCATTTATCTTTTTTTTTTTTATACGCTTTATACATAAATATTTTATAGTAATGTGACTATTTATTGGAATCGTCTATGTATAATTTTCAATTTTCAACTTTTTATTATTTAATTTTCATTAATATTAAAGCTATAATATGTCAAAATCCTGCCTTAACATACTTTAACATACATATATGTGTCAGGTTAAACAGAAACATTTTGAAAAATTAGCGGGACTAACAAATTAAAATAAGCCCCATCACAATTGACTAGTTCATGATGGGGTGCAAAGCAGTCGATCTCAACTTTCTATCCTAGATACTTCCACATCATATTTAATCAATTTGTTTGACGAATGCTCGCATTTCGATCTCCACGTTTATTTGACAAATGACAACTAATATGTGCAACACTCAAATATTTATATATGTAGTTTATGTATAATCCTTGCATAAAATAATGAATTTATAGTAACTACTCCGTAAAATCTATTTTTGTAGGAGCTCAATGATTTATTTATTTAATTTGTTTACATTGCATGGACCTTTTCAATTTGACAAATTCACAATTTGCACTTTCCTACTCAAATCCATGGTATCATATCACCTGAATACCTAATATATATATATATATATATATATATATATATATATATATATATATATATATATATATATATATATATATATATATATATATATATATATATATAATTTTTTTTGGACAGGGAATACCTAATATATTGATGTCTTTACGAAACTATAAATTTACGAAAACTAAGACATATATTCACTCATCATAACATTTCACTTTTCTTAGCAAAGAACAATAAAGTATACTACAATATAAATTCTCATCTAAACTAGAAATTAATCATTTTCTTTCCTTCTTAAACCATCCAAACAATTCAATGTCAAAGGCTAATCACGGTGGTTGTTGTCACGGTATATACTCATTAGGCATCAGTGTCGCGGTCTTACTCTGCCTTCTCCTCCAACCCTCAACCGCTTTACCTGTGAGCTCGATCGAAGACTTTACCATTTATGCCCTTAAGGATGCAACCAATTCTTCTCATAACAACCACACTATCCACTATGACCTTAAGCTCAAAAACTCGGGTTCCAATGGAATTTACTACGATGCCCTTAAGCTCATATTTTATTACAAACCTAATAACCTAACAAATTTCATCATTGGAAATACCACTTTTATCCCTTTCTACCAACGTCGTTTAAGGGATAACCACTTTGTTGGTAACATAGAGACAAGAGGGGTAAATTGGGAAAATGCTACCGCCCCAGTGACACTAAGGGCGGAGCTAGCAACAACGATGAGGTACAAGTTTAGAAAAAATAGATTGTACCAACGGCTTAGTAATGTGGTTGGAGCTGACTTGAAAGTTGATGATGAGGGTAATTTGGTCAATAAGGGAATTCAGCTTACCTCTAGAGCTGGAATGAATGTTATTGGCCGTTTTCAGTTCATGGGCATTTTGTTGTGTATTTTGTTTCTCTTTCAATCTTGGTAGAGATGATTATTGTTTGTCAATTTTTTTATTTGTTGTTTGTTAATTTATTATTTAAATGATGTAAATCTTTACATAATATTGTTCAAGTGATCAAATTGAATAAATAAAATGACTGAGAGTTTGGTTTATTTCTTTAGAGAGTTTGTTCCAAGATAGGTGGAGATTAATTGTTTGTTTGCATCCTCTAATTAATGACCCCGTTAAGGTGTATGTGTCAATGTGTGCCAGAAGGACATGTAATTAACAATACTAATTTAATGAAGAAAGTACAATAATCTTGTTCAAAACATAAACTGGTGAGAATAATATACTGTTCACAAAACTTTCTAAAGAGAGTATTATTATTGTTCATAATTCTTCTATATTTTCCAATACATACATGCATGCAATAAGCTGTACTGTCTTTTGATAAGTGTACGTAGTATTTATTTTGAGGTATGCAATTTGCAATACCTAGTGTAAAAGGTGGTGACGGGATTAAAAAATTGTATTTCAGATGGTCTCTTTCTATAAACCTGAATAAAATCCATCACATTAAAAGATAAGTTAAGTTGGTGATACAATAAATATTGTATTTTGATTTATATGGTCTCTTGTTGAGCTGTTGTAAACCTTAATAAGATCCATCACTTTAAAAAATAAGTTTAGCTTAAGTTAACTTCTGTAAACATTAGGCTGCAATACACCCTAAGTGCAAGTTTGTGTATGTGATTGAAATCGATACACATAGATATTAAAAGTTTATTTCTATCTAGCAAATGGAAGGATGAGGAGTTTTTTAATTTGGTGGGCAAATAAAAGGGCTACTTCATTCATTCTTTAATTATTATATTGAAGCACTATTATGTACTTAATTCTCCAAGATTTACAATGAAAATATGATGATGTCTTAAAAAAACAAGTTATCAAAACATACTCCTATCTAACATGATCACATACACATAATAAAATATTTCACATGCATTAAAAGAAAAATACAATCAAAATTTGTAAAGATTAACCTATAAATATAGATTGCAATAATTAGTGAATTGATAAGTCGGAATTTGAACCTCGTTCTTATGAATTTGTGTTGTTGGCCAAGGTATGGCCGACTGACACACACTAAACACCTATCGGTAAACCTAATAACCGACTAAGTACCCCTGACCAATTGATCGAGTAACCCCTAATCGACCAAGTAACCCTTGATCGAGTAACCCGTCTGACCGAGTAAACCTTGATCGATCTAGTAATCCCTGCCCGTCCTGCCCGGGTAACCCGGCCCCGACCACACGACCCGGCCTTATGGTGTAGCCAGCCATATATAAAACTTTATGTCTTATAAAATTCTACTTTTCATAAATTGAAAGAAATTGTTCATTTAAACTAGGTTGCCATATATAAGTAGAAGGAATTAGAACTTCTATAAAAATTGTATCTTCTCATACATTCATAATCAACTATACTATCACTATGAGTAATTAACCTCTACAACTTCTTAGGAAATGAAATTACATGGGATTAGCAATTTTTATCAAAGATGATTGTAGGTTGTGCTGAGTAATCCCTTATTATTTATGTTCACTCAGCGTGATTTGGCGCTGGTCGTTGATTTCAGCCCATAACCCAATCCACAAACTATGCATTGTGTCATGATGAAATTTTTATAAGGGCAGCTACACATAGTCCAAACTTATGTGCCACCGTGTTATACATGCCTGTATGTAGTTATGTATAAATTTTTTTATTGTGTCATGCTTTTTTCGTGATAGTAGCCGATAGCCGTAACATACCCTGCCCGCATGACTTAGTGTCTTAGATTCTTATCCTAATGCCGCTATCATTATTTATATTTAACCAAATGAACAACATATTTAAATTACACAAATTACAAATTTATTCAAGGTTAGTGTTGCCTAAATAAAACTTGCCATTAAAAAGTTGATTAGCGGTGTGAAAGGTAGTAATCAAATACTTTTCCTTATTTATAGTTTTATATATACGTTCCATGTTGGATGACTAATTGTAGTATTATAAAGTGTTTTAAGTGTCCCATCCTAACTTTAATTACTGATTAAGTGATTAACACTTGACAATTTGACATAGTCTTGTTTAATTTCACTGGTATTCCAAATTTCCAAGTTTGACTAGATTATTAGCTCTAGCTACTTGACATTGTTTAATGTAACAAGTTCAAATACACAGCTGCTATCACTCAGCACAAATACAAAAATAATCATCAATGATAAACGGACCTGGGTCACACTCGTCACAACTGTCCACTTTATACGACAAATGAGATTTCACCTCAAAACCATATGGCTATGAGGGGAGTAGCCCCTTAACCTTATAAAGTGGACACAATTATCTTTTTTTCTTAAATGTAGGATACACATCTCAATACAAACTCTCACTTATACACTCAACTAATGTGGGACAATACATCACTCACATGTGGGTTTGCTCATGGGCTCATCACTCCTCCTCACATATGAGTTATCCATAATTCTACCCAGATCACAACACAACCCAACCTTGGCTCTAATACCATGATAAGCGGGTCTAGGCCACACTCGTCACAACTTTTCACTTTATACGACCAATGAGGTTCCACCTTAAAATCATATGGCTATGAGGGGAGTAGCCCCTTAGCCTTATAAAGTAGACACAGTTATCTTTTTTCTTAAATGTGAGATACACATACATGTCAATACAAACTCTCACTTATACACTTAATTAATGTGGAACAACACATCACTCACATGTGGGTTTGCTCATGGGCTCAACAATCAACCATTTCATCATCATATTTTAGCCTTAATAATATTAATAACCAATGGAAAAGCCTACACACGGTGGTTGTTATGGCGGCATAGTCTCATTCGCCACCGTCCTCCTCTGCCTTCTCCTCCAGCCCTCAACCGCTCAACCCGAAATAACCATTGAAAAATTCACCGTTACTACCCTCAAGGAAGTTACAAATTCCTCAAACACCGTCAACTTTGAAATAAAGTTTTTAAATTTTGAACCCTATCCAATTGACTATAATACCCTCAACTTTACCTTTTATTACAAACCTAATAACGCTATTCCCTCCATTTCAATTTGTTAGTCCCATATACTTTAGGTGTTTTAAAAAGATCTATCCATATTGAATGTATTCCACTTTTAACTTAGTTTTTATTTCTTATTTTATACATATTAAATTCGAATTGGTTAAATTAATTGATTGTGAATTGATGACATGACTCTAAATAAAGAAATTATTCCCTTGAATTATGCAATTATGGTTGACGGTTTCCTAAAAAAATCAAAAAAAATTAAATAAGGCAAAACTATTTATGAATTGTTTTTGACTTTAATATTAATTCCAAATATTCTTCTTTTTTTATTTTATGTGATTGATTCCATATGGGACTATCATATTGAAATGGAGGGAGTACTATTTTACCTATTGAAAATGCAACATTTAAAGTTTAAACCCTTCTACCTACGTAACAAGGGGCGCTCTACATGCCGTGTTGGGACTATTGAGGATGGAGCTAGTAACTTTGGTAATAATGTTACCACGGCGCCACCGGTGGTGTTTAGGGTGGAGCTTGTAACTTTGATAAAGGTACAAGTTTAGTCTAATTTTTAAGTCCAAATGGCAACGTTACGTGGTGGGAGCCGATTTGAACGTAGACGGGCAGTGTAATTTGATTAAGAGGAAGCACAATAGAGGAATTCCTCTTACATCCGGAGTTGGAAGGAATTATATGAATTGTTCTCAGTTGATGTTCATGTTACTTATCAGCTTGTTTTTCTTTCATTCATTGTAGATCAATAGTTACTGATGCTCACTTAAAAGTATATTTTACGTAGGTCATTAATTAATTTGTTGATTCTTTTGATATGTATGAGGGTGTGATTTGTGAAAAAGAAGTAAATTCGTTCAGTATGATTTACTTTATATAAAGACAGTTTTCAAATAGCCACAATAAAATTATGGTCATTGTATTAAATTAAATCGTAACTATTTATTTTTATTGACTAATGTAAACCGTTGATATGCTATGTTTTTATTTTTATTTTTTAAAAAAAATTGACCAAAAAAAGAACAAAAAAAAAAAAAAAAACCAAGTTCAATTTCTTCAGTTTTTGTTTCTTCTTTATTTACTCTGTATTTTCCCCCTTTACTTCGATCTCTTCAATTTTTATTCGTGATCCATGTATACTGATAATTTGCTATCCAACCATTATTGTTGTCTTCGATCACTGTATTTTTTTCTTGAATCCACCCTTTAGTTTACTCCATTATGTCTTTAGCTTTTTATGGCTTTATTTCAGGTTAAATAGTCAAAAGTTCGTAAATTGATTTCGATCAAATAATTACAGCTAATTAGATTGGCAATTATCAAGTTCATTTTTTCAAGTTTATAAATTAATTTCACGTTTTCGGAGTATGTGCTGCGAATCTTGCAATGGGATAACGAAATCGCCACAATGCTATTAGATCAAACATTCAAATAGATCGAGTTGCTTGAATTTTTTGCAATAAGCTATTGCAATAGATCAGACATTCCAATAGAGTAGCTTGAATTTTTTTCAATATTTATCCATTTCAAAACAAAGGAAACAAACAAGAAAGATTGAAAGAAGTAAAGGGATTTTTTTTTTTTTTTATTTTTTTTTTTTTTTTTTGTAGAAAACTAAGAACGTGATAAAATTTAAATTTATTTTATTCAAATTTTTTTAAAAACTTAAAACAAAGTAAACTATATCAACGGTTTAAATTATTCGGAGAGAACTGTATTCCACATTTAATTTACTCAATCTACATACTTCTTCCGTTTTTTTTTTAGTCGTAACACACTCTTTATCACGATATTTAAGAAAAATGAATCTCACATGATATAATACACTTAAAATGGTGTTAAAATTAATTGTTATCAAGAGCATAATCGAGTGGGTCATGTGCTTTAAATAAAAATAATATTCCTTTTGTCTCTTATTTACATGCCTATTTCTCTTCATTATGTGAGTAGTATATGTTAGAAATAGGCATGTAAATAAGGAACGGAGAGAGTAGTACATTTTTCATCTTAAAACTTTTATTTTATAGCGTATTGCAATTATTATGACATTTTCATTTTAGAGAAGTGCTCCAACTATAAAGAAATGGATGAAGTGTTAATGTACTAAAGGACACTGAGTATGGAGTATCTTGCGACTTGCGAACTTTAACCCTACATAAAATGCATATGGAGAATGTTTAAGAAAAAGAAAAAAAAAGTGAAGTGTTTATTGAGATCTCCGGTTCCACACTGGAAGCGGTTACATTATGTGGATTTATGTCATATTGATCATCATTAAAATAGATCAAACTATTTCATAAGCATAAGATGTGTTCCGGGTGATGAGCTTCGGTAGCTTATATATGGGGTCAGTAAAGGTTTACCGTCCAATCGAATACCTGCAAAGTCAACATGGATTAGTTAACTCGGAAGATTATCTGGGAATAATAACCGCTCCATTACTAAAGTTAACAACTAGATGATATGAGTAAGAAAGGAAACGTGTGAGAGAGAGCGGCTTTAGAGAGAGAAAGGATCGTACCTCAAAGATGAATTATACTAGGGTATTTATAAAAAGATAATCAAGCCGGTGCCACGTATATTAGTTTAGGTGGCAAGTATGTCACGTGGACGATGGTGTCCACGTGGTCAAAAGCAGCTCTCCAGGTGGCCGAAGTTATAGGCCGTTACAAATAGAAGACCGATAAGAGAATTGATAGGAAAGTGATGACTTGGCCTAGTTTTGTCCGATCCAACACATACCGGTATCGGCACCATCCCGTACTAGAGGAGCTATAAGCATTGGCAGATTTCAGAAGAGGCCGGCTTTACATTTGCGTAGTAGAACAAAAATCAGAATGTAAAATGTGATATGTGTGGAATGGACAATTAGGTTTTTTTTTTTATTTTTTTTTTAATGGGAATGGACAATTAGTTAATGACTAATAATTAAAAATTTATAATTGAATATAACAACAACAATAAAATAAAATTATTATTAACTTTTTTTTTTTTTTGGTCAAGATTATTATTAACTTTTATCAGCATGAACCATGCCATGTGGCCAGCTGATATACACACCAATACACTGACTATGTAACACCTGATTGAGTAATCCCTGTCCGACCGAGTAATCCCTAATCGAGTAACTCATGACCGACCGAGTAACCCTTGAGTGATCGAGTAACTCATAACCGACAGAGTAGCCTTTGAGTGATCGAGTAACCCTTGGTTGATCGTTTAATTGATGAGTCCCTAACTGAGTAATCCCTAACCAACCATATTCACAAAACATATTTATTAATAGTTAATAGTTAAAGAACCAACTTAAAAAGTCAATACATATAAACAACTGGCCAACCTAGCCAAGAGAAACAACTAACAACCAATTACCAAACAAGGCGGCGCCATAAACTAGCATACGATATTTTTTTGTAGCATAATCATGATGGTATATGAGGAGACTTTCAACATTTGACTTATATCTTTATTCTATTCCATGTAGCTTGGATATGAATCATATGATGGCTACGATTCAAGTTGCTATTATCATAGCTTATAATAAGGAATTCTACTCGTACAACCATCTTGTTTTAATTTGGTTTCACATAAACTCCAATATTAAGTAGCTTTTAATAATAACAATTTATAATTATAGATATAGTAATATTATTCACAAGTTGCTCTTTCCTACTCATAATCGTCATATCAATATAATCATATCATATTCATGTAGTTGTTTGATCACCTACGTGTTCTTCAAGAATTAATATAAATGCTAGATCGAAAAGCAAGAAAGTTATTTCCATTCCCCATTAAAGGTATACCAAAATAATATACAAGCTAAGCAAATACAAAATTTTATTTGTGTTTCTTTCCTAGAACAAAATAAACAAGTCTAGTTTAAACAAACCAATTCAATGGCATCAAACGTTAAACTAGAAGGTGGTTGTTACGGGCGCAATGTATCCTCGTTAGGCTTAATCGCCACTATCGTCGTAGTCTGCCTTGTTCTCCTACAACCCACGACCACAAACGCTTTTATGGTACCTTCAACTTACATGGAAGAATTTACCGTTTTTGCCATTAAGGAAAACACTACTACCAATTCATCTCGTCACAACACTATCCATTTCGAATTATGGTTTAACAACAGAGAAAGAAAGAAAGGCGTTTACTACGATGCTTTAAACCTTACTTTCTATTATAAGCCTAATGATAACATTAGTAGCTTGATTCCTATTGGAAATGCTACTTTAAAAAGCTTTTACCAACTGTCGGATGGAAATGATTGGCGTAGGGGTGATTTTGAGGTAAGAGGGGTAAAATGGGAAAGTATTACGGCGTCGCCAGTAATATTTAGGGTGGAGTTAGCAACAATGTTAAGGTACGATAAAATGTTTTTTAGAAAGTCCAAACGTGAGCGTTATGAAGTAGGAGCTGACCTCAAAGTCAATGATCAAGGTGATTTGATGATTAAGAAGTGGGCGATCTTTAAGTGGGGAATTGAACTTACGTCTAGTGTTGGAAGGAATTATATGGGAAGTGTTCAATTGATTGGCATGTTTGTTTTGTTTGTCTTTTATTTTTGGTAAATTAACTTAGTTCTATTATTGCTTTGTATTCTTTCTTTAAAGCAATACATTTGCGTCCTATATATATATTCGGTACTTTTCTACAATTATTCGTCATTTGAATTTTGATATTATTCACTTACTTAGTTTGCCCATTATCATTTGATAATTATACATAATGAAACAAACAGTAAAGTTGACGAGTCTCATAATCACATTCAAGGGAATTGGTCGCAAACTTCGCCCTAACATTTCACATCTAGCATTATTAATTTTATATACTATCTCATTTGTTTTTTATATTATTAATTTTTTGCAATAAATGAATATTATATATCTCAGAATTAATACCCTTTTATTGTAAATAATAAGAAACAAGGGTATAGTAGTATTAATTTCAAATTGTGTATAGTCTGATTTTCATTTTAGATTATTTTACATAATTTATTAATTCAAAGTAATAAAAAGAATTTCTCCCAACAATAAAACTGTTTTTAATACTTGTAACAATTCCTTAAAATGAGAGTGAGGTATAGCTCAAGTGGTTAGAGCTTTCTTCTCGGTTCCAGGAGATCCTGGATTCGATTTTCACCCCCGTCCTTGTGGCTCTCTAAACACCAAAAAAAAAAAAAAAAATAACAATTCCTTAAAATGAAAATGTCAAAATACTAGTGTATTTTTTTAGGGGCTAAAAACTGTACTATTATTCTTATATAAAGCTCATGGTCCTTTGTCTCTCCAAAAAAAAAAAAAAAGAAAAAAGGCTCATGGCCCTAATATAAGCATATACTCCTAATTTAAGTCTCCTAACAATCTCCCAGCTTATCTCCATTTAAGTATATTAAAAAATTATATAAAGTCTAATTTTTCTTAAATATCGTGAAAAAATGTGATATAATTTATAAGTATTAAAAACGGAAAAAGTAATTACTTCGCCGTTGGGCCTTCGAAATCTCGTAAACGGCCTTGGCAATCCTTTATATGACATCGTCCTACATTTGACTTAATTCGGAGTTCATTCTTATTCAAATCCATGTAGCTAGCAAGGATATGATGGCTACGATTTAATTAAGTTGCTGTGATTGTAGCTTATAAATACGGAATAATAAAATAAGACTTGCAACTCACTCAACTTGTTTTTTTTGTTTAAGTTTGTTCACATAAACTCCAATGTTAATTGTTCTTTCCTACTCATATTGATCATACTGTATTAATTATAATCATATAAATAAAATTTAATACTCCTTAATATTTGTGTGGTTGTCTGATCACCTAAAATATCTTCACGAAAGAATAATAAATTCTAGATCGAAAAGCAAGATAGTTATGCACATGCATCGCGTATTACATGAATTTACGTAGCATAAATACCAAAAATAATATACAATGCAAGTATATGCATACATTTAATTTCTTTCATAGCATAAATTAAACAAGCCTAGCTAAAACCCATTGACAAAGTTTAAACAAGGTGGTGCTTGCGGGTGCTATGTATCCTCGTTAGGCATAATCGCCACTGTTGTCGTAGTCTGCCTACAAACCACAGCCACAAGCGCTTTGGTTGTCCTCAAAATAAAAAAGGCCATGAGTAAAACGCCTTATTTTGTGTTACCTTCGACTACCATGGAAGAATTTACCGTTTTTGCCCTTAAGGAGTCTACCGATTCCTCTTGTCATAACACTATCCACTTCGGACTAAGACTAAGTAACAGGTTATCAAACGTAGCTGTTTACTAGTACTAATTTACTACGATGCAAGCAAATTTAATTGTTATTTTTTGGTTAGGCCCGGACATTCACTAGTAGAAAAGGAAAATGCCCATCGGTTCAAAACCCCTTTATGCCACCGGTTTTGAACCGCTGGGCATTTGGGGGTTGGCAATTCTCCATGGAAAAGCCACCGGTTCAAAACCGGTGGCAATTAAACCTTCCCGCATTTTTTTTTGGGTATTAAATCAAAATGCCACCGGTTAACCGGTGGCAATATACATGAATTATTATTATTTTTTTTTCACTTAAAATATAATCGAATACTAATAAAACTCAAAATAAAAAACATATCATAATCAACCTTAATATAATATACTCAGAAATGTGATTATCATTTAATTGTTATTGTACAATAACAAAAAAAAAAAAAATTACAACATAAAAACCAAAAAAATTCATGAACTCAAAATTACAACATAAAAACCAAAAAAAAGCCACGAACTGATACCTGCATTCAATTAAAACACAAAAATTAATAGAGCTCACGAACTGAAAATAAAAATAAAAAAGCCAAAAAACTCAAAATAATAAAAAAAATTGAAAATAAACCCAAAATCCCCGAAAAAAAAACCAGAAAACTCAAAATAAAAAAAAGACCCAAAAACCGCATGCATAAACCCAGAAAAATCGAATTAAAATCCTAAAATGGATTAAATTCGATTAAATAAACCCAAAAACCGCACGCATAAACCAAGAAAAATCGAATTAATATCCTAAAATGGATTAAATTCGATTAAATAAACCCAAAAATCGCATGCATAAACCCAGAAAAATCGAATTAAAATCCTAAAATCGATTAAATTCGATTAAATAAAAAACCCAAAATCGATTAAATTCGATTAAAAAGCCCAGAAAAATCGAATTAAAATCCTAAAATTGATTAAATAAACCCAGAAAAATCGATTAAAATCCAAAATCGATTAATTAAAACTAAAATTAAATCCAACAAAATCGATTAAAATCGAATTAAACCCAGAAATTTAACCCTAACCTCGAATAATTAAACCCAAAAATTGTTATTGATGTTGATGTCGGTGGAATTTGAGGGGAAAGAAGGAGATCGACGAGATTAAATAAACAAAATCGCTTGCATTTCCGACGAGATTTGAGCCTCAATTTTGGGGAAATCGAAGAAGAAGATGAAGAAGACGAAGAAAATCGAAGAAGATGAAGTAGAAAACGAAGGAGAACGAAGGAGAGAGAAGGAGCTGAGAGCAGGAGAGAGAAGATTAGGGTAAGGGTTTATAAAGGGATGGAGAGGAGAGAGGAGAGGCGTGTTTTTTTTTTTTTTAACTTCACCACCGGTTCAAAACCAGTGGGAATAATGTTTTCCCCGTCGGTTCGGTTTGAACCGGTGGGAATACCCCACCCTAAAAATCCCGCCCATTTTCCCCATATTTTTCCCACCAGTTTTTAAAAACCGGTGGCCTTAGGTCGGTGCCAATCTTCATTTTTCACCTAGTGATTTTGGCTGGGTTTGGGCACAAACTTTTCAGCCTGAGGTTTGGCTTGACCTGATGAATGGATGATTTTTTTTTTTTTTTTTTACCTTGGCTCGGCCCAGTCCCGACCTGTCCAATGATCACCTCTTATTGAGAGTATGCAATATATAACACGAATCAAATTTAATGACATCTCATTCAATACTTTTTAATCATAAGGATTAATGTATAATTAAGATCAAAATGTTGTCAATCTAAAAATTAAATAAAAAAAAAATGAACTGAACATTACCTTTTGATATCAGGAATTTAATCAAAATATATAACAAATTTTAGCACATAAATATATATATAAAAAAATTATTTTAAAAAATTCAAACAAACCGCTCATCGGACGGATTTCATCTAGTTCTTATTATTTGCAACAAAGAAATATTTATGCCTCATAATAATACTTTTTGTTGCAAATATTAAGAAGAGAGTTAATAGTTATCTATCTAAAAGGACTAAAACTTGACAAGTTATCAAATCATTATAAATTCATATAAAAACGTGGTATATGAAAACTTCCAACATTTGACTTTATTCTTATTCAAATTCATGTATCTAGGATATGATGGCTAAAATTTAAGTTGCTGTAATATTAGCTGCTTATAATTATATAATAAGGCTTGGCGGCTTGCAACTCGCTTAACTTATTTGTTTTCACATAAACTCCAATGTAAATTGCTCTTTCCTAATCATATTCATCATATTAATATAATCATATCATATTTGTGCGGTTGTTTGACCACCTAACTATTTTCACGATTAAATAATAAATTCCAGATCAAAAAGCAAATGAACATGCATCGTGAATTATTATTAAATAAAATTTTCATAGCATAAATACCAAAAATAATATGCAAGCATATACCAACATTTTATTTCTTTCCTAAAATAAAATTAAACAAGCCTAAGCTAGCTAGCAAAATAACCAATGTCAAAGGTTAAAGAAGGTGGTTGTTACGGCTGCTATGTATCCTCGTTAGGCTTAATGGCCGCTGTCGTCATCGTCGTAGTCTGCCTTCTGCTACAACCCACAGCCACAAACGCTTTTGTCCCAAAATCACATCCACCAGTAAGAACAACTAGTTATATGATGCCTACGATTACCTTACAAAAATTTACCGTTTTCGCCCTCAAGGAAAAGTCTACCAATTCTACCTCTCGTAATAATACCGTCCAATTCCAGATAAGGCTTAGTAACAGCATATCGACCGTAGCTTATTACTACGATACTTTCAACCTTACTTTCTATTATAAACCTAATAGTATCGACAAACAACTCATTGGAAATGTCACTTTTAAAGGCTTTTATCTAGGGACGAAACGCAGTGATGCACTCAAAGGTAACTTTGAGGCTAAAGGGGTAAGATGGGAAAATATTACTGCATCGCCAGTAATATTTCGGGTCGAGTTAGTAACAAGGACAAGACACGATACAACTTATTTTACCAAGTCTAAATGGAAGCGATATGAGGTGGGAACTAACTTCAAAGTCAATGATCAAGGTAATTTCATTAAGAAGAAATATGGTTATAGTACTGAACTAAGATCTAGAGTTGGAAGGAATTTTACGGGATGCATTCAATTCATGGGCTTGTTTAGTTTGTTTTTATTTTATTTTTGGTGAACTAAAGAGGTGTATGTGACTTCTTAAAAAAAAAAAAAAGAAAAGAAAAGAAAAAAGGGATTTATGTGACGGGGTGTAATTTTTTACTCGGGTGTACAAAGGAATCTCTCTACCCCGCTCTATCTATTGGTGTGTCTTTAGCTTATTTGTAAGTAAATATTTAGTGATTTTATTCATTAATAGATCGAACCAGATTAATTCATATCAGATCATATTTTATAATTTACATTTACAAATTATTAATTATCATTTATTCTGTAATTAATAAAATTAATTAATTATGAAATTTTCATATATTGAAAGTTTGCAATAATGTATGAATCTATCTAATGCCATATATCTCATTCAGCAATCAACACTTTGCTTAATCTCGTGGATTACTTGGTTTTCTCTCTTTCGTAACAATTGCCACACTTTTCTTTTACAATCATTTCAAAATAATTGCAACGCTTTATTATTTGGTATGGATCAACTACTATTTATTATCTTTTTCTCTCACTCCTACTAACCTCATTTACACCACTTTTATATATATATATATATATATATATATATATATATATATATATATATATATATATATATATATATATATATATATATATATATATATATATATATATATATATATATATATATATATATATGTATATATATATATATATATATATGTATATGTATGTATGTATATATATCCCTACCTTATAAAAAGTAGAAACATTCTCTTAGGAATAGTGTACTACCAATCTTACCCTCAAAACTATGTACAAAGTTATGTACAAAATGTGTATTTACTTTAATACCCTCATTAATATGTTTACTATCATTAATATATTTAATGTTTTTTTTTATCATTAAACATATCATCAATTAATTTTGTTTTTGTTAACAAATAATTTGTAATGATTTTTTTTTAAAATAAAAAAATTCTAATGCTTTACACTTATATGATATTATTATTATTATTATTATTTAAAAAGAAAAAATTTGTATGTACAATGAAACGGTTTATTACCAAGTGACTGTTTATTTTTACTTTTTCATAGTTGCTCTTCTTATTTCCGCAAAGTCTCTTAACTCTTGCGTACTTTGATTTGGATTAAAATCCTACTAACTTATCATCCCCACCCCCCCCCCCAAAAAAAAAAAAAAAAAAAAATCTTGTCGTTTTTTAATTGCAACTATTGTTAAGGTTTATTAGCTTTGTTTTGGTGTTTAGAGAGCCACAAGGGCGAATGATGAGAATCGATCCAAAGATCTCTTGGACCGGGAGGGGAGCTCTAACCACTTGAGTTATCCCTCACTATGTGGTTTATTAGCTTTTTAAGTCTACATATAAACAACATCCATCATAGAATTTGAATGGGATTCATATATTAAATAGTTTGGTGATATTTGAGTAGTCGTATGTTATCAAGAGGTATAAAGAACTAAATATCCTAAAATCAAGGGAAATCGGTGGTAGAAAAAAATGGTATTAATTATGAAGAGAATTTAAGATGAAAAATATAACTAATTGGCTATTGCTTTAGTATTGATATAGATATTAGATGGTCGTCGTAGAACATTAAAGAACTTGTTTACATATTATTACTCCACATGACCAAAGCTCACAAAAAAATCCATTTGAAGAAAAACACGATAGAAATATACTAAGTACTATTGAAACATGCACAACAATTAAGAGTTCTAAACTAACAATGGCCACTTAAAATATGAAGGGATGGAAAACAATCAAATATTATATAATAATAATAATTTTGATATAACACTATTAAACTTTTGAGGATTTAAAAAATAATTTTCTTAAAAGATTTTGGTGGCTTTCTTATAATTCTACAAATTCACCACATATGCACATAAATCAAATAGTCAGTTTTAAAATTACTAGGTCTACCACCCTAATCAAAGGTGTAAATACACGCCAATACAAGTTCTCCGCAAGAGCTAGCCCCTCCGCGCGCATCGCGCGCGTAGGATACCCTAGTATATATATATATATATATATATATATATATATATATATATATGTATGTATGTATGTATGTATGTATGTATGTATGTATGTATGTATGTATGTATGTATGTATGTATGTATGTATGTATGTATGGCTCGAACACAATTAATCATTCCATTTAATAAAGATTTTTATCATGGAAAATACTCGGGGCATTGTCCGGGATTTAAATGTGCAACTTGTAGAAATAAACAAATGTGTCTCACTATATGATATTTACAATTTTATATGGAGTAAGTAAGATATATGAAGTACATTTTATTTTATGAAATTAATAATCACATATACTTATTCGTCAAAAACTCCAAAATTATACTCTCAGATCATAATAATAGTTGGATGTTCAAAATGTATGTATAATTATTAGAGTGTTTTATCTATACTCCTATTTTATTTACGTATTAAAGTAGATGTATGTTCTAATATAAATTTAAGGATTTGATAAAAAAAATTCTAATAAAATAACTCCGTACACATGTAACATGTTGGTGTTGTTGGAAGCGTAGACTTCTAAAAAATTCACTAACTACACTTTCTTCCTTTTGTCTTTCTTTATTTCTAAGAATTCTTATAACATTAGCAAGATTGGTATCACCCTCTTTGTACGAAAGAATAAATATTTTATGTAACAAAAAAAGCAAAGTATATGACATTTTTATGCTTATTATATTTCATCTTACCAAAAATAGTTCAAGCAAACCTAGAGAGTAAAAAACCTCTCCCCCTTCACAAACTAGATAGATAGCCTAGCCAAAAACCAATGGCAGCCCAAAAAAATTTTAGTAAAGGTGGTTGTTGTGGTGTAATTACCACCGTAGCCTTAAGCGCTATCTTATTTTGGTTTCTCATAATTAGGACCTCAAAACCCGTTTGTTCCATCGAGGAATTTGACGTTTTTACCCATACAAAAAATACCAATAATGTCACCCGTCACAACAACACTAGCCACTACAACACTACTACTATCTCCTACGACCTAAAGCTTAATAATAAAAATCATAACAAGGGAATTTTCTATGATACCGTTGATGTCACGTTTTATTACAAGTCTAAGAATTATTCTATTAGAAATGACACTTTCCTGCCCTTCTACCAAGGTCGTCTAAAGAGTACTCATCGTTATGGGAAGTTTGATGTAGGAGGGGTAAAATGGGAAAATGATACTACACCGGTGGTATTTATGGTGGAGTTAAAGACCGCGGTGAGGTTCAAGAACACAATTTGGAAGACACACCGTCATCAAGTGGTGGTAGAAGCTGACTTGAAAGTCAACAGTGAAGGTAGTTTGATCAAGGGGAAGGGCAATAAAGGAATTGTCCTTAGGTCAAAGGCTGAAAAGAATAAGGGTCGTTATGAGCTGGTGGGTATTTTGGGCATTTTGATTTTTATTATTTATTCTTGGTAATTTGGAATTTTGGATTTATCAATCATATATATTCATATGATAGATTTTCCCTCCCTAAATTTTCTCATTTTGTTTGGCTATAAGTAGCTACTAGAGGACGGGATCTGATTCCGGTCATCGATAGACTATCTTACTTAAATTAGTTGATTTCCACAATACAATCATTTTTTTATTTCATAGTGTGATGATAGTAGATAGTGTATTGTGTGTTTTTTATTTTAAATACTGTAGTATAAGAAAATTAATCATTATAATGTCCTTGTGAGATGATTAATTTAATTGTGTATTATACTTATATGTATGTCTTCAACAAATTTTATGGAATAATTTGATGAGGTTGTTTAAAGAAATTGAGCTTCTTGAATTGTGTAGATTTTTTAGCTAATGTATGTGAAAGTAAATAAAAAAATAAAGTACATACATCCTAATAACATCCCTTTTTTTCCATTTTTTCTTACTCATACAATGCTCTTTGCCCTTTCTTAGGGGTGTAAATGAGTCGAGTCAAGTACTACCTTGTTTATGTTCAGTTCATTTAACTTAGGCGAGTCCGAGCACGATTCCGAACTTTCAAGCAAGCTCAAAAATCTGTTCAAACTCGGCTCATTTAGTAATGTATGTTCACGAATAGTTCGTTTATTAAACGAGTTGATAAATGAGTGATTCATGAACGAGCTTAATAATAAACGAGCTTTTAATAATAAACGAGCTTTTATAATAAATGAGCTTCGTACTTTTGACATTTGAAAATATAAAAAGTAGCATAATAATTAAATCTTAATCACACCGTATAAAATTAAGAATTAAATTAACAAATGTGAATAAATCAATAATTCATAAACATAAATAAATAGTATGTAGTTCGTGAAAATAAATAAACGAGTTGTTCATGAACATATCCGAACGAGCATATCTATGTTCGTGTCCAAGCTCATTTATTAAACTAGCTTCAAAATTTGTTCAAACTCGGCTCATTTACTAATTAAACGAACATGAACAAGCTTCAACCGAGCTCGTACCCGAGTAGTTTATTGATTGACTTGGTTCATTTACACCCCTACCCTTTCTCTTCAAACTCTCCAAGCTGATTTGAGTCTGGATAGAAAAACTAATCAAACTCTCATTACTGATTATAGTCTGATTATTTAATTAGGGTTTTGTCTCCCTTAGATTACTCCAAGTCAAAGTAATCAAGCAATAATCATATCATAATTCACTCTTGAATTTAAAATGTCACTCCTAATACCCAATGAAATTTAAAAGGAATCTTTTTATTGTATCAACTCTCTAACCTTTGACTAAGGTCAGATGTTTTTTTTTTTTTTATTTTATTTTTTGTTTTCAAAAGAAATATATATTACAATGTGAAAATTTCATATCAGAACTATGAAGTGGGTCAGATGTTTTATATCCATTGAATTTAAAGACAAGCCCAACTTACCACCTGCACCATATAAAACCCACAACTTGAGAGGCAATATGGTAAATCACTGGGCTTATTAACTTGACAATAAAACGGACGATAAAGGCAAGATTGTAACATGCGTCTTTTTCATAAGCCAAGTAATACGAAGTACAACATAAAAACTCTTGTCTAGAATCTAGATGCAAATCAATTAAAGCCAAGGATATCAAGATTCAAGAACTAAAGTGATTATTGGAGGACTTGGGGGGTGTAACCAAGCCGAGGATGGTGCCAGATGATGGAACCTAGTCCTTAGTTTCGTAGTCCAGTAGCTGTAGTTTTTATTTTGTTGTTTGTGTGTTGCTTTCTTCTATTTTTGTTTTCTAGTTTGCTTTAGGTTTTGCTCTTGTTTTAGGGGGGTGCCCCTCGTTTTCACCAAAAATAAAAGAACTAAAGTGATAATGAGAGTGAGGGATGAATCAAATGGTTAAAGCTTTTCTCTCGATTTTAGAAGATTTTGGGATTAATTCTCACCTCCATTTTGTGGCTCTATAAATACCAAAAAAAAAAAAAAAAAAAAAAAATAAAGTGACAATTTTGTTCTTTGAAGGGTACCTTTGTTTTCACATTAAAAGATTTTGTGTGACTACATTTACTATACCTATCATCTCCCAGTAAAATTATTCTAGAATAATAGCATTGATTATGTCATTTACATAATATATTTTCTCCGTTCTTCTTACTTGGTCCTGATTAAAGTTATGCACTATCAAATACTCCCTCCGTTTTAAATACTTGCTTTAATTTTCTTTTTCGGCCGTTTTTAAATACTTGCTTTATTCCTTATTTGGAAATTTTATAATATTTAATTCATTTCTCTCACCAAGTGCACCTACCAAGAATCATGTTTTATTAATCTGACATTCTCTCTCCTCCAATTCTCTCCACTACTTTTCCTTTTTATAATTTTTTATCCTTCTACCTGCCCCACTACCTCCGTATTTTATTATTTTTTCCAATTTCTCCTAAAACTCCGCACATGGAAAAATGGAGCAAGTATTTAAAAAGAGAGGGAGTATGATAAATGAAACATGTCAAGTAATGAGAAAGTACAACTAAGGGCCTGTTCTCATACGCTGAACTCAGTTGAACTGAACTGAAAATAAACTGAACTGAACTGAAAATAAACTGAACTGAACTGAACTTATTAATTAGTGATTTTTAACTACGGATTAGTGATCTTTGATTATTTATTATTATACATATGTGTATATACAAATATACATATTAAAATATTTAAGAAAAATATACTATATAATTGTAATATTTATGAAAAATATATTAAAAACATGAAACCCCAAAACATTTTAAAAACATATACTATTTAATTAAAAAATAAAATATTATTATAACAAAAAAACACAAAACACTTTGTAAAAAATTAACACAATTATAAAAAAATAAAAAAAATAAAAGAGAAAGAAAAAGAAAAAAAAAGTAAAAGCTGGAACGAAATTATTATTGTTAAAGATTAATTTATTATTATTATTATTATTATTATTATTATTATTACTGTTGTTGTTGTTGTCGTCGTCGTTGTAATAAGAGCTTAAAAGAATGAAATTTGGCTTTATATCATTAGCAATATTATTAGACATAAACTGAACTGAACTGAACTGAAAATAAACTGAACTGAACTGAATTTAAGTAAACTACACTGAACTGAACTGAATTGAACTGAAATTCAACGTATGAGAACAGGCCCTGACTGTTAGTTTACCTTAGCGTTTGGTCGTTCAAACTTGGGTCATTGTGGCGGGTCCTAATCATGTGTAATAGTCAATAGAAATATGCTAATTCGTACAATTATGGCCATGTGCAATTGTGCACTAGATGCGATGGTTGGTATCACTCACCCCATTTTCTATCGATTTTTGATTTTATTAAAGCAAGTCACATGACAATTTTATACAATTATTATCCAAACAAAATTGAACCCATTCCTTTCCTCATTCTCTCTCATAAACCATAGCCTAAAAACCAATGTCTTCAACCAATAATGCAGAAAAACAAGGCAAAAGTTGCTGTTGCAGCTGCATATCATTAGCCTTAACCGCTGTATTAATCTGGCTTATCCAATTTAAAACCTCAAGCCCCACTTTATCCATTGAGCGATTTGACGTTTTTGCCCTCGAGGGAGTTACCAATAATACCACTCGTAACAACAACACTATTCACTACGACTTGAAGCTCAAAAACAAGGGTTCAAATGTCAATAAGGGAATTTATTACGATGCCCTAGACCTTGCCTTTTATTACAAACCCAAATTTAACGGCGTTTTAATTGGAAATGCCACTTTTGCCCCTTTCTACCAAGGTCATGGAAAGGCTACCCACCGTGTTGGGGATATTGATCCTAGAGGGGTACGATGGGAAAATGATACTGTGCCCGTGGTGTTTAGGGTGGAGCTAGCGACCGCGTTGAGGTACAAGAGCATGTTTTGGAAGACCAAAAGACACCATTTGGTAATGGGAGTTGACTTGGAAGTCAATGAGCAAGGCAATCTAGTTAAGGGAAAGGACAATAAGGGAATTAAACTTATTAGCTCTAAAGGTGAAAAGAATAACAAGGGCTGTTTACAAGTGGTGGGCCTTTTGAGTATTTTGATTTTCATTCATTCTTTGTAATACTTGGATAATTTGCATTTTTTATTTTAGCTCTAGTAGTACTGTATTTTGGGTAATTTAAATTTTTACTTATTCAGATAATTCGTAGTTGTTTTAGTCGATTTTTTGCATTATTTGTTTGGTTGAACACAACTGCACAATCATTGATTAGAGTTAAATTATATTGTCCTATGAAATTAGTTGTTTAATGATTATTTTTCTATAATAAATAATTAGTTAGTTGTATTTAAAATGATATATGAACGGGTTGCTAATCCAAATTCTCCTTATTATATCCATATTTTGGAAGCTGGGCTACATGGCTAATAGCTTATCACCTTTTGATAAATATTATTACTCATACTTTAATAATGAAAAAGTTTAAAATAAAATTGAGATGAATTAGCCAATATTAACTTAAAAAAAAAGACCTTTTATCAAGCTGGTTAGATTTGGCATAAGATAATACTCATAGCAATTATTGATTTAAAATAATTCCATGATGTACCGTGTACGCCCATTATTTGACCATGATCATTTTGAACTAACTAGTTGCACAAAAAAAATTTGAAGTAAGAATACAATGCTACGTATTTATGTCCTTATTGGACTTGATCCTCTTGCAAGATAACCCAGTTTTTATAAGTTGGTCTCGACACCAGCCAGAGTTGGCTGGTCCCTCAGTGAAAATTGAACATTTACCATAATAAAATGAACATTTTCTAACTAAAATATTTTACAATGATTTTGTATCTCAATAATTAAATGTTCATTTTCATGTAGTATGATATTCATTCTTATAAAATAAATATTCATTTTAATGTCGTATGATGTTCATTTTCTTTTTTAATTAACTCAAATTTTTTTGTTATTCAATTGTATAAAATGTTCGTGTGTATTGTAAAGGATGGTCAATTAACATTAGTATTAATAATGTTAGACATTAGCATTTTGTTCATTATTAAAAAACATATTGTTGATTTATTTATTTGATATTAAATCATGTAGTTCAGGAAATTGCAAGATATTCATTTAAATGAATTGAACAAATCAAGGTATTTCACTTGAAGCCTACAAAAATGTCGATGAATAAGCAACAAAATGATATGTTCAATTTTCTTTTATTTTGGTTGCCTCACTCAGTCGCTCTGCCTCATCATCACTCTCATTCTTCAATTCCACTTTAGCTTCTTCTTCTTCCTCACAATAACTCTTTTAGCCGCTTAATTTCGCCAAATTCTGCTAAAAAACTCTCCCAATCATTCAAGTTAAGGCTCCTACTCGCCGTGAAGACCGCACTGCGTGCCATGTTCGAATTAGGAAGAAGGTATTATTGATTTTACCTCTTTTCTCTTGTTGAAATTGAAGCAATTTTTTTGGTTTCTAGCCTGGGTTTGTTTGGTTTATGGGGTTTGACCATTTTTCTTTAATTTTTGTTGGGAATTTTTATTTATAACTGAAATGTTCAGGTATATAACATTAGATGTATGTACAATTTTTTTTTTTTTTTTTAGTTTTATAGTCTCTTTATTTTATTCTTATATTATAAATATTTATTTTTATATATTGCAATGTTCAATTACTAATATAAATGTTCATTTTTTTAGTAAATGATCATTTTTAGTAAATGTTCATTTTGTTTCTAGCAAATGTTCATTTTTATAGTGCGGGACTAGTCAGACAGCCAGTTATGGCTGGTCGCGAGACCAGCTAAAATTTTGCGAGATAACCCAGCTTATAAACACTTGATAACATGTGAAGCCATAAGCCCATAAATGATTGTGTGTTGTATACTTGTATAGTTGTATGACTTGTATCCCATTAGAGTTAAGTTAATCAAATTCTTTTTTTTTTTTTTAACTCCGATGAGAATAATTAATCTCAATTCACATTTGGGATATTTTTTAAAATAGCTGTCGTAGTAATAAACATTTTTTTTTTTGGCAATGTGAAATCAAACAATTAATTCTGACTCACATGTGTGTTACAATCTTAAATAGTAATATGTGCTCTTGGCTGCACAATCTATAAAAATGGAATTATTATTTTTATTTTTTTTACCAGGTAAGGCTACGTTCTTTAGAGCTGATCTGCTCTGCTCAAATCAAATCTACTCTGCTCTACTCTATTTTCAAATAATAATTAATAATAACAATAATAATAATAATTAATATTGTATTGATGATAATAATTTATTATTTTGAATAATTATAATAATTATAAATAAAATAATTTTAATAATTATTAATATTAATGATAATTAATATTTATTAATCATAATAATAATTAATAATAATAGTTATCATTATTAATATTAAATAATTCAAACTATTAAGAATTAATAATAAAAAATATTAATAATTAATAATTTCTAATAATTATAACAATTCTTTCAAAAAAGTAAATAATAATAATAACAATTAATAACAATTTATTTTTTAAACATTTGATATTAGAATCACAATGTGTAGAAACATTATATGTATGTGGGTATTGATTGTTAGTTCATTGAGTTGAATTATTTTTCAAATCTTTCCATACAATTTAAGAATTAAAAAAAAAAGAGGTTGTTTTCAAGTAGTACTTTGTATATCATTATTATATTTAGGGTATAAAATATATGATTAAGACAAATTTATAAGTAAAATCATTATTACTCATTAAATCATTTTATTTAAAATTTTTGTGAATTAAATATAAGTAAACCTTTGTCTTTTATCTTTCTACTATTAACATATGTTAAATATGGTATACATATATTTATGTTTTCACTCACCTAAATCAATGGTATATGCACTTAGTAATAGTAATAGTAATAATAATAACAACAACATTAATAATAATAACATTAATAATAGTATTAATAATAATAGTAATAATAATAATAATAACAACATTAATAATAATAACATTAATAATAGTATTAATAATAATAATAGTAATAATAATAATAATAATAATAACAACAACAACAACAACATTAATAATAATAACATTAATAATAGTATTAATAATAATGTTGAAATCTGCTCTGCTCTGCTGAAATTTAATCTGCTCTGCTCTGCCCAGAAGCTCAAAAGAACAGGGCCTAAGAATTGTAAGACATGGGGGGGGGGGGGGGCATCTCCTATCACAAGAGGTGGGATGAGAAATGAAACCCACGCCACTCCTAGGGAGGATGTGGAGGGACTAACCATCCCTCCATCTTCATGATCCTCTAATGGAATTAAATTTAGCCATAATTAATCTCAAAACTGCAAGTGGAAACTCCTTTGACCACTTGACCCTAATCTTTTAGTTTCTTCTTATTTACTGAATTTATTTTTAAGAAAATATTTCTTTCTTCAGCTAGGTTTCAAACATAGCTTTTTTAGTTTGGTCTTAAAAAGTCTTTTTTATATCCTAATCAATGTTTAAGACAGTTGGTAACACCTACTAATTATTTTGTTTTCTATTATAATTTGTTTTAATTTGTCCTTGATAAGTTGTAAAGAGGATGACATCACCTACACTCTAGTATAAATCTTGGATAACAAAGCACCTTGACTAAATACATTCATTACGTTCATTTCCACATAAATTTCCTTGCAAATAACCATTGCGTTATATTTCTTCTAAACAAGATTTATTAATCTTGGCAACTATTATCTAGCAAGACAAGCAACGGCCATGGGTAAGGCTGGATCACGGGTTTGTGGCGGCATCGGCTGTATAATCGTACTAGCCATAGCCGGTGTATTAATCTGGCTTCTTGTTAAGCATCGTTACCCGAGTTTCTACGTTGATCAATTTTCCGTTTTTTCCCGCCAAGAAACTACAAACTCCCTCAATAATTACACGGTTCATTATGATCTAAGGATAAAAAATAATCGTCATCCTAACGACAATTTGGGAATTTACTACGATGCCCTCAATGTAACGTTTTATTACAAACAAGACGTTAATAGCTTCCCTATTAAAATTGGTGATGCTACTTTTAGCCCGTTCTACATACGTCGGTATAGAAGTACACACCGTGCCGGGAGTTTCGATGCTAGAGGGGTAAAATTGGAAAATGATACCGCGACTCCGGTAATTTTTCGGGTGGAGTTGTCAACGGCCGTGAGGTATAGGAAACCGTTGTGGAAGGGGAAACGACACCGTATGAAGGTAGGTGCTGACTTTAAAGTCAACGATCAAGGTAGTTTGATCAATAAGGATGTTAAACTCAAGTCAAACGCTAAAAGGAATGGTAAAGTTCGTCTAGAGTTGATGGGTATTTTGGTATTCATTCTTTCTTTGTAATAATACTCCATTGTAATGTTTTTTTATTGGCAATTTCTCCCCTTATTCATTTTTTTTTTTGTTTGTTATAAAAAAAATAAAATAAAAATGTTATTGTTTGTTTATTTTTCATACTAAATTGTACAAAGTACTTTGTATGTTTACAGAACCAAATTTGAAGACAATCTTTTGAATTTATCTTAGTTGAGTGAAAAAAAAAAAAAAAATGTTATAGTAAAAGCACAATATATATTCACTTGAATAGTCGTTGAAATTTACTTTTTCTATCGTGTTATAAATTCAATAGTTGATTTTTACATTAATTACATATTCTATTTTAATTATTTTTAATGATTTATACTCACCAACTTATTTACTAGAGATTTTATTATATTTGTGACATTCGCCTCAATTTTTATGTATTCAATGTATCATTTTTTAAAAATTATTTTTATCTATTGAAAATTTAATTATAGAAAATGGTTAACATTATGAATGGACAAACATAAAAGTGAAAAATGCATAAATTATATTGATGTTTCAAAAAGAGATAATAATTAATTGATACCCTAGTTGTTTTCTCTTAGCTTTCTCCCTCTACCCCCTTCTCCTCTAGGGTATTAATTTGCCATTAAGTCGGAAATAATTAAATAATTAAATAATTACTTTAGAAATTAGACTATTTTAGCTATAGATCGGTCCATTCTTTTTGAATTTCTTTAAATTAGTTGTTTATTTCAATAAACATACATACATGAGCGGTGTAGATGTACACTAGTCTCTCGATCTACACTATAGTTGGTGTAAGTGTTCGTTTCCTATAGGGATCAGAATTATTGTAGCTTCTATTAGGGTTTATCAATAAATTTATCTTCTGTTCTAAAATTGATTCGTTATTAGTAAAGAATTATGCGGGATCACAAAAGTTTCAAATTTTCAAATTATTCAAATGAATCAAGAAGTCATTCAGGCTAATTAGCTACAAGCGATGTGTGCGAAGGATGTACCTAGAGCTAATCATGTTAGGCTAGCCTCGAAGTTTTTAAATTTTCTAATGGACCTTGGACATGTATATCTAAGCATTTAGTTTTATTTTTGCCAATTGTCAGGTTCGATCCAATTTTACGGGTTTTGAACATGCATTTCCGACCCAAACCTTGGCTTGACCAAGCAAATCGATTTTTTTTTTACCTTTGGCCCAGCCCGGCATTTTATTCAATGATATGATCATGGCTTCAATGAAAGGAGCCTTTGTTAGATTTTTATTTATTTTTTTATTTTTTTATTTTTAATTTTTTTTTTAAAGAAATTTGATTTGTTTTTATGTATGAAGTATTTGTTAAAAGAAATTTAATGTTTCAAAAAGAATACTGTATAATATTTGACATGTATGCAAGTTGTTTGTTGACATTGTTGTTATAGTAGAAGTCGCTCATGTTAGTTGTTGTTAATTGTTAGATACATAACTTAGTTGTCATGCACATGAGTCATGACAATTAAGTGTTCTAAAATTAATTGTCGAATTTAAATGAACAAAATTAACTAATCTATACTGATATATTAAAAGGCGTTTATAAAAACGTCCATGCGTCACGTAGGCTCTTCCAAATTACGACATGTCACTTCACTAACAATTCATGATGCCACGTCACATACCCAATATCTCAACATGCCACATCTATCATCACTAAATATAGAAAGATATGAAGATAAGAGGATTTGAACCCCAAACCACTTACAACAAAATTAACTATTTAGTCATCTAAACTAATTATCAAATATGTTATAAATATAAAAAAGATATATATATATATATATATATATATATATATATATATATATATATATATATATATATATATATATATATATATATATATATATTAATGATCAGTTAGTTTCATATAATAATCCGAGACATCGTCCGGGTCCAAAAACTAGTTACTTTTGATACCTTGTGATTCCAAATCTATAACCCAAAATAAAATTTCAATCAATCCTAAAAAATTCCCTCATCGCTAGGCGCATTTTAAAACTAATACTACCTCCGTTAACTTTTATTTGCAACTTTGGAATATTTTATATCTCACAAATAATACCCCAAAGTTGCAAATAAAAGTTAACGGAGGTAGTACATAAGATGCCCAGTACATGGTTGTAGGGCTTTGATCGATACCACGTGTAAGCGTGTAACGATGATTTATATTTAGACAAAATTGGTTTAAACAACATCAACACTAGCCACCAAGTTTACTTGGTCGTACTTCTATTATTGTTCAGTTAACTAAATACTTTGTGAATATACTACGGAGTACTTATTGATAAAATTATATACCAATAAAACTCCTTAATACAATCCTAACACTTCTCATGGAGTATTTATTGATAAAATTATAATTTAAAAATGCATGATTAAATGACATGTCAATCAATGTAATTAATAATAATCAATTTACACATTATCATTTTAGTTTCTTCTTTGAATTGGGCTCTTAAATTATCAATGTACATTATCATTTACATTATCAATTTACATTATCATTTTAGTTTCTTCTTTGGCCTCTTGAAAAAAAAAAAAAAAAAGACTTTCTCTAACTCAAGAAGTTTCGTCAACAGTCTTTTTCTTTTATATTCTATGTTACTATCTAATGATCTAATCATTTTCACACATACAGTTGGTAACGCCTATATTGCTGTTTTTAATTTATTTAGATTTTTTTTTTAATTTTTTTATTTTATTATATATATATAAATTTAATTGAAGATGGTATCAATTGTCTACTATAAATTTAGAAAAACAAAACGCTAGAAATACATAACAACTTTCATAGAAAAATTTCTTTTTTCAAGTCAACATTATTTGTCATCAAAACAAGCTAAGATTAGTTGAATTAATCTTGCTTGGTAAAAAAAAATTACCTGAAAACTAATTAATGGCAAGGGTTAAAGAAAGTATTGGCTGCTTCATCGTCCTTGGCATAATAGCTTTAACCATCTGGCTTGCTATTAGGCCTAAAACACCCATATGCTCTATAGAAGAATTTACGGTTTTCGCCCTCCGAGAAAAAACCACCAATTCTACCCTTCAAAACAACAACACTATCCATTACGATCTTAAGGTGAAAAATAGAAGATCGAGCGTCGTAGGAATTTACTACGATGCCCTTAATGTCACGTTCTTTTACAAACGCAACCTCCATAGCTTTCCTATGGAAATTGGAGATGCTAAATTTAGCCCCTTCTACTTGCGTAATTATAGGAGTACTCACCGTACGGGGAGTATTGATTTTGGAGGGGTACAATTGGAAAATGATACTGTGGCGTCGTCACCGGTGGTTCTTAGGGTGGAGGTGCTAGCAAATTTGAGGTACAAGAAACCAATATGGAGGAATAATCGGTACAATTTGTTGGTAGGAGCTGATTTAGAAGTCAATGATGAGGGTAGTTTGGTAAATAAGGGAGTTAAACTTAAGTCTAAAGCGGGAAGAAATAGTAATTGCAATCAATTACATACTACTAAAAGCGAATCTATAGACACACTTGTCAATATATTATTAAAAAATTTCCCGCCAAAAGTACTTTCTCAAAACATCATTGTTGATTAAGGAAAAAATAAATTACATACTACTAAAAGCGAATCTATAGACACACTTGTCAATATATTATTAAAAAATTTCCCGCCAAAAGTACTTTCTCAAAACATCATTGTTGATTAAGGAAAAAATAAATTACATCTAAATTACGACATAATTTGTTTTATATAAAATATTTTAAATATTTTCTCTTGCATGGTTTTATTTTTTATATACTCTATATTTTTAAATACTCAAGTCATTATATTAAAAATTTTATAATAAAATTATCAAAAATATTTAACAACCGTGCATTGCACGGGATTTAACCTAGTTTTTATATAATTGGCATTTTCACCCTTATTCAACTTTTTTATTGTTTCTTATAAAAAAAAACTAGTTTTGTGCCCGTGCAATGCCTCGGGTTGTTTATTGAATTTTAAGATAAATTATTAATCTATATGTCAAATTTTAAAATATATAATTGATACAAAGTTAGTTAGAAATTGATGTGTTTTTGTGACGATTTTCTATCTAGTAGGCATGTAATGACTAATAATAATGTTGGTGGAAATGTTCGATTTAATTTAATATATTAAAAAAAAAAACTAGCAAAAATAAATTAAATAAACTAAATGTTCAAAACCCGTTGGGTTGACCCGAACCCAAAACTTAAGACAAGGGTTGAACATTTCTTGACTCATAACCTAAAGTGACCCAATCCGAGATGACTCATGACCCGACCCTAATTGACAGGTCTACAAAGTAATATTTTTACCTATTGGATTGTGAAGTATATTATTTTAACCGATTAGTATATATTATAAATGCATGTTTTACACTTTAAACTACTTCGTTCGCTCAAAAAAATATTATGATATAAAAAAATAAATTTTTATGATAATTTTTTATAATTATAATTTAATAATTTTTTTTGAATAAAATTATAATTCAATTTGTACATTTGAAATATTGGTATTTTATCGAAAATAAAACTCTAAACTAACAATTTTATCCTAAAATTATATCCAAATAGAATTCTAAACTAATTCTTTTTTTTTTTTTTTTTTAATATCTTATGAAGTCTAATTAAATCTATCCAACATGGCGCGACACTTGGCAAAAGTTGTAACGCCAAGTGTCACTGCCTCGTTACCTGGTTAAAAGTTTAGCTTTATATACAAGATTAGACCCGTGCTATGCACGAATTACAAAAATTATTGAAATAAATAACTTATTTCTATTATTTATTTTCTCGTATATACTTATAAATTAAATCATAAAAGATATGCAGCTATCATCATAAATTACATGAGTAAGAAAATATAAAAATAAAACCAATTTCTAGATATCAATTTATTCATTCCAACCAAAAATAAAATTTATTTATTTATTTATTGACACAGTCAAAAGATTGAAATGAAAATGATTAAAAATAAAATAAATAATCAATTCCTCAAAATAAATAAAAATAAATAAATAAAATATATATATGACATCATAAGTGCATTTGGCGGGAAAATTTTTCATGAGAAAGTGACACATATACATTTGAGAGAGAGGATGATGTCAGCAGATTTCTGTTTTAGTAATAGTTAATAGATTAGTTATATGATATACTACCTCTGATTTTTTTTAGTTGCAACTTTGAAATATTTTATATCTCATAAATAATGCCCCAAAGTTGCAACTAAAAAAAATCGGACGTAGTATATTAATTTTATGTTTACTTTTCATGCAAATTTTATTGGTAAAATATAGAAATAACTGTTGAAATCAATAATAAATAAATGATTAAAACTTTCCTCAATTGTGGATCTCAAACCTTTTAAACTTACCGTCCTGCCAAGGAAATACACTACTTCCTCCGTGTTTTTTTAAGTGTTACACTTACCAAATTTGGCCGTGTTTTAATAAGTGTTACACTCCCTTTTTTGGCAAAAAACTATATTAAAATATTATATCTCTCTCCTCTCATGGTCCCACCCAAACCCACTACTACTTTTATTATTATTATTATTATTATTATTATTATTATTATTATTATTATTATTATTATTATTATTATTATTATTATTATTATTATTATTATTATTATTATTATTATTATTATTATTATTATTATTATTATATATCTCCTCTCACATTCATTACTTTTCAATTAACTATTAACCCCACTATTTTTCTTTTACAATTTTTTAATACTCCAACTACTCCACTTACCTCTTATTTTATTTAAGTCAATTAAATTGCCTAAAACTATTTAGCGGTCAAACTGTAACACTTAAAAAAAACACCGAGGGAGTACGTATCATCGGTACAAGTATCTTAAGTGGCGCATGCATGACCCCTAAGTTTAACGCAATTGCTCTCGTAATTCATGCACTCGAACCAAAGAGTTGAATTACTCAAAAATTATTTTAATCTCAAAGGGTGGGTTTGTGTTTTTGTATTTAGGTATCTTATCCATGAATTGAATAAGGGAAAAAGTCACTCTCGTATTTGTATATGCCCCCCAAACGGAAGCCAACCGATCCCAAGAAGAGGAATTACACTACATCAAAGCAGCCCCATTCCTGGAAATTTATGGGCCCTAGGCATAATGTAAGAAAAGGGTCCCTTAATTACGTAAACAATATTTTTTTTTATACGCAATAGCTTTAAATATAAGACAGTGAAACAACTTATATTATTTGAATAGTAAGTCTCCATACACAATAATAGAGTAATAACTTTGCATAATGTTTCGGTAATTGAATAAATTTGAAACGGTGTAATTGAAAATATTAATATTTTGGAGCAGATACTCATAGAATCCGGAAGATTAGAAGAAGAAGTGAAGAGGTTATATTGCATTGTTATCTCCACCTAATTGACATCTAAGAAATAATCTCCACCTAATTGACATCTAAGTAATTTAATGTTAATTGCTAAATGTAGACACCCAAAAGTGTCTCCCAAAAACCAAACTCAGTGATGAATACCTTTCACTTTGAATCATAATCGAATGAAGTAAAAGTTTGGAAAGTCTAGTGTTGCGGTTAGTTTTTATTTCTCTTCTTTCTCTCTGTTTTCGAAAACCTATTTTATGAAAATAGCCAATCCAGTTTAGTTTGGTCCATGGTAATGGTCCAATAATAGTGTAGTTGGATTGGGCTCAAAAAGAGATTTCCAACGACATATTATAAGTCCAATTCCGATGAATAATGAGGAAGTTATGGCCAAAATACTAAACTGGGCCCGATTTGACTTTTATATGCGGCCCAATGATCTAGAGGAGGGCCCATTATGATTTATGATTCCTAATGCAATTAGGATTGATTATAGTCTTTTATAATTTTCTAGAAGGTTCTTTTGAATCCTAATGTGATTAGCATTGATGAAAGAGTTTTATGAGTTTTATTTAGAATAAAAGAAGCGTTTTAAATAAAATTACAGTTTTATCCCTCGTGTGCTGAATTTTATTAGAAATAGGGAAACGTGTGGAAAAACTGTCTGCAGCGCCGCACTATAGGCTGTCGCACAGCGACACACCTATCGCTCGGCGACAGACTCTGTCGCGCGGCGACAGGGGCTCTTGCGGCGACATCATCGTGTTTTATTCCGTTTCAAACTCCAATTCCTTTTTTTATCATATCCGGACTGTTTTCATTATAAATAGGGTCCTTAGACCTCCATTTTCAATCATCTACAATTTACAATCATCAATTCTCATCTACAATAATCTCTCTTTTTCTAAACCTTTTCTCAAACAAAATTCCGCATTCACAAGATCTAGACACACCTAGCCAAGTTCGAAGTTGCCTTCGCCCTAAACGTGAAAGGTTTGATATTTATGAGGGTTTGGTCCTAAATCTCTATTTCAATTATTTAATTTGATTGTTTGATTTTATATTTTCCTTGAAGTTACTAACGCGTGTATTTTGTTATTAGAAAGAGGCACGAGGCATCAAAGTATGTAGTCTTATTGCTCTATTCTTGTAGAAAGCATGTTTATTGTTTATTAATTCCTAGTATCATGTTAGGATGTTATTATTGCTTTCTAGAATCATGTTTAGGGTGCTTTCTATGCTTTCTAATATCATATCAATATTATGTTAGTATCATGCTAGGGCTAAAGCTTTGATTTTTATGTTTAGTGACATGCTAGGATTTGTTATTAATCTTGTTAGTATCATGCCTAGGATCTTACTAATAATATTATGCTTTAACATGATTATTATTGTTATAATTATTGTTTTTATTATTATTATGATGATTGTTATTATGTTGCTTGATATATATTGTTATTTGTTGTTGCTTGATCACGCCCTCTCTTGCAGGATTAAAGGGAATTTGTACTTGTAATCACGCTTAATAAGATAATTAATAATCTTGTTTAGGGCTAATATGATTATAATTCAAGTGATCGCCAATAACAGTTTTATTTGTGCATTATATTCAACCAACATAGATAAACAGGTTTAGGGTTAATCTAATGATTGCATGTTAGTCAGAAAGCGCACATGAATACGAGCAAAATGAAGTAGAGGCCTATTATTAGGGCAGGTTCAATCTCTTTTAGCTTGGATTTGTACCTTCATCCCCGAACTTCCAGTCTTGGTTCCAGACCTATTGGAGTTGACGATCTCATGGATCGTTAAGGGGTGTAACCTTCACCTTGTGAACGGTTTACAAGTTCCTAAAACTTGTTGGCGACTCTTTTGCTCTAGCTTCCTTCCCTTTGGACGCCACCATACTTAAGTGTATGATCACAGTGAGGCTCAAGTGTGGGATGGCTTGAAATATTCCCTACACTAAATAAATACAGTAATTATCTTTTTAAAAATTAGCTTTTTTCTAACGAGTAAAAACTACAGAGTAAAATTCTACAACTATGCAAACTGTTTTTTTTTCCCATTTTTAGCGTGGGCCCTAGGCAGTCGCACTCAAGGCCTACCCCTCCAGGCCGGCCCTGCATCAAAGGAAGAACAAATTATTCAGATGCATAAAAGTTGGGAATTGAAAAATATAAAATAAAAACTAATCGGCTAATTATTCACTAGTTGAAGATTAATTTTCTTTTCTCAACTTTCTATATTGTTGAAGAAGAAATTCCCTAACAGACACTAGTAGAAAAATATAAAAGGGCACCGGTTCAAAACCCCCCTATGGCCCTATAGCACCGGTTTTGAACCTGTGTTCATTTGAGGGATGCCAAAAAACTAAAACATTAGCACCGGTTCAAAATCGGTGGGAATACTTATTATTGGCACCGGCTAACCAGTGCTAATAATAGGCACCCATTTTTACAAAAAAAATATAATTCATTACTTTTGGCACCGGTTAACCAGTGCCAAAAATGCTTAAGAAAATCATTTTTTTTTGTCTTTTTTCACTTAAAAATTAGCAGCAAATGATATTAAAAACATAATACAAGTATACAATAATCACATATATATATTCATCAAGTAAATTATTATTTTACAATTTCAAAAAAAAAAAAAAAAAAAAAAAACTGCAACATCGAATTAAAACACCAAAATCTATACTCCAAAATCAACATCTTAAATCCTTTCTCTGTGTGGAGTGTAAAACCTGCATCAAATTTGGACACCAAAATTAATAAAAACCCACATTAAACTAACATTCCAAACCCAAAAACATTATAGAACAAAAAAAATAATCTAGTAATATAGAACAAAAAAAAAAAAATAGCAAGTAATAAATTAAAAACAGTTCGAATTCCACAAAAAAAAAAAAAAAGTCCGAAATCCAAAAACATCTACTAGAAAATCTAGTCAAATAGAACAATAAAAACATTATAAACCCAAATACAGAATTGGAGGGGGAAGATAGAAGAAAGCCTACACAATAAAAGTATTATACGTAGTATTAAAAAGATAAAAAAAAACATATGCATGCCCAACCTACATATGAAACTCAAATGAATAAGGGCCTGTTCACATTTACTAAATTGAGCTGAAGTGAACTGAATTGAATTGAACTGTACTGATTAGAGCTGAACTGAACTGGACTGGACTGATTGGAGCTGAACTGAACTAAACTGAACTGAGTTGAAATGAATATTTCATGAGAGAGGGAAATTAGGAGCTGAACTGAAATTAAGTAAATGTGAACAGGCCCTAAATGTGCATAATTTACTTTTGACCTGTTACTTTTTTTCAAGTTTCTGGGAAAACGAAAATTTATGCACATTATGCACAAAAAAATATGCATATTGAATTTCGGTAAAAATTTTTTTGCACATTTTATTTAAAAAATATGCACGTTTAGTGGAAAAATTATGCACATTAAATCCTTCATATCCTTCTTACTTTAAGAAACTTCTCATTTTTATATATATATATATATATATATATATATATATATATATATATATATATATATATATATATATATATATATATATATATATATATATATATATATATATATATATATAAATTACCTCCGTTTTTTTTAGTTGACACGTTTTGATTTTAGCACTATTCAAACACTCCTCTTTGACCGTATTTTGTACTTTATAAGTAATATAGTAATGTGGGATCTTGTTAAATTCTTCATGATATTTTTTTTCAAAATATCAAATTTTCATAATTTTTGCTTATCGATAACTAAAGATATGAATGGTTGAAGTTGTGCATTGGAAAACGTGACTAAAGAAATGTGTCAACTAAAAAGAAACAGGGAAGTATAAAATAGTATAAAAGTATATATTTTTGTTTTTAAAAATATATATATAGATGTGGGTGAGAGGTGGGGATGACTGGATGAGGCGGGTACGAAGTGGGCCAGATGGAGCCAGGCGGGGATGGGGCAGGTACAATGTAAAACCCACCCCGCCCCATCACTGTACCTATGGCGGGTATGATTTTTATCCCCATGCCCGCCCTACCACCCACCAACGGGGATGGGGCGGGTACCCTACTTGACCTGCCCCACTGACATCCCTACACAAATTGGCAACTTATTACACAATCAATTTACGTACTTTTTTTTTCTTGACGGGAATCAATTTACGTACATGGTATCATATACTTCATCAAAATTATTGGTTCCCTGTAGGTTTTCTCCTTGGGAGGGTTTTTTGGTTCCTTCTAGGGTTTTCCCCTTGAGAAGGTTATTCTAGCCTCCATTGCTAGATTTTTTCTGCTTTTTGAAGGTTTTTCTTCACTCTTCTCCTCTTTCTCTCTCTTTCATCTTTTTTCTTCTGGTCTCAATTGTAAATTTTTGTAGGGGCTTCCACCGGTGTTTTTATCGGTGGTAAGCCCCAATTTAATTGCTTTTAATAAATGGATCCTATCTTTATGATGGTGTTTATCCAATTAGGTTTAATTTCTTTGTTTGTTTGTCTACCAAAGATTGAAGATTTAGGGTTTCATAATTTTCGGAACTATCTAGAAGGCCATATGAGTTTTTTCACCCAAATAACTATTCATCCGTGGATCTCAAGCGGAATTAGTGTTAACTCACAGACTGTATTGCTTCAGATGGATGAAGTTTTTTATTAAGACGATCGTTGATCGAATATGCGATGTAACTAGTTCTAAGGTGATTTGTTCTTGTGTTGGAATTTAAGATTTCCTAAGAATTGTTTGTAAGCGTCGTTTTGGCTATTTTTTTTTTATTGAAATCCTTTTTCTTCCTGTATAAAATTAATAAAAAAAACTTTAAAGAAAAAAAAACATATACATACCATACTCTATAGTCTAAAGTTAGTGAGCGTTTGAAAATGGGCTTAATTAAAAGGTAAAATAGAAGTTGAAGTAAATGTAAATTGTCACGGTGATATATTTCATGAACTATTTAGTAGCAAGCTACACCATGTCTCCAACATAACACCCTCGAAAATTCATGGTTGTGATTTGCATCACGGAGAGCTTGGCAAGCCTGGATCTATTATTCTCTGGAATTATACCTTTGGTACTTAATTGTTAACATTAAATTAAAGTTATGTTGTTTTCACAATTATATGGATTTTCCTAATTATCTTCTTCATAGACTAAGGACATGTTCAAATTTACTGAATTGAGCTGAATTGAACTGAACTAAACCAAAATAAACTAAATTGATTGGAGCTGAACTGAATTGAACTGAACTGAACTGAACTGAGCTGAAATGAATATTTTATTAAAGAGGGAAATTAGGAATTGAACTGAACTGAACTGATTGGAGCTAAACTGAACTGAATTGAACTAATTGGAGCTGAACTGAACTGAACTGATTGGAGCTGAACTGAACTGAAATTAAGTAAATGTGAAAATGCCCTAAAACTAATCAATCGGGTAATTGGGATTAGGATTTTTTTTACTTTTACCACCAAAAAAAAAAATCAAAAATTGTTTTTTAACCCCAAAACTTTTTTTAACCCCAAAACTTTAAAAAGTTTTATTTTACCACAAAAAAAAAATACAAAATTGTTTTTTACCACCTGTCGTCAAAAACCTAACGGAATTTTTTAAATTCTTCAATTTTTGTGTCAAACACATGGTCTTTAGGGGATTTGGGGGACATTTTGATTCTTTGGGACCAATTTAAGGTCAGAATGGACAAAAAAGGACGAAAAAAGCTTCTTACTGCGTGCTTAAAAATACCTCGATTTGCGTGAAACACGCAAAATGAGGTATTTCTGATCATTTTTTTGGTCAATTCTAACCCGAAATTGGATCCAAAGGGTCAAGATGCTCCCCTAACTTGTGAAGGACATGTTTTGCGCACGAAAATCGATGAATTTGATTTTAAACCGTTAGATTTAATGATTTCTTGACGGTGGGTGGCAAAACACAATTTTTAGAAATTTTTTTGATGGTAAAATAAAACTTTTAAAAGTTTTGGTGGTAAAAAACAGTTTTTTGTCTTGTAAAAAAAAAAAACAGTTTTTTGTTTTTTTGTTGGTAAAAGTAAAAGAATCCTTGGGATTATAATAAAAAATACAGAAGTTCTAAATGCAGTACAAAATAAGCTAAAAGCAGAATTTACTTAAATGTTTAAAAGACAATGGCCATGTTTGGAAAAAAGCTTATTGGGGGTATATTAGCTTATTTGACTAACTTTAGCTGATTGACTAGTCAAACAAGCTAATACAAGTGTTTGGTAGTAAGCTTATTGAAAGAGCTTATTCCACTAAATAAGCTCTTTTTGAAAAAGCTCATTTTAGGAGCTTTTTCAATTAGCTTATTCATTAATTATTGTGAAATGACACTTATAACCTCATTTAATTTAAAATCCTATCTAAACTACCTACCCTACAATTAGCTTATTGGTCATTTCATATACTCTAACACCTTTAAGCTATCAGCTATTTACCAAACACTTTTATATAATCAGTTAATACAATAAGTTAGTCAAATCAGTTAATAAAATCAGCTAGTCAAAATCAGCTAACTCAATCAGCTTCAGCTTTCAGCTTTCAGCTTTCAGCTTTCAGCTTTCTCCCAAACAGGGCCAATATTACCCTTTTTATAATCCTCAGTATCCCACACTAATTTCGTTTTTTAATTTATTAAGCCCATTTTCTCTATTTTTTTATGCACAGTATGATCTGTATCAAAGAAAGAACGTTCAAAATGGCAGTATTTGTTGACGCTGCCATTTTTCATCTGCACTTCATATCCCCATTAATCCAACTCTTCGGTCTCATCTTGATAATAATAATTATAATAGCAACAATAATACTATAAGTTAAGCCAAAAAAAATCCAACACCCTTTACCTCCTGAAATAATTTGGGGTTACTAAACAACGCTCCCATTTTACAAGGCATCGCTCGCATTTTAATACAAACTTCCGTATTCACCCCCCGTAAATAAATACTCAGGACACTCATTTCTCATTCCTGAAATCACAACTCTCTCGTAACTTCATTCTCATTTCATCTTTCTAAACTTAAAAAAAAAATTAAGTAAAATTAGGAAAAAGAAAAGCCAAAACATTGATTACAACAACAATAAAAATATTAATACTAATTACTCAATTAATCACAAAATTAATAATAGTCATAATAAAAAAAAAAAAAGCCAAAACATTGATACAACAACAATAAAAATACTAATTACTCAATTAATTACAAAATTAATAATAATCATAATAAAATACAAAGACTACAATAATAAGTTGTAAAATTTGTCAAAAATAATACAAACTTTCAGCGGTCCGCTAAAAACAAGTTAAACTTTTGATTATTTCTAAATAATACATACTTTGAGAGGTTTCCGCCTAAAACAAGTTGTAACTGGTTAGTGACTTGATTAGAAGGTTATACGAGACACATGTCAAAATTTTATTGATTTAGCACTTTAAATCTGATTTTTAATTTATTTATTTTATGTTTTTTATTTTTAAAATATTATTATTAATAATAATATTTTTTTTAAAAAACCCATTCACGCCTAACCCAGCCACGCTGCCAACCTTCCCCTGCCCTCCGGCACCGGTCACGCCTAGATCCACCCTCCCCCGGCACTGGCGCTGACCCTTTCTCCTCTGTCGTGGGTCACCCCCCTTCCCTCTTCCCCCTAACCAACAACTCTCCACGAAACTACCATTCCTCCGAACCCCCTAAAACCCATCTCCCACACCTTCGAAAACTGTAATCGGAACCCTAGAGATGGTGGGGAAGGTCTGATGAGAGTTTTTCAATGGTGGGGGGATATTTTTAAGGGGTTTCGTGGGGAAGGAGGAAGATTTCGGGGAGAGGGTCGGATTGTTGGTTCAGGGGAACTAGGAAATGTGTACGCGTGACGAGGAGGAGGGGGTCAGCGTCTAGGCAGGAGACGATGTGTTCGGAAGCGGCCGACGCCAGAGGAAAGACAAGCGGGCTACTGCCAAGGCGCCGAGGAAGGGGAAGGGGGTGGCTGGCCTAGCAGCGGTGGCTGGTGGGGGAGTTGGGTAGGGGGTGGTTTTTTTAATTGAAAAAAGAAATTACTTTAATTGTTAAACATAATTAAAGTTGTAATTAATAGTTAATTAAACTATTAAATGAATTTTTTAAAAAAAATAAAAAAAAATAACCGGTCATTAAGGTTACAGGTTAAATATCTTGTTTAAAGCGGAAACCTCCCAAAGTTTGTATTATTTAGAAACAATCAAAAGTTTGACTTGTTTTTAGCGGATCTCTAAAAGTTTGTATTATTTTTAACAATTTTTTCCTAATAAGTTTGATTAATTAATCAATTTAGAAAACAAAAAAAAAAAAGAAAAAAAAAATACATCCTCCTAAAAAATTTAGGATCCACTTAAAATTTTCGGATCCATCTAGGAAGATCTGAAAATTTTAGGCGGATCCACCTTGGTACCCTTTATTGACCCCCTAATTCATTCGGTACAACCCCGGAAATATATTTTGGCACCTTTCATAACCCCCGGTAGTCCGGTACCCCTAATTAACCCCCGAAAATATATTCCGATACCCCTACTCAACCCCCAGAAATATATTCTGGCCACTGCTGCCACTCTCAGTCTTTGTACTGACTCCTCTTGTTTCCATCCTGCGGTAGACACTTACTGCCATTCAAAAGTGCCGACTGGTGTGTATTTGTGACTCCTCTCTCATTATTTCCTTTTTGCATTTTTCCCCCCAAATTGCTTGATACTTGGTGATTTTTATAATTTTATTTTTTTCCATATTGCTCTAGTAGTTATTTTTACAATTTTTTGAATTTTTTTATTTTGGGGCCAAATTTCAGTGATGCTATGGTTTCTACTGCTCCTCTTTAGAATCTTCTAATCCAATTTTTAATTACTCGTGATGATTGTTGACAGTATGACGGGTTAATCTAGAATTTAACTTCTTTTCTATTAGGTTCTTAACATACAGTAACTTTTGTTGTGGCAGGGCATCAGTGCGCTACTTCGTATAGGTTCCATAACAAATATGGCGTCGTCTTCTAGTAATATTCCTTCATCTAAGGCGATATTTTTACGTGTTTATAATCCTGTTAAGGAGAATTTCATTTGGTATCGCACTTTGTTAAATTCCTCTGGTGATGATAACTATAAGAAACAAAAGATGACGATTGAAACCAGGTGATCCTATAATGCTATTTAATCAATGTTTGACATGTGCTGCGGTTTCACCCTATATTTACTTGTGTGGTTCCCCTACCCGTGGGAGTAAACTTGTGTGGCAGATTAATACTCGAATAAGAGATAGTAATTGGGAACGTTGTCCCGACTTGACTATAGAAAGATGCAAACCATTTCCTTTTGTTGTTGGCAATAGTTTAATTTTCGTTGGTTCTGTCTCGCCTATGTATATGACATATCCCTACTCTTCCTTGCCATTAGGCGACGTTCTTGAGGATGCATCGGTGGAGAATTGGCAAGAATGGGAGTCTATGCCTTGTCCACCGGGTGTGAACTTGATAGAGTTTAGTTTATGTGCAGCACACATAGGAAAAAATAAGCTTATTTATGTGCCTTATAAGTCTTCAACTTTTATGTTTGCCTATGATTTCAAAGAAAAAAGTTGGAGTTCTTCAATAGAGGTGAAAAACAAATTTGTTCGAAACCAAATGCATTTGTAGTTGATGAGAGTTTTGTATGGTGGGATAAAGGTTGTATATGCATTTTTGACTTGACTCTTAAGAAAATTTCGAGAAAGTCATGTGCTAGTATGGGTTTGATTGGTGCAGAGTATGCTCCTCTGATTGAGTCCAAAGTACAATTTCTTCATATAGAAGGTCATCTATTCCTTCTTATTTGGAAGAAAGATTCAACATTTCATTTTCTTGAACTTGAACTTCATTCTTTCATTAATCATGGTCAAATCAAACTCCACGTTTTTATCTGCTCCAAATATGATGTAGAAGATTCTGAATCACATTGTTTTGGTGAATTTCGTCTCATTGATGCAATTGTTATGTGACTTCATCAGTGGGCAAGCTTTCGTTTTTTTTTGTTTGTTTTTGTATCAAATCAAGATTAAGGTGTCGACCAATATCAAGTGGATTCAATGGTGGATTGATTAAGAGCCAAAGAATTAGCATAATGAAGGAGGATGTTGAAGTTACCATTTCCTACAGACTCCTGAAATGAGGCTACTGGTTACAAGGACAAGTATGAGGCGTCATTTATACAAATATACAATCCTGCTCTTTTTATCACTCTAACAAAGGATGATGTCAACTAAACATCAAAGCTTGGTTCGTGGAGGCGGATGCACGATCCGCATGGTGCATCCGCTCCAAAATACAAAAAGGCGGAATGAACATGCAGGTATATACTAATTTACATGGGCATATAAAAGAACATAGTGTTCAATTATAATGTACATCAGATTTTTGTGCAACAATTTTGTATATGTATACATTTTTTTTGAAAGAAATTTTGTATAATGAAATAGATAAATAGTAAAATAATTATTTTTTTTTACCATACATTAATTACAAATTATTTTAATTTTTTTTAACCAAAATTTCACTTTCTCTCTCCAAACAAAACTTCAAACCCATTTAAATTCCTCAAACCTCAAGCAAAATTTCAAGAAATTCAAAATTTTGAGTCCAAAAGTGTTCAAGATGACAAATAAAAATGAAAGGTAAGACCAAATTCGACATTCATACTTGTTTATTTGACATCCATACTTGTTTATTTTGAGTTTGAGTGTTTGTTTTTTATAAATTTGATTGAAAATTGTAATATTTGATTTTATTGGGAATTAATTGCGATTTTGATAATTTTGTTGTTGCAATGAGAATTAAAATGAAGTTCTTGAAGAAGATCAACCGATTAATACATTTTGGAAGAAGAAAGCAAGCAAATAGACAAATTTAGAAAAAGTTTTAGATCCAAATAATACAATGTACATTAAAATACAGTAAAATGTTCTTTCTCATATAGTTACATGATCCAAATAATACAATGTACATTAAACATGTAACCAACATCATAACATATATGTTCATTAGAATACAATACAATGTACATTATAATACAGTAAAATGTACTTTTTCATATACATACATGGTCATTTATACCAAATGTACATTTACTATATGAAAAATGTTATTTAATATTATCATGTTCTTTACTAATATTACAAATGTTATTTAGATTTACAAAAAAAACATATAAAACTGAATGTTCTTTATAAAATAGCTATATGTTCTCTACAAAACAACTATATGTTCTTTACTGAACAACTAAATGTTCATTCCGCCTTTTTTTTAAAGAAAGCATTGTGCATCCGCCTCCACAGAGAAAATTTCAACTAAACATTACTTGATATTTTTGTAACTAGAGCGAACTTCAATTCTTCTAGCTGACATGCTAGCTTGCGCATCCGTTAGTTGTTTTGCAAGCAGGATGCCAAAAGCTCACCTTTTATCTACGAGTAGTACTTGGTGATATGTTTTTTAGTGTTTCTACGGACAAAAACACGAGTAGATCAGTGTTATTCGTATATTTTTGTCATGATTTTCTAATTTTATACGTTTAATTTTATACACGAGTACAATTTTCTAGAGTGTTTTAAATGTTTTACCCCCTTCTTTCTAATTTTTTTTTTGCCAAATTTATTAATTAATTATTTTTGTTTACACTTGTGATTGTTTGTTCTTTACTTCCTTTCTGTTACTTTTTTTAAGGAAAATTTGTTAATTACCACCATGTATTGTTGTCAAAATTGAAATTACCACCTCAAGTTTTTTTTTTTTTTTTTTTTTTTTTTTTTTTTTTTTTTTTTTTTAATTTTACCACCTAGTTTTTTTCCAAAACTTTTAAAATTCCCACCACTTTTACACATGACATCATCATGGGACCCACATTTGCTTTTTCTCTCTTCCCACGATTTCCCCTGTTCTTCTACTCCCTTATTTCTATTTCATCTCTCAAATTTGATTTTAATTACACAAATTTCGCAAATCAGGTTATAATTTCTACAAATCTAACCTTCAACGAATTGAATTGATTAGTGTAATTAGGGTTTGGGTAATCAATTTGAGGGTTTATATTAGGTATAAATTGCATGATTTGTAGCTTACATTGTTCCAACAGCAGCAAAATAACCCCAATTGCATGATTTAATTGTGTTTTCGTCCCAATTACTTGTTTAATTGTCCAATTTTCATTTCATAAATGAACCCTAATTTTTTAATTTTAGCAAAACCCCCAAATTGATTACCCAAACCCTAATTACACTATTCAATTCAATTCGAAATAGGTAATTAAGATTGCAGAAATGTAAACCTAATTTGAGTAATTGAAATCGAATTTCAAAGAAGAATTTGAAAAAAGGGAAGAAGGAAGGCAAGAAAACAGGGGAATTCGAGGGAGGAGAGAGGGAAAACGCGAAACTGGGCCCCATGAAGACGTCATTCGTCAAACTGGTGGGAGTTTAAAAACTTTTAGAAAAAACTAGGTGGTAATATTAAAAAAAAAAAAAAAAAACCTTTAGGTGGTAATTCCAATTTTGCCTACTATACATGGTTGTAATTATCAAATTTTCCTTTTTTTTATGGCGAATAAAATTGTCAACAAATCTATGTCAATATTTTTCTAAGGACTTTTGTTAAAAAGTATATAATATACTTTAAATTTTATAAAAAACTACTTTATAAAAAAAAATGTTGTAAGAAACTACCTTATAAGAACTAAATGTTGTAAGTTGCTACCATGTGTTTGATTTAACAATGAAAGAGAAGGAGAATTAGGGGTTATATGGGGGCTATGGAGAAATTAGGAGGTAAAATGAGGAAAAAAAAAAAGATTGAAAATGGGTCATTAAACGCCCCTTATTTATTGTAATAATCCAGTAAAAGGTAGCTTCTTACAACATTTGGTGCTTTATAAGGTAGTTTATTACAACATCTAAGTTTTTTAAGGTAGCTTCTTACAACATTTTTTTAATAAGGTAGTTTTTCACAAAAGTTGTAATGTATAAGGTAGTTTTTTTACAAAATATCATTTTTTTAATTCTAAATGTTCGTTAATAATGAGTTTTTGGATGAAATAGTATCATGTGAATTCACTTTATCACACACAAAATACTCCGCTATTAAGTTTTTATAACTTTTCAAAATAATAATTATAGATATTTACGGTCAAAGTTATACATTGATAAGCGTAAAAGTTCAAATGTTGTAAGTAAAAAAGAATGAAGTATTTGGATTGCATGTTGTGTCTATAATTTCGTACTAGTGATACTATGTGTACATTTTTTTTAACTTGCAGATTACTCTTAATTTGGTCGAATGGTGAAGTTGAGTCAAATGAAAACACATGATGTTATCTACTTTGATACGGGAGCATACTTGAAACCTATGAGTTGTGTGACTATATGATCCGTTTGGTGGCATTTATGGCTCTGATCTACTTTTTGGATAAATTATCTATGTTATGACGTGGTTTAGGTGAATAACAGTAATTCTAGTCTCTTAATTTTACAATTAATGGTTGAAGATGAAACATGGGAACAAGGATGAGAAAGAAAAGCTTTTACTTAGTAAAAAAATGCAGCACTCAAATTCTATCAGCTATATCTTCTTCGTTACAAGGAATTTTTTGGTGATTCAAGTTGGAGGTGAAAGTAGAGTCCAAGAGCTTTCCAACGATAGGTTACATACCTAACTTGAGCAAAAAACGAAGAAGTTATGAACGTTTAAAGTTGAGCAGTACGGGTAGCCGCGAGGAGTGCCCGCTCCCCGGATAAGGAGCGCCCGTTCCTCATGTCGTCAAATGGAGGGAAATCAATGAGGGAGAAGAGAAGATAGTTGGGGGTCTTGGAAGAGTTAATTAAATGGGAAAAGTGAAAAGTGGGCCCCATTAACGTCTTAATTGGAAGAAAAACGTTATTGGGTAGTGCTAACTAAACGTTTCATAATTTGCGGGTAGTTCTAAACAAATAAAAAAAACGGGTAGTTGTTCATAAATGACTGTAGGGAATATTTCAAGCATTACCCCAAACTTGAACCCCACTGTGATCATACACTTAAGCATGGTGGCGTCCAAAGGGAAAGAAGCTAGAGCAAAAGAGTCGCCAATAGGTTTTAGGAACTTGTAAACCGTTCACAGGGTGAAGGTTACACCCCTTAACGATCCATGAGATCGTCAACTCCAAAAGGTCTTGAACCAAATAGGGTTCGGGGATGAAGGTACAAATCCAACCTAAAAGAGATTGAACCTGCCCTAATAATAGGCCTCTACTTTATTCTTCTCGTATTCATGTGTGCTTTCTGACTAACATGCAATCAATAGGTTAACCCTAAACCTGTTTATCTATGTTGGTTGAATATTAATGCACAAATAAAACTATTATTGGCGATCACTTGAATTATAATCAAATTAGCCTAAACAAGATTATTAATTATCTTATTAAGCGTGATTACAAGTACTAATTCCCTTTAAACATGCATAAAAGGCGTGATCAAGCAATAACAATAATAATAAATATCAAGCAACATGATAATCATAAATCATAATTATGTTAAAGCATAATATTAATAGCAAGATCCTAGGCATGATACTAACAAGATTAATAACAAACCCTAGCATGTCACTAAGTAATAAAAATCAAAGCTTTAAACCTAACATGGTACTAACATGATATTAGAAAAGAGTAAAAGGCACCCTAAACACGATACTAAAAAGCAATAATAACATCCTAACATGATACTAGGAATTAAACAAATTTAAACATGCTTTCTACAAGAATAGAGCAATAAGATTACATACTTTGATGCCTCGTACCTCTTTCTAACAACAAAATACACGCGTTAGTAACTTCAAGGAAAAGTATAAAATCAAACAATTAAATTAAATAATTGAAATAGAGATTTGGGACTAAACTCTCAGAAATATTAAACCTTTCACGTCTACGGCGAAGGCAACTTCGAACTTGGTTAGGTGTGCCTAGAACTAATGTATGAGGAATTGTGTTTGAGGGAAGGTTTAGAAAAAGAATAGAGAGAGAGAAAGCTTCTAGCTTTTGAGAGAGAAAGAGAGAGATTGATGACTGTTGATTGTAGATTGTAGATAATTGAAAAAAGGGGAGATATGACCTCTATTTATAGGAAAAAAGAGAGTCGAAGAATAAGAAAAGAATCTGAATTCGAATCGAAATAAAACTCGTCGGTCAGCAGTTTTTGCGAATTTTGTTTTTATCATATCTTTTGATCAAGAAGTCCAAATAAGGCATATAATATGTCGTTAGAAAGATCTTGAAGTCTACTTTCCAACCCAATTAGAATAAGATTAAAATCTTTTGTAGATAAAAAGATATGACCGAAATAGTGGGACGGTGTCAGTTTTGGATAGAGTTTCGAATTCCTTTTATATCTTTTTCGTTATAGCTCGGAATTAATATTATAATATATCATTGGAAAGATAATTTCAATATCTATCCAACCATATAAGATTTGGATAAAGATTATGAGGCACGAAAATAATATCTGACTGTATTTGAACATCTTTAAATTCGAATAGAATTAGGACTTAAAAAAGGAAAGTTTTTAAAAAGGAACGTTTTATTCAATTTCAAATTCTTTGATTTTATCTTTTCAAAAAGGATAATTAAGATCTTTTAGAAACTTATGGAAGTTTCTAATTAATCCTAATTATTTTAGGAATGGGACTAAACCTTTGGACCCTCCACATGATCATTGGGTCGTAGGTAAAATCCAGTTTGAGCCCGATTTAGTATTTTGGCCATAACTTCCTCATTATTCATCGAAATTGGGCTTATAATATATCGTTGGAAAGGTCTTTTCAAACCCCATCCAACTACACCATTATTGGACCCATATCATGGACAAAATTAAACTGGACTGGACGTTTTCATAAAATAGGGTAAGAAAAGAAATATTTTCAAAAACAGAAAGAAGAGATATTTTAATAAAAACATCCTCATCACTAGACTTTTCACACTTTCACTTTGTTCGATAATCAAATGACGTGAAAGATATTCATCACTGGGTTTGGTTTTGGGGAGACACATTTGGGTGTCTACAATGACCCTATCTTTAGAGTAGTTCTACACAAAATTTCCACAATTTTATTAATGATCTTTGTAATAACTTTTGAAGTTTGATTTCTAATATACTTCCTCCGATTTTTTTAGTTGTTTCACTTTGACTTGACACGTTTTCCAGCGCAACTTTGACCCTAAATATCTTTAATTGTGTTTTTATAAAATTATATATTTAGAAAATACTCCATGCGTCCCTATTTGATAGTCACTTTTGGGCAATTTTTACGGGAATTAATAAACATGAAAAAGAAGTTTCAAAAGTACATTGAAAAAGTAAATATACATTGGGTATATATGCAAAAAAATAAAGAGAGAAAGTAATTAAAGTACATGGGAAAGCAAAATTTACATGGGAAAGTTAAATTTGCACAAATATTTTTGCAAATTGGAGAGAATTTTGGTAAAAAAATTTAATGAAATTAATGGGTAGAAGGCTTAAGATTTCATTAATCATTCACCCTCTAAAGAGCTTTAATTTGATATTGTGTCTTACTTGCATAATAGCTCCCCTCCAAACCAACTTGATGCACTAAGAACTTGTGGTTCGGACCCGCTTGTGCCCGCCTTGAAGTATCGGCCGTCACAAGCCCCGACTACCCGCACTCCGTCGCCCAAATAGATGTGAGTGCTCCTTTGATTTAATTGCCCGCTTGTGTTGCTTTGTGCTCACAAGCCCCTCTTCCGCTCAAGGCTAGCGTTCTTGCCACCAAAAGGCTAGAGCACGCCGCACGTTCCGGGATCCAAACTCCCGGACCGTGACAGTTGGTATTGGACTTCTGGTTCTTCCTCAGGTGCTAGCACTCATTCGGTACATGGAACCTATCCTGCATGTGGGCTCCTCATCGCTGATGGTCTCTCTTGGGGCCTCCTGAACAGACATGGATAACAATCTCTTTTGGATCTTGTCAAGCTCTTCTTTATGCTCGCACTCCCACCATTTTTGTGGGCCTTGACAGAGAATGCAATTTATTAGCTTTGTGTTTGCCGAGGAGGTGCCGTCCTTTGAGTTTCCGGAGTTGTGGGAGGGGGTAGATGTTGATCTCTGGGCATCACCTCATCCACTTCTTCTATGGTATGTATTGACGGTGTTGGACGATACTCGAGAGTCGTTCTCTGTATCCTTTGGTGAGCTTGGAGTCGGGCTATTGGAGCGTGTTGACGTCCCACTTGAATCATTCTCGGATTGACGGCCCTTCCCGACTGAGTAGTCCATCAATCTCTCAGCAACACACATAGCAGCAGCGATGGTCTCAATCTTCTGCCTTAAAATCTCTCGCTGCGCCCATTCCTTTAACCCATTGACAAAGTTAAACATACGATCTTTCTCGTTCATGTCTGTGATGTCCAACATTATTGTCGAGTATTTCTTCACATAGTCGCGAAGAAAGCCGTCCTAGCGGCACTTCAACAACTTCATCCGAGCAACAAAGGTTGTGTTGTCGGGGTTGAATTGTTCTTTGAGTTCCTCTTTGAACTCCACCCATGTATTGATCTTTATCCTTCTTGCTTCAATGTCTGCGTGCTTGGTGCGCCACCAAAGCTTAGCATCTTTGGACAAGTACATGATTGCAGTATCCACTTTCTGATCGTCACTCAATCGACATACTCGGAAGTACTGCTCCATGTCGAAGAGGAAGTTGTCGACTTCTTTGGCATCTCTAGCGCCACTGTAGTCGCAAGGTTTGGGCGGATTGATCTTCGCTGCACCAACACCATGTGCGTCTCTGCCCACAACGCGCACAAGGGTAGCACATTTCTCAAGTGCTTCATTAGCTTGACCTTGAACAAATTGCAATTGTTCGCGGAGAGCATCTCTATCTCCCATTAATTTCACAATTTGCTCGGCTTGCTCGTGTACCACGACTTGGAGTTGGGACCATTTGTCCGCCTTCTCCTCGAGCCAAGCGAGCCTTTATTCTACGAATTCCATCTTCGTGTAGCCCTCGTTACAAGTTAATCTCTAAGATACACAAAATTTGTTTATCACATGACAATTTTGTAAATAAATCAACAACTTTTTCAATAAAGTAGGTCCCACAGTGATGATGACTGGATAAAATTTTTGATTTATTTACCAAAATGCCATGTGACAAACAAATTTTGTTTATCTCAGAAATTAAATGGGGCTTCCTCTTAGTTAATATTAATGGTACTTGAAAAAAACAAATGTGACTAACATTTTGGGGCACCAAATATGAAATAAGTGACTATCAAATAGGGACGTAGGGAGTATATATTGAGACGAATCTGATGAGATCCGACTTGACTATATTTTTCATTATGTATAAATAAACAGACGATGGTTGAAGTGAAATGAATGAATAATGTCAATTAAAAGTCAAAATGGAACAACTAAAAAAATGAAGGAAGCATTTATCAACTTGGCACTATACAAAATTTTGATTTATATCATCTAGCTTTGTATTGCAATTATTGTAATTGTAATTGCAGTAATAGATCATGAGGACAACACGCGAATTTTTAGCTTTGTATTGCAATTATTGTAATTGTAATTGTAATTGCAGTAATAGAACATGAGGACAACATATATGAATTTTTACCGGCGATTATAATTTTACACAATTATGGCAAAAGAACTTTACAATCAATTTTGTGGGTTAACCCTTAGCGCATAGCTATTATTTGTTAGCAAACATATAGGATGAAAAAATGTACCACTACATGCATAATAGGTGACATGTGGTAAGTATATTGGGGAAAATATTCAACCTATAGGATGGTAAAAAGTACCACTACATGCATAATAGATATTACACAAAAAATACTATTAAGACAACTTATACTTTAATGGTATGCATAATGATACATAATGGTGCATTATAATGTACAACTGTAGAATCAATTTTTTTTTTCTAGATGCTTGCCAAATTTACATTTTTGCTTCTATATGCTTAGTAAATGCATAGTAGCTATGCGCTGAGATCCACTCGATTTTGATTATATAAATTAATTGATTGATTGAAAATTTATGCTTCATTCGTTCTTTTATGTTCTAGCTACTCAATATTATAGATACACAATTTAAACAAAATTGAATAATGTGAGTGGATATAAGATAAAATAAGATAAAGTAATAGAGAGAATGTAAAAAGGTGGGTTTGTGTAAGAAAAAAGGTGAAAAAAATAAGAGAGAGAGAGGGAGAGTATGGAAATGTGTAATTATAGCGGGGTTGAAGGGGTAAAATGGTAAAAGGGGTATGTCAAAATTTGAATAAAGCAAAGTGAGTATAAAAAAAAACGACCTAAAATAGAAAGTTAGTAGGAAAAAAAGAACGGAATGAGTATTTGTGTATTAATTGATTGATTGTATTAATTGACATAAATAAAAAAATATAATTTATTTATTTTAGATGTAAATTCAAGAAATTGATTGTTATTTTTTTATTATTATTATTTGTTGATTGATTGATTGATCTTTCCTTTTTTTTTTGCCGATTTCTATTCCATATTTAAAGGAAAATGAGTAGTTTAGTCTAACAGGGGACACCAGAACCCCTATCTTAGCTTATATAATAGAGATTTTTTTTTGGGTTTTTCTAAGTTATGCCCCCAATTCAAACTTCTTCGGTTCTAAGCTTTGCCCATACTTTTTCAAACGTCTAAACTGTGCCCTCAACCTCACTAATTTTTTTTAACAATAACCTTTGACATTAACAATAACCTTTTTTTTATTATTTTATTTTCTGATTTTTAAATTTTTTGTAAAGTGTTAAACCAATTAGAACGGGACACGTGTCAAATTAATAACGCCACAACACCATTGTTGATAAAATAACTTAACTTTCGTTAACAGACATGGCTGTCAAAGGGTATTGTTGATAAAATATCGTGAGGTGGAGGGCACAACTTATAACTTGAAAAAGCATGGGTACAACTTAGAAACCGAAGAACTTGGGGGGCATAGCTTAGAAAAACCCTTTTTTTTGTTTTACTTTTCAAATCCCATTCATTCATTCATTATTCACCAACTTCCTTAAGGGCGATGACAAGAGTTGTTATTAAAGGTCCAAATATTGCTCCTTACATCACAGAAGAAACAACCTCAAAAGGGAGAAAGGCAACATTTGTTACCAAAGTGGCAGTGAAACACAACACAACACAAATCGCTTCAGAATGAGAGAAATACCAACCCTAAATACATAGGACTAAGAAGGATCTCATTCCCTAAGCTATTAGTAGTAGATTAAACAATTAATAGATTTTTTTTTTTTTTGACAAAAGAGCTATCAAATAAAAGGAAAACTAAAAACAAATGTACATCAACAAACAGCTAAAATAGAAAAATACAATAACTGACGATGCCTAGCACAACCAGCCAACCAGTGAGCAGGAGTCACCCACAAACGAGGAACTGTTTGAAGTTGGCAAACCAAAAGAGATTGATCCGAAACGCATAACTCCTGAATGAGCCACCAAGCAGAAATTTCCATTGAATCAGAAGGAGGAAGATAAGTAAGGAGAGCAGCACAATTTGTATAAATCCGGATTTTCAGGAAGCCTTTAAGAATAGCAAACTCCAAACCCAAACACAGGCCGAACTATCCAGCCTGCTCCAGCCTTATAAGTAGAACAATCCCAAGCCCCATCTATAATCAAACAAGTCGTTGGAGAAATATAAGGTAACTTCTGTAGACAAAGCCACTGGACATCTTGCCTAGCTTTCAAATTGAACCAAACTAGAAGACTGCGAAGACCTCTTCCAATCCAGAGCATGCGTACTACGAAGAAGCCAATCTGTCGCTAAACCAACGATTGTCCCAAGGGACCAAACAACGTTCCCAAACCTCAGTTGATTACGAGAAATCCAAATCGCCCAAGATTAATAGATCATTGTAATTGCCAATTTGTATGTTCCAAGTTTTCTAATTCAATCGTAGTTAATGAGACTGGAAGTCCTTCCTCCTTGAGCGGCTCAGCAAGTTTGAACACTTAATTGATACTCCCTCCTTTTTTAAATACTTGTCCCACTTTTCTTTTCCATTCGTTTTTAAATACTTGCTCTATTTTCTTATTTGGAAAGATTTTACAATATTTAATCAATTTTTCTCACCTAATAGACCCACCATTAATCATATTTTATTAATTTCATGTTCTCTCTCCTCTAATTCTCTCTATTACTTTTGCTTTTTATAATTTTTTTTTATTCTTCCACATACTTCACTACCTCCATATTTTATTACTTTTTCCAATTTATCCTAAAACTCCGTGCATGAAAAAATAAAGCAAGTATTTAAAAACGAAGGGAGTAAATGAACATGAAATAAATGACGTAGATGATTCTTAAAAGATCGATCATACATTCACAGGGGAAGGGAAGTCATCAAACAAGTTTATATAATCAGAAAGTGGACAAATTATTCAAGGATGACTGGTCATTAAAAAGTTGTTGGAAAAGCATATACGTAGTGCAACATTACTATGTCATGTACGTAGTATGTAAAATGTAAATCAATAGGAGCATGAAGTGGAATTTTCATTTTTGACAGAATACAAGTTGTAATTATACTTCAGTGATTCTCCAAAATTAACAGTCCTAGAGTGTGAGACCAAGATAAGATGCCCAAATAGAGATTTTGGCCAAGCAAAAAACCAAGTCTATACTGCATTCATTTACAAAAAGCTCAGCATCCACAAACAAAGTTGCCTTCAATTTCGTACCAACCCAATCCACGTAACCTGGATGTCCTATAAGCAAGATCATAACCAAAAACCAGCATATGCACCTAAAACAAACAATCTATTTACTTGGCAATGGATTTTGTTTTCACAAGCCTCCCATTCAAATTCTTCTTCCAAGTGTAGACTTTAATGCCAAGTCTTGGGTCCTTGCACATAGAAAGACTAGCTCTTGCGCATTTAGTTTTGGCCTGCAAAATTACACAATACACACCAATCCAACCCTAGTTAAGTACTACCAGAGTTTCACATATACAAGTCAATGATAAAAAACAAGAGGGTAGACAGATACTCACACAGCAGACGAGATGACCGGAGCAGCAATAACACCAATTTTTCCATCTTCCACAACGTTTAGTTCCCGCAAGGTGTCGTGTTCACACATTAAATACCGTCCCCGGTTAACAAGAAGTTGAGTTGCAGCAGGGAAGTCTTCCGCTCCAAGCACACCTTCAAACTTTTTCTTGAGATCAGGAATTTGAAACAAGTTGATATATGGTTTTTCTTGAGATTGAAAGAGGCACAAAGCACCATATTCCAATTGCTTGGACATCTTTAAGCAATATGCATTGATGCAGAAACAGACAATATATGCCTTTTACATTCATATACAATTCAAAAGTCAATTTATATCATATTAGAATTAATTACTACCTCCGTTATATATTATTTGCAACGATTTGACATAAAATGGAGAGGAAAAATGTCTAATCGTTGCAAATTATATGTAACGGATGTAGTAGATGGTTTTATTATTCTAACTTGAAATTAGGATAACTCAACTAGTCCTTGAGATCAGATAGAAAATAAGATTCTATTTTGTTTTTTGGGTTTAGATTCTACAACAACTACAAATTCCAAATTCAAATAAACTATCCATTCATCAAATTCAAAGTTGTGCCAATTTGCATAAAAACAACAGATTCATCAAACAAAAAACACTAATTTCATCCACAAACAAATAAACATGAAAATTAATTCCACCATAAAGGTAGACCTTATCGTTAGGGTTGACTTCAATCTCGATTCGAGGTGTTCCTAACCCCTGGATTTTAACCTTCATTCTTTCTTTCTCTCTCTCCCGAAAACAAATCCTAATCAGAAAAGATATTTCTGCAGCGATATGTATAAGGTAACGATCACCCAATTCATTCGATTCGATATATAGGGGTGTGAATTAGGGGATTGGGCTGGACTGTGTAGATTTCAATCCAAATATCAACGATCCAAATCCAATTCAAATATTATATACTTCGTACTTTGTACTTATATGCCCCCTCTATTTTTTTTAAAGTTCCCTACTTTAACTAGGCACACATGTCAATGTTGAACTTTGACTAATAAAATTTTTAATTATAGATAAGTATAAATTATAAAAGGTTGATATTTGAAAACTATACGTTGAGACTGATTAGGGTAATAATACCCCTCTATCTAAGCGAATTATAAGGTGACACTGCCCAATACTAGCCTGCCACGTGTCTTTCTTTGATGACTCAATTGCAATCAGAAAGAGAAAAGGTTAAGAAAGCCCACGAAAGAGACCTAACGTCAAAACGACAATTACCCGAAGACATGTGTCATCTTCGCATTGGTCAACCAATCAAATCGCGTCAATTTTTGTTACAAAACCTAGGACAGAGCACATTCTTCCATGATAGTATAAATATCCCATTCATTTACTAATCGATGCGACATATTCATTATTATACAACTGATAGCAAGGTTTTGCCCAAATTTGCTCTCACTTCTCTCTATTTTCTATCTCTAAAACTCTTATTTCGGTAATTGACTTGATCGTCAAAGGAGAATCTTCCAATATCAAAATATTCTTTGTTTTTGCAAGTCTTGGACGGTCGTTGCATCATTGGAGGCGCAATCTCCCAAGGGATATCCAAAAAACCCTAAAACATTTGGCGTCGTTTGTGGGGAGACACGTTACAATAGCAACCAACATTCCTAATTCACTTGACGGAACGTCCAAGACAAAACACACTTGGATCGTAATGGATGTAGTGAGGACCGCCCCCTAGAGGGAGAGACGGCCCTCACGCGAGGCGATCTGACCCCTTAGACGGATTGAATGATGAGGCGCTTGTTCCTCTATCAGTCGGCCAACTGAATTCCTTCTTTAAGGATTTTCAACAATCACTGATCGATCAGGTTAAGGAAATGATAGGCAACTATGCCCCCTCTAAGCTTGAGCCCACCAAGGAAAGGGAGAGAGTCAGCTAAAAGGATAAGCAAAAACAGCTAGAAACCCATCTAGCTAAGGAAGCTGGACAAGCTAAGAAATCAAGTGCCCAAAAGAAGTCGAAGGTGATGCTCGGCAAGTCACCAGAGTTGTAGTGGAGGAGGTTACTCGAGAAGTCCAAGACGCTTAGTGCACCTACACCACAAGGCGGAACATCCCTCTACCTAGCCAGCCGGCTCAGGCATTCATGGATGCTTGAGATTGGCTGAGGGCCAAGAGGGATTCCCAAGTACATGAACTTTTAGAAACCGCCTCCACTCCAACTACGTAGGAGCAACGATTTCAACATAGCTCCCAACGTCAATCTAAAGCGGGCAATCAGTCCAGTCGGTATCAAACTCCCACACCTAAGCCGTTGTTTAGTCAGGTGCCAAGGCAACCGATAAAACAAATCCCACCTTTCATGACACCTCACGTACCGGTTTAGCAAGCATACATCCCACATGTTTAGGCGACAAATAAGGTTAGGCCATTACAAGTACAACCCCTAACTCGTCAATTCAACTACATGCACCTTGAGAAGAGAGAAATTTTGAACGCCCCACAAGTAGGGATGGTAAAGAACTTTCTGGTGGGAGCCTATGATGGGACCGGATGCCCAAATGAGCATTTGATGTCCTACAAACATCTTATGTACCTCCAAGGGGTAAATGATGCCACTTGGTGCAACTACTTCTCGGTCACTTTGAAGGGCATAGACCAAACTTGGTTTGATGGATTGTCGGCTCATTGCATTAAGAATTTCACTGAGTTAAGCGTGTTATTTTCCCATAATTTTCTCACGAATAAGCTGGCCAGGAAAACAAGCATGCACCTCTGCAAAATTTAACAGGGCAAAGACGAGAGCTTGAGGTCTTATGTTCAAAGGTTCAACCTGGAAAAGCTCCAGATACCGGCCGACATCTCAAATGAAGTGACCTTTGATAATTTCATCAAAGGATTGTGGAGCACTCGGTTTAAGTTTGATACTGTGAGGAAGGGGGTAAGTACACTTCAAGAAGTCTTCCATAAGGTGAAGGCCTAAATCCATTCAATTGAGAAATGCTCATTAACCAAGATTGATAAAACAAAGATGAGGCAGGAGGTTCGATCTGAGCAACCGGCCAAGAAAAAAGAGAAGAAAAAAAAGAAGTATGGACTGTTGAAAATTCTGATCAATAGTACTACAACGATTTTTTTAGATATGAAAATTATGTGATGTAAATTTTTTTTTCCCGCAAAATCTAAGTTATAGATGAACAATCAAACAGAATAAAATTTCCTTCTTAAATAGAACTTTTTATCCAGGGGCATGTATCACGGTGCCGGTTGTGTTTTCGGGGGTCAATAGTACCCCCGACTAAGATTTTCGGGGGTCTCCAACACCCCCCAGATACGATTTCCGGGGGTCTCTATTACCCCTCGAATAAGATTTCCGAGGGTAAACGATACCCCCCCGGAAATCATAGTCAGGGGTAAATAGTACCCCTCAGAAATCATAGCCGACGGTGAACAACTTAGGGCCTGTTCTCTTCAGCTTATTTCAATTCAGGTCAGTTCAGTTCAGTTCCAATAAGTTCAGTTCAGTTCAGTTTAGTTCTTAATTCCCTTCTTTCATAAAATATTCAATTTAGTTTAGTTCAGTTCAGTTCAGTTCAGCTCCAATAAATTCAGTTTAGTTCAGTTCAGCTCAGTTCAGTCAATCAGAACAAGCCCTTATTCATCTGTAGGGCTCAGATTGAAGAATTTTGAGGGAAATGGTGAAATGAAATGAATTTTTAAAAAAATGGCGACTAAAATGGTGCATGAAATGGAAAAAAATAGCGAATGAAATGAATTGCAAAAGGAAAAATGTAAAAAAATGAAAGCCCGGTGAAATGGAGAATTAGTTTTTCATTTTGGAAAAGGGTATTTCAACCTTTTTTTTATTATTTTTGTATCATTAATTAATTTCTGCATTTAGGTTATTTTGTACTGTATTTAGGGCCTGTTCACATTTACTGAACTGAGCTGAACTGAAGTGATTGGAGCTGAACTGGACTGTATTGAATAGAGCTTAAATGAATATTTTATGAGAGAAGGAAATTAGAAACTGAACTGAAATGAACTTAATTGAACTGAACTGATTGGAATTGAATTGAACAAGTGAACAAGCTCTTAGGGCTTGTTCTAATTTACTGAATTGAACAGAGAAATTAGGAACTAAATTGAACCGAATTGAACTGAAAATAAGCTAAAGAGAACAAACCCTTAGGTGTTGTTTGGTTGGCTTAATTTTTTGTGGGCATTCAAACTTCCCATGAATTTCATTTTGGACTTATTGTTTGGTTGACATAAAAAAGTAAAAATGGGGGCAATGCCAATTCTTGGGAATTTTGACTTCCCTCGAAACATTGGAATTAACTTACCCAATCCCCTCTTGGTAAGTTACAATTCCTATGGGAATTTACTTCCTCCATTTTTAACCAAATAAATTTCATGAATTCCCATGTAATTTCATGAGAATTTTCACTTTCCTAATAAACCAAAGAACCCTTTAGTACTTGAGAAAATAAAAACCTACTTAAAACCCCCTTCAAAAGAAATAAAAACGACCACCATTTCAGGCTTTCAGTGTGCTTGAAACCAACAACAGCACCACCACCATCAAAGAAGGTGGTGAAAGGTCGAAAATGCCTCGCATTAAAACCATTAAATCGTAATTATACCTCATATTGATGTTTGTGTTTTATTGTGTCATAAACAATCCGTTTATTTTACCGAAGCCCTATTGTATATTTTATGCCACACGAGTATTATTCACCACATAAAATAGAACAGAAAAGGTGTATATAAGTTGATCATCCATCATTTCTTTTTCAAGTTTTGTTGTCTTAAAAGTTGGTTTCCTAAGCCCATCCAATACCAAACCTTTTGCCCAAATTAGCCAAGCCTTGCCCAAATGCCCAATACCATCATCTTCAATCTCAAACTATCCCAAAATAAACATAACAATAACAAAGCCACAAAAAAATAATTTAAAATAAAACCTCCTTAAAACCCCCCTTCAAAATAAATAAAAACGGCCACCATTTCAGTGTGCCTGAAACCAACAACAGCACCACCACGACCAAAGAAGGTGGTGAAAGGACGGAAATGCCCCGCATCAAAGTAAAGAATCTCAGCTCCCTCTTCCGCTCCGTCGCTAAAGTCGAGTCTTCTCCCTCCTCCGCCGCTGCCGTCGTCGGAAACGCCGTCGTTTCTTCCTCCAAGAAGAAATTACGCTCTTCTCCTCCTACTCTTACTCCTTCTTCTTCGGGGGCAAAATCGTCTTTGCGCAAGCAGCCTCGCATCCAGAATATTCCGGCCACCGTTGTCGAAGATACTGCTGCTGAAGGTTCTTTTTCTCTCTCCTCTACTTGTTAGAAATTGTGTTTTTTATATAAAGAAATTTTAACTTATATTTGTGAAGTTTATGTCATTTTATATGGTAATTAATGTTATTATTGTAAGTTTAATTGAGTTGTTGATGTTTATATAATGTGTTGTAATTTTATTATGCATTTCTAAATGTGATGTTATGTAATATTTTTTATTTTAGGTTTACTGAAATGTATGGATTATGATTGTAATGTACTCTTAATACTGTTTAATGTTGCTACCAGTTCATGATATTTTTATATGATGAACTAGGATTGATAAAATGGTAAAAAGGTTAATTTATTGGACATGAGGAGGGAAATATAATGCGGCGACAAGGCGTGTTGTTTAGGCATTGTTATTTCTAAATTATGATTGTATCGTTGCAAGGCTTGTACAATTGGTAACTCGACTTAGGTTTGAAACCTGCAAGCATTGTTTCGGCCTCGTTGCCAATCTAGTGAATGTCATGGATATGTATTCATGACTTCATGTGTTGGACTTGATTAATTTGTGGAAGTTTTGCTTGTTTTGGGTGAAAATTAAGAGTTTAAACTTTAAGTAGCCATATGCATTTGTCAATGTCAAGTATCTGGCACGGGTGTTTAAGGCGAGAATAAAGAATCTGAGTAACATAGTTTTTGTATTATACTTTGTGGAAGGGTTGATGTGTGGAACTAAGCCTGCTTGGTTTATTTGCGTGATATTTGATGGTCGCATGAAAGACTGAAACATGCAATGGATGGCTTTCTTGTATGAAGTTGGCAGAAGCTATGATGAGTTAGTCTAGACTGCTTTCAAATAAGGTGTGTATCTTGTTTGTATTAATCCAGGTCTTGTTTTGTATTGTTCAGGGGATTCAGCTAAGGAAGTAACGCAGGACATTTCTTCTATATTGTGTGGTATGTTTTTACTCAATGCCCGATTGTGATATAATTAGTGCTCTTTTGTTACTGAGTTACTGTCTTTACTAGGTCTTCAATGTGGCTATTAGCAGCCGACCAGCCGTTCAGTTTATTAGCGATTTTAGCATATTAAAGAATTGTTAATTTCAGAAACTATTCCAGTTTCATGGGTTTAGAGTTGATGTGAATATGTGATGCCCATATGATGTTTATATCATGGCTTGACTTGTTTGCCAATTTTTTTTGGGTTTTTCTAAGCTATACCCCTAAGATAGTCGAGTTTCTAAGGTGTACCCATACTTTTTCAAGTTTCTAAGCCGTGCCCTTCAACTGCTTTCAATACTAAAATGTAGCCTTATTAGTTGTTTAAAAGTTAATTGAGAGTGTGATTTTTTGGCTTTAATTTTCGTTATTAGGGTTGCGGTGGCTAAGATTTCTTTCTCCTATCATTTTCTTACCTTTTATCATTTTATTATTAAATTTATAGTTAATTTTAGGTGATGTGGAAATCCCAAGGAGGGTACCATTCATTAATAGTAGTGAGTTGAGGGGCACAACTTAGAAATTTGAAAAAGCATGGGTACACCTTAGAAACTCGACTACCTTAGGGGCATAGCTTAGAAAAACCCAATTTTTTTTAAAGGTAATTGTGAATCAGTCAATTTTGCCATAAATATATGCAAAACATTGATACCTTAGAGAAATAGACAAGTTAGTACCATTACATTATATATTCACATCTAGGCTTAAAGTTGATCAAGAACTAGTACTTTAATATTTCTACTTATTGTTTTTCTACAAGTGTTGTGAAGTTTGGTTGCTCACCTATGCGTCTTTCACTCTACAATAATTTTTTGTGGTTTACTATTATTTTTGTAAAGGTAAGGAAAACCCTTCTCGTGATCAGCCATTCTGTAACATGTGTTTTACAAGATATACCGCCATATTCGTTAGACCCTAAGTTGCAGCATTGCTGTAATTCATAGAGCTGTTATGTGCATTGAGTCGTTGATAATATTTAGATTCCTTTATAATAAAAGCTATTCATGTTGAGTCCTAACAGATTTATTGCTTGCGTGTTACAAAATAAAAAAGATGCTAACTCTACATGTTCAAGACTTCAAATATAATCTATTTAATACATTCAAATTTCTTGAATTATACTTATGAAGCGGAATTGTTCAAATTCTTGAAATATAAATACCATGATATCCTTTAAGTGTGAATTAGCTTATATGGCGCTACTGCAACACTATTTACTGTCACTGCAATGGAAACCACAAGTCTACAACTATGCTTTTTTTTTTTTTATTTTATTTTTTTTTATTTGCTCTTTTTATGCTGAAAGCCTGAAACTCTACCATAAATCTTAGAGAGATTTTGTGTTAAAGATTGATCATCTGCCCAATATCAGCATGTACTGTGCTTAGTGATAGTGGCAGAAGTGGCTTTCTTTTGATTTGAGAAATGTATGGTCTCTAAATCTTAATTGTGAATTTGTGACCCTTGTCTAATGTGGACCCCTCCATCTCGTGTACCCAATGGCCTTAATAATGATTACTGTTTTAACCCTTCCCCAGTCTCACCATCTAACTTAAGAGAAAAAAGTGGATTTTGGTTTACTTTTATAAAGACATCTTTTGTGATGCCTCATTTATTAGGTATCGATGATTGGGAGTTTGATGACCCATCTGATTCTGAAGCGGCTAATGATGACACATCATTGGAAGATGATTCTGATGTGCGTTGGTTTTCCGAATTGTTTAATAGCAGCACGCCACTACGTCGTAAAGAGTTATCTCGTGATCGAAAGAATAAATGGGTCTTTAAGAACACTCAAAAGCTGCGTTTTGATAAGTTGGTTAATATGTGCTTGGATAAAGTGGGATCAGGTTCAACTTTTCACGTGTTATATAAATTAGGCCGAGGGACAGGTTTGAAAGAGTATAATGCTTTCATTAAAGGTTGCATAGAGACAGCTAGAAGTCTCAAAGATGAGAAACTCCAGATAGAACAGATTTTGGAGGCATACCGGCTGCTTCAATTAATGAAGGAACGGGGTTTTCCGATAGAAGAGGATGCATTTGGCCCATTCTTAATGTTTCTGATTGACATGCATATGGATGACCAATTTTTAATTCTTCTTGAGATCATCAAAGATGAAGATCCTAGTTTACATCCACGATTAGGCTACTATGAGATGCTTTTTTGGATTGAGATGAATAATGAAGAAAAGATTCATGAGTTTTGCCAGCAAATTGCTTCTGGTGAGAGTGAAATGGGGTCTGAATTGCATGGTGAGCATCTTTCCTTAAAATATTTCATGGCATTGTTTATTACTTTCACTGGTTTTGGCTTCTTTCATTTATCTCCAATCTGATTTTTATTATATATATATATATATATTTTTTTTTTTTTTTGAAAAAAACCCTACTGCCTACCTGCATTTGGATGTGACAGCTGTCAACTTTCTTGCTTGACTTTGTTGAATTGAATCATAAATTCCTAATACACCCTCTATGAGGTCTATTTATTGCCTTTACTGTAGGAAGTTGTATTATAGAATTATGCAAGTTATTCTTACTTGTCACCTAATGGAGAGGATCTTTTTGTTATTTGACATATGAAGTTACATGATTGTAGTTTATATTTAATTTTTATTTGCTGATTGAAAGGATGTACTATCGTCTTCAGTGATTTGGTCTTAATGATTAATCTATTACTGTTTGTGCCAATGGCTGCCTGTTTTTAAGCAAGAACTCAGAGTGATGACTTTTTCATTTTGAAACTCTTTTTACTAACAAGATATCTAGACTTTCTCTGTGGTTCTAATTGTATTATATTGCCCTGTGCTGCAGAAAATTATTTGTTGGCACTGTGTGAAAGAGATAAGAAGGAGGAGCTTCTTCACTTGCTAGATGTCATAGACATAACCAGAGTTTCATCATTGGATAATGTAGCTTGTATTTTCAGATCTCTGGGGCGATTATCATTGGAAGCTTTTGCGGAATTGTTTGTCTTGGTATTGAAAGATTGTGGTATGTTCTAGACTCCTAGTGGAATGATTTTTTGGTCTTTCGTTTGTTCTGTTATTCATTTACTTAAGAACTCTCTAGTATAGTCTTCATGTAGGTTTGTTGTGTGTTTAGGGGGGAAGGGGGATTAAGTTTCAATCATTGAATTAAAACTGAGTTGTTTTTTATTACTGTTTGGGCTAATGGCTGCCTGCTTTCAGCACGAACTCAGAGTGATTTTCCTATTACTGTTTGGTCCAATGCCTTCCTGTATCATGGAATCATTGTTTGGTCAATTTTTAATGTGTCGAGTCACTGTTACATAACAAATGATGTGGGGAGAAGGCGGTGTTTTTTTGTCGCTGCTTTACGTAAAAGGATTTCGCGGAATGACGAATCCAAAATTTGTTACATAACAGCTGAGTTTGAATTCCATGATACATTGTTTTTTTTCTTAACATCGTTTGGGAAATAAATAATTACAAAAGGTCAAGCGACATTAATTTTTTTCCCCTGATAGAACAAACGAAAGTGGAGATCAATATAATTTGCCTCTGATTTTTTTTTTTTTTTTTTTTTTTTTTTTGCAACCTCAAATCTTTCGCAAGCTTGTTCCTTTATCTTATGTTGTCTTAAGGCTCCTGCAATGTAATTTTGTCATCCAAAAGGTGCACATATACCATATTCAAGCCTCAAGGTTAATAATGGGTAATAAAATGCAATGGTCCGTAGTCATTACCTTCACTTGCTTATCCTTAATCATCATGTCATGCTCTACTGGTTCCTTCCTTCTTTTCTCTCATTTAGTCTTTGAAATTTATAAACAGATTAAACAACTTAGATATATTTTCTGGGGTGAAAAATTAAGCATGCTAAGCACATAACTACCTCTGTATGTTCCTTGTTGCACTTGTAAAAGCAACTTTACGTGGAGTTATATTTGCGGGGATGTTGATTAAGAAAGCAGCTTTGTTTGCTCTGAAAGAACAAAGAGAATTTAGCTGCTCAATTTTTTTTTGGTTTTAGAATTTAATGACTTGATGGATATTTGAACACTAAATTTATACAGAGAATCAGGAGCATAACTTCATAATTACCAAGGAATTAAAATTTATTTTGTAATCTTACCTCTTGAGATTCCTGTCCATATATTTTTTTCATTATTGCTCAATTTGCTCCCTCAATTAAATTGTCTGATTGTTTATTGTCCTTTAATGTGAATTTAGAAAGGGAAAGGAAATCTATAAACTGAGGATAATATAAGGCTCCAGGAGAAGGGGAGAAGCTTTTAGGGTTGAATTAGAATTCAAGGTTAAATGAAGAGGGGAGAAAAAAAAGTGTTTTTGTGAAATAAAGTGGAAAGTAAGGTCATAAGGGAATTGATATTAGAAAGGTTGGAGGATAGCTCATGAATGGGAATGATGAAGGGTTTTTGGATGAATTTGATATTTTTAATAAAATATACTTCCTTTGTTTTTTAATACTTGCAACACACACTTTTTTACAGTACTTAAGAAAAGTGGGTATCACATGATTTAGCACACTTAAGATGTGGTTGAGAAATTGTTAGGAGTATAATTAAGTGGGCCATAAGCTTTAAATAAGGTGTAATAGTACAACTTTTACTTTAAAAAACTTTCCAATTATAGTATGTTGCAAGTATCGTGACATTTCTATTTTAGGGAAGTATTGCGAGTATTAAAAAACGGAGGAAGCAGTAGTTACAAAAGATGAAATTTAAGTAAAAAATGATGACACTTGTCCCTCAAGGTTTGTGATTTTACCAAGTATAGATAGAAATGAGTTCTGTTGGTAGTGACATTTTTCTTTCTTTTATGCTATGAGTTCTGGCAGTTCCTTTGCAACATTTTGTGAACTAGTTATGCCATAGTACCATGCTACTATTAACAAATTATGGACTGTTGATATTGCATCTGTGAATTTAGAGAACTATGTATGCTAGATTACATATGTATTAGTATCGTAGAAAATCTGCTGATATTGTGGTTTATGGCACTTTATTGTTGTTCAGCTTCACAACTGTTGGAATTTTATTCAGATGCTAGCTTTCCTGACTATTAAGTTGTGTCTTCCTTTCATCTTTTATCAGTTAAACACTTGTCTAATTAATAAAAAATCACTGCTAGAGCTGTTTATTTTGTGTAGACTCTGTAGAGTGTGTTCTGTTTTGTCATGTTTATATAATTTTTTTTCCTTGCAGGTCATAAGGCCCAAAGTATTTCAAATTTGATCTTCTCCTATGCGTCTAGCTTAAAAAATACAGCGGTGAGGAACTTCTCATGAATTTACTGGTAATTTCCTTTGGGTCCGTTCGTTGGGCAATTTTGTAAAATTTTGTGTATTTAGTGACCTCTTCTATTCTGATACTGATAGTCAAGGACGACTTTTTACTATTTGCACAGGTAGAAAAAGCATAGTTAAACCACTTTTTTCTAAAGTTTTTTTTGTTCTTTTCTTTTCAATTCGGATACAGATTAAGTGTCTACTTGGATACGAGTGTCCAAGTATCGGACTCAGCCATTTTGTAGAAAAAAAAATCTAGTTTTTAGTTAAAAATGAAGTATCCAAGTAGAGTGTCGTGTCGGACACGACACGATATGACACTCAATTTTTGAGGTAAATGAGGGTGTCGAAGTAACAGTTTTTCATTACCTTCAAATAGAAAGCTTTGATTTTCTTGCTATTTGCTGATGGTGTTTAGTGATTACTGAAGAAAAACTTCCTTTTGGATTTCGAGCATCTCTTGTGATCACTTTTTTGGATTTTAGTGCTGCCTCCCATCATTCTTGGAGTCTACCTCTAACACCTATCTGCGTGATATGCATGATGCTCCCTTGTTAATTTTGTTTCATAATACTGTTATAGGACTGTCCATTGCAAGGTATGGGACTTGAGTCCTTGGTATCAGAGCCATAACCACCTTTTGCTTAATTCTATCTTGCCCGCCATTAAAGCAAGTTCTTGAAGCTCGAGTGCCTTCAAACTGTTTGTTGAAAGGCCTGAGAGAAAGAAAGGATTTATTGAGCTAGCTTTTGGGGATGGCTCTCCTATTGTCCTATATCTAATACTTCCATGCTTTTTACTATATGTTATTTTTTATCTTAAGTTGATGAGTGAACATGGGATATGCTCTTTTATTTTACACTGTATGTGCTTTTGGGAGCACATCACGGGACAGGGTGTAGATCTAAATTTTGCTTGTTTGGGGCCTCGGGCCAACCAACATTAAAGTGGCTACCTGCCATTAGCTCTGTGGATTTTCAATGTTAGCTTCCATCATCAATGTTGTCCATCCTTAACTTTAATTTGCATTATTAAATCCCTGTTGTTAAATAAAAAGGCCACCTGTTGTCTGGAGCCTTGGGCCAACTACAAAACGGGTTTGGTGGCTATCTGCCATTACTAGGTTTTGATTTATTCAGGCTTTATTTCATGTGTGTTATCATAGGAATTTTGTGTGTTTTTGTCAATGTTCCCTATTAAATTTTGAGGCTAAAATCTGCTTCTGTATTAGTAGGTCATTTTGGCTTTCAAGTTTTAAACTTGAGCTTCTACCTTAAAACCTCCTGACCTGTCATATTAAAAATAAACCTTAATTATATTTTAAGTTGTCCACTGGGCTGAAGTATCTCTTTTGCAACAGTCATCCATTTGAGATTGTTGATTATTTGAAGATAACTTGTGTTTTACACCTGACCTCACTATTACCTGATGGTGAGGAGATCAACTACTTTCGAATGCTCAAACTTTAATATGGGAATTTCCAGTACTTTTAATTGGCACACACAGATCAAGGTGAAACCCAAATTGTTACAGAACTTTCCCTATTATGCCCTTTCCTTAGAATGTCTATGTCTGTGCTTTTGTGCATACCACACCATTGCCAAACTCTGTTTTCATGAGGCTCTCATCTGTTTTAAGGGTTTTGGAATTTGGGGGGGGGGGGGAGGGAGTGGGGAGGGGGTTTATTCTGCATGGAAATAAAGATGTATGTGGTCTTATGATTCTTATCCCTTTGATTAGAAGAAGCTGTTCACACTTTTTTCTTTTCTTACTACACACATGGGCACCTTATTCAAGTTTTTTTTAGAGTGTAGCTTGAGAAGATACTGTTTTCCTTTGAGATGAGTTTAAGAAAAATGTTGCTCTGCTTGATATTCTTCATTCTAAAATTCCTTATTCATCTTGTGCCTTTTCCTCTAGAATTTTCTATTTCCCACTTTTTACTTCTTACCCAAATTGTTTCAAGTTTGGAAGTAATAGTTCTGCAAAAGGTGAAAGCCATTGTTTTGGGTGGATGTTCTTCAAAATCCAGTTTTATAGGCTGCTTGTTGGCATGAAAAATTACTGGTTATTTGGTTATTTATTCTTGATAGAAATATCGTGGAAATATTCTCTTCCTTCAGTTGGATGTTGCTAAGTTTTTATGGAGGATATTGGTTGGTAATGCAGGAAAAAGCTTGCTCTACTTGGAGCTTTTTTGATCATGCCCCAGTGAGATATGTGGGCTGCACATAGGACAAAGATAAAGTTTCCTTTGAAGGTTGGTGGCAAGGCTGGAGATGCAAAGCTGTGCTAGTTGGGTACAATTGGGCCTTTGAGATAGCTAGAAATTTATTCTCTCTCTCTCTCTCTCTCTCACTTGGAGATGCAAAGTTGTGCTAGTTGGGTACAATTGGGCCTTTGAGATAGCTAGAAATTTATTCTCTCTCTCTCTCTCTCTCTCACACACACACACACACACACACTCTCCTCTCTCTCTCTCACACACACACACACACATCGCTAGGTAGGAGGGTTGCATTGTATCTTGCATGCACTGTGTGCTTTTGAATTCTCCATCTGTTCCTAAATATATTTCACATGTTTCTTTTTGGGCTGCCCCAAAATAAATTTCTTACTTATACATCAAGTAAACTTTTTTTTTTTCCTCCATCACATGAACTTTTTTTATATTTCTCCAGCCCAACGCTTTCACCTTTTCCCTCTGCTTGTCCCTTACCTAATGTTCTATTCACATATAACAAGGATCAATGATAAAAGAGCTGTGAATGCCGAATATATTACTGGTCATATGTGGGAGTGAGGGGCTTTTAGATGGAGAGTAATGCCAGGACTTTTTTAACTTCATATAGACAAACACTTCAACTAGAAGATCATGCTCTCTACGGTCTCTGTATGGGCAAAGGCTGCTTACTTTTTTCATTATCTTAGCCTATGTGGCATGAAAACTACTTTGACATTAAAATATCATCCTTAATTGAGACTTAATGTATTATGTAGCTTAATTTGTTGTGTTATGACAACTTATCCTCATATACAATGTAGAGAATATGAGTCCTAATCTTTGATGGTGATAGCTGTGCTCTTAAATTCCTCCATAAAGATGAAAACTCATGGCTTTTAACCTTAAAGTGATTGCTGTTATTGATCCTTAAATGCTAAGATTGAATATATACTGATTTGACTTCTTTCTAAGATGCCTAATGTTTCTCTTTAAAGGTTGAGGATGTTATTCTGAAATTCAAAGAGATGCATGGAAAAATGGATCTTGCACTTTTGCCCGGATCATATGAGAATCTCATTAAATATTGTCTTGACTCCACTAAGGTACGCGCAAACCATAGAGTACTGAGATGGTACTTCTTATAGTAATTTTGTCCTGCTGCAATTGTATACTTTTGCCTTTTCTCAATCCCTTGTTTATCTCCATTGAGCATTGTATTATAAAATCAGCTTGTCTGATTTCCTGCCTTTCTTCCCTGAAAAATAATTATAGGTCCATTTGGCTTTGGATTTAGTTGATGAGGTGTGTGAAGCAGGTTTATCTTTATCCACGGGAGCACTCAATGCCATATGTCATGCTTGTGAGGAGAGCTGTGAATTTATATTGGTATGCTTTCTTTCAAGCTGTAGTTTTTATGCCAGCTATGGTCATTTCATTTAATTCATTGCTAAGTTTATGTGAAGTAATGTAATGGTTGGATCTGGTAATGATGTTGTTGTAGTACAGAGTGGTTTCTGTGCTGCTGACCTTATCATTTTGATTGTTGACCCTTATGGTGAAATGTGTGGAAGAACATTATAATTTTTGGAGGATCATCTGTAGGTTTTAGAGACTATTTTTGGTAATTTCAAGCACTGCTATGATTGTATCTTAAAAGCCATTGCTTTATTTATTCGTTTAGCATTAATGAAGTCTTATCATTAAAGGTATAATGGGTACAATTCTCTGCAATTGTTGGTGCATGATGGTCAGAGCCATTTGCATGGGCCATGGGGTGGTTGCTGCACCAAAGATTTTATTGCCTTATCGGGATTTGACATGCTGCATAACTTCGTCTGGTTTTAATTCCTGATCTTGTACATGAATGTGAAAGTATTTTTTCCTGTCAATGTTTCTGTAATAGGTTCGTCGGATCTATTCAATGCTCGGTAGTCATGAGATGAAGCCAAATAATGAGACAATCAGAAGCATTATCAACATGAATGTTAGAATGAAAGATGTGAGTTTTTAAAATTCACTCCATTCTCCATTTTTCATTTCTCTGTTTCAGTCTACTTTTGCTTCATTTACCAGTTCCTCTTTTGCTGCTCTCTGCAGTTTGATAATGCATATGCCGTGTTGAAGGATTTGGAAAAGATTAAGATAGTTCCTTCAGCAAGTATGTACAATGCTATATTGGCTGGTTATTACAGAGAGGTGAATTTTCCAGTCTTTGGTCCCCCTCCCCCTCTCTCGTTTCTCCCTTTTACATGCTTGCTTTCCCACTATACTGTGATTGGCAATTGGCGTATAGGTAATGTAATGTGGGCATGAAAAATATTATGGGAGAAAGTAATGTTTGTTTTTGCTCTATCTGCATATGTAGCTTGGGCACGAGTTTGGATTATTATGTTGATATCTCAGCTTAGTTTCATTACACCCGAATTCTTTCAATCTAGGCCGTGTTCATTTTACCTATTTTATATCTTTATATTTTTTTCAAAATTCCTTTATTTCAAGTTGCTTCTGTGACCTTTTTAGTTGCCTACGTTCCAGACTGCTGTCTGCTTGGTATGCAGGTAGGTATACTTACAAGTGTTGGATATGGGTTGATATCTAATGTAAAACATGCCAAGGCTCAGATTTTCGGACATGTTGACCTTTTCCCAATATTGGACATGGCTGTAACTTGTAAGAACATGACATCTGATGGAGCATATTTCCAATCTTGATAAAAAAGACCTATATGTCACTTTGCATTTAAAGGACACGTAGTGTATGATATAGGCTGACCTGATTGCTACACCTTGTTATTTTTATTTCTAGGCCAACAGTGAATACATATGCTACTTTTCTCCTTCCTTCTACTTTGATAGTCTTTCTTTCAAGAATGTGTGGATGTAGATAATGTTGAGGTGTTTGGGTGAAAATTGAACCATTTGGCGAAATTTGTACCCTTTTTAGAGTGTCTTACATAAGTGTTTACGGTAAATAGAAGAATTAATGTAACATACATATGAAATGAAGTGTGAATGCCCAAGTGCTTGACACAAGTAATAGGGTTTTATGAATAATCCATATAGAATAAGATGCATTACATAGTTAAGGGAGGCCGAGTCGATCTTCTAATTTGTTTTTCTGTTTTTCTTGTAAATCATGACATTGAGATAAATCTAACAAGATCCCCTCCCCCCCCCCCCCCCCCCCCCTCCTCTCACATGAAAAGAAGTCAAATTAACTTATGTGAATTGTGCCCAAAGTCAAACATAACAACTAAAAAGTAGTGGAGAAAGTAGTTAATATTATAAAATATGAGACGAATCCAACAATATTTACTTGATAACATTTGATTTGTTTTTGTTTTTTTTTAAAAAAAAGTCTATTCAATAATAATAAGGTGAAGATACCAGGGTCTGATAGTGAAATAATTTGAGTTGTCTTGACTATAAGTGTATTGTGGGGAGGTAGAAATAATGATGCTTGTGCTCTATTATCTGATTTGTCTTTGACTTATAAGTGACTTATCTTCCAGCCCCCTTCTCCTGAATGGTAATTTCTTTGTATGCATCACTTGACCAAATTCACCTTCTTTCCTTTGAATTTATATCTCTCTTTGGTTGTTGAGCTACAACTTTTATGATGGATGTCCATCTACTACAGAAGGATGTCAGCAATAAGCCAATAACCCTCTTTTATGTCTCTGCAGAAAAACATGGATGGTGTGCTGAGGGTCCTCAAAGAAATGAAAAATGCAGATGTCAAACCAGATTCTCAGACTTTTGGCTATCTGATAAGCAACTGCTCAAGTGAAGAAGATATTATGAAGGTTGTCTCATTATGTAGTGCAAAAATTGATTTTCTCACATATCACCATAAAGAATTTGGCCGCTTTGTGCTATTTTATGCTTTGTGATCTATCTGGCATGATGGGTGAATAAAGATTTAGTGTTGCCTTATGTGTTGTGTAGTTTAAAATGTGAATGTTGAATAAAGATTTAGTCTTGCCTTATGTGTTGTGTAGTTTAAAATGTGAATTTGTGTTAAATTATTATCTTTCCCTCAATCGATGTAATTTTATTATCATGAATTTGTAGATATGACATGATGAGATGGCAAACTATCCTCCCACAATGTTCCTCCTGTATATGTGTGTGTTTGTATTTTTCTCTCGCTGTCCCATATAACGTTATTTATTCATGTTTTCATCTTTTAATATTTAAAATAGCTGTATATGTGAGCATAGATTTTAAGTTTAATCTGTTTTGACATATACTTGAGTCTTAGGCTCTGCCTTTTCAACTTATATTGTCCTAACTTATCTTGTGTGAACTTATTTTGTCTAAAAAAGCTTATCTTGTCATAAAAAAACATATTTAGACTACATTTATCTGAATATATCTGTATTTATCTTAACTTATTTAGTCTGATATAAATCTACATTAGTCAAACCTAACAGTGGGGACTTATGGAGCTTCAGTAGAAACAGTTGTCGATTAAGAGCATCTAGATCTAGGTGTGTATTCTGTGTAATGGTAACAGTTCACTGTCTAATGTGATATTTTCATCTGCTGTCCTTGTCCATTTTACGGGCATTTGCTACATTCAAGTCTTCCAGACAGGAGCGGGGGAGGGAGAATTTAAAACATTTGCCAAGATGATTAATCTTATCCTGTCTTATTGTGTATGCCTGAACTTTGATTTTGCTCACCATTATCTATTTATTCTGTCTACAGTATTATGAACAGCTAAAGGGCACTGGTGTTCAAGCTACAAAGCATATTTTTATGGCACTAATAAATGCATATGCTGCATCTGGTCAATATCAGAAGGCCAAGGAGGTAAACTTATACTTTAATTTGATCTTCTATTGTTAATTTTATACAAAGTAATATACTTTGGTTATATGCAATCATGAACTCCCTGACGTAGGTGTCAACCTTTAATTAACTGACTATTGCTCTGTATACTTAAGAATAATGTCAATGCATGTTATTTGCAGTGATACGTATTTGAATATTAGTACTTACATATTTTTAAATATTAGTTTTTTACTGTTTGTTTTAGAGAGATCTCTGAACATATGGACATTTAGTATGAGTGCTCCTAGGAACATCAGAACATCTAAGTATTAAATGTTAGCAGTCGGCTATGGTGCTAGCTTATAATTTTTTTTGCACATAGAGACTACAGCTTGAGGGTGAGATATAAGAACCAAGTATTTAGCAAATCAATACACACACACACACACACACACACACACACACACACACACACACACACACATATATATAGGGTTGAGATCCAATGAGAAGGATCTTAAAATGAGTAGAATGAAAAGGAATCTTGACCATGCATTTAATCCAACCATCAAATTTTATCTTTGTAAAATTATGCACATTTAGTCTAAAAAATTTGCACAATTAATTCGAAAATTATGCACATTTTATTTTCCAGATTTTATATGATATTTTTAAACTTTTTTTCTCCTCCCCGACATCTCTGTTCTATAGATTATAGATTCATATACATTCTTTTGTTTCTCTTTCTCTTTCCTAAAAATTATGCACATTATTTGACTTAAAAATTATGCATGTTTGACTCAAAATTTATGCACATTCATTTTTCACTTTCCTTTTTTCATTGTTTTCCCTCTTCTTTGTGTTGAATTCATTTATATAATTATGCATCTTTGACTCAAAATTTATGCACGTTTTGAACAAAATATATGCACACTAATAAAAAAATATATGCAAATTTAGCTTTAAAATATAATTATCGCTCATTTAGTTAAAAATTTATGCACATTTATTAGTTACATATTTATGCACATTTACTTGAAAAAATATGCACAAATAACTTAAATATTATGCAAATTATTTTTCAAGTTTCCCCCATTATTGCTCTTTTCCACGGCAGACATTTCTACTCCATCAAGCTTTTTCCCAACTTTCTTTCTTTCATATCCATTTCCTATGTTTAATTACAGAGAAGGACAAGAAATTACTCACTAAATTTAGAGTTCACAAAATAAGTTAACAATTAAGAGATTAAAAGTTCAAGAATTGCAACAAAGAAAACTATGGAAAATAGAAAATTTGAAAGATATGATCAGGGAGGGAAGAGAGAGAGAGAGAGAGAGAGAGATAGAGAAATTGGGGAAATTTTTTTATATTATTAAATCTTCTGTTAAACCACTGGGAGAAAAAAATGGAAAAGAGTAATTAATATGGCAGAAAGAGAAGGAGAGGTACAGGGGAAAGAGAAAAGGAATTGGGGAAAAGAAGTTTTTATATTATTTACATATTTTCCATTAATGAGGCATGTAATGAGGGCCATTAAATCATTCTATTTGAACGAATGAGATTCCTTCTCATCCTTCTCATTATAAGACCCTTCTCATTTGACCCTAAATCTATATACTACCTCCGGATCACATTATATGCAACTTTGGGGTATTATTTGTGAGATATAAAAAATTCCAAAGTTGCATATAATACGATCCGGAGGTAGTATGTACATATATATATATATATATATATATATATATATATATATATATATATATATATATATATATATATATATATATATATATATATATATATAGGGTTGAGATCCAATGAGAAGGAACTTAAAATGAGAATGATGAGAAGGAACAAATGTGCATATATTTTATACTAAATGTGCATTTTTTTTATATTGAATGCGCATAATTGTGTTTCAAACTGATAAAATTTTTTAATTTTCTGGAAAAACGAAAATTATGCACATTTGTTCAAAAAATATGCACATCAAATTTGAGTTAAATTTTTTTTTGCACATTTGTTCAAAAAATATGCACATTTAGTACAAAAATTATGCACAAAAAATCCTTCTCATTCTTCTCATTTTAAGGAACTTCTCATTTGATCCTATATATATATATATATATTTCTCATTGGGGTAATTTGGAAGAAAAATGAATAAGAAATATACATTATGCTGGTAATTTTTTTACAGCGGCTGGCTTCCCAGAGTATACTGCAAGGTTCCTTGAGCAGGTATCAGAACGTGCCAGATTATGTAATAATTTGGTTCATGTCAGATGTCACTGTATATTTTGTCATTCATGTCTTCATGATGCTCTTGGATTTGAGGGCATGTTTGTTATATTAATGGTTATCTAAAATTCTGCTATAGGTGAAACTAATTTAGGATTGGAGACCCAAAAATTAAAGAAAGAATAGGATTCCATTGTTGTTTAGACAGTCTCATATTGGGCAATAGGTAATCACTGCTGATATTCAGGAGCAAAAGGATGGTGTTCTTTCATCATCCCTGTGGGTGTGCAGGGTTTGATTCTTGTGACTCTTATCTCATTCTACCAGTTTCTCTCTCTGTGATTTTCAAATGTAAACTTGAGTTATGGAGTCTTCTTGTTGCTTGTCAAGCAAATGATAAGGATTTCAGCACTTTTGTATCACTTTCTCCTGCGACTTGAACTTCTTACTAACTATACTTGCTGACTCCTCGTTGTCTTAATTGTGTCAGGTTATTTTAGACAAAGGAATACCTGTAAAGTACTTAAATGAAATCAAAAGTTCTCTTATCTCGGCCCTCGCATTACATGGCCAAATATCTGATGCCCTAGATATTTACAAGGAAATGAAACATAATGGTTGTTCTCTGGAGCCAAAGGCTGTTATAGCCCTCATTGTAAGTTCTTAGATTTATTTGGTTCTTGTTACGATGTTTTAAGGCCTCTGAAGTGTTGACTATATCTAAAAATTTACTGTTTGCATACTATTGCAGGAACGCCAGCATTCTAAAGGAAAGTTGGATTTATTGCTACAGCTACTTGAGGAATTGAATGATCCATACTATTGGACTGATGGTTGCTGCAGAGTTATTTTATACTGTATTAGGAACAAGGCTTTAAGGTCAGTTGATGCCGAATTACTATCTTCCTCTGATCAAGCTCATGGAAACTTGTGATTAATGGCCAAATTCCTTTTCTCTTGCGTAGGCCTGCTGTTGATTTGCTAAAGAAACTCTCAAATGATTTCCGGGATGATGATATTGCTAGAGAAGTTATATTCGATGAGGTCTTTCTTCCTCCATAATCATCTTGCTGAAAATAAAATGTCTAGCCCTATAGAAACTTTGTTAGAAAAGAGTGTGAAACCAATCACATAAACACCAGACCCTAGGGTTTATCTGATGTTATTAATCTTGTTTATGTTTATTCAGGTATTTTCACAAATTGCTGACATGGAAAGTCCCAATTTGAAGATTGGCCTAGGCTTGCTTAAAGCTATCAAGGAAGATCTGAAATTGCACCCTTCACGGAAATGTCTGGATTTTCTCCTTAGTGCTTGTGTCAAGGGAAAGGATTTACTGAAAGCTCATTTGGTTTGGAAGGAGTATGAGATAACTGGCCTACCTTACAACATTTTAAGTTACTTAAGGTAACATTGTCCACTTTGCTGAGAACTGCTGAGCTCTGTCAATTTATGTATTGATTTGTCATTAATATTTATACCAATTGAATTTGGATCAGATGCATCCAATGTCCAACTTTGAGAAAAATAAAATAAAATAAAGAGCATTATGTTTGTGTAATTCCACCAATGATTATTTGAAGAATGTGCAAGTGTGTAACCCATTTTGCACTCAAAATATGGTATTGATCCATTCCAAATGTTCTACATGCCGCATTTAGGGTGGTATGAGTTCAAGAAGGTGAGAAAGACAGGCAAATGGTGATGATCACTGAGCAGTGTTTGTAGAACTATCATGTATCAAGAAGGCAATTAGTGATCAAACTGCCCCAACATAATTCCTTCTGATGCCATGCAAAATTATGTAGAACAGTTTCCTGCCCCATTCTTAACAGACTATTTACATAGAGTTCCCAGTTTTACTAGCTTTATACACGTTTTTATGCTTATCATGCATCTAATGAATGGTTTGACTGACACAGGATGTACCAGGCATATCTAGCTGCAGGAGATATGGAAGCAGCCACCGCATTTCTGAGTAATATACCAAAAGATGATCCCCATGTTCGGTCTGTGCTCCATGCATGCCGTATAACTTATGGAAAGCCCAAAGAGGAGAAGAAAAAGAAGAAAAAGAAAAAGAAAACATAGAGGAAGAATAGAGGGATGAATTGGATCATAAAAAAATGTCCAATTGAAATAATACAGCATGAGGTCAAGCTCTGTGGCTTGTTAATATCTCATTTCAAGTTACCAAAATTTCAGTGATTGGTCAAGATAACACGAGGCCGTTTATTGTCCTGTTTGGTCTTACAGAGGTTCCAGGGCTTGATTTGATTGAGAAGAGCTCTGTTCCAGATTTTGAGTTAGCTCCAGCTTGAGGCTGCCTCAATTGTGTGGAGAACTAATACTATTATTCATCCTCCAAATGGTGTCACAGTTGCACACAGAAAATGATACATACTAATCCTTACAGTAATTTTGTAGATTGGGACTATTTTCTGTTGAAGCCCCCAAAATGTGAACTTGGCTTCTGTCCAAGTATCCTGAAGAAGGTACACATAGGATAATTGAAGTGTTTTCTACTTGTGCAATTTCATTTTTTGGGGTATCATCATGAACATATGATGAAATACAGAAATAGCCAAATAGGTCTTTAGTTGGTCACCAAGCTAACGTTCCTGTCTTGTAACCTTGAAGCCAATATGGCAAGTGGAACATCATATTGAGATCAGTAAAAATTATCATTTGTTACATTCTTCGCATAAATCTGTACAGGTCACCCCCTCCCCCCTGGCGAGTGATTCTAACGAGGTTCCATTGCTCGGTCAAGGGACCCTAGGTGGGAAGAGCAATGTCGCTGTTCTACCACCTCAAAGGTCCTCAACCCTTTTGGGTATGAAACAGGCATGTAAGTATGTAACTCTTCAAATCTCCATCTTACTATATTTGCCTAATTCATATTCTGACTTAAAATCTCGAGATGCAATATACTCCCTAAGATTACCTACTGTCCAAAACAAAGGAAATTAAAATCGGAGCAACAATTTCCTGTAACTTAACTGACAAACTGTATTTTATAATTGTCAATTTACAAAATTTCTTCTAGCTATTGAAACAATTATCAAAAAGATTTGGCAACCAGAATAGCTTGCCTACACCTAGCCTTAGCTTGTTCAAGCCTCTCATTAAGAGTTTCTTCTTTAACAGCAGCTTTAACCATTGCCAAATCCATCTCCATTAACTTCAACACTCTGAAAAGTTCAGTGACCATCCTATCTTCAACTTTGCCTTCATCTCTCAAGTCTTCTGCTTCTTCTCTTGCTCTTTCTGCTACTATATCTCCTGCCTTAGCCAGCAGCTCTGTCGACCCGAATTCTCGACTCAACAACCCTTCAAACTTGTCCAAAAAATCCATGATCACATATCCTGTAGGCTTCTCTAGGTCGATGGGTTTGGTCCTCTTCCACCCTATCTCAAAGTTGGGAGGTTCCGGTTTTACGAGCTCTTTTCGAGCCTTTCGATCACGGATTATCTCGGACCGTCTTCTCTTCTCAATGGGGAACTTGTCTGCAGGAGTTGTGGCCTCATTCTCTGGGCTTGGTGTTGGAAAGTCATCGGCTGCTACCGGTTCAGGTGGTGATGGTGAGGAGTTTGTAGTGCATTTTATTGAAAATGAATGAAGTTTCTGATTTATTATTGGGAATGAAGGTGATGTTTGTGAAATTTTATGGGAAATTTGATTTGGGTGGTGAAAGAGGTTTATATGAAGAGTGGATGCTTGGGAGATAAATTGGAGAATGGAGGAAGCCATTGTTTGTTGTTGAAATGCACCAAAACATAATAGTAATTGGCTAAGATAAGGTTTATTTGTACATCTCCAATGCTTTTATTTGTGGGCCAAGGGTTAATTGCAAACTGATATGTTTTCAAATTAACCAATACTATTGTATTAGTATTCATTCTTCTAAATTTTATGGGAAATTTTTGCTATTAAAAACAGAATACTATTGTAGTAGTATCATAGAAGATGCATTAACTGGGTGTATATTCATTCTTCTAAATATATATTACGTAATGCTACCTTCATTCACAAAAAATCTTCGTATAAGTACCTGCATATCACAAAAGATGTGTTACTCCATCTATTCCTCTGTTTTTAATAGCAAAATATTTCATTAATTAAAAGTCATACGACATTTACTATAGAGATTCATTGTAACAAATACCGAGTACATAAGATATTGAATCATATATAATTTTCCTTCATAAATACGATCGTCGAGTAGATCTTGCATTGTGGAACATCTCCCGCTTATATCGCTGGAAAATACAACCTTATTGGAGAGACAATGTAACAATCCATTGTAGCCGTGACGATGTTTTCTTTCTAATACATCTGTCTGTATTCGAAAACTTAATACTCCCTCCGTTTTTATTATTTCTCTCTCTTACTTTAAACCCTACTCACATTAATTTATCATTTCTCTCTCTCATGGTCCCCACTACACTCTCACATATTTTCACTTTCATGGTCCCCACATTACTTTTATCATAATAAATTATTCATCCACTCACATTATTAATTCATTCTCCTAAAACTTCGCGCATTTGCAAGTGATGCAAATAATAATAAAAAAAAAACAGAGGGAGAAACTTTTTTACCAACGAAATAATTTCATGACAAGCCATTAGATCTAATTTATGGATTCAAAACTAAGAAATTTCTCCCTCGAAAAGAGGAGATACACTTTATCTTTCGAATGAGGTAAAAAAAACTCTTATCTTTCGAAGGAGATTGGAATCCCTTTCTTTCTAGGGAGAAAAGTTTCTCTCAAAAGAAGGAAACATTATTAATAACCTAAAAATAGGAACAGAAAAAGTAATACTCCCTCCATCCTTTTATTAGAGTCCACTATTTCTCTTTTGGCAAATCAAAATTAAAGTCTCATTGTTAAAAATTTTCCCTTTATAGTAAGTGGTTTTTTACAATTTTAACTTCATTCTCCTAATTAATCCCCAAATGACCCTCAATTTTTACTGATTTTTTATAACATTTAAATAAATCGGATGTACAATAAATATTGTACATCCGTTATAAAGTTACCCCTAAAATGAGCAAAGGTTACCCTAATATGAATTAAAGTTACCATAACATAAATAAAGTTACGAAACATTTATGTTTTATTGATAAAAGTTATCCAAAAAATTGTAAAAGCGACCCTAAATTTGATAAAAAGTGACCCACGATGTACAATAAATTACTGTACACCGGATGTATACAAAAGTTATTCTAAATATTTTTGGCATTCATAAATCCACCAACATATGTTCTCTCTCCTTTTTTTTTTGGGATTCTACATGGTGGCCTCTAGGATTCAATTTTTCTACATGGAAGACAAACTTTTTTCCGACTCTCTTAAGTGGCACCCAAGTTTTGAAAAATTAACCATAGTGCCCTTTTTTTGGTTTCATGGCTAACCTTTAAAATTAAAATGGTTAACCTTTGATATTTTTTTTTATGAAAAAATTATTTTATAAACAATAAAATTAAAATAAAATAAAATAAAAAAACCAATCACAAACCCGACCACCACCACTTCGCTGGAACTCTAACCCCACAGGCCATAGCCCAGCCGTCGCCCCAAACCTCTCCCTCCCCCTCGCGTTGGCCGTCCGACCAACCCAAGCGTACCGCAGCCACTCTATTTCCCTTCCCTAACAACCACACAACCGCAAGAGGCCTCCTCTTTTACCAGAACAATTTGAACTCCCAAAACCCCCAACCTAAGAGAATTAGAAAAAAGTTCGTCTTCCATGTAGAAAATTTAAATCTTGGAGGCCACCATGTAGAATTTTCCTTTTTTATTTTTTTTTTGAAATCATATGTTCTCTCTCCTCATTCTTCTTCTTTATAGGTATTTCTTCTTTTTGACCTTTTTTTTTTTTTTTTTTTTGTTTTTTACTCAACCTTGTTATTTAGAAAGATATTACAAAGATCTAATAACAAAAATATATTTTAAATACGTGAAGTTATTTGTGATATAGTAACTTACTCTTTTATGTGGCTGGATACTCCGTGTAGCTAGCTATTATGGAAGTTACTTTGTCAGTGTTATAGGGGTTATCCGTTCAGCGTTATAGTTGTCATCACCAGTGTTATAAGGGTTATGTGTTTTGTGTTATAGGGGGTTACTCCGTCAATATTAATATATTATGGGCGTTACTCCACTCACACTGCTTGTCGCAAAAAAATCGTGTTGTCGCATAAAAAACATTATGTATATATTTTTTGTTTCGATGGTTATTGAATTTATAATAAGGTAGTTAACTGATTTTAAAAAATATAAATAAACAATTGGAAGAATTTTGAAAAAGTAAAATAGTGGAACTTTGATGGTGATATTATTAAAAAAAGGTGCAATTATTGTAATATTGGTGTTTTTAAAAAGAAATTGGGTAAAATAATAAAATACTACGTAGGTAATTTTTTGGGGGTAGTGTGTGTTCTTAGGAAATAGTGGAAGGTTTTTTGGAGGGTTTTTTATTTTTTGTTTTAGAAAAAAGACAGGTGGAAGTTATTTGGAGGGCAAAAAGGGAAAAAAAGGGAAAAAAGGGGAGTGAATGAGAATTGAGATATTGGGTTTTGGAGTGATGTGGTGAGAAGTTGAGAAAACATATCTTAAATAATACTTCCTCCGTTTCTATTTAGTTGACGCGTTTGATTTAGACACATATATTAAGGAGAGTAGAGATAGTGAGAGAGAATGAAAAAACAAGTGGGGTAGCTTGTAAATAAAAGGTAAAAAATTTACCCCAAAAAAAAACGTATCAACTAAAAAAACTTCCTAAAATAAAATACGTGTTAACTAAAAAAAAATGGAGGTAGTATAAAAGATTTTAATACACTTAATATAATTTAATACTTCCAATCACATGGTTTAAGAATTTCCGTAAAAAATGAAAAATAAGACTCTAATAAAAAAAACGTATGAGTACGATAAGTAATAAATTTGACCGATTTTCTAGAACTAAAAGGAGTAAAATCCGCGCCGGCAATTACTTAAATACCCGAATTGACACTTTATTGACCATTAAGTGAAATACATGCTCTTCAAAGTTTTTTTTTTTTGTTTTTTTTTTTTTTTTTTTTTCCGTCTCCTAGTTCCCTCTTTCTCTCTCCTTCCTCCCTGTTCTTCCCAATTGCAATTTCATAAAAACAAATTGCAAAAAGGGTTTAACAAAAAAATCAAATAAAATTAAAGGTAATAATCAGAATTATTGCATTTGGAGATGGCTAAAATTCCAGTAGGGTGTGAACCAGTGGTGGGTTCTCTCAACACTCCCAAGAAGAAAGATTACAGAGTCACTAACAGACTTCAAGAAGGCAAACGCCCTTTATATGCCGTCGTTTTCAACTTCATCGATTCCCGCTTCTACAATGTCTTCGCCACTGTTGGTGGCAATAGGGTAACCCTTTACTTTTTTTGATTTTTAAAAATTTGATTTTGATTTTGATTTTTGTGTAATTGTATTTTCTTGTAATTAATTAGACCCCTTTACCCAAGTTTGATTGATTTGATTGAATTATTGAGTTGGTTGATACTTGTGACCTTTAATTATTGATAATTGAACTGACCCTTTTCGTAGGCGGTATTATATGGTGGTAATGTAAGGGACAATAGGTTGTTTTGATTTATTTTTAGCTTAAATTATGATGGCAACACCGACTCCGGTGCTAGCGCCGGTTTGAGTGTTTGGTAGGCGGTAATAAATGGTGGTAAGGAAGGGAGGTTATTTTTACCACTTGGGTTGAATTTATGGATGGCCTAATCAACTCGAGGACTGACGGCCTGTTTGGTAGGTGATAATAAATTGTAATAATGGAGAGAGGCCTTTACTCTAAAATTAATATTAAGTCATTTGTAAAGCTTTAATTATGGTGTGATTCATGATGAAAATTCCATTTAGGATATTTTGTTATGAATTTGATCATAAAGTTTTAGTCTTTGTCATAGGAATACACATTTGCCAAATTCTAATCTGTTGGTTGTTAATTAATATATTTAGGCAATTTCAGCATAAAGGAAGAGTATGGAAAATAAATAGGAAGTTATTTTTTTAATTTTTTTTTTTTTTTTTTTTTTATGTAATTTTAACTAGTTTTTAAAATGTTATACAAGATTTATTTTTCACTGACCACTGTGAGAATCTTTGTAGTTGGTCTTCTATATTAATTGTATTAGTCAAATTTGGAGCATAAACTCCGTGTTTATACACTTCACAATTGCAGTTTGTAGTTTATTCTTTATTAACAGTGAATGTGAAATCCATATACTTCTCCAGGTAACTATTTATAGATGCCTTGAAGGTGGTACAATTGCTGTTCTCCAATCCTATGTTGACGATGATGTAAGAACAAACATTCTTTTGCACCTAACTTGAATATTTATCCACTTTAACTCTCAACTAATATTCCATATTGATCAGAAGGAGGAGTCTTTCTATACTGTCAGCTGGGCTTGTGATGTTGATCGTGCTCCACTGTTAGTGGCTGGTGGTAGCAATGGCGTAATTCGTGTAATTGATGTTGCACATGAGAAGATACATAAGGTATTATGTACTGAATGTGAGGCTTTTTATTTTTTAATTTATTATTTTTATTTTTTATATTTGTAGTACTCTAGTACTTGAACCTGACCTTGTGTAACAATAATTAACCTTAGATGCTGTGGGTTGATTAACTCGATTTCATGAAGTGCTGCTTTTGATATTGGTCTTAATTTATGATTTGTACTAGGAGTTGGAGAAAGATATCTTTATAAGGATTAGTGATCATGATCTGTTAGATGCTGGGCATTGGTTTTTCTCTACAGTTTCAACTGTGAAAATTTGCCTGCTTGGATTGAGTGATGCCGATTTCTTTGTAATTTTCCTTATTATCTGTAAATTTTTCCTTTATATATCTAATTTTTGCTATTATTTGTGTTGGGGTGGTATGTTTGTAGTTTAGGTTTATCCCACTAGACATTCTCATTCAGATATTCTTCACAAGCTCATTTTTTCAATGATCTTGAATGTTTACAGAGTTACGTTGGTCATGGAGACTCCATTAATGAAATCAAGACTCAATCCCTGAAACCATCGCTTATACTGTCAGCCAGCAAAGTGAGTACTTTGGAAAGTTGAAATTTTTGACTTGGTTAGAGTTAATAATTTATTATAAAATTGAATCAGGATGAATCAGTTCGTCTGTGGAATGTTCATACTGGAATATGCATTTTGGTATTTGCTGGAGCTGGGGGTCATCGTAATGAAGTCTTGAGTGTGGTGAGTTTTTGGTGTGATGATCTGGACCGTTCTCTTTGCACATGTTTCCCTCTTTCATTGGCTTGCAGTTTCTGTTGTGATGATGAAACAAATGATTCTCGTAGTGATTTTTTTCTTTTATTCTTTGCTTAGGATTTCCACCCTTCTGATATTTATCGGATTGCAAGTTGTGGAATGGACAACACTATTAAGATCTGGTCAATGAAGGGTAATGGAATTTTCTCTGATATTATCTCTTCATGACATTATTGTGGTAATAATTTTAAGTAGTATAAGTGTATAACTGTTGAACCAATTTTCTTGAATGGTAATGGAGCTTTTCCTCATCTCTCGCACTCCACCTGTAATGATAGTTGAAATTTGAAGAAAAGAAATCAAAATTTAGGATAAATAATGATATAAGAAGGGGGAAGGAAAGAAGAGAGGAGTCAATAATAGAGAAAAATCGCATACTCTTTTCACATTGTATCTTACTGTTTGTTCTCTGTGGTAGGACTGTAGGAGCACTGTGGTTGTGTTTATTTCTTCTGTTATGATATAATTAGAGCTGGTTTAGGGCATACTTTTCCTCCAGAGCACCGGCATTCTCAGAATCTGTCTGTTTGAAACAGGTCCTTGGTATTTAGTGGATAGTGGTAGATGAAGTTGTGCTGACCAAGGATATTTTGATGATGTATTTGAGACAAACAATTGCTGACCTACCACTGTAAATTTGCTTTATTGAGCACACTTGTAGCCTGCTTGCTTGCTCTTTGGTCATTTATGGTTGTTGACCTTAGAAAAGAACCACGTTTTTCTCTATTTCATCCAACTTTTATGTTTTCAGCAAATGATGCATATTACATTATACCAGTTTCAATACCTCCTTCTGCAAAACATGGACAGCATTCTTTAATTCATCCTTACTTTGATAATCCATTTTATTTCTTCATTTCCAGTTCCTTTCAGTTATGTTCTTGACGCTATGTAATATGGAAGCACGTGCATCTCCTGTAATCTATAGCACGAATATAGTCTTATTATGTGTCTCTTCCCTTTCCCCTTCCCCCAATAGGCGAATAAGTTATAAAATGTGATAAGGTTTCCCAACTCTTAAATATATGTGCGACATTTGACACATGGACAAGGGTGTGAGATTTTGCTGGGTATGTCATTATTATGAACCATTTATTGGTTAAAAAAAATAATGTAAAAGGATTAGGAGGGTGAATAGAAAATTATGGGATATCAAGTTAACCTGAAGTATGTGTGTGATATATTTACAGACAAATTACCTTGAAAGGCATATGCCATTATGCTGGGCTTGGATGCTTAATTTTAGGTTTAGCACATGCGGTGTTCTTATTTTGCCATGCATAGTTGTGCCATGTTGAACTTTTCAACAAAAAGTGCCCACAGCCCAACATGCTCAGTAACGTGCCATGCCATACCTTGGGCCAGCTTGGCCTGGTGTTATCTTTAGTTTTGTCTGCTGGGCATGTGTTTTGTACTTTTGGCTGATAAAATTAAAACTATTAGGTGAAGAAGGAAGGACAGGAAAATTTAGAACTAGAACCTGCTCAAAATAATGATAGTAATCTACTTTCACAAAGTCTTTTGTGCTTCTGCAAAATAGAAGGAACCAGAACATAAGTGTGTGTGGTGTTTTCTGTCTGTCAACTGTTGCATATATTTTTTGCTGTTTCACAACTGTTATTTTTTAGTCCTTTTACCCTCTTTTCCTTTGATTTTGTTGCAGAGTTTTGGACATATGTGGAAAAATCTTTCACATGGACAGATCTTCCATCAAAATTCCCTACAAAATATGTGCAATTCCCTGTAAGTGGATGATTCCCTACCTCCCATCATTGCTGTATACCCAGTCTCCAATCCCTGTTGTCTTTCATCTACCTGCTGTTATTTATATGTGTCCTCCCTTGCTTTATTCCCCGTCTTCTCTGAATGTTTCCATCTTGACCTAACATGATCACATTTTTTTTTTCTCAGATCTTTATTGCTTCAGTTCATACAAACTATGTTGACTGTACAAGGTGGCTTGGTGATTTTGTCCTTTCTAAGGTAAATGTTTTGTATATGTCATATATTTTCATCTTTCTAACAATTTGTGTTTGTTTAGATTTAATTGGATGTTGGATGGGATATATAAAAGTGAAGCGAAGGAAAGAAAGTGAATTGTTTAGTATAGTTAGAAGGACTAGGAACTGAAAGGGTTGCGTTGTTTGGTTTTTAATTGTAAAGAAATCGGAGGAAAATGAAGGTTTTTTCCCCATATAATTGGAAAGAAATAAATTACGAGTTTTAGGAGTCTTCCCATCTTTTCCTCTCTTTTTTTAGCAGTTCCCTCTCCTTTCTGTCAAGTACCAAGTTAATTGTAAATTTTATGAATATTGATTAGTCAATTTTGACTGTAATTTTTTTTTTTTTTTTTTTTTTTTTTTTTTTTTTTTTAATTTAAAAAAAAAAAAAAATCTTCTACAGGGATGAATGAATAGTGTTGTCCTGAAATTATGTATTGCTGACACTGTAGATGTACATTCTGTTAATTTATTTTAATGCTTTTCCCTCTCTTCTCTAATTAGCCTTTGCATTCTTAAAAAAACAACAAAAAGAGATTGGACTTTTTGGATGAAGGGATCTGACAAACTTCTCTAAAATATGCCAATCATACATGATGTGAGAAGTTCAACTATAATGTTATCTCGGCTGGATAGGCATGTAATATCGTAATGTGAATCTTCTGCTGATTATGTTGTTTATTTGTTGATCAGAGTGTTGACAATGAGATTATATTGTGGGAGCCAATTATGAAGGAGCAATCTCCGGGCGAGGTCAGTACATGTGCTGATGTTCTTTGTAATGTGATATTTGCAGAAGGCTGTTTTGTCTACCATTTATTATCTATCATTATTGCAAGACATTCTTTGGTTTTTAAAATAGTTTGATGTTCTTTGACTGGACCCTGATTTTGACTTTTGATGAAAATTATTAATGATTGATTTTCAATATTTTGTAGGGTTCAGTTGACATTCTTCAGAAATATCCTGTTCCTGACTGTGATATTTGGTTCATAAAGTTCTCATGTGATTTTCATTACAATGCTGTAGCAGCAGGTATTTTCAGCTCTCTTTTCATCGATTGTTTATTTTTAGTGGAGTTGGAGCATAATTTTGAAAGGATTTATGTTTGTGCTAACATGAATGTGATTAATGACAATCAAGAATAACGAAGAGCGAATAAAAGTAAGCAACAAAAACATGAAACAGTTTACCGTGGGAACCCTAGTGTCGGGAGAAAACCCACTAATCCAGTATGAAGTAATTTGATGATGAAGATGATTACAAGCTCCCAAACAACCATGAAAGCTCACATCTCTCTCTATTATCTCTTTTAAACCCTAAAAGTATGAATAAATGCAAGAGGCTTTTTTTTTTTTTTTTTTTTTTTTTTTTTTTTTTTTTTTTCTCTTAATCAATCTAACAACATGACCTAATTAATGATGTAACATGATTATATACAGTGCAAGGCATAATAAACATCCCTACGGTCGTAAAGCATCTACATCCTTTAATCGCAAAGAACGAAATTGCAAACCAGGTAAAACAGGGGCAGGTGGGTTCGGGCGAACCTGGCTTAGTTCGGGCAAACCACCAAGCAGGTTCGGCCGAATCTGTTTCTAGTGACTTCAACTCGCTTTTCTCTTACAGTTTGAGCGAAACTCCCACAGGTTGGGCCGAACTTTTTGGCAGGCTGACAACTCTTCATAAAACGGCCATACTTTCTTGTTTCTTGTTCAAATCGAGTTTATGACCAATTGTTGGAAAGCTCTTGAGACAAGCTATCACCTCCAACTTGAATCTTCTCAACATCATTTCTAGATTTTGAGATATGCTAATTTGAAGTCAGTTAGTCAGCCCTTTGCCCTATCCATCATTGCTTAGCATCAAGCAATCAACCCATAGCTTAACTTCAAATCTTTGCATCCTTATGCCTTGAACCGTTCTCCTTACCTATCAAATCTAACAAGTTTTTGTCTTGTCCTCTCTTCCTATTGAATTCACCTCCTCCCCTCTCCCCCACCTGCCGCCGGGGGGTGGGGGTGGGGGGAGGTAGAAGTGGAGGGGATGCGTAGGATAATAGTTACAAATTAACAGATGATAACTCAAGTGCTTACTGTTGATAGATTGTACAGTTTTGCTGATTTGATATCTCCCGCTGGTGCTTACTCTCAGTCTCAAGGAAAAGCTCCCTGCATAGTTTTGAATAGATTCGGGTTTCATATTCCTCGGGAATTTGCCTTAACTTAATAAAGGAAGAACTAAAAGCAGCTTAAAAAAAAATTAATTTTATTTCTATTATAATCTTTATGTATCAATATTCTGTTTTTCTAGGTCATTAATACTATTTTTTTCCAGGCAATAGGGAAGGGAGGATCTACATCTGGGAGCTGCAATCCTGCCCCCCTGTTCTGATTGCAAAGTATGTTTTTCTGTAGATTTGATGTTGGTTTTTCTAGGATGAATTTATCGTGCTAGTTATTGGGTCTTCATCATCATCAACATTCTCTTTTTCTATCAGGCTCTCACATCTCCAATCAAAATCACCTATTAGACAAACTGCCATGTCATTTGATGGAAGGTAATGAAGACTTCGTAGTCAAATCTTTGGTAAAAATTGACTTCCTGATATATTTTTTGTATGAAATATGCTGAAAATGATCTTTCATCTGCAGCACTATTCTAGCTTGCTGTGAAGATGGAACAATCTGGCGATGGGATGCAGTATCTTCTTAGATTTGAAGCGAGCTGTTTGTCAAAATATTTCCAATCTACCATAAAAGTTAAAAGGTTAGCCCGCTTTCCAAGTTTCCGGTGCATATGACCTGTGTATTACTTGCTCATGTGCTATAAGATTGTACTGTTTATGGTTGTGATTAGAAGTGTACATGCAATAATTTGGTTATGGTACTCAGACCTAAATATCCTAAAAATGTGGCAATATAGAGTATTTTTATCAGGATACATGCTGAATATAAAAGTAACACAACAGGTAAGTATTATTTCCGTTATCATAACCGGCGTTTAATTCAGTCACTAGGCTTACATTGAGAATTGAATTGGATGGGGATGTCAAATGTATGCAACTATACTCCTAGTCCTAAGTAATACACTTGCCTTGATTGACTTGTTACATCCTGAAATAAGGAATGGAGGATATAGCAAGGGTTTTACATAACCCATTGTTGAACTATGTTCATTTTACAGTGGAGATGAAACAAATGACTTAGAGAGAAATCTAATTTTTGATTATTTAGGGATATTTCATAGTTGGAAGACGCACCAGTAAGAGTTGGGAGCAAGGGATCTTAAAAGAGGCCGAGGAAGACCAAAATTGACTTAGATGGGAAAAGTTGAGAAAAACATGAATTTGGCCGATCCCATCTTTTGGGATCAAGGCCATGATTGTTGTTGGGTATATTTTAAAAGTTTTGGAATTATAAAAATTTTATTAAAAAAACTAATTAGCGAATTAGTATTATTATTTTGTGTATTATGGCCCCAAAATATCGTATTACAAAAAACTGTGAAACCATTATAATACTCCCAACTAGCGTATAGCATATTCATATTTGCTCCACGTATTAGAGTGTATTACGAATTAGGTAACACTGGTTAGGAGTATCTGCAATGTCTGGTAGTATATGGACACATCACAGTCTGAAATGCATTCATGCATGTGTAATCTGAGAGTCATCTACAAAAGTCTACATGAAGGAATTGACATCATGGTTCAAGACTTGGGATTTGTGGCTTGAATTTTGGGAAGGATGCGAATGTGATATATACCTAGGTGGGTGCTAAAGTGTTTTTGCAGGAATGATTATTCATTACTGTTGATTTAGAGTTGAACTGTTAATATGTAATAAAGCAACGATATGAAGAGGAAATGAGGTTATGGTGCTATTTATAGGACAGGCAATGGTCATCTGCAAACAGTTAACAACCTCATCTTTGAGCGGGGTGGGTGTTTTGAGTTGTATTGGAGCTGGAGATAATCAATAGTCTTTAAAGTTTATACTTGTACTAAAGCAGAAACTATTTCCCATTCTACATGAAGTTATCAACAGGAGTCTGAGATTTAATGATGGTAGTTCTTTTCTATACTGTTAATTGGGATTTGTTTGTTAATTTTTTTAGTAAAAGTTTTCCTTCATAAATTATGGTTTTCATTAAAATATATATGTTATGTTATTTTAGAAACAACTGCTAGAGGGGGCATATATATATTGTTTCTATTTTTAAATCATTATAATATTTTATAAGGTGGTTTTCAACATAGTAAACCTTATTTTATTCACTTCTGATAAATTATTTTCTCTATGTTCTTAGAGAACATTGCACGTATGACTAAAACTTATATTTACTGTTTATGTGAAGGATTCTGAATGAAGTCTGATATGTCCACTTATGTGAAATGAAGAGAGCCATTAGCAGCACCAAAGGCTAGCAGAGCTGTGACGGTAGATCAACAATTGTGGAGGCAAAATGTATAAGCAGATATTACTGTGATTCTGTCATGAATAGGTAGCTCAATCGGAGGATGTTCTGAATCTTATTTGTATCAGGGTAGCAATGTTGTACCGTGTATTAGGATACTTCTTTCGTCTGCTATTTTAGTGTGGGGTTCTGGGTCAGTTTGGGGTCAGTGCTAGGAAGACTGTAGATTTGAATCAGATGATTGTAATGGATATTAGAGAGCTAGCTGACCTGTTCATTATACCAGGAACTCAGAAAGAGTTTTATAATTTCTCATCATGGAATTGTTCTCTTGTTTTTCTTAACTTCTCCCAACTTATACAAAGTATATTATATGTATTATTTCATATATTTCACAATGGCATACCTTCTAACTTTGGTGACCAAAGGGGTTCCATCCTTAGTTCGTCCTCCTCCCTCATCTGTGAATTTCCTCTTGTGATAACTAAATACTTTCAAAATTGTGATTCCTCAACGATTACTGTAAAATATGGTGCTTGCTTATAGCCCAGTTTTCACTTGTAGGATTTTATAGGTTCTGCAGTCCTAAATAATGCCGGTCGTCACTTTTTACTTATATGTTTATTTGCATAACCATCTCTTGAATCATTAACCTTGCTGGACTTCTTTATTTGGCGAAAAGGAATCGATCGAGGATCTCTTTCCTTACACAGCACAGGAATCGATCGAGGATCTCTTTCCTTACACAGCACAGGAATCGATCGAGGATCTCTTACCTAAATGGAATCATTAACCTTGCTGGACTTCTTTGTTTGGCGAAAAGGAATCGATCGAGGATCTCTTTCCTTGCACAGCACAGGTATGCTTTTCTGCCATTACACCCGTTATTATTTTCCAGTTCTTCTTGGTGAAATTCTTTGCGCGTACTGTTAATAAAATGACTGCTCACCATCTATTTTTCCTGTGAATCAGACATGTTGTAATATGACAACTAGCGCATCCTTCTTGGTATACACGGACGTGTCTCTTACCTACATGGTACCTGTGTACCTTTAAAACAAGGTGAACAGTAACTGGTTTATGCTTCCATTCTAATTCTATTGATCATTGATAATTCTATACTTTTCCTAATCAAAGTCCTCACAGTAGGGAAAACCTGATAAGCTGCCCTTTTTTTCTTTTTTGGTTAACTTTTGTGCAAATTTTGCTATAAGCTTATCTCTTATCAGATTAATTGATGGTCATTTCTATATAAGATAGTACTGCCTTTATATGGAAATGCTTTGCAAATTTTATTACTTTCTTATCAATCAATCAATCAATCAATCAAAGCCTTAATCCCAAAAGTGGGGTCGGCTAACATGAACCAAATTTGATTATTCCGTGTAGTCATCAACATAAATCTTTCTCCTCCATCCCTTACGATCCAAAACTTCATCCTCACGTAAATCCATGCACTTCATATCCTTCCTCACTCCTTCCAACCAAGTCATCTTTGGTCTCCCTCTTCCTCGTTTAATCCCTCCATGGTCCCACTCTTCCACTCTTCGCACCGGTGCACCCTCGGGTCTCCGTCTTACATGTCCAAACCAACGCAGACGATTTTCCCTTAATTTATCTACAATGCCCGCCACACCTACTTTCTTGCGAATAACCTCATTTCTGATTCTATCTCTTAAAGTGTTTCCACACATCCACCTTAACATGCGCATTTCCGTAACCTCCATCTTTTTAATATGCTCTTTCTTAGAAGCCCAACATTCTGTACCATAGAGCAACACTGGTCTTATGGCAGTCCTGTAGAATTTTCCCTTCAACTTTAAGGGAATGCTGCGGTCGCATATTACTTTCTTATAGTGTAAGTATATATCATGGTTTTATTTGAAGAGCATTTTTTAGTAGTTGGACTATTTATTTTCATCCTCACTAACAGTTGAGTAGGGGCATCTTGAAAAGTCTGATCATGAACCATTGTTAAGCTTGGGTTTTCTACCCTTCCAACATATATCTACGATTTTAAACAAGCTCCTTCAGAATGAGAAATTTGACCAATTAAGCCGAAGTATGTCAAGTGACATTCCATTAAACCATTAACAGCAAAGAAGTCATCATTCATCTTCTCAAAATTATGTGCTCATCTTTTTTCTACAAAGTTAATCATGTGGTTAGTCCTTTTTCAAAGGACTGCTATTAGATATTCTTTGTATTGCATGGTTAGTAGTGAGGATCAGAAGTTTTTCTTTAGGTATGGTTATTGAAAGGCTAAAAACTATCTAATATATCAGTAATCTGTTCATGGATGCTAACAAGACAAAATTTTCTGAGTGATTCATTTTGTCAAGGTTATATCTTATTGTTATCAATAAGGTTATTTCTTGTGTGTCATTAGATCATATCAAATTATGCTCCTAAGGGATCATTTAACTGACTAATTATTGTCTTATTTAAACAAATTATGTGTTAAGTGTGCCCCACCTGTAGGGTAGTTATAAATACATGTTTAATATGGGTGGATGGGGTGAGGGTGAGGAGTGAGGGAAGATGGTTGGGGACTTAGTGAGTGGTAAGAATAGGAATGTTTGAATTATATTGGTCTCTATAAGAATGTTGTTGCCAAAGAGTTTTCCTAGTCAATTTATCCTTAGAAAATGACTCAGAACATGGTCTAAGATTGATTTTTTTTTTTTTTTTTTTCAGCCAAAAGAACCAACACCTTACAAAGAGCTTTTCACCATTCATTGTATGTTTTTACTGGAGCTTTAGTGATCTACCATTTGTTGTTTTATACCTTAGTTATTTCAAGTTGAAAATTGTAGGAGGCAGACAAATTTGTATAATTTACAACTAAACAAGACCTATTAATGCCTTATAACATGAGAGTTGAAATATAACACGAGCAACAGAGCTATTGCTGCAGCTCTTACACACATTTTCTGCTAGACTTACTATTCCTGGATGCTTTAACCAAGATAGTGGATAGATACTTCAATGCAAATATGTTGTCCATGCTGGTTTTGTTCTACCTCATGTGATCAATGAATGATCTGTGGTTAAGATAGATCACCCAACTTGGTTGATTGAAGTGTGCTGATACTTGTGCAATAGCGGGATGCTGCTGGCTTCTTGTAACTAGTAAGTGTTGCAGCTGTTTCTGCCAAGGAGACTATTTTGTAAGAAGTATAAACTTCTGGTTAAGCTATTACCTTCAGTAAATAGGGAGAGGCGAAATCAAATCCAGTCAATAGAAAAGGTATGCTTCTATCATTGTAATCTTTCACTGCTTTGCGTTGTTATAATGTCTTTATTTGTCATCATTAAGTGACTCTTTGTTCATTAATACTCGTAACATTTGTTATAATCAAGAAAAAATATCTAACTAATTTTTTTGCCCAAGTGGGAACAGGAGACACAACTTGTTATTAATTAAAGCTATACTATACATCCTTTTGTAGCACTTTTTAGTGAACTTCCACCCAATTTCTTAATCCTTCATAGTGCCTCTGTTCTAAAACATGTTTCTTTTATCACATTTGTCAATGCATAAATTTAATCAAAAGTAACTTTAATTATCCTATTTTAAAAAATAGTGAAACTTGAATTTTATTTAAGTACACATTGAAATGAATCTAATAGGATCCTACATGAGTTACATGAGGTTTTTTTTTTTTTTTTTTTTTTTTTTTTTTTTTTTTTTTGAAATCTATAAATCGCAAATGTTAGTCAAAACAATGTTTATGCATAGTATCAAAGTCAAAAGTATCATCTAATTTGGAACGGATGAAGTATATTAAAAAGAGGACGATACTAAGCCAACACCTCCTTCGATTCAATTCAATTTAAAATTGCTAGTTAAATTCATTAAGAGTGAAGGAAAAAGATGAGGGAGTCCCTACCCTAAAAGTCTCTCTAAGGCCCTAATGGGTTTGAACTCGTGAGCTTTAAGTCATGAGGTTGAGCCTTACTTAGTGCCCGAATTCCGAAGTGGGGATATGGGCTTTCTCAAGTCGATTGCTTAGGTTGATACAGTGAAGTAATAATTTTTGGAAATTCTCAGTAAATATCAGGATTAGGAGTGTTCAAAATATTCAAATAAGCAAAAATATCTAGATTATACTGAGAATGTTTTTAGATTTTATATTTATTCTAGAATGTTTTTGACATGGATGACCCCACATATATAATATTTCCCAGCAACTTCGTGAGCTTCTCAAGTCAATAACGACTGCGAAAAACTGTCAATGTTCTAACACACTAAGATACTGCTGATTGCTGAACTCTGTTGATCAGCACACCAGTTGCAGTTGTCTATCTAGCTGGGAACTTCGTCGTCCTTCATGATTTTAGACCGGGAGTTGAAGGAAGCAGCTAGTAGAGGTGATGTGAAGTTCCTTGGAAAATATGTATCAGCTAAACCCACCCACTTCATCCTGGCCTCAGATCATAACGGTAATAACATCTTCCACTTAGCCACGCGTGGCATTATGAGTACACCATTCGTCAGAGCAGTTCAGATACTGTCGACTCGAGAGTTGCATAACCTCCTCTCCCAACAAGAAAGCTATAGGAAGTGGAACCCTCTTCATTTAGCAGCAATATGGGGCAATTTTGAGTTGCTCCAGCTAATGCTTAGCGTTTATAAAAAAACCTTCATCGTCGTTGTCATCATCTGGTCTTCATCATGTTGTGGTACAATATCCTCCTGGTGGAAAACCATGGTTAACACGCGCTAAAGATGGGAGAACTCCGTTGCACATGTTCCTTGAATTTAATGAAGAGAGATGTGGATTAGAGATATTGTTAATGGATTTGAAATTGCTATGTAGTATAGTTGATAATTATGGGAACAGTCCCCTCTTCCTCGCGATTTCTTATGGGTTCAACAATGTTGCTCTGAATATTTTGAGATCTGATTGCTGTTATAGTCTTAGCGGCCGCCACGGTTTCAACCCTTTCCATGTTGCTTCTAAATGCTCAGGTGAGTGAGTTTTCTTCTACTTGTCATTTTCATATTACTGTATGATTGCTGTTTACTGTTTAGTATGAACGCTTCTTTTCTATTTGAATTTTATTGGAACAATGCCAAAAAAAAATTGTCGTCAACTAGCTTCAAAAATGCCCACAATTGGCCCGTAGGCAATTGTCACTCTCCCTATCAATATCTACTACTTCCTCCGTTTCTTTATACTTGCAACACGTCCCTAAAATAAAAATGTCACAATAGTTGCAACACTATAATTGAAAAGTATTCTATGTCAAAAGTTGTACTAACTCCTTATTATAATCTCATGGCCCACTAAATTATACTCTTAACAATCTTTCTCCTCCATATTAAGTGTTTTAAAAACTTGGATTATTTTTTTAAAAAAAGTTTTTAAGTTTCAAATTTTGAAAATTATTGGTTTCTTCATTCCTTTTATGATCACATTTCTCTTTTTATGTTTTTCTTAAGTTGGGTCGCATAATCAAGATTCTACAAAAGATGATAATCTCTATTATATAAGAGGAGGCTGTAGTGTCCCTTTAAAAATACTTTAATACCCCTCTTGGCTTATACTAAAAAGACGTTAAAGAATTTGTGTATTAACATTAATCAATTATGCCTTTAATTGGTTCAATCAATTGATTTTAATCTTCAATCAATTGATCTTATAAGATTATGTCATGATTTACTCTATAATCTTCAATCATTCCTCGTATTTCATCAGATTCACAATCAATGCAGTTAACAAATCAATAAACACGTAAAATCAATTAATGATTTCTCTATTATAGTAAAACTAGCCTTTTGATTCGTTTGATGCACGGGTTATTACTTGGATTAATTATTTACATTTATAGGTATGCTTTTCTAAAGTTGAAACTTTTGATATAATATACGAATTAATTGTTTCATTGCTAAAACTTAAAAGAAAAAAATAGTCAGACTAGAACTGTGAAAGAAGACGAAGGAATTTGGTTAGTCATACAGTATATACATGAAGATTGTGGGATATGAAATGTTATATTAGTTTAAGTTATATTTTTAGTGTAGGAGATGAAAAGACAATTTTATTATAATTCATATGTTTATGCAATGTGTACTAATTATGGTGGAAATGAAACAATTCATTTTCTTCCTTGAATTTGCAAGTTATAAAATGCATAAAAACTTAACCAAAAATATTAAAAGAGGTGACATGTGGCATATGGGGTAATGAATGACTTGTGATCATGTGTCATGTGAAAAATTTATGGTTTGTGTTTTTAAATACTAATTAGAGATTAGAGATTATAGATTATAGATTACTCCCTCCAATCCTCCATTAATCGAATTTTTCATCTACAAAACAATAATTATTACCTAATAGAATAAAATTATACAGAGTAGTACTTAGTTTTATATATTATTTATATCAGTATTGATATTCATATGTTCATGCATGCATCACGTGCAAATAAAGCCTAGTTATAAACATTGAAGGGTAAGATAGTTACTCCCTCCGTCCCATAATTTAGTTCCTGTTTTCCTATATTCGAGATCCAAAATGTTGTTCTAGTTTTTATTTTTGGATAGTATGTAAAGATCATTATGCCCTCATTTTTTTTAACTTTATTCATTAAAATTCCTAATTTACCCATAAAGTATCTACGTGCTTTGTATTTTTTTTCCACTTTCTCTCTCTAACTTTATAATTGAACTTTTCACCTTTTCTTCTTTAAATTATCCACTTATTTTGTATTTTGTCTAACTTTTTTTTCCTCTTTTAGTGTATTTCATCCACTTTTGCCTCTTATTTCTTAAATACCGTGAAAAAACACAAACAGGAACTATACATATGGGACGAAGGGAATACATTACAGTTGAGCTTTTTTCATATGTAGATTTTGATTTGTAAATCTATATAAAAAAACGTTACATGATGATGCAATATTAACAACGTATAGTTTTAAATGAGTAATATTAAATTTCATAAACGGTGTCATTTTAAATTATTTTTGCTATTTATGTGGAGTTAAATTTTGGGCATAGAGTAAACACTTACACATGTAAATTTTGAACAAATTTACATTCTGTTCCTAATTTTCTACTTGCATATGAAGTAACTTATTATCATCTATCAGGTGGATTGAGACTCCTTGAATGTATCATACAATAGCAAATTGATAGATAAATAGATCTAAAGTTAGAATTTCATATGAACTACATGTGATTACAGAAGAAGTCTGGAGGTTGCTATACAAGAAGCACCCTGAACTCCTACTCCTAGTTGGTGAAGACGGGACCTCAGTGCTCCATGAGTGGGCGAAAGAAGGCAAACTGCGGCTGCTCCTGTTGCTGCAACAGGTTGACACTAGTAGTCTTGAGAAACTGAGCTTGTTAAGAAACGCTGATGGTGATATCCCTCTGCTTGTTGCGGTTAAACATGATAATGAAGAGTTTGCATTATGTCTAGTGGACAAATGTAGGGCTTCAGATGCCACACTATGGCGATATGAGAATAGATGTGAAGTTACTGCTCTTGATTTGGCACTGGATAAGGGTTGGGAGAATCTAGTGTTGCATTTCATTTCCAAGGATTCTTGGACTTATAAAGAGCCTATTGGTCGATGGCAGAGGCGGCTCTTAATAGCTGCTGAAAAGCAAATGGGTGAAGTTGTGAACAAAATTTGCAACGCTGCTTTAGAGTTGATTGGTGATGAAAACTTTTCGCAGTTTAGTACTTCTACTGAAAATTATGATGGCCGGACTGTCTTCTACATCGTGTCACATTGCACAGGTGAGATTTAGAGTTGCCTACAGTACAGGTGAGATTATGCAAGAATTGACTATGCTAGGCTAAGCTAGTACAGGTGTTTTTGTAAATTAAAATGGAAAAACCAACACAAATACGTAGAATTGTAGATTATAAGTTACCCTTGAAAATTTTAATAGCTACACATCTAAACAGTAAACAATATAAGTAATCCTGATTCCTGAACCAGGTTTATTTTCTAATAGTAATATGAAGTATTATTTGTTTGTGATACCAGAAGAAATTTGGAGGTTGTTGTACAGGAAACATCCAGACATTGTTCATGTTACTGGTGAGAATGGAACCTCAATGCTCCATGAGTGGGCAAAAAGAGGCGAATTGTGGCCGATTCTGTTGCTGGAAGAGGTTGACATTGACTCTTTCCACCAATTAAGCTGTTTAGCAAACGATGATGGTGATATTCCTCTACATATTGCAATTGAACATGATAACGAAGAGTTTGCATTGAGCCTGCTGGAAAAATGTACAATCCGAGATTCTCCACAATGGCGATATGAGAATAAAGATGGAATTATACCTCTTGACTTGGCACTGTATCAGAATTTAGAAAATCTAGTGTTGCATATTATATCAAGGGATTCTTGGATATGTAATGTGCGTATTAGTAGAGGTGAAAGCCGACTCTTCATCGCCATTGAAAAAGGAATGGATCGAGTTGTGCAAAAGATTTGTGATTATGTTGCTGCAGACTCTACCCAGTTAAATACCGTTCCCACTGAAAACCATGATGGCCGGACAATCATGTATGTCCTGTCTAATTGCACAGGTAAGAATCTGAATTGAGAGTACCATAATGTTTTTTTGTATTATGTTTATATATTAACATCTATGTCTGTGCAGAAGTAACTGCGAAGTTGTTGTTGAAGACATTTCCACAGCTGATGTACAAACCCGACCAAAATGGCAAAAGGCCTATTGACATAGCATCCGAATTTGGTGCTGGATGGCTTACCAAATTGTTGATAATAAAAGACCCTTCATCAATTGCAATTTCTCCCAATGTTTGGATAGAACTCTGCAGGAGAGGCCACTTAGAAGCTATTGAAGCATTTATAATGCATTATGACGATTTTAGGCAGCTCTGTATAGAACAAGAAGACTCGCCCTTGCACAACATCAAGCTGACCACTTACCAAGAGTATGAGAAATTTCTAGAAATCCCATTGCTTTGGGAGATGAAAAATAGACGTGATTACGACGGAAAAACACCTTTGCATAAAGCACTTGAACGTGAAGATATACTATTTGCAGAATTACTACTCCATAAAGGTGTTAATCGCAGCATTAGAGACAGAAGGAATAAAACTGCCACGAAATTGCTGGCAGAGCTATGCGATCAATATTACGAATGGGTACGCCTAGTTATTTTCTTTATTTGAATTACTGCTCTAACTGATACATTTTAATCTCTCTTGTTTAGATATACGAAACTGAAATGTGTTGCAATGTTTTTTCACTCTAGGAAGAGATGGCTCAACGTGTAGGGATCAATCCTCGGCTTAGGAATTTGGGGTCATCAGCAGGAGAAATGCGAACTACATTGTCCGTTGTGGCAGCCCTTCTAGCAACCCTTACATTTGCTGCAGCATTCACTGTCCCTGGAGGCTTTGACCAAAGCACAGGAGAAATCATCTTAGTAAGGAAGGTATCGTTTTCAGTGTTCATACTCGCAGACACATATGCAATGTGTTGTGCCATGTTCGTATTGTTCTGCCTCATATGGTCTATGGTTTGTGATCAAGATGAATCCCAACTACTAATTGATCGAAGTGTGCTAGTACTCATCCAGTCTTTTTATGGCACGTTGGTGGCGTTTATGACTGGAGTCTACACTGTCGTGCACCACAAATCCTTGTGGGCTGCTATTCTTATCTGTGTCATGTGCTCGCTCGTAGGAATTTCAACTAACAGGAGTATTTTGTTCAGAGTTTTAGATAAGTTGGACAGAAAAGATGAATCACGATCAAAGAACAAGGCAGGTTTTTCATTGAAACTTACCTATTATTCAATTATTTTGAGTCTCTTTAAGGAATCGGGTTTAAAAACAATTTTATTTCACTATAGGAATACATAGTCAAGGGTTTCATGTGGTTAAGTTTGAGATTCAACTTAGTAAATTAAAAGTGTGACATTACTGTATAATGGCGTGAATAAAAATGTGGCCTGTTATTTAAGATTCGTGAAAAGTTACCTTCTGTCTTAGACATTGAATCAAAATAAGTGTGATTTTGAATTAATATATTTTTTTGAATGCACTTATTCAGATTTGGGAACAAAAGAAGGTCAAGCTCACAAGACGAAAAGGAATTTTCTTTACAAGGGTATGCATTATGTATATCTTCTTTCTTTGTGGTTCAGACTATTGCTTACTTATCTTTGATTATAATGGCTTGTATCTTGTGACCATGACCCGATAATGCATGCTGTATTTGGTCATTTGCTCAATTATGTCGCTTACTAGATTAAAAATAAACTTGCATCCATATCGATGTAATTAATTTGTATTAATGTTCTCAAACTATACAATTTGATTCATGTTATAACTAATGTTCTAGGATCGATGTTCTATTCTTGAATCTATACAATTATCATATATACACTGACATATACCCTGTATTATACTAAAATCGTGACAATCAGTAGCAACCTGCTATGTTCATTGTTGTTTTGAGCTTTCACAGTTCGCGTATAAGTGCTATACATGCTTTTACTGTGTTTGTAGCATGCTGAATTATTTGAGAAATTGTTCTCTCCCACATACTGTTTAATTATTCCAACTTATTTTCTTTCCAGGGAATCGTTAGGGCAGAGAACTCAACCAGAGGCGACCCTCTTGAAAATGTGTAAATCGTTAGGATTATATATGAATCCAAGTGCGCGCTACCATTTAGGTAAGATAGTTGTTTCCTTTTACACATTGTGTAGTGTTATTAGGTTTATTTTCCTAAAGCTTGGCCTTCAAGCTTGTTGCTGACTTGCTGTATATTGTAAATGTTTCTACTGAATTTTACAATTTTTTCACACTTAATTAACATGATATCGTAGCCAATGATTTTATTGAAAGACATTTAACTTGAGCTATGATTCGCATATGATCACAATGACTTGCCCATCACAACGTTAAAAAAGTTGAGCATGTTTATTAACAGTGGAATAAATAGTTACGACAATATAAAATAATGATCCAGTGATCGAGCTAATTAATACCACATACTCTAGTGAGATAAATCACACAACATATTAGTAGAACAAGCACCAGGGATAGTTTAGTAAGGTTTCCGGCCAACATAGATAGTAGTTACATGTGATAAAATACCAATCGCTATTACATTGAACCCTAGCACATTCAGGCCGAACCGACTTACTCCAAACTACTTGAGTATATGTCCACAGACCTTGTTAGGAGCACAAGTATTTATCAGTCATAATTGGCCTTCTCATTCACCCATAGTTGTACGGAAGCCGTGCCAGTCAAGGATGCACTATTACTTGCAGCGATAGTTTCTCCATAAGGCCCACCTGAGTGCTGCATAGCACAATCGGCGATCCTTTGGTTGCCATAATTTGGGCATAGGTCGCCAATGTTGTATTCCATTGTATGTTTCCAACACCCACCGCGGTCCTAGCAGAATTGTGGGAATTGACATAGTCTTGTTAAAAACCGAAAACTTTGTGCACGGCATCTTTGAGCGAGGGCTAGTGTTATGACGATGATGCATATAACATATGCAAAGTTTTTTGAAAGTTTCATTATTGGGCTGTTAATAATTATTTATCAAATGAAGATTTATTGATGAGACGTTTGTGAAAAATTATGTATGTGATGTAAGATTTTTATAGCTATAAAAAGGTAAAATGGCGTACGTAGATAAGTTGATGATCATACTTTCTTAACCCTTTACCTATATTGTACTAGCTCCTCAATTCGATATTGATCGGTAAAATATTTGATAAGATTGTTCAAGTATATCAAATTCAATGCAAAGGTTGTTATATACACCCAGATATATTGGTGTATTTAAGGGTAATTTTTCGCTCTTGTTGATGATTATTGCTTATTTAATCATTGATTGAGCAAACAATAACCTTAGATGGAATAATTATATTACTGTCTCGAAGGAGTAGGAGAACGTACTTGATGTTCTGGAAGAAGTATGTCCGAAGAAGCTTAGCTTGCCGAGCTTCTTTGAGAAAGAGCTCATAAATTTCCGAGAACGAAATTTTTGCATGGCCCTTTTCATACGAACATGACCATTTTCCAAATTATTGAGTCTCAAGCTTTAGCTCTCGGTTTTCTCTCCTTAGTGAGGCATAATTGTCTTAAAATTTGAATTATAAAAATTAATTAATCATGAATGTGAGCTTGAAAATTGTTAATTTGGGCTAATTTAAAATTATTCTTCCTAATATATATATGTATACTAGTTTTGTGCCCCGCGCGATGTCGGGTTATTTATTCAATTTTTAAAATAAATAAAGCAATTTACATAGTATGTAAAATATACTTCCTCCGTTTTTCTTTTATTGCACCATAAGGACTTTTACACTATTCACTTAATTTTCTTTGACCATCTTTAGTGATTTATCCATTAGGAAAAATATAGTCATGTGGGATCTGGTTACATTCGTCTTGAAATCTACTTTTCAAATATCAGTTTTTTTATAATTTTTACAAAAGTATAATTAAAGATATTAATAGCCAAAGTAATGCATTGGCAAGCGTGAAACCCCTTATGGTGCAATAAAAAAAGAACGGAGGAAGTATATGTTATATGAAATTTCTACTCATGGATTAATAATCACTTGACAATCATACTTCTTCGTTTATGGGTATTAATAATGAACAACCAAAAAGAATGGTCGAGTAAAGTTGTGATCTCTTTTAATTTTATATGAATATCTAGTGAAAGGTTGGTTGCATGTTAAGACTTAAGAAAACGGTTATATATAATTACACGTGTCTTTAATATTTTATTTTTTCCTTCTATACGTCTATGGATCCGTCATTTGCATAGAAATATTGATATATTAGTAAAAATAAAATTTTAAGCTAAAGGTTCTATTGAAAACAAAACTCTAAAATAACTTTTTTATCCTATTAAATCTATCTAAATTTCATTGAAAATAAAACTCTAAATAACTTTAATTTTTTATCAGACTTTTTTATCATAATTTTACAAAAAAATATATTCAAATAAATCTTACGTGTCATAATTATAATTAATTGTCGCCTACATGGCACGACACTTGGCGAAAATAAAGTTGGAATGCCAAGTGCCGTTATCTCGTGGCCTGGCTAAAAGTTTAGTTTTATATATTAGTTATATGATATAGAGGTCATAAGAACCTAACTTGGGTATATAGAACATAAGTTGATTGGCTAGGTTAACACCCTGATCTCCCTCTATTGAAGATTGGTTTGATGAGACTTGGATCCTTTGAGCCTCAAAGTTTTCTAGTTTCCCATGTTAATAAAACTGCAACTCTTGTTTTCAATATTGGTTGGTTAACTCTACTGATGTTTTCTAGGAAAGATCAATCTTGTTACTGGAGTTGTAACCACCTACAGCTCAATTTAGCTTGCTTCCCTATTGTTTTTTCTTCAGTTGCACATCAATTATATTGATAGATAATAAGTTAATAGGTTCGTAAACACCTATATATATTGAGGAAAACTCTTGTGTAATTAGGTTTCTCATGATTAGTTTTGTAAACACCTATTAGAGGAAAACTCAAATTAAACAGTTTAGAAAAGATACCCGAATCACGAATCATGAGAAACCTAATTACACAAGATATATCTTTTACAGAATATTTACAAGATAATATTAACCTATTATCTATCAGATATTCATGACGATTTACTTGCACTCATCATCTCTGATCAGCTACCACAAGCTGTGTCAACCTCTATGCTTTCAACAAGATGGAGGGAATTACCTAGCCTACTCACCAGCTTCTACTATACTAATGTAAAATCTGATTTCTTTCTCTATTTCCTACAAATGCTCACTTCACAAATGTGTCGTTCTTTGATCATAAATCCGTTATCAAATTTTTTCTTGTTTATCCTTCTCTACACATTCTCTACAGAAAAAAATGAGTGGGCAGACAATACAATGTTGTTCATTCATTCCTCCTCCCTAATTCAGTTGAGTTTTGATTTTTCATCTTATTTTCTACCTCCTAAGTATATTCCAAGGAAACTAATATGTCTTGATTGTCATAATCTCACATCTTTTACCTATATTATGAAAAATTGGCATATTTTTCTTATATTAAGGTTGAGTCTATCTTAAAAGCAAGCTTTACTTTTATAGAATTCTCAGCAATCTTCTTATGATATTTCCCAGTTTTTCATAGAATTTGGACGCACGTGGAAGTTTAATGGACTCAAATATTATATAACAATTTTACGATTTCATAAATTACATCATAAATTATACAACAATATTTTTGGTGAAGATTTACTCCACACATACACAACTCATATCTAATTTGTGAGAGCTCATGTCTCTCACTATCTCGGTAAGTACTTCCCTCACCACATCAATAGAAGCTATCTTAATTTGCTCACTTCTTACGCATACACATCACATAACATATTTATAGTGGTGTTTTCCCCATTTCTAGATTTTTCTACTATTATCTCATATTACATGTATCTAGATTTTTCTAGATCAAATATCTTAGATATTTTACAATATTTTTCTAGATACAAAACTTCTCTTGATTTTTCTAGATACAAACCTTCTCTTGAATTTTCTACCTTATTCTAGACATTTCTAAACTACTCATTAGCTAGATTGCACCTCTAGATTTTTCTAGATTAACTTCTAACACATCCATACTCTTACTCTGAAAATCCTAGACATGAGTAAAGATGTAATGCTAGAAGAGAAACTGCACAAAATGACAAATCTCAAAAATCTGACCTTTTATTTAAACAAGGGATCACACTCTTGTAGGGTTTTAGGTACTTTAATGCGGAATTTCACGAATCATATTTGTTCGCACCTAAATAGGATCTACAAGCATAACACATAAAGAATCACATAATACATACCTTTGACGCGTGATTTCCACAAGCGATTGAGTGACAATCAGGGAGATAATATAGCTCCAAGACTTGCTCCTCTACTTAGCCCACGGGATAAGATTGAACCTCCACTACTGCTAGGTAGTTGGGCACGAACACTTCGAACCACCATCTACGGAGAGGGGAGGAAAAAACCAACCACGAACACCACCACACCACCACCATGCGCCACCTTACACTAGGGGCCGTACGGTTGTATGGATGTGAGGAAGGGAGTAATTAAGGAGAGAGATTGTGTGAGGCTAGGGTTTGGTTGCTTACTACTCAATTCTCAATTGATTGGTTAAGTGTGTTGTAACAAACCCTAGGCAAGGCCTCTATTTATACATCATATGTATAATTAGAGTCCAAACCAAGCCCACAATACTCTCCCTTTACAACCCATATGGCCGGCCACTCCATGAGGCCCAATAATGGGCTTCTTTCTTTTGTTCAATCAAGCACCATTTTGTGTGATCTTATAGGATCCATTCTATTGGGCTTTGGACTATTTGACTAGCCCAAAGATCATTGATCACGTCTAGCAACAGATAATGAGTTAATGACGACCCAAAAGAACGAACTTAATTATCTCCATAATTTGATCCATTATATATCTAGTAATTGCACTAGACGAAAGACATAAATCCTTCAATCTCCCACTTGTCTGAGACAAGTGTGCAATATTCAAATTTCTTAATTCAATATGTGTCGATTTGATAATATGATTGCATCACATGTCGAGATCATATTAATCTACAAATCTTTTCTTGAAATCTGAGTTAGAATTACAAAACAAATTATTACTAAGTAATACATTTGAGCTCAACCATGCATTCACTGAATTCTCCCTCTTCAAGTCGCGATGACACATTCCTAATTAAATAGGTAGACTCAATCCAATCTTGTGGCAACCAAAGCTCCCACTCAACTATTGAAGTAACCAGGAAACACCCTTTATAATCTCCAGTTACGGGAAGACGTTTGAATGCACCATAGTCAAACAAAACATTGAATGAAATCAATGTTCCACTCATATCAAAGGAATCCACTAATATATCCGGAATTTCTATACTTGAACTTCAAAGTAGGTCAATAGTTCAATCATGCATCATCCATGGATATCCATGTAATTGACCGAGCATCACTATGCCCCTATAGCCCATGAAACTGCGCTATCCAATCAATCTTACATGCTATTCCATTTATTGAAATCATTTGTGTCCATTTTGATGATTTTGAACTAGGAACTTAAATAATGTATGAATTTAGTTCACCTGTGGGGTTTCATTCACCAGGTCATCAACCTGATGAGCCCATTAATTCATAATTATTTTGGACATTTTATTTAATATCAAAAATCATGATTAAATAAGATTGAAACTTTGTTTCAATTGATAAACATAATTCTGCAAGCTAATGTATTACTTATGTAATATGTTTTCTCAAAACATATACAACTTAAATTACATAACTTGCTTCAATCCTAGAACCTTAGTATGACTCTCATACCTTTGTTATGGAAGGGGTTTAGTAAGTATAATTCATGAGACATTCTCATAAATATGAATTTTGCAACTTCTAAATTTTAATAATAATAATATTCATCTCCATACTCTAAGAACTTTCTTTCATCCTTTTACTAGGAATTAGGAATTTCTAATTGTATTCCAATGTTACATTGGATTTCGATTGAAATCTATCATCACTTGTTCTTAAAACATGTGAATCAAATAGACGAGTATAGGTCATGACATGCAAGATGCATCTTTTGCAAAATGCATAAGGAGCATCACTCAAAACCTTAATTTCATCAACCTTTCTCAAAGCATTGAACCATCAAGCAATGTGCCATGTTACATAGGATTGTAACTCTTTCAATATAATGCTGAACCTCATAAGAATCTTATCAATATAAGCTTCTTAACCAAACTCAAACATCCTTCGAGACCTATCTCAATAGATCTTGAATCCCAACTGCACTCATCTTCCTCTTTAAGGGTTTTCATACAAAATGCATTAGCCATTACTTGACCCTTCAAGCAATGAATAATTGTTCTTTGTACTAGACCAAGAAGACTTCATAGCTCCCACTAAAATCTTGTATACATAACATCTTCATTTTATGAGAAGATCAAACAATTTTGATTAACTCACAAAATTAAGAATGCTAACTCCATGATGCTTTCTTTGATCCATAAATGAACCTCTTATACATCCTTAGGATTATTAGATTTTCAAAACTATTCTTATTGTATCATATACAAGTCTTCTTTCATGAACCATTTCAAGAAAATGTTTTTGAAATCCATAATCTACCAAATTTCATAAGGTAGAAATCACTAAAATATCTTTAATAGATCTTGGCAACATGACTAATGTAAAGGTTTCATCGTAGTCATAATCATACTATGAACTTGTTAATTCCTTTAACAAGTCTTTGCTTTGGTTAGAAAACATTTTTCTTTGTTGTCTGTTTTGCTTATAACGAGTCTTACCCAACTAGGCAAATTAATCAAGTGTCATACACTTTCTCACAGACTTAGAATCTATTTAAGAGTTCCATGGTTTTTAAACCACTTGGAGTTATAACTTGTCAAATCATCTTTATTACCTGTATAATCATAATGTTCCAAAATCAATATTTTAGAACTCTTAGTCAATATGAAATCATATTTCTTTGCTAAGTTTTATATATGCTAGTCATCATTGTGGGTTTTTATACAACAATTGAAACTTATACAACAATTTTGTTTAGTCTTCAATGAGAAAATACAGTTGAGGGTGTGCACTTGGAATGTACTACCTTCGACACATGGTTATTAATCCCATTACATTTAATGAGACCACGCGTTGTCATTTGTAACATGAGGTGAATCATGCTCATATTATTGTTTTTATTCGATTATTTCTCGAATTTCTTCAAGATTTCGAATTAACTTTTCTTGAACTCTTTCAAGACTCTCGAACTCTTTCGAGATTCATATACTCCCACTCACCTTTTGAAGAGGCATGTTTAGCATAGGGTGAACCAACCATGGTTTGAACCATGTTTGTTTGTTGCTTTTCTCGAACTCTTTCGAGATTTACACTACTCTCACTACCTTTTGGAAATGACATGTTTTCCATAAGGGCATCTACTTGAGCAACAAACATTTTGTGCTAAGTATGTCTTGTGTAGTAGTACCCCATGCTCTATACAGGACTTAAACGTGCATTAAACGATTTAATACAACTTTATTCCTTGCTTTGAAGAAAGACTTTATAAGAACTTTTCTTATCCATATCACATATGAAGCCTTTGCTACAATTTGATTTGACTTATGTATTCTGTTTAGTTTTGTAGCTTATCTTAAAAGTATATCCCTAGAATAATGGTTGGAAGATAGGTAATTTTTATCCATTATCAAAATATATCTTATATAGATTGATAGCTCCTTTTCACAAACACTTCACAAGGTTTTCCTTTGGAGTTTGTTGTAAAACGATTTCACAACTCTTGGATGTCTATCAAGGTTTTGGCTTAAATTCTCATTATCAATATCATATCGCAATAAATTGAATATATAATGCCAAGTAAATGTCTTGACTCAAACTTTCACGATTACAATCATATTGTAATGTAATCATTATCTTGTCAAGTTGATTCTGAACTTCATACTGCACTTTTGAACTTTTCAAAAGTTTTCACACTTATGCTTCAACTAAGCACTGGTGATCATATCACAAATGAAGTTTCATTGTCTATCTCCAATTGTTGAACCTTAGGTTTTCTTACATCGTTATGTATTCGACCTTGAGTTCATGTCATCATTTCTCTAAATGATGACTTCGTCAAAATTTTCAAATTAGAATGATGTTTGCATATATCAATGGATTCACAATCTAATTATATTGAAAGTCCATCCCTTTGGATCTTCCGCATGCAATGTTCATTTTCATTCTAATCATTTGACATAAAGAGACAATTTATATATATAGAACTGGTTTATCTATATCTACCATATAGAGTTTTTAAACCTATTTAGCTTTTCAAAACACATTGAGACTCAATAAAGCATAGAATAACATTTAGTCCATGTTTTTGAATCTTCAACGTTAGTCATTACTAAAATTGAATGGTATTTCGATAATGAAAAGAATAAATAACATTTACTTAATTCTAACCAATAACTAGGTAAGGTGAAAATAAGCTTCTTCTTGTAAAGTTGCAACTTTTGCTTCTAAACTTGTAGATTTATTTCTCCCTTAGCCATACTTCTTCATTTAGTTCTACCACATTCTCAATGAAAATGAACTAAACATGATATCACATATCCAAGAAGTAGTAATATGCTAAATCAATTTCTATAATATACTTCTTAAATGGAATATTTCCATTCTTTTACCTTCCATCTGTATGAGGTTGCTTCTAATCAATTGGAATTGGTCCATTTAATTTGAAACATTTGTTGTTCATAACAACTTTTAGCATGTAAGTAGTTCTAGGTTGGAGAAGTAGCAAATTATTTGCATTTTTTGGCCTATAACTTCTTAATGCAATCCTCATATATTCTTAAACCCTTCCCATTTGAGCCACTTAGAACATTTCTCTTAGGTTCAAAGTGATGCTTTGCTTAAATTTTAAGCACTTTTCATGATTTTGCTAAGTATATTAATTCATTATTCATATTTAAGTTTAATCTACTATTTAACTCTATGAAATGGATGAAGAATAATGTCATTTGATCAACTTTTGAACATAGAGACTTCCAATCACTTTCTTATTTTCAATCATATTGAAGATAAGAGACTTTATTGGACATCTATACTTGTGTTTTAGAGGATTTGCACCTCCCATCTCATTCTAACCTTTGAAACACTTTTCAAAATGAAGATGATGTTGATATTTTATTCAAACATTTTGAATAAAATCAACTTAAACATGTGACATTGGTTTCTAAAACTTACCTTTTAGAACCATCTTAGTAAAATTGGAATATAGGTTTATGGATTATCTTTTAAACTTTTGAGAATGTTTCTCAACTTTATTTTCAATCGAGGAGATTATATATATTAAAATAAAATTAGAACGAAATATTACTTATAAATAAACGCAAAATTCAATTATGTTTATCTTTGAAGTACCAAAATTAAAGTTATAGGTTACTTCAACACTTTATGTGTCCTAATTGAATTAAGTTATTTCAAGATCCTTTATTCGTGTAATAGTTGACCGGACTAAGGCCCTACCGTCAAGCATTACATTTTCAAGGTGAGTAAACTCTTTACTGATTGCGATTCCTGTAACTCTTGGTTGAATAATTAACCATCTCATGCTTAATTATTACCCTTTGCTTCAAGGTTCTAAACGCTTTAGGTAACCTTGTTGAGCATAACCAATTAAATGCGTAGAACGTGATCTACCCCAAATTACCCAAGATAACAAGTAACACTCTGCTGAGGCCGACCCATCACTCACAATCGAAGGATTGTTGGGTATCTAATTGGAAAAGCAATCTCAATATTAACGGGACTTAGATTTATTATGTTATGATTAATTTAGTGAACTCTCGCTCATCATCATAAACATCAATAAAATCTAACATGCATAAAACACTGAATACATAAACAAGATATAGCATGGCCCCTAATCCTAAGAAAACTAATAAAGGAAATGCTCCCACTTGAGCCTTCATGGATCTCATCCACCTCAATCATTTGGGCCTTCACTTCATGGGCTTCTTAGATTAACTGCAACCTGTAATTCTACTCTATTCTATTTACTACTTAAATAAAATAAATAAAATTACAAAAATACTTTATTGGTACGTAGACCGTACTTTAGATTACAAAAAAAAATCACGATGCACAGATCGTATTTAGCAATCTACTGGGCCATACTAGTCATTATATAGCAACATAATATCATATATTATAAAATTGCCACATAATAAATCGCTCATCATGCTTTCCTAAACTACAACATCGAATGTTCATAATTAAGGAAACACGGCACCTAAATATCTCATATTTTAATTACTGCAATTAGATAATATCATATATTATTCATTACCATCAATAAAATATCATATATTTTAAATTAGCCATGAGATAGAATCAAATCTTATTTTAATCTTAAGAAGATAAATCATATTTATCCTCAAAGATTATCCTAACAAAATTAGGAAATTCTATCCTAATTACTAGCCAATCACAAAATTAAATCAATTACCTAACTAATTATGGATAATCATAGTATCAAGTCAATCTTTATCTTTTGGAATCTTGCTCAATTATCCTTTTAAAATATATTTTCAAAGATAAAAACAAATTTTAAGATTTGAAAATATCATTTAATATTAAAATTATCTTTTAACTTTTAAAATTATCTTAGATAAAATCATATTTTATCTAAAATTAAAATAAATAATTTTTTTTTTTTTGAAAAACAAGGGTTGACCGTGGCTGAGCTTGCTGCCCAGCTAGGTCACTGCCGCTGCCGCTGCCAGGCTCACAACCAGGCCGAAACCCAGCCTCAACAGCAGTAGCTTGCGCAGCCAAGCCACAAGCCCAGCCACGCAGCAGCTAGGACGTGCAACACTTGCATCGTCCAGCCACCACCAAGCCAAAAAATGCCTAAGCTGCCTCCCCGTAACTGGTGCAATCCGCCCAACCACGCGCAGCTGCAGCCACAGAACCAGGCAGAATGCCCAGCCACGCCACCAGCCCGAACGACAGCTTCGTGCTGCCCCTCCCCTATCGCAGCCATCCCTGCTGCCCCCGCCCCACCTGACCACTGGAGCAGTCACCGTGGCCCACCAGCAGGTGGCTCTGCCACCCAGCCATGGCTGCTCCCTCCCAAAACCCTTTTTTTTAGATAAATTAATTTCACAACTTTTGTAAAATTAATTTGGTGATCTAATTAAATTAAACATAAACTCTTTTATGCCTAATTTAAAAAATTAATCCAAAATCTCTATTTCAATTAATTTGGGGCTTTCATCAAATTTTATCCTTAATTCACATAAAACTCTTTTACATGAATTAATTAATCACACCAAACTTTTAAGTATGAAAAATAAATCAAATTATATGAAATTGACACATTAAATTCGAAAAATTAGGGTTCATAACACTACCAAATTTTCGAAAATTAATTAGGGCTTTAGGGTTTAAAATAATTTGGCTAAGGCATAGAAAATAATTGAGCAATTAAATCATATTTAAACAATTTCAAAACTTTAAATCTCCATTTAAAATAAAGATTGAACCATAATTAAATAATTCTCCCTCTTAATTAAATTAAAATTTGTGGACATCAAAGATTTATGATCAATATGCGTAAATGCAAGAGGCTAACTGATACCACTGTAGGGTTTTAGGTACTTTAATGCGGAATTTCACGAATCATATTCGTTCGCACCTAAACAGGATCTACAAGCATGACACATAAAGAATCACATAATACATACCTTTGACGCGTGATTTCCACAAGCGATTGACTGACAATCAGGGAGATAATAGAGCCCCAAACGTTGCTCCTCTACTTAGTCCACAGGATAGGATTGAACCTCCACTACTACTAGGTAGTTGGACATGAACACTTCGAACCACCTTCTACGGAGAGGGGAGGAAAAAACCGACCACGAACACCACCACCAAGTGCCACCTTACACTAGGGGCCGTACGGTTGTACGGATGTGAGGAAGGGAGTAAAGAGAGATATTGTGTGAGGCTAGGGTTTGGTTGCTTATTAGTCAATTCTCAATTGACTGGTTAAGTGTGTTGTAACAAACCCTAGACAAAGCCTCTATTTATACATCATATATATAATTAGAGTCCAAACCAAGCCCACAATACTCTCCTTTTACAACCCATATGGCCGACCACTCCATGAGGCACAATAATGGGCTTCTTTCTTTTGTTCAATCTAGCACCCTTTTGTGTGACCTTATAGGATCCATTCTATTGGGCTTTGGACTATTTGACTAGCCCAAAGATCATTGATCACGTCTAGCAACAGATAATGAGTTAATAACGACCCAAAAGAACGAACTTAATTATCTCCATGATTTGATTCATTATATATCTAGTAATTGCACTTGACGAAAGACATAAATCCTTCAACTCTACCTTTGTCTGTTTGTTAAGGAGCTTTTTAACTAGTGCACCATTGCTAGAATCATTAACACTCTCTCAATCTAACCTTTCTACTGACGAGCGACTACTACATGATGCATTGGAGTTGGTTACTATTATTTCACCTACAGTAAAAGAAATCTCTTTTAAGCACCTCACTGCAACACAACGTGCCTGTTTTCAACAATACAGTAATACTCTAATGATAGTGATGTTAGGAAGAGTGTTTTCTCATGGTCATCAGATGTTGTTGGTCTTGGCTTACACTGCATCTTCTAGGTGACAACTATTCTTCTTTGCAAACATGCCAAAGGAATTGAAAATTCATTAGTTATAATCTTCTTTTTGTTAAAGGGTTTGCTCCATGTAACTAATAGTTAGCTAACCAAAATTATATTATTGATGGTTTATCTGCTTGCTGAATGATGATATCCTAAATGTATGATTGTAGCACTTAATACTTTGATGCAGTAGGAATATTCAAAAAACATAGCCTCTTTCCCAGAGGTTATTTAGCACGCAACTTCAATCAACTTATTGAGGATGTTAACAAATTGGCTTAGATTAATCACTCGCATATCAATGATCAAGATCTATTTTGTTAACGTAGTGGATTGTAGACAAACCTAGGCGTAAAATTTTTAATATGGTATGCATCGTTTTTACACAATGTATACGACTAATTTGCAAATCTTAAAATTAAATATAACAAAGGAAGAATGTAAAATAATGAAGCAAAACATTACGAGTAGACGATTTAAAGATGAAGTATAGCATTTGCAATACATAAAACTAACACTAAAGGAATGAATCCAAGTTAGCTAGTTTTTGGCAGTGAAAAAGGTTGTTGGCCAAGAGGGTGGAGTAAGAGTGAAAAATCTCAAGCAGTACATAATGCCTGGAGGTTTGAATTAGGTAAGAATATCGAGAGATTTAGTCTTTAGGTTCAATGCTAAAAAAGAACGAGTATTATCCAAGTAAAGATACACAACATCTCCAAAATGATTGAAACCTAAAATCACAAGTCGTTGTGTAGTAGTTGGCCAGTTAATAGCGGTAAGATCAATGTGTTGGTTGACGCTCCAGCTCCAAACACCGTTGGTGTAGTCGTTTAGATCCCAGTATGAAATTGTTGAATTAGAAGTTGGTTTATTGGCCTCATAAAGCCGGATGTAGCCCCGAACATTGCTTATCCAGTATGTATTATTTTTCTTTAACAACTTTAATTGATCAGGAAAGTCGATGTAGTCAAATCATCCAGGAGTTTTGAAGGGATCATGTACAATAATGATTTTCTTGCTAACCCAATGGAGCTTCCCATTGCAATCCACGGCGTAGTGACTTCTAACACCCCAAGTAGGACTCCTCACAACATGATCGAAAGGGGCATTTACTTTATAGTGTGTCCACTTGCTGCTTCTTGAAGAGAAGACTGATACATCTAAAGGTTGATACAGATAATATTCATACAACGGGACCGGAGGTTAAGAAGCAACCACCACTTTGTATTCATCCTCGCTACACAAGCACCCACTAAAAAGACTAATGCTTTTTCTATCATGTTGTAACGGATACGGAGGAAGAATGATTTTTTCTTCTGTTAAGGCGTTATATATCATCAGTTTTTGTTCAAAACCAATTTTGTCAATGTTCATCAACAGCAATTCTTTGGACACATGTAACAAACCATGTACCGAACATTGCAGATTTTCGAAACCCAATTCCAAGGAGCTTGTTGTTAACATCTTCGTTAGGCATAAATTTTTTTATATGTCGCTCTTCTATGATTTTAAATCTGTTTTAACACCACGGCGACGTATAAGAGCGCCAATTAGTATATACGAGTAGTTGTTTTTACCGTCACCACGATGCCTACAATAACGTTCCTTGAAGTGAGCCTTAGAAATCAAAGAGAGCCAATGCTTCGAGAATACCTTACATTGATGAGCTGCTCGCAGCGGCAATCGAATCAAGATTTCGATCATCAAATCATCACTTAGATCTTCCATGTAGCTTAGTGATGCTATTTAATTTGGATCGGAGGGAGATAAATATAGAGAAAATCCAAGTTAATATCTGATAGAAACAAGGGATGTTTATATCAAAGTAAATTTGTCTTTTCGCGTGTAAAAGTAAGGGTAATGTTGTCAACATTTATTGGACGGTCTTACGCTGTTACATGGGCGTTAAGAGGAGAAAGGTAACCATGGTTAGTTGCTGTCAACCTCTCACCTACCCAATTGATTTCTTTCAGCGACAGTGCGACACGTAGCGTCTTCTTCTTCAATTTGACTGTACGTTCTTCAATTCAGGGTAAATTCTTGTTCTTCAATTTTAATAATCTGTTTCATAAAATTATCTACAAATAATAATTCTTCACAACCTCTAAAATCACTTTTTCTCTCTCCTTGCGGCTGCCATAGTACTCCATTGAAGCAGCCTAGAGTTTTCTCTCTCTCTCTCTCTCTCTCTCTCTCTCTCTCTCTCTCTCTCTCTCTCTCTCTCTCCCCGCCATAGTACCCCATTGAAGCGGCTTTTGAGTTTCCTCTCCACCATCGAATTTTGTCAAATACCCAGTTAATTATCGAATTTTAGTTTCACAATTTAGTATTAGTCGTTGATCATAGAATTTCAATTTCTAAATCTAGCAACTTTAATGGAGGAGGGAAATCACAAGAAAACGAAAAACGCCTATCCTTTAGGGTTAACCATACCCTTAATTTCTCCCGTATTCTTAGGGTTTTCGTTAAATATAGCGGCGAAGCCGCGAAATGGCCGCCGGAAAAGATGGGTTAAGGTTGGTGTTAGTTGCGGTTATGGACCTTTAGCTTGGAATTTCAATGACGAACTACTTGCTTCTGGCCTTCCTTCCCTTTTGAGGTGCTAGTTGTGGTGCTTGCTTTAAGGTTTGCCTCCTTGTTGTTAAAGTTGCTCGTGTTTCATGGTGCAATGGTGGGTACTTGTGAGGGAGGAGAGAGAAATTCAATGGAAAGTTGAAGAAGAAGACACAACTCACCCTCGGTTACCTTGGGTTAAGCTTGGTTAATGTAGACGAAAGGTACACTAACAAAGTGAAGTGCACTTTTTGAATCAAAAGTGCTGGACGTTAGAACTTTTGTGGGACAAAATAATATTTTATTGCTCAGCGCGAAAATCAACACCATTTATTTACAAATCTGCCACGGAGATAAACAATTGACGTTTCTAACGGATATCAACCTGGGCCTGCTCATAAATATATATGAAATCACTGACTTCTCAAATTAAATAATAAAATTCAGTACCTTATTTATAATAAGAAGACTCCTAACCAATGTAGGTCAACAATCTAACTAGTTTCCTATACATTAACAACTTACAACTGACTTAATAAATAAGGAAACTACCGTAAGCTGATCTATAGAGCAACACTGACGGCATGTGGAGTGTATATTAAATTTAGCTCTTATCTATAGTAGATCGTTTTTGACATCATACAAAATACCAATATGTACATATATCTTAAACCAATAGTAAATATTATTGACATGTTTTCTCAATCTTTACCCAGTATTTAATTTTAGCTTGAACTTTATTTATTTATTTATTTATTTATTTTTAGTAATTGTTGATTATTAATACGTAACGTAGTAATATATTTTGGGACTTAAAAAAAATACATATGGTGACATGGAAAATGACAATATTTGAATAATGCTTTATATATATATATATATATATATATGAAATTGCTGGAGTTAGGGTGTGATAAATATATGGTTGAATATGATGAACTTAAAAGTGTGTTTTTTTTTAAGTTTAATAGTTTTATTATTATTTTTTTAATATATATTTTATTATAATCAATTATGTTTTTTTTTTTTCAATTTAATCCAAAATTAAACATTTTTTTAATTTTAATTGAACATGATTTTCATATTTTCCAATTTTCATATACTCACTTTTGTCAGATTTTCATATAGGAAACTTGGGCTAAAAATAGATTTATTAAACATTATAAAATATTATTGAAAATAAAACTTTAACCAACAATTTTATCCTAAAAATATATCCAAATTTTATTGAGAAACAAACTTTTTATCTTACAAAGTCTATCTAAATCTATCCAACATTAAATTTTTATCCTAACTCTATCTAAATCTATCCAACATTAAATTAGTATCCTATGTGTCATTACAAACTCTTAAATAGATCTGATTCACATTATGTTATTGTGGACCACTAATAGTAGAGTTACTATGGTCGTTTTATTAATAAAAAAAATAAATAAATTAATTAATTAAAAAAAAAAAAGTCACTTTGTTAAAATAATGGTTATTAGGTTAATATAAAAGTGATTGTGTTTTTTAACAAAAATCACAAGAGATGAATTTTTTTTAATGAAAATTTTGAAATACTGGTCAATATGAATAATATAGGTCACTAAGTTAAAATTAGGATCATAACGTCATACTTCAGATTTGCAACAATATTAAAAATCACACAAAATTTGTTAAAGGTTACTATGTTAAAATTAAGGTTACTATATTTAATATTAGGGTCATTGAACAAAAAGCCAGTTGCGCACGTATAGTCATGTAGAACTTCGGGTCTACAATGATATTATTGTGAACTAAACTCACACAAGTTTTTCCTGATGTGTCATACTAATAATTATGCGACACTTGGCGTAATATAAGAATGTCTTTTGTGACCTGACTAAAAGTTTAGTTTTATATATTAGTTATGATGTATTAGATGTGTGCAAACCTAACATAAAACTAAAAATTGAATGAAAATTATACAAAATTAGAACTCTAGAAAATTGATACAGAATCAATGCGAAAAAATTTCCAGTGCATTATCGCGCTTGCAGATACAAAATTTTACATTCAAGTTACAAAATTATTGTGTCAAATGAATGCTCCTTATTTGCCTTTTGTCTAACACTCGTATGAAGTATATAAATATCTATATATATATGACTATGTACAAAAAAGAATCACTAATATTATACCAAACAGGGTCGGATTTTCCTCCCTGTGCTTAGTAACTTGTACAAAAAAGAATGACAAAAAAATAAATTCAAATGCAAAATAGGCTAACCTTGATTCTTCAACTGCTTCAATAACATACGAACACTTTCAATTTGCTGACCAAGTTCCTTGACACGATCAAGGTGTTGTGAGGAAGTCTCTGATTCACCGATATCAGAAATCAAAGCAGCACATTTGGATTCTGTATCCTCAACTTCCTTCTCAAGCAAGGTTACGATGGTTTTCACAGATGGATGTGAGCTATTTACATGTCCATTTGAAGCCGGGCTATGTTCAAAGTCATCATTCTCACCCCGTGTCAGCTGTTTTGAGCTAAAAAATTTATCTATGCCTTCACTTCCTGCATGCCACGGAGTTCCAAAGTAAATGAAAGAGAAGATGAGATTAAAATTCTCCATGAGTTTAAGCATGTCAAGTCAACAAAAGAAAATAATACGATGTCAGTGCTAACCAATTACCATCACTGCCAACCTTTTAAACCATCAGAGATGTGCGATTGGGTGCACACTTTATTTCTCCGCGAAGAGTAAAAGTCTTACATATGTACCAGATGGTCCCCAACCCCCTCGAACATCCAACCCACACCCCCCCCCCCCCCCCCCCCCCGAAAAAAAAAATCCAACAGCAGTTAGGAGTCACCAAGCCAATTGTTACAGAATGCAAATAAAATGAAATCCAGGGAGCAGACTTTCATCATGAACTATATATCCAACTACCAAACACCATGAAAGCATGAATTCCAGGTACTCGCACAATGAAACAGATCTTCTCAACATCCGACTACACAAAAAATTATGATTTGAGGTTATGAATCACCAGAATTAACGATGTTTCAAAAGGCATTTCACGATTTCACCAGCTGTAGTGCAAACAAGAGGTAGAAGTCGGAAGAGATACTAAATCCAGAGAATAGTAAGCAAATGTTGGATTGAACAAAATGACATGCATCAATATTTATATTGGAAAAAATTATTAGTATTAGGACACAGAATTTGGGCTCCTATATAAAGAGGAAGTCTCCCTATTCCCCGGCCCCCCTCCAACTAAATATAAGCAAATAAATAAGAAATCCCCATCATAACAACCCCCTCCTTGTTTTTCTACGCTCTCATATGGTCTACAAATAAATAAATAAATAAATAAACTCGAAAATGTGCTTTTTCTAAGACTGGAAACCAGACCTGAATTTATTGGTCCAGTCCAATCCTGTCCATTCAGGCCCGGGTCTAATTATGCACAACCGAGTTATTCATACCACCAATCACACCTTCAAACTCCCACTACCACCGGCAATTCTTAAGCTCTAAGGCTCTAAGCATTACTGACATTATCAAAATCAGCTTCTAGCCAAAGTAGCCATTTCTGTTCCAGTACAAATTTCATTTTCACTCCTTCCTCTCACTAACCTTCAAATGATAATATAAAAGCTATAATCAAGTCCATTTTATGCATTTCTGACTTAATGGTAACCCAGAGGTAGGTATAAATAAGAGGATAAACTTCTTCCGTTGTTATTTTCACAGGTCAGCCCAAGGCAATCATAATTGATGATCGGAAATACAACAGTCCTCCTCTCACACAGACTAAGGGTAATTAGCTTTTACTGCTTAACAAATTTCTTCTCTCCCAATCCTACTTTCACCTTCAACCTCTCACTAAGTTCCCATCAGCAGCAGTTCTTATGCAACAGGTGCCAAGATAAGAGCCATTAATACCATTCTGTCACTTTTCCTGAAAATGCCAAAACCTTTTAATCTTTATCAATAATTTTTATCATTATTGTTCATAGCTTAGCATACACCCTAGGAACCCTACAAGACCTACAGATGCAAAAGGTCCTTGAGGTGTCTTAAGTTTCTGCTTCAGTGTAATGAGAATAAATAGAGACATATTTGCATTATTTAGCAAGTAAAAGTGGCATTTAAAGCATCTGTTTAGTGGCATTTCAAGCGGAAAATGACAGTTCAACAGAACAAGTTCTCTTGGCTTTATTCTTCATCACTGCCATTCCTTTCCTCCTTTCCCAACCAATAAATCTCTCCTATTTTCCATCCCTCAATTTTATGTCCATCTCTCTAGACTTTCTCTGAAGTCCTTCAGGGTTGGTCTCGCTGAGGCCCCTCAACCTTGCTGTTGGTTAAAGTCAACAACGGTATGGATTAAAATTTACATAGCTGTGAACTACCAAACCCCCCCCCCCCTTCTCTTTTGGAAAAAATGACTGATATGTTTATCTAACGAAATTGATCCCCTGAGTGTGGGTGTAGCCACCATTGGAATGGTAGAGCACAATCATACTCCTGACACAAGATATGAGTCATTCTACAATAAGAGTACAACATTAGCTATCACTTACTTGAAGAGAGTCAAACAAGGATGTAGTAGCAGGATAGCAAAGAGTTTCCCAAGAATAAGTGTTTTAAGTACCTTGGATCGAAAACAAAAGGAGACATTGTCCTAGACGTGATTTATAGAGCACAAGATTAAGTCTGGGTGGCACTGATAGAAGTATGCGTGAGTGTGTGGCCGTAGCATACCTCTAAAGTTAATGCTGGATTATATAGGACAGCTACAAGACCAGTGCGATTACATGGGTTAGAATGTTAGGCCATTTAGGAAGGAATGAAGGATCATATTAGAAACATGGATAAAGCAGAGATGCATATATTGAGATTGATGTGTGGGAACACCGTAAAGATTAGAATGAGAAATGAAGCGGGTAAGAATTGCAGATATGAGGATAGGGAAAGGGAGAACCAGTTTCACTAGTATGGAAGGAGTTATGACTGATAGAATTTGGGTTTACATGAACATATAGTATTTGACAGGAGGGAATGGAGAGAGAAATTTTGTCAGAGAATAAAACTAGGTTCATGTAGCCAGCCCTATCTATTAGGATTAAGACTAATGTTTTATAGATTATTGTTAAGCTAGTTTCCCTTAATTTTTTTTGGTCAAACTAGTTAGCTTTTCACCTTTTGTTTAACTTTTGAGTATAAATATGCAACTACTTAACTTGAATAAAAAAATGTAACTTTTTTCATAGATCACTAGTAGGCGAACCTCTTGCCCATGGTTTGTAATTTTTACTGTGTTGGGTTTACTAGTTGACAATATTTCCAAGATATTTGCATTTTTTGTATTTAATCAATGCAATATCAAATGCCATTTTACACAACAAGCGTAGTTTTAACAAAATATAGCCAACTTCTTAACATGTAGAACATGCTAGAAGGAGCTTATTTTGAATCAGAGGGAATAGCAACCAGTAAATAAGACATTGACACTAGAACTCAACTTGCCAGGTTACCCTAAAGTTGCATTAGTTTAGGACAGAAAATTGTGTTAATATGTAGGATTGTAGTATTAAGAATTTACCGAGGTTGCTCAACTGATTGATAGCTGCTTGACCAATTGAACCCTCCAGTTTCAGAAGTCGCAAAACACTGGCAGCCACTCTTCCAAAAGAGTCAACTTCAGATTTGCAAAGAAAGGCAAGATGCTGCAGCTCATTCTTGGTAATAACAGCCTCAATCTACAGAAAAATGCACCCCACAAGCAATGACGAATTGAAAACGGCTAGAGACGGACTCAAAAAGTCGAATAAATGTCCACGCACAGAAATTGAAAAAGTTAAACTCATACCGGTTGCTCAACAGAAAATTTAAGGTTTTCAACCATCCAGTTGTCTGTTACATCATCAAAACCATCTTCCGAGACAACCATATGAACCTCAACATTTACCCCTCCGAATTTCTTCATATCTGCTTCTTTAATAGCAATGACAGGAAACTCCACTGTATGGATGCTTGTTTGGACTTGAGGTTTCACCATCTGCAAACCTTCAACGCCAATCTGCGCACATTATAAATTAGTTATTTTACATAAGTTGAGAATGACCAGCAGGGTATACTAGTCTATGCTGCTCAGACAATTATACTTTTCAAAGAACATTGGGTGCAGTCACATCAGTAAGGATTAAAGGATTTAACACTTACTTTTCAAATTTTTAATATGGCCTAAAAAGGTTTCTTGAGCTATCCTCTTGACTGGACTGACTCGTCTTAATTGTCCAGAAATTAGTGTTTATATATAAAAGAAGGGTAAAAAAAAAAAAAAAAAAAAAAAAAAAAAAAAAAAAAAAAAAAAAAACCCTTAGATATTATTACCTAAATTCCCCTAGAACTTCCATCGAAAATACATAAATTTAAAGCCCTATTAGACAAACAGCTTATAAAGAGAGAAATCAACTATAGATTATCCAGTTCCATTAATCTTGATAGGAGTACAACTGTTTCTTCAATCCAAGCGTACATATATATAAAGCATATAAGTTGCAGAGAAAGATAAAGCGTTAAAAGGTACGGAGTAGTAGGTTAGGGGGGGTTAGGATTTAGGAAGCTTCATATGACTTTCTCAGAGAAGCCCCACATCCTTGCCCAGAATTACAAGAAAATCAAAATGGAATGAGCACGTCCTTCATGCAGACAAAATCCTAAAATCTTAACCAGTAAAGACTAACAGATTGAATTGGATGTTATCTGAGAATACACCAGAGAGCAATGACAGGTGAGTAACATGACCAAAAAAATTGCACACTCCCCATCAAATTTCTTTTAAGTTTTGAATCTTGATCTATTTATCAATTAGACCCTAAATTTGAATAATATTATGGCACTATTGTAGCACCTTTCATGGCTATATATAACAACCTCTTTATGCGCAATTGTGCAAAAGAAAACATTGAAGATAAGTAAAGTTGGTAATACTAATTAAAGACTTCTCTCTTGAGTCTCTTCTCCATCAATCCCTACAAAGATTTAACCCTTGAGGGTGTATCCCAAGCATATAGGATTATATCAGTCAGAGTGTCATGACAATGCCATCATCTGATCTAAGGGTTAAGTGACCTGTTAAAGTAACCAAGTATCGTGATACTGCTCTTGACTTTGATGCTCTTGACATAATTCTTCAGTAAGTAAAATTTTACAATATTTTTAAGCCAAATAATTACATTGCTGTAGTTTTACGCCGTCCTCCTCGTGAAAGCACAACTTCCAATAAGTGTTCTTTCAAGAAGTCTAAATGATAATTCCCTATTCTTAAACTCGCTCTCAACATTTTTCGGAAAAATAGCTAATTGATATGAGAGTAGTCAATCAAATCCAGCAAAAATAAAATATGGATCAGAAGAAAACTGAGCTAGAGGACCAATTACACCAACTGGTCACAAATTTAATTTCAGTTAGTTAGAAATTAGTATTTGTGTAGATAAAGAGCACCAAGGGCTAATTTTTGAGTTTGAGGGAAATTAAGAGAATGAATCCTCACCATTATCAGTTCCACAGGATATCTATGATCACCATTGGACTTTACACTGCAATTCAATAGGTCCTTTGGAGTATTCTTTGCCTTAATCTTCAAGCTCTTAAAAGTAGTATGCCAACACTTATCTTCCCTATTAGTATTTACATGGTTATCAAACCATGATCTGTCTTCCATCTCCTGTGCGCCTTCAAGAGCAAACAACCAATTTCTCAGATCAACCAGCACATCCACTTCATTTGGCTTTCCCAGGTGAGAAAATAAACTATCATGGCTACTGTCACATGTTCCATCTGCAAAATGAATATATATTTTTAATTAATATTTTCATGTTTATTATAGTTAATGCCAAGGATTCAAGCAGGACAGCATTGAGATTAAGCATATACAAGTGCCAGTACATAACGTATGACAAGAATTCACTCATGCTTTGTGATGCACACACTACAAATAGAAGCAAGACAAATATCATACTTTCTTTCACATGATCCACAGTATGAGACGGTGCCTTGAAAATTTTTGACAGTGGACCACCAGACAAGTTCTCCAACCCTTTCAAAAGCCCTTCACTAGGGCCCCCATCAGGACCAAGAATTCCAAATCGATGCAATAATGCTTCAGCATAGTTCATTCCTCCACCCAAACGAACACCATTAATACAAGCTGACACATTCAAGCTATGACAACCAGCATCCTGAGCTTGGGAAGGTATAACATGCACAATACTTACATCGAGGAAAGGAGCATGCTTTGCTCTTCCACTTAACTGACTCTGACCTTTATGCTCTACCCATAACACAGCTTTGAGCTGCGGACATCCATTTGCAGTAATCAGAGAGCCATTTGCACAGGGAGTTGACAGTGTGCTGTTGCCAAGCATAGAATTACCCTCCACGTCTAAACAATCCACTTCCACAGTTTCCCAGCGTATAGTTGATGATATAGCAATGACTCCGCCAAGGGTTCTATGACCTACTTTAACGAACAGATCTTCCCCGATAAATTGAACCAAAGTCTTCCCCTGTGTAGTCTTGCATGAATCCTCCAGAAACTTCAATTGAAGGTCCTTTATGGCAAAGCTCACAGCAGTATCACTGGGAGCCTTAGAAATCAGCTCATCATTCCATGATTCAGTTCTCTGAATTGTCGATTTATTACTCTTTCCTACTAATGCTATCCTTTCACTTACTTTTCCAAAATATGCATAGAGATCCAGGATGAAAAACAACTGCTCAACAGAAGCATTAGAGCAATACTGCTTACAGGCAATACCAAATCTCGCAATACCCCCGGGAGGAGGAACTTGAACCAACACGCTGCCATCTAGAGTCGCCATAGCTACCTCAACACAAGCCTCTTTCACCTCAACACACCTCCACGATCCCAAAGATGATTTAGAAGAATTTTGCTGACCATCTGCATCTTCAGATGTTTCAAGAGACAAACTTGCGTAAGAAGCTCCAGCAGACAACTTTTTCTGGCTAGCATCAATAGGTTGATCACTCCAGAGGCAGAAACAAGCAGGATCCTTCTCCAAATCAAGCACGCTCATACTTAGTGCAGGTGATTCAGAAAAAAACAGATTTTCAATGTGAAGCTTAGCTTCAGCAAACAAATCCTGGAAAGCAGTATCACCACTGCAGGCATTATTACCTGCCTTTGCAAAGTCCAATGGAACTGTAAGATCTAGTTCTTTAAGAGTGAACATAAGAGAATTGATGGAATAATCTGGCAAGATGGAGCCAGAATTGACTACAATTCCATCAGCTAAAAAGGAACATATTCTCAAACAAGACTCCTCCTGAAGATGGATCTGAACAAGGTGCAAAATCAGAAAAATAATCAACTCCAAAAAGCCTAGAGATGTAAATATGTAATAAATGGAAACATACCAGAAGAGGCAGGCAAGATATTACTGTCTGTGAAGCAAACAGTGGAGGAGCTGGCGAGGGCGTCACCTGCAGAGAATGGATACTTATAAAAGAGGCAGCCTCATTTGCTTGCCAATATTTATCTCCCAGCGGATATATTGGGGGAGAGAAGTCCTTTGCTGTCCAAAAAGAAGAGAAAAAAATAGACTTTAATGACTAATGAGATTTAATTTCCACCAAAATACAGATTCTTTAGACAAACCAAGTCAAGAAACTGCCAAAACACTTCCATTGACTAGTTAAATTTAGATCTACAGTTCAAAGGCTGCAAGTCTGCAACTAGTGAAACTTTATTGTAACACTCACTTTAAAAAATATTAAAAATACAAAATAGAATTACTGGTAGAAAGTTTTTCTCATTCAAATCAAGGTAAAAGAATCTAGAAAACTCCCCCTACGGCCAACCTCCAAACCTTCACTACTACATAACCCATTAGGAAGGGCCACCAGAGCTTGCTAGCAGCCAACTCTTGACAAGAGGTTCATCATCCATCCATAACATATCCAGTGTTAAGTATAATCAATGAGAGTACTAGGAAGAGGTGCAGGCTGAAGCAAAACTAAGGGGTGAGGGAGTTTCCAAAAATTTTCTTTTTTGAGAGTGCTTTATTATTATAAATACTGAGCATTTGTTATACAAAGTTTTTTTTTTTCCTTTTCCAGGCATAATATTCCAGAATTGCTTATCAGCCATAGGCTTTGACTTAAAGATGTCACGTGACATGCACGTGTTCGGGTCAACACTGGAATACAGGGTCAAACCCTATATTCCGGCCAAAGGTGTGGCGTTGCAAAGAAAAAATTAATTTAGGTGTGTCTTTGGAAAAAAGAAATAAAAAATAAATAAATAAATATATATATATATAAGGTGGTTTCTTGCAAAAAATTGGTTATAAAAGGTGGTATATTGCAAAATTTCCTATACATATATATATATAAGTAAGTTAGCACATAAGTGTAACTGTGTAAGCATTAAAAGCTATTCTAAAGTTCAAAATACATAACTCAGATCATTTAGCTAATAATTGTCAAAAGGGAAAAGAAACAGAACAGCTGTACCAAAATTAGGAATATGCTGATAATCATTTGCTAATGCCTGCATTGATGGTTGGATTAAAGTGCATGGAGGTTGAGAAAATGTATCCCTGCATGATGAACAAGAACATCAGATATTATTCAGTGCAAATAAAACAATTACTCTATTAAAAATTATGACTAAAATTGCCACTTTGATGCAAACTACCAAAGCAATATAATACATATCCACTGTCCAATATGAAATTGAAAGGTTTAATATACATAATAGACTAGTTTGTATAAAATAAAATAAAAAATTACAAAGAATTATGGAACCAAACCTTCAACCTTAGGTGAGGCGTGAGCAATAGCAAATTAATACAGGTGCTAACAAAAGATTATCTACATAGACACTAGACTTCAACGGCCAATTTTACAATTAATAACAAATCTCTCTTTTTAAATAGCCATTATATTAAAACCGTAAAAGCAAA